>NC_053161.1:73561358-74761358 GCF_016835505.1 Polypterus senegalus
TTTCATAAGATTATGTAAATGAAAGTTAAATTTGTAGGAAAAAGTCATGCCATGTGCTGCCAGCTTTACAAACATTTTGTAGACTGCATTTTATTACACATTCACTCAATATAATTTTTAAATTGCACCCTGTAGTTCTTCTGCCTGAAAGTATTACATTACCTATTCATGTGTTTTTTTCAAACACACATATTCAGGCAGGCTTGTGTCAAGATCCTGGACATGAAACAATAAGGCTGCTAACATAGTTCTGAGCGAGGCATTAAATCTGTTAGTTAATTTGGGTAAAGGCAACAGGCATAAAATAATATAATAAGCATAAAATAATGATCAGAGTAAAATCACAAAGGTTTTGTATTAAATAAGGCATAACTAACTAATTAAATTTAATACATAACAAACCCCTCTGTAAAAATATAACCTACCTAGTATACTGTACATTCTTTATTTTTGAAGAGTTGTACTGCTTTGAGTGTATATAAAGGTGCACTATGTGTCGCATGATGTTATTGTATACGCAGATTTCCAGCCAAGTCATCACTTCCTCGCATGCATTTACTGTACCATTGGGCAGGCAATCATTCACAGGCATAGAGACCTTGGCTAGCAGTGTTGTTTTCAAATGTACAAATTGATTAAATGGTGTGAGATACAATGTAAAAAAGCACTGAGGCATGCAAGGACAAAGTCAAAATGATTTAACTGACATTTGATCAAGCAGGATTTCAAACACATTCAGAACAGGTCATCCACCTGAAGCTAAGCAGTTTGGGCCATGCCAGTACTTCGATGGGAGACCATCTAGGGAAAGCTTGAGTTGCTGCTGGAAGAGGTGTTAGTGAGGCCAGCAGGGGATGCTTAACCTGTGGTCTGAATGTGAATACCAATGTGCCAGTGCAGTGATGGGGACACTGTGCTGTAAAAACTGCACTATCCTTTAGATGAGATGTGATTTAAAACCGAGGTACTGACTCTCTGTGGTCATAAAAAATTCCTGGGCATCCTTTGTAAAGAGTAGGGTGTATCCATATGTCCAGGTTAAATTGCTCTCCAATGCCTTCTCATTCTGGCCCTGTGACATCCTATGTCAGCGGTTCTCAAACTTTTGTATTTTGCGCCCCCCCCCTTACCTGGAATAATTCTGTGCCCCCTGCATAATATAAGATAGATGAGAATAACCCATGATACAACTAAAAAAAGGTATGATACTTGTGCGGTGTCGCAATATTCTATCATTTTTACTTCCATAAGATTTGCATATGTTCGGCTAACTTCGATGAAATATTTGCATTTTTTTTTTAAGTGCTTTAATTACTGTTAAAATGTCTTGTGTGTTTTTCAGTAGTAATTCTAATCCCAAAAACAAAGAATAAATTATTTATTCCTATTTAATTATTTTTTATGTAAAGAAATGATTAAATATGTTTTAATTTTTAAATATCTCGTAAACAAGGACACCGATGAAGTCTCTCTGCGCGAGACGAACGTATTTTCATCCGACAAATATTATACAGCTGTTAGTTGTATCATGAAAATAACCCAATACGCAGTAAATTATTTAACACAATTTGGCAATATTGACTACGTTGCCAATGTGGTGCAGTCGCGCCACATTATCGCGTGATCTACTGTTACCCGAATATTCACAACAGATACCGATACATCTCGACCTTTCTGGATTGAAAATACATGACTATAAAAGCAGCGGCGCCGCTCGTCATAGAAACAAACTTCAAATAGAAAAGGAGCTCAGAGTGTCTATCTCGAATATCAAACCAAACCTGGACAGGCTGTGTACTTTAAAGCAGGCACATATTAGTCATTAGATCTATGCCTTAGAAATGTTTTATTTTAATTTTAGTTATAATGCATTTGTTGCTATTATATGCTTACAAATTTAAATTTGAAATGAAAAATGTAAAAAATTAATTTTAATGTGTTGTTCATTTATTCGACGCCCCACCTTGTACAGCTTCAGCGTCAGGGAAGCGCCACACAATTTGAGAACCGCTGCCCTATGTAATTGGAAATGGTAACACCAGTCTACACTCTAGGTATCATGTATATGGGACCGCGCGTGACCAGAACAGTGGTTTAAGACAGGGAGACACGGACACAAAATGGTTGGGTTTTGCAAAAACAAAGTTATGTTTTATTTACAGGTGCATACAAATAAGAATAATTAAATAATTTCCTGTGGAATATATATCTAAATACAGTCCAGTAACACAAAGGACACACAAAAACTATTATGAAACTGATCCCAAAAATGATGATTATATACACTACTTACAGAGCTGATTGAAATTCCCAAATGAAAAAGAAAAATGCACAAAAACTTGAGACCCACGTACACACAAAAGCAAAAATAAAGCTGTCTTCCTCCACAGTAATCCAAATCAGGAAGATGCTCCACCAAATAATATACAGTTACAGGGTCTAACCAAAAAAAAATATTCAAAATACAGAAAAAAATGTGTATATACAAAAATAAATAGTGCACTATTAACCCCAACCCTATAATGACCTTCACCAAAGACACAAACCGCAGTGGTTGGTAAACTCAAGGCAACACTCTACCAAGTACCCCTTTCAGCATGGTCTAGACAGAAGGACCCTTCTAGAGGCTGGAAATTCCCTTTTGTATATGGCACCATTGCACTGACCAATTAACACTAGAATCCCTGAAGCCTACGAAAAAAGTTGTAATGCAGGGCCGCCTTAAATTCCTTCGCACCCGTTTATCAGAATCTTTGTTTTACAAAAGTGTCAATCAGCACAAACAGCAAGCAGCCTGATATCCCATCCCCCCACCAACGCAGCTAAAGTTCTCCCAGCTCAAGTCTGTTTATCTGGGTGTGAGGTCCCTGAAGTTGTATTAGGTAAATAATATATCGTTTTTTGGAATACATACATTTCATGTGTGTTCTGTGTCTACAATAATCTGGATAAATGTAGGATGATGAGGCAAGAAATGTTGAACACATAACTAGAACAGAATTTTTTTTTTCATGTTACAATAATGACAAAATGCTGAAATGAAATGTATAATGTGTGAAGACTGAAATCCAAATATCAAATAAACATTTTCACAAAAGGTATAACAAAATAAGTGTGCTTTTATTCAAGAATATAACCAAAGAAAAATAAATTATTCAATTTACATGTTGCTGTCAATATGTAAAAACCGAAACCCAAATATCAATTGCATGGCTGGAGTAGAGGTAAGAATAGCAGCTTCTAAATCAAGAGGTTGTGGGTTCAATCCCGGGTCTTCCCCACATTTACCGTTATGAGTAGTGAGCTGCTGTTACAATTGCTATTACAGTAATCCCTCGCTATATCACGCTTTGACTTTCGCGGCTTCACTCTATCGCGGATTTTAAATGTAAGCACATCTAAATATATATCACGGATTTTTCGCTGGTTCACCGCTTTCTGCGGACAATGGGTCTTTTAATTTAGGTTACATGCTTCCTCAGTTTGATTGCCCAGTTGATTTCATACAAGGGACGCTATTGGCGGATGGCTTAGAAGCTACCCAATCAGAGCATGTATTACATATTAACTAAAACTCCTCAATGCTATAAGATATGCTTCGCGGGCTTGTTTTGTTTGCTTCTCTCTGTCTCTCTCACTCTCTGCCTGACGGAGGGTGTGAGCAGAGGGGCTGTTTACAGTGGATGTTTGCCTAGAAGATAGGACGCTCCTCTACAAAATGCCGCTTTATCGCAGTGCTTCTGTATACTTAAAAGCACTGTATTGATTTTTTGATTGTTTGCTTTTCTTAGCAGCTCTCTCTGACATTATCTGCTCTTCACGGTGCTCCTTTGAAGATAAGATATGTTTGCATTCTTTTAATTGTGAGAAAGAACTGCCATCTCTGTCTTGTAATGAAGCACAGTTTAAACGTTTGACTAAAGGGTGTTATTTCATGTCTAGAGGGCTAGAGGGTTAATAATGTTAACAGTGTGGGAGAATTTATAAGGGCTTAAAATATATAAAAATAACCATACAAACATATGGTTTCTACTTCGCGGATTTTCACCTATCGCGGGGGGGTCTGGAACGCAACCCCCGCGATCGAGGAGGGATTACTGTATTTAGAAGGTCGTAAACAGGTTTTCTATGCTCTAACTGCGAAAATATTCGATTTATAAATAAAGAATCCTACTTCGCGGAAATTCATTTATCACGGCAGAGTCTGGAACGGATTAACCGCGATAAACGAGGGTTGACTGTATATAATAAAAATATACATTTGCTTTGAGTCCGTAACAGCCGGTGTAAAGTTTTGCTACTTGTAAAAGATATTGCTGAAGGGATACAAACAAACACACAAACGCTGGTGAATCATGTCTTCTTGGTATCTTCTTGTCACCTGAATTTTTTTTAATTCAGTTTTATCCTTGAATAAAAGCACACTTGTTTCGTCATACCTTTGCAAAAGGATTTATTTTATATACCAGTAACCACCTGAATGATATCAAATCTGTATCTGCCTCTCTCATTTATGCACGCACACATCCGTGCATGAAAACGCAATTATTTGAAAACGCTATGTCATTTGAACATTGTTTTTTTTTTTTTTTTTTCCAATTTTGCCCCATCTCCACGTTATGATGCATGGTACTGGGAATTTGTGGTTGCTGCACATTAGTGGTAGTTGAAGTGGCTCCCCACTCACTATGAAAGGCAGTAGTAAGAAACGCTCTATTTAAATGTAAAGTATTATTAAGTTACAAAGCCAAAATGATTGTGCACAATTGAAATATAAAAAACAGAAGCATAAGATCAAAATCATAAAAACCTACAGAAAACCTAATCACTAATTAATGAATCAAAATGAGCATTCTTTTAACTCTTAATCAAAACATAATTAAGTATAAAATTTAATAAATTTAAAAAGCCTCAATTAATTGGAAAGCAACTGGCACCACAAAGCAAACAGTGGGATATGTAGAGGGAGATGTGCTGCTTAGATTAAACAAGCTGAAATGAAATAAAACACCAGGACCAGGTAATACTTATCCAAAGTTCTTAAGAATTTTAGCCAGTACAAATATAAACCCTTGATGCATATTTTTAAGAAGTCACTGTGCACTGGGGTAATTCCAAAGGACTAGAAAATGGCAAATGTATATGTTTTTTTTAATGTTGGATTCAAGCAACTATAGGCAAGTAGGCATAACATGTATTACAGGGAAACTAATGGAAGGAGTTTTACTCAACAGTCAGCATGGGTTCAGAAGAGAGAGGTCATGTTTTACTAACATACTGGAATTCCAAGAGGAAGCAAAAAAAAGGATATGATCAAATCAAAGCATATGATATTTATCTGGACTTTCAAAAGTTATTTGATAAGATGCCACATGAGAGGTTGGGCATCAAAGTAAAAAAGTAGGAGTTCAGGGTGCTGTTTGTAGATGGGTGTAAAATTGACTCAAACACAGAAGGTAGAAGATTTTGGTATGAGGAACCCTATCAAAATTGGCTGATGTTAAGAGTGGTGTTCCACAGGGGTCAGTGCTACAATTGTTGCTATTTTTAATATATATAAATGATTTGGATAGGAATCTAAGTAACAAGCTGGTTAAGTTTGCAGATGATACCAAGCTAGGTGGATTGCAGATAATCTTGAATCTGTACAGACCGACTTGAACAGCATACAGGCTTGGGCAGATTTGTGGCAGACAAAATTTTATGCAAGTAAACGTAAAGTATCATGTGTAGGCAGTAAAAATGTTAGGTTTGACAACACAATGGGAGATCTGAAAAGCAAAGGTATACCTTATGAGAAGGATTTAAGAGTCATAGTAAACTTGCGCTATCAACTGTCAGACAGAGTTCAGAAACCACTAAGAAAGCTAATGCAATGTTAGGTTATACAGAATGATGTGCAGAGTAAAGGTCCATGGGAGTTATGCTCTAGCATGTGTGCAGGTTTGGTCACGAGACTTCAAAAAGGACATAGCACTGGAAAAAGTCCAGAGAAGAATAACTAGGCTGATTCCAGGGTGACAGGGGGTGAATTATGAAGAAAGACAGAAAGAGCTGAGACTTTTTAGTTTAAGCAAAAGAACATTACAAGGAGGCATGAATGAAGTGTTTAAAATTATAAAGGGAATTAGTACAGTGAATCAAGACTGTACAATGGACTTCATCAAGAACATAGGGACACAGTTGAAAACTTCTTAAGGGTAAAGTTTGCACAAACATTCTGAAGTTTTTCTTAAAAAAAAAAAATCAACAATTGCATGAGCATTAATTCTTCACACATAGATGTTACTGAACAGCATAAAAACTTGCCAGTCATGCATACAGTATGTCCTATTCATTATATTTGCCATTTGTTTAACATGGGTCACTACCCAAAATCAGACTAAACTACACTTTTCATAGATGGCGAGTGTCAGTTAATGACCAACTGGAGATCCATTCATGTCAACAAAAAAGAAGCCTGCATGGTTACTATGAATTAGAACTGGATTCCAGTTCTCATGAATCCCTACCGAGTTATAATGATCGAAGGATCAGGATATGATGAAAATCCCAAGAGTCTACTGTGACATGCTGGTATATTTTCTTTTTGTAGCACACACTGTATCTCTTGACTTAAGATGAGTAACTTTTGAAAGCCACAGTATATCTGAACATTACTGTCAAACAGGTGTATACATGTCTAGCAACACTGTAATCATCTACAAATGGGCTTCATCAGAAATATAGTGCTTCATGTCATAACACAAGAAAAGCTCTAGACCAGGGGTCCTCAATCCCAGTCCTGGAGAGCCGCAGTGACTGCAGGTTTTTGTTCTGACCTGGTTGCTTAATTAGAAAGCAATTCTTGCCAATAAAGCACTAACAAGCTATGAAATTAAATTAACTCTGCTATGTCAGGTCATTCTCATATCCTAGATTTTCTTTCCCTTTCTATCATGCAAATGATTTGAAGGCTAAAATGGACGAGTAATTCTCAGTCCTTCACTTTTTTCTCTTCATTTTTCTTCCAAGTATTTAATTAAACCCAATAGTGCAGATAAATACACACAGGTGTAAATGTAAATAAGCTAAATGGAGAAATGCTGCTCTCTCTTGTCATTTGCATGTTATTGATAATAAGGAGCAATTAAAATAGCTGTTTAAGACAAAAATAAGCAATAAGGGCTCAAAATCACTAAAGTGAAGCAGAAGTGTTACTTTAGCAATAAGTGCTTTTTATTAAGCAACTGGGTTGGAGCAAAAACCTGCAGCCACTGCGGCTCTCCAGGACCGTGATTGAGGACCCCTGCTCTAGACCAATTTTAGGCACATGAAAATTAATTAATATTTATTAAAAATTGCAGCTCTCTTTTGTATACTAGCAAATGATGGGCCTTAGGATAATTTTATTATTAATGGAACAAGTTTCTTCAAATTCCCCAATTAGATGGCTACAATTTTTAAATAAAAACAGTATCTCGCTCTACACTTCTGTGCACAGTAAAATATACAGTATATGTTTGTTTAATTCTCCCAATTAAACATGTTGCTTATATAGATGTACATGTATGCTTTTATATGTATACATGTAAATATATGGAGATCATTAAGTAAAAACGAATTAAACTTTAAAAACTGACCATTATATGTTGGCGCCTGGGGTAGGCTGTGGCCCCATGCCAGACTAGATAAAGCATGGTCTGAAAATGGACCGAAAGGTCACTTTCTGAGTAAGAATTACCATCTGTGAATTCAAATGTAATAGACAAAAAGAAAAAGACAGATACATGCTCATTAGGGAAATGATTCAGAGATCTTTCAAAGTAAAAGTGTGGTGGAAAAACAAAATAGCTCTTGATCTGGTGAGTTTGGATGTTTGTATGAACACAAACTTTAATAGATTGGCTTTTAAACCTGGACTGGTTTCTTCATTACATCAGGTGCTGTATGTGCAACCTCTTTCCAGAAATTGTAAACAGCATGGATGTCCTCCTTTTCCAAGTACCATAATGTATTGTCAGTGGTATGAAGCTGTCACTGTGAGAACACAGAATAGAGAGATTGAACCAGCTACATTTCAAAACCTATATCCTAGAGCTGAAAGATAATAGTGCTAAACAGTGAATCTCAATTATTCAATTAAACAAGCAAAGCTCAATGATTAAATGAATACAATTCTATTAAAATACACAATTACATTTTTGATAGCAGTTTTTATAAACATAAAATAACCCCTTATAATAATGCATTAAATATAAAATAGTCAACCTGTTTACAGAACCACAATAGCAACCCTTCCAAATAAAAAAAAATGTTTTTCTTATTTTTTATAAACCAGTTGTATCTTTGTTCAGCTTTAGCCGAGTTTCTTTTTCCTTCAGGTATCTTTGAAGCAATTAAGTTAAGTGTAAATAAAAAAAAACTTTCTTCAGCATTTACTTTGATGATTAGCACTTTGGTGAACTGTACTAAACCAGTAAGCTCAAACTTTTCAGGTCTGCGTAGTATTAAAGTTCCAAGTATGTCCCCCATAAGTATTACAGTAATAAAGTAGAACCAGCTCTCCACATTACAACGTCACCAAAAATGAACCAAATCAAGTCAATTTTATTTATAGAGCACATTTAAAACAACAGAAGTAGACCAAAGTGCTGTACAGCTTCCATAAATACACCTATATATATATAGTCATAATGGTGTGAGTGTGTATATTATATTAGTAAAATAGTATAATATATCCATCCATCCATCCATCCATTTCCTAACCCGCTGAATCCGAATACAGGGTCACGGGGGTCTGCTGGAGCCAATCCCAGCCAACACAGGGCACAAGGCAGGAACCAATCCTGGGCAGGGTGCCAACCCACTGCAGGACACACACAAACACACCCACACACCAAGCACACACTAGGGCCAATTTAGAATCGCCAATCCACCTAACCTGCATGTCTTTGGATTGTGGGAGGAAACCGAGCGCCGGAGGAAACCCACGAGACACGGGAGAACACGCAAACTCCACGCAGGGAGGACCCGGGAAGCGAACCCGGGTCTCCTAACTGCGAGGCAGCAGCGCTACCACTGCGCCACCGTGCCGCCCAGTATAATATATATATAGTTAAATATATATACCAAAAATAAATACTTGCATACAAGTTCAAAAAGCTAAGGCAAAACAGTTAGGCTTTCAGGTGGGATTTAAAAGTCACCAATGTTGGTGCTGACCTAATATAAAAAGCTAGACTATTCCAAAGCTTTGGGGCAGCAACTTCAAAAGCATGGTCACCTCTAAGTTTAAGTCTAGAACTCGACACAACCAATAACTTCTAGTCAAAAATCATTCAGTCTTCACCATATAAGCAAAATATTTGTTTTCTATGCATTCAACAGGCATTATACATATATGGCGTATTAGCTACAGACACCAACAGACAGTAGAGTAATAAACCTTGCTACAAATTGACAATGTAATTTTATTACATTTTTTATGTATCAATTTCTTTCAGAATAAACAGAATCAGGAAGGGCTAATTCATAAATGGATAAGTAACAGCCAAAGCCAGAGGATCAAAAATCTTAAAATATTTTTTATTGTTATTTTTCTTTGTTCTTATTAAATTTAAGTAATTGAATATGAAAGTGCTGCATTTGTTGTCTGTCTCCCAAGGTAGCTATAGTCTTTTAGTCACTAAATAAAACATTATTTCCAGCTTTGTAAGCATGCCTACCGACAACCCCCTCCTCCTCCACAAAAAATGCAGTGTCCAGACAATCTGCACATGTAAAATGTAAACCAGCATCCATGACCATTCTTCCAGCCCATATCACAGCTGTTAAACTTAACAGTGAAATTTGCCCATAACAAAACCAAAACTGGGCACTGGAAAAGCAGCAGTCAACACAGAAGCAGGCAGCATACCGGACAGTAAAGCAAGAGGAAGTGGTACGTTGAGTAACTTCATATTTCAGTATCCTTTCAAAATAAAAATGGCCATGGTGACCCTGCTATTTTCCTTACAAAACCAAGAGTTTGAGAGAGGAAATAAATTATTTTATACAAAAAATTGTAAGTACTATTCTTTTGCCAAAGTTAGGAAATAATTGGCAGGCCACGAGGGCAATAAAAACAGGAACTACGCAATAAAAACAATGTCAGAATGTTACAAAATTCAAAATCAAACAGACTGACAACCATGTGACATAACTTAATACATAATCATGCCTCCAAGTGAAAACTCCCTAGCCAAAAAGTCAAAATTCAGAATTTGAAAGTCAAAAGCACTAATGAATAATTTGAGAATCTACCCACAAACTAGGACAATTGAAAACACGCTGTCATGATCTGCCTTTTGTTTGTAATTTTTGTAAATAGTTCCTTAGTCTTCAAAATTATATTGAACTAGCAAAATACCCGCGCTTCGCAGCGGAGAAGTAGTGTGTTAAAGAAGCAATGAAAAAGAAAAGGAAACATTTTGAAAATAACGTAACATGATTGTCAATGTAATTGTTTTGTCACTGTTGTGAGTGATGAGTGTTGTTGTCATATATATATATATATATTTACACACACATACATAAACATATATATATATATATACATATCTATACATATACACATATATATATACATATATATCTACATATATACACATACATATACACACACACATAAATACATACACACATACATACATACACACACAAATACATATATATATATATATATATATATACATACACACACACATATATAAACATATATACATATACATATACATACATATCTACATATATACACACACAGCTATTTCCTATCAGTGCAATACGCTGCTTGTTAAAACGGTTGACTCCCGCTCTTACGTGCAAGTCTGCGTGGATATTATGAACTATCGATTTGTTCAAGTTCTATTTAAATTTTAAATAGAAGGAATTGTTATTTAGTCGACAGAAATATCTTTGGTAGGAATGGTAAAAACAGACAGGAATATTATTCGTGAATAAATCAACTCAAACCTTAAACAACTTATAATATTTTGCTCTCCATAAAAATTTATCCTGTCTAAATTATACAAGTTAGAAATAAAGTAAACGTTAAAAGAACAAACATTCACATTTCTTTACTCTTATGTAATTTTATATAAAAAATAAACTTAGATTTTAAATATCCCAAAAGATTTTGCTCTCCATAAAAATATATCCTGTCAAAATGATACAAATTCAAATATGAACATGCTGCATAACAAAACCTAGAAATATAAATGAAATGTGTTCTTTCAGCAATAACAAATCAAATCATTCAGTTTTCTTTGCTCATATGTCATTTTAGAGCTGGACGCCTGGCATCTTTTTTTGGCCACAGGTTCGTTTATGTTTGGTGTGAGGTTCTGTGTTGTGGAGATTCTCAGGATGGATTGCAGGTGCTCATCAGTGAGGCGACTCCTGTGTGCTGTTTTGTTAGTCTTTATCACTGAGAAGAGCTTCTCACACAGATATGTGCTACCAAACATGCACAAGGTTCGAGCCGCATGTAGACGGACTTTTTGTTCTTCAAAGTCACCAAAGCGCCGTGCAAACTCAGTGCGCCAGTTTATCAGCAAAGTGCGATTTGGGAACACCGTAGTGACGACTTGGTTTAACATTACTTGGCAACAGGGAAAGTGAGGCAAGGTGCACTGGTGCATTTGTGTCTCCCATAAAAGCAGCTTCACTTGAAATCACTTTGTGATTGTGCACGGTTAAAACGTCCGCTGAAGTGTCAGATTCTTATTTAATTATGCTGCTTTATGTATCTTCTGCATTGCATTCAGGTTAACCTGATGTTTTGTCTCATAGTGCCGCCTTAGATTAAATTCTGTAATTACAGCCACATTAGCTCCACAAATGAGACACACGGGTTTAGTAAACATATACTCAGCCTCCCATCGGTTTTTAAAGGCTCTATTTTCAGAATCAACTTTTCTCTTCAGCATCGTGTGAGCTAGCTTCGCAATAACTTGATTAACTCGGTAAGTGTTGGCAAGGCAGCTGAAGCGCTGCATTATGGGATCTGTAGTTTATTGTGTTACCAGCGCTTCATATACCCGGCTTTAATAACAATAATACAGTATATAAAATGATCTCGGGCCGGATATAATTACACGGGCGGATGTGGCCCGCGCCCTTGAGTTTGACACATATGGACTAAATAGAACTTGAAAAGATATATTTTTCAAATGTGATCGCGCAATTCAGATAGAGTTGACGCCAGACTACAGCCTGCATGCCTCAATAAGTCATCCTTCCTCGCTCTTACTTTTTACCGCTCATCTAATGAATACACTGAGTATGGCTTTACCAAAACAATCATTGATGGCTAATAAAGTATCCATTATTCGAGTATGTAGATATATATATATATATACATATATATATACCCATATCGCAGCGAGAAGTAGTGTGTTAAAAAGCTAGAAAAGAAAAGGGAACATTTTAAAAATAACGTAACATGACTGTCAATATACAGTATTTGTTTTGTGAGTGTTACTGAGTGTTGCTGTCATCAAGGATTTGATTATCATTATTTCTTTCAATCAGGTTCGTATTTGTAGGATGTGTTGTGTTCAAGTTACATTCCGTGTTTGTCAATCGCTGTAAAGATGACAGGTTTCATTCATCGATTCGTTTCTTACTGCATCAATAAACAGCTCGCCTTCTTCTTTATCTGAGACCTGACACACTGCATGCACGGTTTTTTACACTGTCTTCCTTTAGCGGACATTGACTTTTTCCAACGTGTGCTTTGTTTTGGATTTATGAATATGCTTGTATGTATCAACGCTTCATATTTTTGCTGCCTTTTCAATTGTGTAATTCGGTTTTGTTCAGCTCTTTGGAACTGTTGCTTTTATCTGTGCACGCGCCAGTTCACGTGAGCCGCTCGGTGTACATGCATCGAAGGTTCCCAGCTGTGCTGGTGCCATCTCGTGCTATGTCCATGGCTGTATTTAATGTTACCTTAGTCCTGGCACTTAAAACTTTCTCTCGCAGTTTCGCTGAGTTTGTACCAAACACCACCCTGACCATCTCATCTTCCTCTGCATAAGCACAGTCCTTAACCCGTGAATATTTAGTGGAGTTTGCTATTGGATTGCCGCTGACGGACGGCCTTATATGGGCAGGCACTAAATTACAAACGCCAGCGGCAGCCTGTCTATGAACTTAATTTAAAGTGTAGGTTTACATCGTGCTTTGTTTCCGAAGTAGCAGAAGTCATGAATATGGTTGTATATGTCACTCGCTCGCTTCTTATTGTTTCGCTGCCTTCTCAATTATATAATGCATGTTTTCTTCAGCGCTTTTTTTAGGTCTTCCTGGTTTTCTATGTACTGCGTGATTACGTGGGAGGCGTGATGATGTCACACGAAACTCCCCCACGGCGTTGAAGCTCATCTCCATTACAGTAAATGGAGAAAACTGCTTCCAGTTATGACCATTACGTAGAATTTCGATATAAAACCTGCCCAACTTTTGTAAGGAAGCTGTAAGGAATGAACCTGCCAAATTCCAGCCTTCCACCCACATGGGAAGTTGGAGAATTAGTGATGAGTCAGTCAGTGAGTGAGTGAGTCAGAGAGTGAGTGAGGGCTTTGCCTTTTATTAGTATAGATACTGTTCTTGTAGGGTTAAGAGTGGGATTAGAGGCCAAAGAATCCAGTGGATATGTTTTTTTTTTTTGTTTCAGTGTGTTTTAACAATGTTAATTATGAAATATGTTCTCCTGTGGTACCATCTTGTTTTTCTTATGGGCTACACCACTTTGGAACCTTTCTGTTTACAGTTATTATGCAGTTGCTCAGTAATGTCAACCGTAAGTTTGTGGCACATGACATCACTGATTCAAAGATATAAAGGTCAATGTCACACACAACCTGGTTATCCAAGTTTGTGGATACAACTTAAAAAACTTGTGATTTTCTTTGAGGTTCAGAATTTATTTTTGGTTACCAACTTTTCTGAGTTATGTTTTATAAAATAGCAGTGCCCATAATATAAAACAAGTCTTTAAACAAAACAAGGAAAAAAATTAGAAGAATTCAAAACACTACGGGAAAATTAGGAAAATTTCTATTTCTCAAGAAAGTTTTAAAAAATCGTAACAGTAATTACATGTAGTGTAATTTTCTTTTCTGTATATGTAATTAGAATCACCACCAGTTCAGTAGCAATTTTCATAGTTTATCCAGGTAAACCAGTTACCCCCAAATCTTTTTTTTCTCCACTCTCCCCACTCATGAGCATTTACAGGATTGAGACCAAGTCTTTCTGTATTTTTTAACACAAAATGCAACCATGTCTTCTTTGGCCTCCCTTTTGGTCTCATCCCCTCCTCCTTCATCTTGAAGATCCTCTTCAGCTAATCATCCTTTGCCTTTCGCTCCACATGCCCAAAAAACTTTAGTCCTTGTGTTTTTTCCAATATGAAAGGACACTAGCATCCTCCATATGTGTTTAACAAACTTTTTATACAACATGCATTATTAATTATCAAATACTCTAGTCCAGGGGTGTTGAACTCCAGGCCTGGAGGGCCACAGTGGCTGCAAGTTTTCATTTTAACCCTTTTCCTAATCAGTGACCAGTTTTCACTGCTAATTAACTTCTTTCCCTTCATTTTAATAGCCCTGTTTTGAAGAATTCAGTCCTCTGAACTGATTCTTTTCTTCATTAAATGGCAGCCAAACAGAAATAAGATGTGAAACGAGCCAACAGATGAACAGCTAAACAGACATTTCAAACTCCAACCAGTCTCTTAATGAGAAGCCGATTCTTGCTGTTAATTAACCTGTTATTTAATTCCACAGCTTGTTGCTGCTCTCATTCTGCCACAGCAGACGTTTCCCAAACTGTAGATTTTATTTGATTTTTCTAAGAATGTCATCAAACTGTTTTGGTGACCTGAGCAGATCAACCTTTCTGAAACCATCACCTTTCTTTATTTTCAGGTATCGTGTGATGGGCACAGGTGTGCTGCTCATGTTTTGTGTCTCATTATTGTTTGGTTGCTAACTAAGAAAAAAGAAACAACTAAGGGGCCTGAGTCAAGTTAATTAAATCTTAAGGCAAAATAAGTTAATTAGCAGCAAAAGCTGGTCACTAATGAAAAAGAGGGTTAGAGTGAAAACCAGCAGCCACTGCGGCCCTCCAGAATTGGAGTTCAACACCCCTGGCACAGGTGCCTTAGCTTTAATTAGCTTGACTCAGGCCCCTTAGCTGTTTTTCCTTAATTAGCAGCCAGACAATAATGAGACATAAAACAAGCAGGACATGACCAGCTCACCTGTACCTATCAAACAAAATCTGAAAATAAAGATGAAGGTCTCAGTAAGGTTGATCCCTCAGGTTACCAAAACATTTTAGGAGTTCTTAGAAAAAAGCAGAATATCAACAGTTTTAGAAATGTCTACTGTGGCAAAAATAGAGTAGCAACAAGCCATGGAATTGAAGAACGGGTTTAATTAACAGCAAGAATCAGCTTCTTATTAAGGAACTGGTTGGAGTTTGAAGCCCCAATTTAGGTGGTCATCTGTTGGCTCGTTTCATGTCTCATTTCTGTTTGGCTGTCATTTAATCAAAAAAAAGAATCAATTCAGAGGACTGAATCCTTAAAAACAGGGCTATTAAAATAGAGGGAAAAGAAGTTAATTAGCAGTGAATACTGGGCACTGATTAGGAAAAGGGTTAGAAAGAAAACCTGAACCCACTGCAGCCCTCCAGGCCTGGAGTTTGATGCCTGTGCTCTATTCAATACCATATAAGCCACAAATCCATACATTTTAAAGTTTATTGAGGTAAAGACATCTATATTTGTATGTTGGTAATCTCTTAAGAGCTAGTAAACCAGCCGCATACAGTATGAAATTATGTCAACAGTTTTCAGTATACTTTTGCACCAATTTGATGGATGTACAATAAATTGGAAATAAGCCGCAGGATCATAAAAAACCAAGCAAACAAAACAACAATCCAAAAGCCCAACAATTTATCTATTTTTTTATTACATTGTTCATATGAACCAACATTAAACTTAAATATCGTATTTCATTCTGGGCTACCAAAAATATCTTTTATCAATTTCCAGGATTCACTAATCCCCAGGAGACCTGTAATAAGGGAATTATAAATCTATTTGGACACATTTGACAGAAGCAACTTGGGGACAAGCTCTCTTATTGGGAACTCCAGCCTGAACAGCTTCATTCCTCTAAGCATGATTAATCATATCCTCAACAGATTTTATCAAGAGCAAAAATGTTTCTTTCAGCACAAGGTTTGAGATCCCTCTGTTATTTTATCATAAAATTGACAAGATAAGTCATCTGGTTTACAATTCTTATCACACAGCTGAAATAAAGACAATCATTTGTCAGAATAAAACTGACCATCTTGCTTATGAAGGATTAAATTGCTGTGCAGATTTCAGATAAAAATGCCATTAACAAAAGGCGGCACAAGGATGAACCCTGCTATAATCTGAACAATTCTGTGTCAAAACAACAAATTGACAAATAGAGGCAAATCTTTTAAAGATAATCTGCTTCAGAATGTGAATGCTTTAAAACAGAGGGAAAGAGTCACATGCCAAAAGAATAACTGCCCCAAATATACAGTACTTCAAACAACAAGGGGAATATACTTGACTGTCCTGGTCCAAAACCCACTTGTGAATCCCAATGGAAAAAACAATAGACAGCAGCTCACCAATGTCTCCTAACCTGAAGAAATGTACAAGGAATGACAAAAAAATCCCTAAGGCCAGATATGCAAAACTATAATTACTGTCAAAGGTCCATTACCAAATAACTAAACAAGATAGAATAAACACAAACACTTTTTCTACATTTTTGGTATAGAATGCAAATTATTATACCGGAGCTTTAATGTTTGCAAAAGTATTAATCAAGGAATGAACAATGACATAAAAAAGGCTCAAATCTGTAATTGCTGCCAAAGGGGATTCTACAAAGTACTGAATTAAGAGTCTGAATACTTAAAGAAGCCATATATTTCAGTTTTAATAATTTTGCAAAAATGTATGAAAAGCATGTTTTCACTTTATGGGTCATAATGGGTTATTGAGTGTAGACTGATGGGTAAAAAATGGCAAACAAGTCCATTAAAATTACATCTATTACACAACAAAGAGTGCAGAAATAAAAATATAGTAAGCAACATAAGTCTAATAAGTGGAAGTGGTGGTGTTTGTGTGAACACTTTCTGAAGCTTGCCTCTTTCATAAGTGAATGAACAATAGTGGTAAGTGGTAAAGAGCAAACCTTACTGAATTTGTGTCACCTCGTGTTCAGCAAAATCATGGAAATGTTCAGGAACTTCAATGACGTCAGCAAAATGTATTAAAGTAAATGGGGAAGAAGAAACTGGTCAGGTTTCGAGTGGCGTATAATGGTGCAATGGTCTTTTAAATGTCATTGGTAGCTAGGCAAACATATGCCATCTATTCTGGAGCAAGTATTGTGGCCAAAAATGTGACTTTAGCTGTGAGGCAGCATTATTAATCAATGTGCCACTGTACCTCCCTGAGAAAAAAATTGATATAATTAAATATAAAAAAGGTAAAAGTTTTTGTAGACAAGAGGCGTTTCACTGTAAAAAATGCATTAGCTAATTTCACCAATTAACACTATTTTAATTGTAGTAGATAATTTTTTATTGACTGCTATATAATCATTATTTAACAAAGTTAGTTTACAGAGAAAAATATGTGGGCATAAAATAATTTCTATGCAAAAAAAGCTTTTGGATAAAATCTGAAAAGTCTAGTTGGCAGTCTGCTAAGCTAAATAAATGCTCAACAATCTAAAATATGTTTCTGATTGTAGCATAAAGGAATGGACTGAATCAGTTTTTAATCATTTTTAATCCATTTTATCTTATATCTTTACCTTAAATTTTATCTTAAATATGTTAAATAAAATAGTGAAGCAAACTAACTGAAAACCACCCTTGCACCAAAGAGTTATTTTATGAAAGACAATATTTACTCTTACAAATAAGCATAACCACCTTGCCGTTAACCTGAAGTATTACCCGAGCATATAATTCTAAGCGATTATGCTTAACTCGAGTCAGGCTTAGGGTGAAGTGGAATGATATGCTTTAAAGTGTTAAGCCCAAATAACTATCAGAACAGTGTTCTGCTGTCATCTACTTGATTAAATAACTTCATGCTATAAAAAATCATGTCTATTACTATGAATTTTGTCACTTTATGGTAACACATTAATATTCATAAGTGGAGATGAGCCTCTAACTAAAACCACAATGGCAAATCAAAAGTTGTAATGGCAATTTTAGAAGGAACTGACACTGAACCATTGCTAGAATCGACAAATAGTGATGATGATGTGAACTGGTCATTAGACACTGAAATGGAAAATGAAACTGATGCCTATTGCACTGTATGAACAAACCACCATAACATGCCTGGTGAAATTGGTTGTGTGAAGCTTCACTTTGGAGCAACAGTAGCTGTATAACAAAAAGGCAAAATAGCATTGATCAAGTGCAAGGATAAGCAAGGCATTAGCCCCCTAAGCACTGTTTACAATATGCCAACTGTCAATGTTCCTGTCAGGAGAAATGTGGAAATCACTAACCCTGCAGTGTGTTAGACTGCAGTAACACAAGGAGTGCGTCGATCGTGCAGGTGAGGCTCTGACATTCTACCATCTCATATATTCCTCTACTGTCCCAATTGCAACCTCAGGCTGTGTGTTGGTGACTGTCTCAAAACATATCACACAAATGACATGTACTAAATATACAAAAGTACAGCAGTGGACACTAGACATACCTTTTCTAATGTATTTATGTTGACCTTTTGGTATTTAAATTTTTCTGTTACACGTAATAACATTTTTCTTATTTAAAAAAAATGGAACTTTTTGCTTATTTTTCCTGGGCTAAACAGGGGGAAGGAAGGAAAGCAGGAAGAAATATAGCTTCTGCTTTACAGAGAAGTACCAGCCCAGTATAGATAAGTCTCTTTGAAGTCAGTTATGTAAAATCATTTTGGTTTTGTCAGAAGCAGTTGTACAAAAGCATTTTGATTTTGTCAGGTTTTGGTATAAAATTTTGGCATAAAACATTTCTTTCAGTTTTATTAAGAAAAAATATTTTCTAAATTTTCTGACTTGAATATTGAATTTTTTATGTTTTATAGAAACAGTACTTTTCTCATTAAGTTTAAATTATTTAAGACCAGATATAGAAGAGAATTTATTGATCAACTTCATTGCAGGAACAAATTTTAACTGGTCTTTTAAAATCAGAGCTGTATTATTTGTTAGCTGTGTTAATTCTTTTTCTCTGTTAAATATGGGTAACACACAAAAGTCTGGATAATTTTAAATATATATTGAAAGTCCATCACAATAAGAAAAAAGAAGTGTACAATTACACACCCTTGCCAAACTTGGGGATACAAGATGTAGGTTGTGGAACAGTTGAACAAAGATGATGACTCATTCCCCAAAACCAAACACTTCTAAAGTATTAATTAGGAAATGTTGCTCAGCTGTGTAAAAATGAAATAAGGGCTGTTGTGGTGTGAAATTTGTATACAAGTTGATAAATATTTTGTATGTCTTCATTTGTAAGTCAGAGAAAGCAAATGTAGTATTAAATGCTTTATTTCACTGATATGCTTTCATGTCTAACCAACACCAACCCCTCCCTCCAAGTCTTTAGCACTGAGTCATGATGTGGAATTTTATGGCAGGATTGGGAGAAGTGCCTCAGACTTGTTTGGCAAGTGATTCTCTGCAGGACAGGAAGGTCACCTAGCTGGAAAGCTTCAGCTTATCAAATGGTCTTGGGTTCAGGTGTGAAAAAGCAGTGTGTGGGATGGAGCATCAGACCAACTTTGGTAAGTGTGACTGTGTTTGGACTGAGAGCCTACAAGCCATAAACAAAGCAACTACTAACCACCGCATGTAGGCCAAACTACGTAGTTGGCAAACATCAGGTGTGAAAGGTATTGTGTACCATTTGTCTGAAGGATGGCTGTTTGGGATTGGTTTTGAAACAGAGGCCATCCTGTATCACAACGTCCTATTTGGACAGAGAATGTATACATTTGCTTGCTTTACCCCTCCACCTCTCTCACACCATTACCATTTAAATGACAACACACTGAAGAGCACAGCTCAGCAGCCATATTGACAAAGGCATGTGGCCTGTCCTGAAGAAAGCTAGAAATGATGACTTGACTAGAGACATTTAAAGTAACTACAAGTCTATGTGCCCCCTGCAACTACATGTGAGATTTTATAGGTTGTATGGCTGCCAATATTCACTTGAACTTTACTTATTGTCATTATTTTATGAATTCAGGTAAAATTCCATTACAACAAATATCTTGACAATGAAATTTTCATTACAACAAAGTATTTTTATGGTCCCGACAGTTTCCCCATATGACACGAGTCTATAGAAATCTCGTTACTACGAATTAGATTCGGCAGAAACTTCATTACAACGAAGTTCTTAAAAGACCTTGAAATGCTTGAATGAATCAGCCACAGAGCAGTTTGTTCTGTGGTCGCAGCTCAGTGGTGCACAACGCTCCTCGGCACAGAAACGTAAAAAAAATTCTTTCTTCGGACTTTCTTTGTACTTTTTTTTTTTTGCTGTTTTTGTTCTTGGTGGTTTTCAGTAATACCATTTGCTTAATGCTCGTCAACATTTGAAAAACATCCATTGGAATTTAACTCATTGACACCCTCCTATAGAAACGGCAGACACGAAAAAACGATAACAGTTTATATTAGAAAAAAACTTCACATTTTTGCAGCTCTCGATTGTGGCAGAAAGAAAAAAGATATTGCCAGTGAATTCAGAATTTTGCCATCGACACTGTCAACAAAAAAAGAAGAAAAATATCAGGATGTAAACATATACGAACTGCTGCATTTGAAGACGTTGAAAAAGCCGTTTTTATGTGGTTAAGTGATGCTCGTTCATGAAACATTCCGATTAATGTGGCAATCATTCAAGGAAATGTAAGGTTTCTAAACTCTCTTGGGACCTCCCACAACTAGACAACACACCGAAGAGTGTCCCGAAGTGCGATCACCGCGTCTGTGGAAGACTGTTTATCCATTGCTGGAGCAACAGCAGGCTCACAGCTCTGATGCGGCTCAGCACTGAAGCAAACAGAAAAGATCTTGATGGGTTATCCAAGGAACATTGTAAATGCAGGTAACAGGATTACTTGGCCACTAACCTGGTCACAACCCTGCCTTATGAATAGCAGAATGGCAGATCACACTACAATCAATAACCGTGCCGTATCTGTTTCAAGCTGAATAAAGCTGGTGTTACTAAAGTACTGAGACTCAGCCTCATATTTTGGGGTGTAACTTATGAACTTCTAGCGCAACCACGATCACTGCAGCTCTGTGTGTCTGCTGTTGCCCTGCCCTGGAAACGGACAAACAATCTTACACAGACGTGGCAATCGTGCTTCAGTGCGTCGTTCCCGTTGGACGGGGAGTGGGGGGGATCCCAAAAGACTTCACAAACCTTACAATATGAAGAAGAAAAGGATGTTTCGACTTCTGATTGATAACTGCCTCCGCATTTAGATAATTTTAGTGTTGGATTCTTCCCACCCAATTGCACAACACTGCTTCAGCCATTGGATTTGGGCATTATTCGTACCCTGAAAGTGTATTATTGCAAGGAAACGCTGAGAAAAATTCTCATCAGAATAACTTGTAGACAAGAGGAGATTAAAATTAACACAGAAAAAGCTATTGAAATGATTGCAAACGCCTGAACGCAAGTTAAAGGAAGCACTATAATGACAAATACAGAATTTCATTACAACAAAATATTTTTTAGGTCCCTGGCAGTCCGTTGTAATAGAATTTTACCTGTATTATCAATAATGCATTAAATGTGTAACTTAGCAAATACTTGTCTTTTTACTCTACCTAATTGCCTGAGGTTATAGATGTAGAAGGGAAGATGGTTTCAGGTTTATTTATTTGTCATATATACAGTAGGTTAACACAAGGTCAACATACAATGAAATGTGTATGACGAGAAAAAACAAGTCACTCAGTCTTGCTGGAGCTCTCATCGGTGCAGCCATCTTATGGCGCTACCCCCTTATTTACTGCCCTGGGGAGTATGGAGAGTACTTATAAAGTTTAATACCTTACAAACAGTGGAAAGTCTTTGGGTGTTACGGCTGCACAATAAAGAATATAAAAGTGGAAAGTAGAGTGATATAAAACTCTACCAAGACAAAACAAATGTATTGGTCCTAATATAATATGAACATTCTAAAAGATCTAAAATGAATTGAATGTTAGAGAGAATGTGTCATTTGCCATAAAGCCTTTTGAGTGTCTTGAATAATTTGATTTAGATCATTTTTCAAACAATTAGCTTAAGGGCTAAATTTTTGTAATCCACATGTATTAATGCAATGGGAAACTAATACCTTAAACAGATTTGTCTTCACCAAATTCAGGAAATAGTACTATCAATGCTTGTTTATATATGTGAACAAATCTCTTTTAACCCGATACATTCATTGAGCTAGGGTAACCCGTTGTTCAAGCAACTCTCCACGTAAGACCAAGCAGGAAGAGTCGGAGAAGGGAGGCTCAGAGTGGTGCCCTCCCAGTGCCATGGAAAGCACCAGGGACCCAGGGCTAGGAGAGAAGGTTTTGTTGGCTGTGTCTCCTCTGTCTGCAGGATCCCATAAGAATAGGAGATGTTGATTTTAGTAAGGAAGCACTGGGGGCTGAGATTTTAGAATGGTTTCCTGCCTTGGGATTTTAACCTCATTTTAATAAATTATTTATGGATTTGGTTTTAACCTCCACATGGACACTGTTTTATGGGATTATTTGTTCATTTATTCTGGATGGAAAAATTCACTTTTGAACATTGTATTTTGTTGGATTTTAAGAAAAGCACTTAATCTCATTTGCACCTATCCCTTCCTAAATATGTGTGTCCTCATTTGCCCAGCTCAGCACGGTTATGAGGGCTGCACAGGAAAACTCCAATATCCATGATGCCCTGCTGAAATTGTGGGCATCTTGATGTCACAGGGATGGCTCCCTCTGGCCGCCTGGGGGTATTGGCCAGCCATAGTCCGCTATACACACACAGTCATTTGAAAAAGTTTGGGAACCCTTCTTAATTCTTTGGATTTTTGTTTATCATTGCCTGAGCTTTCAAAGTAGCAACTTCCTTTTAATATATGACATGCCTTATGGAAACAGTAGTATTTCAACAGTGACATTAAGTTTATTGGATTAACAGAAAATATGCAATATGCATCATAACAAAATTAGAAAGGTGCATAAATCTGTACACCCCAACGGAGATCTTACATCAATACTTAGTTGAGCCTCCTTTTGCAAATATAACAGCCGCTAGACGCCTCCTATAGCCTTAGTGTCTGGATTCTGGATGGAGGTATTTTTGACCATTCTTCCATACAAAATCTCTCCAGTTCAGTTAAATTTGATGGCTGCTGAGCATGGGCAGCCTGCTTCAAATCATCCCATTGATTTTCGATGATATTCAATTCTGGGGACTGTGATGGCCATTCCAGAACATTGCACTTCTCAATCTACTTGAATGCCTTTGTAGATTTCGAACTGTGTTTTGGGTCATTGTCTTATTGGAATATCCAACCCCTGTGTAACTTCAATTTTGTGACTGATGTTTGAACATTATCCTGAAGAATTGTTTGATATTGGGTTGAATTCATCCGACCCTCGACTTTAAAAAGGGCCCCAGTCCCTGAACTAGCCACACAGCCCCACAGCATAATGGAACCTCCACCAAATTTGACAGTAGGTAGCAGGTGTTTTTCTTGGAATGCAGTGTTCTTCTTCCGCCATGCAAAGCGCTTTTTGCTATGACCAAATAACTCAATTTTTGTCTTATCAGTCCAAAGCACATTGTACCAAAATTAATCTGGCTTGTCTAAATATGCATACAACAAGCGACTCTGTTTGAGGTGTGAGTGCAGAAAGGGCTTCTTTCTCAACACCCTGCCATACAGATGTTCTTTGTGCAAACTGCGCTAAATTGTAGAACGATGGACAGAAACACCATCTGCAGCAAGATGTTTTTGCAGGTCTTTGGAGGTGATCTGTGGGTTGTCTGTAACCATTCTCACAATCCTGTGCATATGCTGCTCCCTAAACCAGCGTTTCTCAACCTTTAAGTATTTGCTACCCAAGTTTCCATAACAGTTTTAATCGTGCCCCCCCCCTAACGGTTTTTTGAAAGGAGCCCACTAATACCATATGGAAGCCAAGACGGAGGGCGGCTGAAAGTAGTACGTGGCTGTTGGGTGTCCGTTGGCTACTCGAGCAATGGGTGAGCCGGGGAGAAAGATAAGATGGAGGTGTGCGGACATAGGGTTGGGAGAGACTGCATTTTAACTTCTGATTTTAACCTCGGATTTTAATGAATTTATTTATTGATGATTGTTTTTATCCCCACTGAACACTCTCAACACTCTCTTTTTTAATTAATGATATATCATAGATGTATATTTTATTATACTTAACTTTTATCAACATTTATCTAACTCTATATTTATTTTTCTAGTATCAGAATGTAGTTTAAGTTAACTTTTTTTGGTTTCAACAGATGTATTTTTCATATTTTCAATTCTTGTTTTCTTTTTATCACATCTTCGCACCCCCCTAGGGGGGCCCACCCCACAGATTGAGAACCACTGCCCTAAACCATGATACTGAACAATCTTTGTTTTCAGATCTTTTGAGAGTATTCAGTGGGGATAAAAACAATCATCAATAAATAAATCCATTAAAATCCGAGGTTAAAATCAGAAGTTAAAATGCAGTCTGTCAACCCCATCTCAGCACACCTCCATCTCCATGCTCCAGTAGCCAGCGGAGACCCAACAGTAACGAACTACTTTCAGCCACCCTCTCTCTTGGCTTCCATACGGATATCACTGCCAGACCGTCCAAGGTTGGCTCTCCTCCCTTCATCTTTTGCACTCACGCAGTCGCTCCTCAGATCCCTCGGGAGGATACCTGCCTTGCTTATCCTACTCCAACAAAACTTTTAGTGGGGCAAACTAGCCCCTAGAGCGTAACAGCTTAATGCTCTTTCGCAGGGCCACAGCTCGTGCGGTCTCCTCCTTACAGGTTGCCAGATCATAGCTACTAAGATGGCTCTTTCACGTCCTTTAACCTCCTTTTTCTTCACCTCCATCGATCTCTCTATCCTTCTAGATTTCTCAAAACATCTCAAGTTCTCACCCTTTCCTGGTGTCAAACCGTATATGTACACATAACCCCACACATCGCATCGAATGATCGCACCCACACGTGGAGGTGCATCTCGCTCCAACTACCTCATTAACTCCCTGTGGTCGTGCAATCGCTATACGGATTAAAAACCTGGCCTTTTTTTTTTTTGAAGCCGCGGACCCACTATATCACACCCATTGTCAGACCCTATGCTGGTGTAGTGGGTCCTGGGTTCCTCCTGGTGCACGACAATGCCCGGCCTCATGTGGCGAGAGTATGCAGGCAGTTCCTGCAGAATGAAAGAATTGATAGCATTGACTGGCCCCCACGCTTGCCTGACCTAAATCCACCAGAACAGCTCTGGGATATTATGTTTTGGTCCATCCGAAGCTGCCAGGTTGCACCTCAGACTGTCCAAGAGCTCAGTGATGCCCTGGTCCAGATCTGGGATGAGATCCCCCAGGACACCATCCGTCATCTCATTAGGAGCAAGACCATCATTTTTTCACTTTGATATTCGGGGTGTCTTTGAATTCAGCCCTCTGTATATTGATAATTTTCATTTTCATCAAATGATGTGGCATCCTTTCATTCCTAACACATTAACCAGTCCATATCAGTATAGATATCCAGCAGGATGTTTTTCCCCATTGAAATCTGATGTGTTTTCAAAGTTTTCCTTTAATTTTTTCGAGCAGTTTATATACACGTGCGTGTGTGGAAACGTTGAAGTGCCAAGCTTAGTTTGTTAATTGTTCAGTTAAGAACTTCTTTAATGAAAAACCTTAAAAATACAAGTACAATAATCGATTAATCATCAAAATAGACAGATTAACAGATTACTAATATAACTGATACAGCTATATTTCACCAAAACTTATGTAAACCTCAGCTTGTGCAAGTTAAACTTTTGCAAATTCTACTTTACATAAACTGGTGGTAGAACATAAATATTAAAGAAACGAATGAGTGCAAATATTTAAATTGGCATGATGCAAGGTGGCATGCTTTTATTTCATTGTGCAAGAGGGTCCTCTTGTATTGTCAGTCTGTCTCAGTCCAGTCCAGTCCAAGTTCTGTGGAGCAAAACCCCACGTCCCATGTCCCATGTACTCCCACTCTTTTTTACACTATAACAGAAAATGGTATGAAGAAGGGTGAGATGCAAACCTGTAGTGTTGTCACCCGTCTCACCACGTAAAGTGTACAATTTCTGTGTCTTGCTCATCATGTGTATTTTCTCAAATATTAATGTCAACTGGCTGATATCCATATTTACTATTACATACAATGTAAAGGGATGTCTAAAAACATTTCACTGTATGAGAATTTCCATGACACGATGCTTTGGAGGACTTTCTTTGGGCAAAACAAGGTTGTACTGTACTACTTTTTAGTATTTCAATATTTAAAAATTCTGAAAAGACTGTGAAATCAAATATTATGAATTATTAACCAGGTCCAATTGCTAAATAATTAAATGACGTTAACCATAATTGGGTTTCATATAAGGTGAAACATTCAGGTTAGAAATAAACGTTGTACTTGTTCTTTCTAACGGATGCTGCTAAGAGGGTCCCATGAGTTAATTAAATCAGTCTAAGGGCCAGATATATTAGGATTACTGGCCTTCAACTAAATGAGTTGCAACATGGAATTGCCCCGTGACCTACTGCAGAATAAAAGATGTCTCTGCTGAATTACTCTAATAAATGTACTGTATATTAAAACACAAAAAATAAAGTCACGTTACCCCAGTTAGGCTGGATCTGATGAATATACAGTATTTTAATTTCCCATGTGTGATTTTATTAATCTGTTTTTCCTTCCATGAGTTTAAATGAAAAAATACAAAGTTGAAAGGTGTCTAGAAACAGTCATTAATTTGCAGTCATGTGTTAAGTTTTCTTTTTTTTTTTATTTAACATTTTTACTTCCTCATCATACATGTATTAACCTTGCTCTTGTATTTTTGAAGTACTACATTCAAATTTACAAATTAATTATGTGGTCTAAAAGGGAATTAAAATCTTAACATTCAAGTTTTTTCATTTTCCAGTTAAAAAATCTAGTCTAGCCGAGTATGGATGTGTGCATCAATGTATCCTTTAGTGGACACTATCTTGGTTTTCTCCAGCCTTGGACACGACGCTCAAAGGATAGGTTTTGGAACCTATAACTCCAGTTTGGGGAAAACAGGGTATAGTAGAAAGTGGAAGGATGGCTGTACCTCTGATGCAGCATTTTATTCCCGCCCACTCATCCATCCATCTATCCATCGATTTACAGAACGCATTTAATTCAATTTTAGGATCATGATAGAAGGAGCCCATCTTGGAGCCATAAGTGACAAGGCGGGAGCCAAACGTTGGTATAGGAGCAGTATGGTCACTGACTTGCACAACTGTTTCCAACTATTCTTGTGCTTCTTAGTGACTGATGTTAACCAGTGATAAAGAAACACCAAACATAGTACACTCAGTTTTCAGCAAAGAAGAGATCAGAAATATGTGATAAAATTCTGCATAAATTATTATTACCACAGGAAAAATGGGTCAAAAAGAGATTTAACGGACAATGAAATTTTAAAATGCCTTTCAGATGGATAAAACACTGGAAATTGCTACATTAATGGGATATGACCATCAGAAAATAATCAGCACAGTGTGACACCCCGTGTACTAGGAAAGATGGCACCAGAATACAGATTGGGCATCTTCAGGACCGATTGGGATCAGAAATGAGAGGTTTTAGACAGGAAAGCAAAGGCACAAATAGAGTGTATTGCAAAAACAAAATTGGGAGAACGAAAAAAAAATCAGTGTATATACAAAAAGACAAAAACTGCACCACAAACCCAATTCACATGAATACCACCAACAAAACTATACCATTAGTAGAAGATATTTCTATCTATATGTACAAAAAGAAAACATACACAAAAAATAAGGCACAAGCCACTATGCTTGATTTACTTTTTAAACAGAGCTACACCAAACAATCACTCACCACCAAGAATTCTACAAAGACGTAAAGCAGAAGGTGTCATGGCACTACCTAACTTTTAATTTTATTACTGGGAAACGAATAAACAAGCTATAAAGACCTAGAAATTGATACAAATTGATGAATATACAAAATCTAGTCAACAAAATCTTGCTGTACTTCTTTATATGCCCTGATTTGTGACCTAGTAAATACAAATTATCTATACTAATAAAAGGCAAAGCCCTCACTGACTGACTGATCACTAATTCTCCAACTACCCGTGTAGGTAGAAGGCTGAAATATGGCAGGCTCATTCCTTACAGCTTACTTACAATCGTTAAGCAGGTTTAATTTTCGAAATTCTATGCGTAACGGTCATAATGGTTGACAACGTCCGCCATGTTAAACTTTCTTATTTATGGCCCCATCTTCACGAAATTTGGTAGGCGGCTTCCCTGTGCTAACTGAAACCGTTGTACGTACTTATTTTAGTGGTATGACGCCACTGTCGGCCGGCATATTGAACTTTCCAACGGTCTTTGTTACTTATGGGCCCATCTTCAAGAAATTTGGTATGCGGGTTCCCAACGCTAACTGAATCCTACTTACGTACATATATACGTCCATAGCCTGTAGCTCAGTCGCCATGTGAGGCAGCGTTGGGTCCCCCATCCCCACGCCTCCCATGTTGTTGGCTGCCTGCCTATATAAGGCCGTCCATCGCTCCGGTCTCTTCATTCCCTTCCTTGCTTCGCCACGGGATTCACGTCTCCCTGCTGATAACTGTAGCCTTTTTATTTAATCCACGGCTTCTCTGATGTTTTATTGTTTGTTTATTACGATTACAGTTATTTTGTAAGTATTTTAGACTTACTTTACATTGTTCAGGCACCCATTTCCTTTACCGTTCCAACCGTACCCCCATTAACATGTCTATCAAGGTAATCACCATAGATCAAAGAACTGTCACTTACCGAGTGGTTTCCATGCCCGGAGATGGCACCTGCCTTTTCCATTGTCTGTGTTACATATTGCACGGCCATATCAGGCTCACTCTTGATATCCGGAGGAACATTGTGTCTTATGTATTGAATGACTGGGACAGGTTCAAGGTGTGGACTGATGACGGTACAGGAGATAATTATACTACACAGGAGCACTACAAGAGTGAAATGCTTAAGCCCTTCACCTATGGTTCTGCATGTGAGTTGATGACTGCCGCTGAATTGTTCAGTTGTCGCTTTCAAGTGTACTGAAATGGCCAAATATTTTACACCTTTGGACAACCGCCAATGCCTTTTAAACATCTTAGATTCACAGGTGACGATTTCAGTAGTAGACGCTTTGATGTTTAAATTCTCAAAAGCTGGATGCAAAGTTATCGATGAAACCGGTTGTATGCTTACAACGCTTGACAGATGCCGAATGTCGCTTCAACACAACAAGTCCTGCAAATACTGTCGTAATTGAAACAAACCATGAAACTCAAACCGATTATGATAGCAGCCATCCAAGCTGTGAGATCTGAGGCAAGATTACTGTTCACATGGCCAACTGTACGCTGCATGCTCAAGAGCTCAGCGCACAGCTTGGTCATATTACAACCGGAGGACCGAACTGACAACGTGGTATACAAAGAGATCCTTAACAAATAATTATTGGTATATTTTCCCTCAGTTTAAAAAGGTTTACTTTTCTTCTTAATAAAAATTTTAAGGCAGTACTTTGCCCCTGCGAAGCGCGGGTATTTTGCTAGTCATTAATATAACAATAATCCAATTGTCCATCAATCACTCAGAATATGGAACCAATGCAGGAAGCACTTCAAGGAAGAGAAGCTTTTATCTGTTGCACATCTACTTGATAATCATCTTTTTCAACCCTCTGAAAACTACACAGTATATCTGGAAAACATTTGGGATTAAAACAGTTGGAGAGCTGTACATAGATATGTTTTTGAATATTATGAACAATTATGCTTCAAATTTAACTTCCAAACAACAAACTTTTTCCACTACTTTCAAATCAAAAATTTGGCTAAAAGAGACCTACCCAATTTTTCACACCTCCCACCCATTTCTATTCCTGAAGAAATTCTGATCAGTCATGAAGACTCATACAGAATCTCAACACTATATAAAAACATTTTAAAGTCTCTTCCTTTCAAAGATCCCAGGGTACAGTGCAGAAATGATCTTTCAGTTAATATCTCAGGTAAGGCAAGGACAGCAGCCATACATATAATATACTCATGCACAAAGCATGCAATCATTTAATTTAAAATCTCTTATCAATCACATTTATCTTTTTTAAAATTGTCCAAAATTTATCTAGGGCAAGATCCAGCCTGCAAATGTTGAAATCTAGTTCCAGCTTCTCTGAAACGTATATTTTAGAAGTGTACCAAATTAACATCATCTTGGACAAAAATCTTTGAATGGCTATCAGAAAGCCTTGGTGTCACAATCACTCCTAACCCACTAACAGCTATACTTGGTGTACGCCCCACTGGGCATAAAGTAGAGGAGGACAAAATTATTGTAATTTCTTATACCACACTATTGGAATGTAGACTTAACTTGCTCAACTGGAAGAACCCCAAATCACTTTTTATATGTCAGTGGGTAACTGATGATCTAAACCAGGGGTGGGCAAAGTCATTCCTGAAGGGCTGCAGTGGCCGTGGGTTTTTGTTTCAACCCAGTTGCTTAATTAGAAAACAATCCTTGCCATTAATTACATTTCATGGCTTGTTAGCGCTTTAACTCTGCTATGTCAAGTCATTCTCATATCCTAGATTTTTTTTCCATTCTAAGGATATCATTCAAATACTTTGAAGTGTAAAACGGATTAATAATTCTCAATCCTTCACTTTTTTCTCTTCTCTTTCCTTCCAAGTATTTAATTAAACCAAATAGTGCACGATAAATACACACAGGTGTAAAGGGTAACAAGCAAAATGGATAACTGCTGGTTTCTTTTGTCATTTGCATCTTATTGTTAATAAGGGGCAATTATAAACCGAGAATGCAGCTGTTTAAGACTTAAATAAGCAATAAGGGTTCAAAATCTTAATGAGGGAGATAACTAAAATGAAGTACAAGTGTTTCTAGAGCAATAAGTGCTTCTTATTAAGCAATTGGGTTGGAACAAAAACCTGCAGCCCTCCAGGAATGACTTTGCCCACCCCTGATCTATACAGTACTATTTGAAACCTGAAAAAATCAAATTCTCACTCAGAGGATGTGCTCATAACTTTCTTAAAATATGGCAAGATGTAATTAAAAAAATTACAATAAGCATTTATATTAGAGAAAAAGAAATTCTCCCTTCTTTGTTGATTTTTAAAGTCTTGCCCTTGCCGTTGTCTCTTCTTTATCTCGGATTGAGACTGAATTCTGTTTTGTTAAGACTTAAGTTCTATTAAGACCCTGTGATGTCTTCTCAAGTATGAGATATACAGTGAGGGTAGACAATATACCTCATTGAAAGGCATGTGGGAGGCTGTAGTTGCTGCTTTAGCAAACGTTCATCATCAACAGATCAGGAAATTGACAAAAATCTATGAATGGGAGATGCAGGCCAGTTACCGTAAAGAAGGGTCGCCATATTCTACATTGGTCACTGAATATTTTTGAATGACTGAAAATGTTATTTGATAATTGTTCTGTGCAATTTTATGTTACTTATTTATTGCACTTACTACAAAACTCAAGAGAAAACAAGTGAATAAGGAAAAAAAATTAGATGCATAATAATTATGAATACTTATTTATTTGTTAAACATTTAAATTTTATGAAAAATATAATTCTGAATTGACCGAGAGTGCAATATTTTTGTTCAACAATAAAATGAATCCTGACAAATACAATTTGACCAATAATTGTGCATGCAGTGTATAAACAGAAAAAGAAATCCTTTCAACAATATTTCACATACTGTCAGTCCTTAAAGAAGCAGGCTATTATGTTATGTGAATTAATAAATGTCAGTGTGGTGTACAGGACATGCGTTAGACTGGAGTCTTATTCCCAGTGATGCTGGGATAGGCATCAGCCCCCAATTAGCAGTGTAAATAAACATTTAAATTAATTTTAAATCACAGATTAGAAAAACAACTCTCCAATATATACTGTATGTTTCAAAAATATATTTAATGGCAGTTCTGAATACAAAGCTATCTATTGTACCTTGACTTTTTAAAATCTTTTCATAATGAAACTAGTGAGACAAAAATTTTTCAACAAGCAGCATAGAATTAGGGTACAATGTGCAGACTGATACAAAATTGGCTTCAACTTAAAATACAATAGGTTGTTGTGCAGTAATTTGAACTGGGTGATGTCAAAAGATGGATGCCACCAGGATCATATATTTTATATACAGTAAATGATTATATAAAAATACAATTGCTTTGCTAAAATGTGCTGTTGACAGTAGATTAGGATAATCAGCAAATACTTGGATTTTTGCAAGTGCATATAAGCACAAAGGGATTCTACTAAGGAGTATATTTTTACTTTCTCGTATACGAAGTATATGGAAAGTGTTGTAATCGTCCAAAAATTCGATGTCAAGATTTTGATGAATCTCAACGTTTTGGAACTCCCTGATTTTCTCGTAAATGAAGTATAGGGAAAGTATTGGAATCCTCCATAAATTCCATTTCAAGATTTTGATAAATCTTGATGTTTTAGACCTCCCTGAGTCTGAAAATACCATTTTTGGAATTATGTCTGTGTGTCTGTCTGTATGTGTGTGTGTGTATACGCTTTTATTTAGGTCAACCAAATTTTGCATACAAGTATTAGGTACAAAATGTAGATTTCTATCAACTTTAGGGCTATTTTCGCTAACCGGAAGTGGTACTCTACCTGAACACATACTTGATTTGGTTTTTATTCATGCAGCTGCAGAGTCCGATTTATTCAACTTTATTTTTATAATAATTGTTCAATATATTAATAATTTTATTTGATTTGTTGTTGATGGTTGGTTAATGTACATAATATAAAAATATAATCATTGTCTTGCGGTTTGCTCCTCAAATATCCATCCCCATATCTGAGTATACGAGAAATTCTAGGAGAGACCACTCCGAATTTTTTGCAATGAACTGCAGATACTTGGTACAAGTCTTTCTTTTATCCAGTCCATTTGGACTGCAGGGCAGCTAACAGTCTCTGTCCTCTGTGATCTTGTGTAGCAGTTTTACCTTCTTCTCAGCTCATACATATGCTTTAGTGGCCTTGTCAAAATGTGCCTTGATAGATAATCTGGGATTTCCAATGTTGAAAAAACAATATATATTTTTTCATTTTTAATATTAAACTCCTGCGGTGGGTTGGCACCCTGCCCGGGATTGGTTCCTGCCTTGCACCCTGTGTTGGCTGGGATTGGCTCCAAGAGACCCCCGTGACCCTGTGTTCGGATTCAACGGGTTAGAAAATGGATGGATGGAATATTAAACTTTAAGATGATTGTGAACAAAAAATGGCGATTTGCAATTAAATGTTAAAGGATGAGTTCAACATTTACAATCATTATGTATACTGTATTAGTTTGCCAAATGAAATTTCTGTTCTAAAGTGGAGCATATTTTCAAAGAAAAATAACTAGCTCCTTCTTGCATTTTATATCCATTTTTCAAGCCTATTATTGAGTATTGATCTACATCTTAAAAGTACACACAAACTGCAAAAACAGTATATCTATGCTGTTTTCTGAATCTAAAATAGCCTTTAAGAAAGACAGAATGTGCACTTTACGTTGCCAACTACCCTGTTTGACTTCCTCTGCAGCAACCCCACAGAGACAATCCTTGGTGCAACCTATGGAATGGAGAGTAATTACTAAGTCCCAGGGGCACTGATTCACCTTGGAAACTGATCACCAAGCGCCATTAGTGACATCACTGAATGATGGTGCCGAGTTGTGAAATGCAGTTTCTATACTGAAGACATCTAGAAAATAATAACTGCCACATTTACAATCACTTTCAATATACAGAAGATTTTTTTTTCTTTTACAGAGGTACTGCCTGCTGCCATTGAATTGAAAATGCATGTGTGTGTTTCAGTGAGATAATGCACACAAGTAGCATGCATGAACTCCATTGCAAGCTACAAGAACAGACATGATATTTTTACAATTTATAAAAAAAATACTTCACTTCACAAATAGAAATATTAAGACTGAGCATAGTTATGTGTAACAGCTCCTTTATACATCAGCTTGATGTATGATACACAAAAATGTAAAGTCTGTTGTAAGACCTGTTGATAAAAAACAAATCAATATTTTAACAAGTGTAACTTGGCTGAGAACAGAAAAGAATATTGCTATTGATTTGTTTTTGGCTGAGCAGTTATTAGGAAATCCTTACAAAAAAATCTGTGAATGCCACATTTTTAGAGGAGTTGTCTCATTGCGTTCATGAAAGATTTACTTGCTTTCTCATTCACTGATGCTGAACTCTCTTTGCATATTATGTGGCAGAGGAAAAAGTGCAATTTACTATGCATTCCATAAAATAATCAGTCAGTCAGTCAGTCAGTGAGTGAGTCAGTGAGGGCTTTGCCTTTTATTAGTATAGATGACCAATATGCATTTGTAATATAGATGTAAAATGACTTTTCCATGTATAATGCCTCATAAATCAAAATGTTTGATTGTTTTTCTGATGGGCATCTAGTGGCTATAGAAGAAGTATAAGATGAATAATAAGTATCAAAATTTAAAAATCTCATATGATTTAGTGTGGAGTACATACAGTAGTGGGCTGAATTAGCTCTACAACACAAAATCATTTTTTTTCTGCAAATTTCTGCAAACCACAAATTGGCATACATGCAACTAAGGACCAACTATTTTAGAAGTTAAAGACATCTAACATTAAAGAACAATCCTTGAAATTTTCATTCATCAAGGTAAACAATTTAAAAGCTATGACTTATCAAACAATGTCATGTTTTCTGTAGCACACAATTTCCAATTAAATTAGGGATATACTCCATTTTCCAAGTATCCAATTCTCAGAAAACAAAGATACAAGCTTAAAATTTGTCACACTAGTTTTTGGGTTAAACATCATTTCCATAAAATACAGAGTAAACTGGTGATATGTTAGTAGGGGAGGCAATTCTGTAAACTATGCTTCTTTATTTTTATAACTTTCACATAGCCATCTATTGATGCTTTCTTCCAAATAATATGCTGTGCTATTTAGAATTCAAGTTACGTGTTCCAAATATTTCAAAGGTGTTTCTAGTTTCAATATTTCAAAAATAATTATGTATGCAGTATCTTAAAACACCACATATTGAATATCTCTTTAAAACATAACTTCAAAAAAAAAAAAATTACAAAATGCTTATTAAGACTTTCTCAAGTGATATATATTTTGACATATCACTAAAGCACTTTTAGATATGTTTCCTTAAAAAATAATTCTAAAAATGTCTGAATAATTTTACTCTGCAGTTTCAGTAATCTAAAAAATATTTTTTTGAATTCTTTCAAATGTTATTAAATGTTCACTAGACTGGACATAGAGGAGCACATTGACAAACAAGAAGATTATTTTATACAGTGCATTTCATAGTGAATAGCATTTAAAAAACTCAGAATAATTGATGATAAACCTAAACAATTTAAAAAGACAAATGTCTATAATTTTATTATTAACCAGTTAAGTTATTTTCCCCAAGGTCATAAAGTTAGCAATGGCAAGACAAATGTAATCGTTATCTAAAGAGGCCACCTCTGAAGCTACTAGATTACACTGCCTATTCGCTAGTTGTACAGTGTAAGTATAACTATGAAATTGCTCAAAAGCATAGCTACTGTATCTGCTCATTTTGAAGCAAAATTACCCTTAGCTTTTCTGTTTTAATGTATTTAGTATACATTAGTCTGCTCTATCTGTCACCAAAATCTAATTAAATTACATTCATATGAAAAGGTTTGGGAACCCCTCTTAATTCTTTGGATTTTTGTTTATCATTGGCTGAGCTTTCAAAGTAGCAACTTCCTTTTAATAAATGACACGCCTTATGGAAACCGTAGTATTTCAGCAGTGATATTAAGTTTATTGGATTAACAGAAAATATGCAATATGCATCATAACAAAATTAGACAGGTGGATAAATTTGGGCACCCCAACAGATCAATACTTAGTTGAGCCTCCTTTTGCAAATATAACAGCCGCTAGACTCCTCCTATAGCCTTAGTGTCTGGATTCTGGACGGAGGTATTTTTTACCATTCTTCCATACAAAATCTCTCCAGTTCAGTTAAATTTGATGGCTGCCGAGCAGGGACAGCCTGCTTCAAATCATCATAGATTTTCAATGATTTTCAAGTCAGGGGACTATGACGGCCATTCCAGAACATTGTACTTCTCCCTCTGCATGAATGCCTTTGTAGATTTCGAACTGTATTTTGGGTCATTGTCTTGTTGGAATATCCAACCCCTGCGTAACTTCAACTTTGTGACTGATGCTTGAACATTATTATGAAGAATTTGTTGATATTGGGTTGAATTCATCCAATCCTCGACTTTAACAAGGGCCCCATTCCCTCAACTAGCCACACAGCCCCACAGCATAATGGAACCTCCACCAAATTTGACAGTAAGTAGCAGGTGTTTTTCTTGGAATGTAGTGTTCTTCTTCTTTTTGCTATGACCAAATAACTCAATTTTTGTCTCATCAGTCCAAAGCCTTTTGTTTCAAAATGAATCTGGCTGATCTAAATGAGCATTTGAATACAACAAGTGACTCTGTTTGTGGTGTAAGTGCAGAAAAGGCTTCTTTCTCATCACCCTGCCATACAGATATTCTTTGTGCAAATTGCGCTGAATTGTAGAACGATATACAGATACATCAGCTGCAGCAAGATGTTCTTGCAGGTCTTTGGAGGTGATCTGTGGGTTGTCTGTAACCATTCTCACAATCCTGTGCGTATTCCGCTCCTGTATTTTTCTTGGCGTGCCAGACCTGGGTTTAACAGCAACAGTGCCTGTGGCCTTCCATTTCCTGATTCCAATCCTTACAGTTGAAACTGATAGTTTAAACCTCTGAGATAGCTTTTTGTAGCCTTCCCCTAAACCATGATACTGAACAATCTTTGTTTTCAGATCTTTTGACAGTTGCTTTGAGGATCCCATGCTGTCACTCTTCAGAAGAGAGTCAAAGGGAAGCACAACTTGCAATTCACCACCTTAAATACCTTTTCTCATGATTGGACACACCTGTCTATGAAGTTCAAGGCTTAACGAGCTAATCCAACCAATTTGGTGTTGCAAGTAATCAGTATTGAGCAGTTACATGCATTCAAATCAGCACAATTACAAGGGAAACCAAATTTTTGCACAGCCAATTTTTTACATTTGATTAATTTCATACAACTAAATACTGCTTCATTAAAAATCATTGTTCGGAAAACACCCCAGTACTCAGATGTTCCTAGGACATGAAAGACATACCACTGTGATCTTTTATGTTGAAAGTAGAGTCAATTATTATGCAGGATGAGACGGGTTCCCAAACTTTTTCATATGACTGTACATTATTTTAGCGTTGATTCCCCTGAATAATATTCTACCAGTCACATGTAGACCTGCTTATCTGTGCTATTGCTGCATTCTATCCATCCATCCATTATCCAACATGCTATATCCTAACTACAGGGTCACGGGGGTCTGCTGGAGTCAATCCCAGCCAACACAGGGCGCAAGGCAGGAAACAAACCCTGGGCAGGGCGCCAGCCCACCACAGGGCATGCACACACATACACACACCAAGCACACACTAGGGACAATTTAGAATCGCCAATGCACCTAATCTGCATGTCTTTGGACTGTGGGAGGAAACTGGAGTACCCAGAGAAAACCCACGCAGACACAGGGAGGATTTGCAAACTCCGCGCAGAGAGGACCCGGGAAGCGAACTAACTGTGAGGCAGCAGCGCTACCCACTGTGCTACCGTGCCACCCTGCTGCATTTTATGATTTGTTTAATTACATCTATACACAGTAATATGTGTATTTCACAAAAAAGAGCTCATGTCAATGTTTTTTTTAATATTGTTAGCATTTATGTAAAGATGGCTAAATATTAACAATAACTGAAGTATTGTACTTTCACTGTTACTTAAAATTGCAAGATATTACAGAAATGTAATGTGTTGTGCAAATGGATACAAATTAATAATTAGTAGTCCATATGCTGATAAAATCTGTTCAATTTTATACATGGAAATGTGTCACTTATTACGGTTTACATTTTAAACTGTAAAAATAAAGAACACAAGCTAACAGCTGGATGTCTACTGACATAGAAGATCCAATCATCCATTTCTGAGTTCAGTTAATCCAATTAAGAGTCCCCGAAGGCCAGGGGGTCCAAGAAGCCAAAATAAAGTCCCTTGGCACCCAGGTCACCAACTCTGACCCAGATCAGATTCTCAGCACTCTGCAGCGCGCCTACGGATCCTGAGAACAACAAAGTGCTCATAATTGGTGATTCTATAGTGCAGATTGTTAGAATTCCAAACTATTTTAAACCAGCAGTTAATGTTAAATGCCTTCCAGGGTTGAAGATTTCTGTCATAGAGACCCAACTGGATTGTACCCCTGACAATGAAATATCTACCTTATTGCAGCATGTCATCACTAATGATATTTATTTACAGTAATCTCAGGTATTAAAGGGGAACTTCATCTCTCTATGCACCAAAGCTAAAAGAAAATGTCAGAATTTAATAGTATCTGGACCCTTACCAAGATTATATGAAGGGGATGTGATTTATAGCAGATTGCATTCCCTTCACTACTAGCTAGAAACCTGGTGAACAATAAAAGCATAGCCTTTGTGAACAATTGGGATGGTTTTTGAGAAAGTCCTGGATTTTTCCAAAAGAGATGGTATTCATCCTAAATTGAGGGGATCTTTTGTATTATCCCAAAATATGGCAGCAAAACTGCCTGACTGACTGATTAGAACACCATCCAGGCCATAGTGGTGTAATCTTAAATCACAGGCTCTTGTTTATCCACCTTCTACTTTCCTGAACCTGCTACCTATAATCCCTGTTGTGGGGCATCCAGTAAATTTAGTCATGATGCAGACCTTAAATTACTTGATAACCAAAAAATAAGGTGTATAATTACACCAAGAGATAAAACCAGACCCTCCACCAGGGACACCAGTAATAGAAACTTAGTTTAAATTAAAACAAAAAATATATCAGCAGTTAAGAAAAAATATGCAGTTTTAAATGCTCCTTATTGAGCATACACTCTCTCTAAAATAAAGCTGTTTTGGTAAATGATATTTATGTACTGTACAAAATCTGATCTGTGTCTTCTCACTGAAACCTGGCTCAGTAAATCTGACACTGTTCCCCAAGCTGAGGCTTCACCAGATGGATAATCGTTCCTTCATAAGTCTAGAGATTCTGGTCGATGAGGAGGCCTTGGAATAATTCATTGTGACAAAATGCAAATCGCTTCAAAAAATGTAGGTGACTTCACATCCTTTGAGGCATTCATTTTAAATATTAAAACAGATTCCAACACGATTGTAGTGCTAGTCTATAGACCACAAGGGTCATATTAATTGTTCATGACTGAATTTGACAACGTTTCATTTGATTTGGCTATAAATTATGATCATGTAGTGTTGATGAGGGATTTTAATGTACAGTATGTGGAAAATGACAATTTTAGCAAATGTTTTACTTATTTTTTAAATTCAGTAGAATTATATCAGATTGTCTAAGGTCCAACTCATATTCATAACCACACATTAGATTCAATTATAACTTACAAAGTTGAAATTAAAAATTTTAATATTACTCCATTAAATGAAGTTATTTCCAATCACTACTTAATTACGTTTGATTTGGTTCTGCCCTTACGAATACACTCACAGATTAAAACAAAAACAGTACGACATGTAGATTGTAATTCTGCTTCAAAATTTATAGACAAGTCAAGTGTAATTTTGGAAAACCATTTAGTTCAGTTAACATCAAATGTAAACATGGAAAACAATTTAGATCAGTTAACATCAAATTATAATGTGACCTTGACAGATGCTCTGGATGCAGTGGCTCCCCTTAAAACAAAAGTGATTAAAACACACAGAAACTCTCCCTTGTTTAAAGAGAACACTCATGCACTTTAGATTGTTGAAAACTGGAGCAGAGATAGAGAACAACAAAGCTGCAGGTCTTTCAAATTGCATGGACAGGGAATGTTAAAAAATATAAAAAGGTTCTATCAGCACATGCTCCGATCCTCTCCTCTCTTTAAAGCTCGCACAGACTACTATTCTAAAATAATAGATAGCAATAATAAAAACCCTTGGGTACTGTTTAGAACAGTGGCTAATTTAACAAATTCAGATCTACAGTGCAAAATACCAACAGACATTAGCAGTATAGACTTTATGAACTTCTTTAATGAGAAAATTTAAAATATAAGATCCCAAATCTCAGCATCACAGCACAAACCACGTACTAGCTTAGCAGACCCTGTCTCACATTGCATTCAACACTTCAGAAATTTTAATCCTGTAACAGATCAGGAAGTCTTGATTTTAATTTCTAAAATGAAACCTACTACTTGTTCCCAAGATCCAGCGCCAATAAAACTAGTAAAAAGTGCAATGGATGTTCTTGCAGTGCCTATTCTTAACATTATTAATAGTTCATTATTTCAGTACCTGATGCATTAGAAGTGTCAGTAATAAAACCATTACTTGAAAAGTCAAACCTAGATCGACACATCCTTAATAACTATAGACCCTTTTCAAATTTACCCTTTATCCCTAACATACTTAAAAAAATAGTCACCAATCACCTTCAGTCACACCTTACACATCACAATTTGAGAAATTCCAGTCTGGCTTACACACTGGCCATAATACAGAAATGGCACAAACACGTGTTTTAAACGACATTCTGATATCCTCTGATGAAGAAAACTCCACTGTATTTATGTTGTTAGACTTAAGCACAGCGTTTGACATTATTTTACTGCCCAGGCTAGAAAATCATGTTGGGCTTACATGCACTGTCCTTGCCTGGTTTACCTCTTATTTATCAAATTGATTCCATTATGTACAGAAATGTGCTGACAGTACTCCATCATTATACAGAGAAATGAGATATGGTGTCCCACAGGGCTCAGTACTGGGACCTTTACTGTTTTTACTTTACATGCTCCCACTGGAATCTATCATTAGAAAACAATGTTAATTTTAACGAGTACGTAGATGACACCCAATTATACCTTTCTTTTAGACCAAATTAAATTTCTGATGTTGTCTTTAATTAGTTGTTTTAGTGAATTAAAGGAGTGGATAGATAAGAACTACTTGCCTTTAAACACCTATAAAACAGAGATGCCAATTATTGGAGGGAATGAGGTTGATTGCAACAATATTTTGTCACCATTTAACTCAGTTGGAATCACCATTATTTATACTGAATCAGCCTGCAATCTAGGAGTTATCTTTGACTCTAGCATGTCATTTGAAGCACACATTTCAAAGCTGAAATGAGCTGAGGCCTTGTCCAGGGATTGTTTCTCACTCGTGCCCAATGCCTGCTGGAATGGACACATCCCTGGATTGATGGATTTAATCAATTAACATCATTTTCAGAGATATTGCCGTAAGGTGTCATCAGAATTTAATGGGTGTTCTAGGCAATTTACAACACAGAGAAGCCGAACATGTTCTCACTGTGAAAATATCTTGCACTGCCACCTGGTGGATTCCTCCAGATTTACGTAAGGTACGTATGCAAGTATAAATACTACAACGCTTGCATAGCAGAAGTGTCCGCTGCAGCATGTGTCTCGTGAAGTATAACCCCGGCCTTAGAGAGTCAAGGCTGGGGAGCTGCCAAAAGGCAGGGCCTGTTAAAGCCCACTTCGGCACTCCTTGTGTGATTTTGGGGTATACAAAAATAAATTGTATTTTATTGTAGTGTAAAAGCAGTGCATGCAGTATTGCCAGATCCTTAAGGAGCAATATCCTTGATTTCTTTCTTTCTTTCTTTATTTCTACACCCCCACCTCCCGAAAAATTGCTTTAAAAGCTCCAAAACCAGCATGCCTATTCAAAAGTAAACTCGGCTGTTTTCCTTAACATTACTTATTGTGATTTTACATTTGATATAATCTATGATGCTAGATTCAGCAGTCAGTCAATGATGCCATGGTGCACTTGGCAGAGTGTAAATATCATTTTGATGTACACACAATATGTGACAATAAACCTGATATGAACAGGTCATACTACATATTTTTTATTAGTGCACAGCATGGAGTTTTTTGAAAAAAAGCTAACCCCGATGTCCATCTGCATATTGTAATTAAAAAGGCAATTCCAAAAACATTGATCAGCACTTTTTGAAAAAGAAAAAACCTGCAAATTAACTGTTGGAGCCAAACCACAGTTAAACAACGTGTTCAACTACAATAACTAATGAAGATCATGTTTTTTAAAATATAATAAGAAGATAACAGGATGTGCTTTTGAGTGAGTAAAACTAATTAAAGTAGTAGCTTTTGTTTTTTGTTGGTGAATTATTAAAACTTGCTGTACACTGATAACAGTACAAATGTTGGACTTTGATGCTAATGGAGAGTCAAGATTTTTTAGCAGTTTTTATTCTGAAGGAATAAACTTTAAATCACCTTTGTAACATTACAAAATACTGCTTTAATACAGAGTTCTGCTGCATTTCTTTCACACCAACACCACCAAGGACTGCATGTAGCATGTTCAACAGAAAGCAGCGTTAGTGAATTAATACTATTAGCACCTAGTAAAAAACAAGAGAACAAATATTTGATGCAGAAAAGTGTTTGGTTGCAAAGTACTTCTGATACACCCTATTAACTGATGACACTATGAGGTTCATTGAATTTGAAAAACTAGCTATGTGAATTTTCTAATACAATCATAAACTATATACTGTAAACAACATGAAAAAAGAACAGTTATGTGAGTTAAGGTCCAAAAGCCAAGACAGAAAAAAATAAAAGTCTAAATTAGTAATCAAGGCAAAAAAGAGAAAACAAGTAAAAGTGTCAAATTTTACTTTAAAAATTAATTTAAAAATCCATCCAAATAGGTAAAAAGGTCAAAACATTAAGGAATAACAAAAAAGCTTAATATTAACCAAACTGTCCTGAAAAATAAGCAATGGCTTAAACAGAGGACCACTAAGCACAGTAGTAGGTGCTGTTGCACTCTGAAAGAAGAAAGAATCATCACAGGTGTGCTGGATGCAAGGTACAAAATAATTAAAATATACTTCAAACCTATTTAAATATTTCACAAAATCTTTTGCCAACAAACATAAAATCAGAGTGCAGGTGCCACAGCATGAATCTGTTTGAATGCTCTCAAAGTGCTTGTCCTTGGAAAACAACAGAAATGTGCAAAACTAACAGGCATACCAATTTGACTGATGATTTGAAAATTATTTGAAGAATATAGATCTTTGATTCTAGTTTTCTTTTAGTTTCAGTCACTGTTCTCATCAACAAAAACAAAAAAAGTTACAATAAATCGCAATAATGCTATTACCAACAATTGCTTTATGAAAATTTAAGTATATGATGAAAGTCAATTAATACTCTTGAAGCTGAATTTCATGGTTATAAATATGCGAGTGTAGGATGACTTTCAAACATGCACCACCAGAGCTGACACCCAGTCAGAATCATGGCCACTTCAAGAACACCCTTTGAACCTGGCAAGGCTTGATGTTAGTGACATACATTCCCAATCTCTGTCATTCTCACAAGTGATGCTGCATTGAGGGGCTGTGGTTCACTTATTTTGTCACGTGTGCTGCTCACATCTTTTCACATTATGCTGAGCATCATGGCTCCAAAATGATTTGGAATAGTGCAAGAAAGAAGGAAAGGTAATTTCTTATAATGTGGAACATGGAGTGTTAAAGCACTGGCAAATGCCTTAATAAACAGTGTTTAATATTATTTTTAAACTAAATCTGTTCATTTTCATGTGTTTTAGTGTCATCTGAGCAAACAATGGAGTTATTGTTTGATGCCAAAGAACAATTCTTTCCATTTAAATTAAATGTAATTATATTTTAGCATTAAGAAATAAACATCTTATGAAGGGGCTTTCAGTTACAGATTACCTTCACAAAATAGGGAAAACTTTTAATCACAATATAAAGAAACATACATAATGAAATCATAGTCAGACCTTTTAAATTAGGTTGTTAAAATCTTAAAAAAGCTAAAAAGATTATAGAAATATATAAATATACTGTATAAAGCTAAGGCTACCAGGCAAGGAATATGAGAAAAACAAAACTCCATTGTACAACCAATTCTACAGAAAAAAAAAAAGCAAGTAAAAATGCCTAAGCCATGCAATCCCTATTCAGCTTCTGCGGTGCAGGTTAATATCAGTGATTTTATTAGAGTATGATAAAGACACAGGTGGCACAGTAGCACAGTCAGGAGCATCCCGAGTATGAATCCGAAGCCCGTCCTTAGTTTTGTATTGAGTTTGTATGCTCTCCTTCTGTCTGCATCGGTATTCCTCCCTGAAGATGTGCAGGTTAGGTTTACTAATAATTCCACACTGGACCCTTGTAGTTGAGAATATGGTTTTAGCATTGTCTGGATAAGCTCAGGTCCCCCACGACCCTGAACTAAATTAGGCAGAATTATGTATTATGATAAAGATGTGACACTAGTATTGATGACAGGTCAGGAGCCCTCTTTCCTGAGGATTAAGGAAGAACTTAAAACATTGTTTAAAATGAGTGATGTGACTGTCACTTGAGTCATTATGCATAAGTACAATAAAAATGGCTAAACACTAATAACTAGTTTCTCAGCTGGTAGGTATCAGTAACAATGTACTGAAGTAATAGTAGCTTTATTCTGAAGAAAATAACATATCTGACAAAACATTAAATATTAATAGCAATGTGGGAATCAAACAGTAAACAAATGTTCTTGTATATAATAAAGAGCATATAGAAGCAATTTAAAACACAAGACAGTGTTGTAAACGTCAAATGCATGTATTGTTAGTTTCCTAAATATAAGCTACTTAGCATTTCCAACATACTAAATGGTTTATATCATAAAAATGGAATAGAAATCATTTTGTAACCTAATATTAAATCTGCCTGGAACCTGGTCTTGTCACCTCCGTCATTTATTGTGCATATCGACTGAGATGACATCCTTAAATTAGGCCAAACTGCAATTAGACATAAACATTATGGTTATGGTAGCCAATTACATTGATTGGTAAACACAAGGTTCCTATACTAGAAGTTTGATGGCCTTAAGTTCAAATTATACATTCAAGACAAAACATTTTTTCAAACTCGTATTTGTAGGAAACCCTACTTGGTACTTAAGAGATAATGGGCCATTCGCCGAAACCAACTCCAAAAAGAAATAAACAACACCCATCATTAGTCCAAACTGCAGGATCTTCCATGGTATTCACATGGACGTGAGGGATCCACTCTTCTTATCCCATGTAGAACTGTCACTGTGCAGGAATGGATGGGCTCCAAATCATACTGCACCTGTTTGGATTGAGTTGTTCTGAATTTGGAAAATCTAGTGATGTAACAGCTGCATCTAATCAGCCTGTGGAAATGAAAATGTGCCACACTGTACTGCTGTGCAGCTTCTTAGAAAACTAAAAATATTTAAGGAAGATTCAGTGTTGGCTGTAACTAGGTGAAAATGTTGAGAAGGATCAACATCAAAAAATGCTGAAAGTTAATAAAAGCTTTCAAATCAAAAATAGCTGAATGCTATGTGTTATATACTGTATCACTGGTAATATTACATCAACAATATGTGTTAAGAGAGCAATCAGTTATGAAGCCTTTGATGTGTGCTTTTATTGCATGACAGAATAGGGTGCAGAGGCATTAACTCTTCACCTACTGATCAATTTGTGCCTCACCCAAATTTCAACACTTCCCAATACAGATTGTTTCTCAAGAGAGCTGTTGGATAGAAGTTAACATGAATCATACACTAGGGTTGCCAATATGTAACTCATGTGAGAGAGTTATTCATCATATGTCAATAACAAGGCCACAAAAGTTTTTAGAAAAAGTGCAATATTATTTTTTTAAATATGAAATGTTTGTCAGATTTTTAGCTCCTCTTTATTCTTTGTTCAATATTAGAAACATCAAACAAGGATTACAATTTCTCTGATATGCCATATCTTAAATTGGACAGATTTGGGAGTTCAAAGTAATGTGAGAGAGGAATTCAGGATGCTGACCTGCAAACTACATTTTGTAACAATGACAATGATAAATTATGTTCAGTGTGATGAAAACTTTCAAGTTAAAACTAAATAGCCACAGCTGAAACAGCTCTCACCATTCCCTGTGAACTGCAAATGTACAATCAACCCATATAGTTGACCTTATTTATTTTAATAGAATTATGTGAAGGATTACTTTCATGCCTGGCCTTTACTTCATCGGTGGGGCGGGGAGCGTTTATGACTAAAAGTGCTTTGTATGGCTGTACTGATAAGAAAATGTGTTTTTATGTGTACAAAGGCTACATTAAGATTTCAAGCTTTCTTTTACATTGGCAGACGGTATTCCACCCCTATTCATTTATACCAGTTTCATTTAATTCTACATATACAAAAGGATGACACAATAGGAAAAAGTTCTGTTAAGCCAAACCTACAATACAATATGTATACTGTACATATATCCATCTTCTAAAAAAAATCTGTGCACTCACATAAGACGCCCATGTTTCAAGTCTTCTACTGTACAAAAATAAGTAGATAAAATTGCACAATATCTGTATACTAAGGCAACAGAGAACACTAAAAGGAGACTTCCTGCTTTCAAAAGGCAATTTAATTTTTTTTTTCCAAACTATTGTTGGCTAGATAATATTATTATAGGTAAAAAGGTCTGACATAATTAGTCTTGACTTCAACTTTTAAAACAAAAGTGTGTGCAGACTTCAGATGAACATTTTCATACATATATAAATGTATGCATGTTTGTGTGTATACATTGTAGTAGCCTGCTCTCTCAACCCTACACAAGCAGACACAGACCCAAGTCCAGTGCAACACAAGACTTTTATTTAGCTGTGGTAAACGCTTCCCAATCTGTTTTCTACCTTCACAACAAAAGTACAGTACGCACATAACATTTTCTTTGCCTTCTTCTCTCCATGTCTGTCTCTCCTTCCACTTCCACTCCTCTTCCAGCAAATGTTGTCCTCCACCTCCAGACTCTGGCTCCTGGAGCAGTGGCAGCTGGCTCCTTTTATCCTGCATCGGGGAGTACTTATGGTGGTCCATTAGCATGGTCTGGAAGCACTTCTGGGTGAGACAGAAACCCAATGAAATAGGGCTCCACAGTCCCTGCAACACACCCTGGCTGCACCCACAGAACCCAACCGTTCTGTGCCGAACTTCGACTCCCATGATGTGATGTGGGAATCCAAGGCACTGATGCAACCTGGGGGGACTGCCATTTAGAGCTCCAGGGAGGTAATGCCCTGTACATGTTCTTTCCCCCAGTCCTTCCAGTATAGAGGCATCCCAGCTGGGTAAGGGAATTGGCTGTCTGCCACAACATGTATTTACTATGTTACACACACACACACACACACACACGCATATATATTGAGTGGCCAATTTATTAGGTGTACCTGCCTTCACTTTCCTACTGTACCTCCTTGATTGCTCATAGACATTGGTACTTTCCTCAGGTATCAAGAAAATAAGAAAGAATAAACATTTAAGCGGCTCACAATTACACAGGGCAGTTGACATTATACACCTCTATGCCTGTATGAGAAACAGTATGGAGAATGGGCAACCACCTAAAAACATCACGCCAATGATGCCATTTGCGTTTGGTCATAGAATATTAACAGAAAGGGTCAACATTGGCTGCCATGATATGCACAGACTAACAAATGATCTACTGTGTTTCAACTAATAACTGCTCATGACCCATCCACTGCAAATTACCAGAGGTTCTTTTTGAATAAAGCCATGGGCTTTACAAGTTAAAGACACTGCAGATAAAACTAAATAGAAAATTAACCTGATACTGTCCACACTGCTCAGTTACAACTTAGTTTAAATGTCTGTCCACAGTTTCTTGGCAGAGGAGAAGAGCAACATTGTGACTCAATGAAATGACTCAGTCATTATCTTACAGTGAAGAAGCTTCCACCTCCTTTGTAGAGCTGCCACTATCATCCTATGACTCATCTTTCACTAATAAAGACTGTTTGTTGCAGCAATAAGTATCCATATTTAACTTTATATGCAGAAGTTCAGTTGCACAGTGAACAGGCTCCAGATATAACTGGTAATTTTTTTTTGTAGTACTACGGGGAAGTTGTGCAAATTGTGGCACATAAATACAATGGAAGTGTATATACACATTAAGTTATGTATGTTAACCACCCAGTGAAAAATACATTTAACAACAATAAAATATATGATTTAACATTTTCCAGAGGTGACAGCACCTTTATAGTCTACAAATGAATACATTTTCTTAACATGCAAAAGGTGTCAAATGCCATTTTGAATTGTGAATCCCATCAATTAGTGGAAAAAAAGGGAACATAAATTACTTGGGCTCGACATGAGTGTCTGATCAAGTTTCAGATGAGGGATCCGTCTAGTCAGGTTTCACAAGCTAACGTCATTGTCAGGAAAAATGTGTGGGCATCAGGCCCTCTGAATCCCTGATATTGTTTATTGCTAATTATCCTCCCTGCATTCAAGATAACTGTTTGCTGATGTTAGTAAAACAGGCCATCTGCACCATCTGTTACAAACATTAAAACCTTTTAAAAATATATAACAAAATATTTGTTTCACCAATGTCTGCCTGTTGCTATGGCACCATGTTCTTGCACTAATGAATGAAATTCAGTTAGTAACATGCTCTATTTTCATCATACAGTGCAGTGCTAGGAGATTTTCACAGTGTCTAATTATTGTGTTATTTTCCATGGTGTTAGGAAAGCCACCAAGCTAAGCTGTTTTGCAGGATTATTTTGAGGGAGCATAACACACTGAACCCACAGCAATTAAACTTTTGCATATTATTCCACCTTTATAACCCACTTGATCTAGTTTAGGCATTCTGTCGATAAGACTTCTAAAAATGTCATTAACAGTATTTCAGATATTGTTAATACCAATAGCAGTTACTTAATAATCATTTAAATTCTCTCTAATTTAAAAAGTGCTGAACTACATCATTCCATTAAAAAACTGCTTAAATGACTGCTTGAAAAGTTTTTCTGTGATCTCCAATCTTCTTTTTATGTTCCAAAATTTAGGGAAAAGATCAGCTGTTTAAATTAATCAGTTTATATCAAAAGTTCAGTTCTGGTCTGGTTCTCATCATAATAAGGAAACAGCACTGGTATCGGTAACTAATGATATTTGTTTGAAGAAAGGCCCAAACAGAAGCTGTATTCTTCTTCCTGTTTTGTGTCTTAGTTCAACATTTCACACTATTAATCATGCTATCTTGCTTTACCATCAAAATGATTGCATAAGAATGTCTAACACAGGCATATATTGGATTATGTTTTAGCTTTCTGATAGCTAAGACATTGAGTTCTACACATAGTCTTCTCTAGTGCCAGTTACAGTTGTGTGCCTATTAATTCAATGCCTTTCCTGTTTTATTACTCTGTGGGTGGATTATAGAAAAATGCATTATATTTCTATATTGTCCTGCTGATGGTACACATTATATCAGTATGAAGAAGTCTACGGATGATGAATATGCAGTTATTATAGCAAACTGTATCTTTGGTGTTGAGTATTGGATGGTAATACATTTTTAAATGATTGTGATGGTAACTAATTGCAAGGGGTCTTTGGGACAAAAACAACCCTAAGACTTCCTAGAAGTTTTACTATATTCGTGACTTTGGAGAGGTGTCAGCTAATTCGTAAGAATTACCCAATGCAGAGGACATAAAGCCACCTGTGCATGCTGTCCCACTGGCTTTCGTAAGAAGACAATGGCGATACTATATCTTAGCCGTATCACTGGCATATGACTCCTATTAACTTTACCTCTAGATGGACAATGTTTTTAGTGAAAACTTCAAACCTTGCCCTCCGTTGCCGAGGTGTTTCATTTGCACATTGTAGTGCCACGGCGTTTGCTTCATTTCATCGTTGCGTCTCTTCATCTGTGTCATTAGCACGATGTTGTTGTTGCATGGCAGCGTAGAAAAGTGAGGTGCATGCAAGTGCCAAAATTTTTTTAAAGTGCATGCATGCGCCATCTAGTGGCTGTGGTTGAGCATTAGCAGAGCAGACTGCTCCATACACACAGAGGTCTCTTTCGTTTACATATGTCTAATACTGAGATATTCATTATAGTCACTAAACAAGCTGAGAGTAAATCGGTTTCACTGTTACTGCACATCTCAAGCAAACTTGGAGTGATCTTTGAGTGATCTTCTAAATTGTGGACTTCTTGCCACATCCATTTAGAGACTCTCCAATTCTTAGCAGCATTCAGTCTGATTAAAAAATTTACTTTTATCATTTAGCTGTTTCTTGGATTTTTATCATCTAGTGCAGTATTGATATAACTTGTATACTTATTTAATGTTTGTTTGCAATTTCATTTTTTTTTTTGGTTTTACATATTGTAACATTTTTTTCATACTGTGTAAAGCATCCCATTACCAATTTTATGTACAATAAGTTCTGCAATAAATAAAGTTATTATTATCTCATTTGTAAATTCCTTATCACTCAATATATATTTTTTTTCTTACATTTGCTTGAGGAGAGGCTCCTATACTAGTGTTTCTTGTGATAACATATTACAGGTTTTCTTTAATTTTCAGGTTTCCATTCCCTTCAACATATGTCTATATTAATCAACTGTTTCTCCACAACTCTTCAAGGACACCAAATTGCTATATCCTTCTTTAAACATCAACTGAGTAGCTCCTGCAGTGTTGTAGCGGTGTTTCTAAGCCATACAGAAGCCTTGCCATCAGAGATTGAAATTCTGTTGTAATGGAGTTAGATTAAAGTATATAAAGCACTGCTTCATTATACAATAAAATACATGTAAATGGATATTCAGACAAGTTTTGAGTTCAAGTGTACCGCAACTTTTGGTCTAATCGAAGGAGTGAATAAAATGACTCACTTTTTGGAAATATTAAATAAAACACTCCACTCTTTAGTTTAAACATATCTGCCAGTCTCTGCAATTATGTTAGTTTTAGTTGAATGAAAGATGCCTTGTAATTATCCAGTACTTTTAAACATAAAGGAACCTGGTAACTGATAACATTCCAGGTTCACAATGAGAACAATCCGATATGCACCCCACTTTTACATGAATGAACTCATATGAATTAACTGCAAACTTTCATTGTAATACAAGAACAGAAGAGCTTCAAATAAGTGGGAAGGACCACTTACTTCAAACATGTAAAAAAAAAAAAAAGTTTTCATTGCACTCATCTTTGATCTGCTGCTAAGCAACATAACCGTGAATTTCAACAGACCAGAGCCCAGGGTCAAACAGTCAAGCACTAATCTCTGGGCATGAGGTTTCCTGTTAAAAAGCATGAAAAATCTGAAAACAGGAATAAATAAAAGTAATCTCAACTAATTGTTTGCATACCAGAATAAGCCAATAAAAAGGAGATGTTCTCTATTAATCTCTTATCTTATTTGATATATTCTTTCAGGTATTGTTATTTTTTTTAACCACTAAACCAAGGCTTTGTTAAAACACAATGCTGCTATGCTAGTTTCACTTTCTGTCACCAGTATTTCTCAAACGGTTTCTTAGTGCAGAACATGTGTTTGCTGTCACTATTTCCTGCAGAAATAGACCAGTCTCCCTCCTGTGCTATTGTATTCTTATTTTTCTAGGCTTGTAGCCTAATGTTATTTCCCTTTGCAACCGTGCAGAGCCACGATTAAGGTCCACCACTTACTGTATGTTCCCTGCCATTTGAGTGACAGTAAAACTCATTCACTCTTAACATCTTACAGAAATGTATCACACATGTCCGTATGCATGTACTGATGCCCAATCATTTTACCATCTTCTGTACTGAAAACACTATATGGCCAAAAGTGTTTGAAGTGTTTCAGCCTCATTGTTTACAGGCTCATAAAACCAATCACATAGCCAAGCAATGTGGCACTGTCATAAGATGCAACCTTTTCCACAAGTCAGTACACAAAATTTCTACTCTGCAAAATCTGCCCCAGTCAACTGTAAGTACAATTAGTGTGAAATGGAAATGTTTACAGGCAATAAAGGCCACGAAGTGGTAGACCATGCAAACACAAAGAGTGAGGCCTTTCCTCTGTTGCACCATTCACAGCAGAGTACCAAACTGCCTCTGGAATCAACAGCAGCACAAGAACTGTGCATTGGGAGCTTCATCTAATGGGTATCCAATGCTGAGCAGCTGCACACAAGAGCCAAGTGTCAGCTACAGTGGTATAAAGCACACTACCATTGGAATCTGGACCAATTTTCTCAGGAGTGATGGATCACACTTCACTATCTGGCAGTATGATGGACAAATCTGGGTTTGGCAGATGTTAGATGATCACTACCATTAGGACTGACAAATACCTACTGCAATATTTAGTGGAGGAGGGATAATGGTCTGAGGCTGTTTCTCAGGGTTTATGGAAGTCTCCTTGATTCTAGTGAAGGGTACTGTTGACGCTGCAGCATACAAATACATTTTAGACATTTGTTCTCTTCCAACTTTGTGACAATACCTTCAGCAAGGACCTCTACTGTTCCAGCATGACTGCACCCCTATGCACAAAGCCAGGTCCATAAAGACTTAGATGCACTCTGAAGGCCTGCATACAGCCCTGACCTCAACTCTATTGAACACCTTTGGGATGAACTAGAACACTGACCGTGAGCCAGGTCTTCTCATCCAACATGAATATATCAGTACTATCTAAGAAATACTCTTTTGGTTGAATGGTCACAAATTCTCACACACTCCAAATATGATGGAAAGCAGAAGAATGGAGGCTGTTATAGCCACAAAGGTGGTGGGGGTACTCCATATTAATGCCCACCGTTTTGGATTGGGATGTCATATACTGGCCATATAGTGTAGCTTCAGAATACCATTCAAGAGCTGAAGAAAAAATAGTAATCATGCACTATAAGTGATGGATGTCTGGCAAGTAAAGTGGCAAACTACTTCAGGAAAATTTTGAATAAGTGAACAACAGTAACAAATGTATTAAGTGATATTAGAAAAAAGACATCCAAATAGAGAGAACATCAAGTGATAACAATGATGGTAAAAGGAACTCCTTTTAATTTCTCCACCCATTCATGGAAGATACTTAACCCAATTTTAACACTAGATTTACCGAAGCCCATGAAGAACTCGTAATCCCGGCCCACCTTAAATGCCTTAAATCATCTTAAATCTTGCCTGTACTCCCCATTATGGTGCTTGATACTGAAAATGCAGATATATATATTTTTAAAGGCAAGAATGTTATTGGATATTTACGTACGTCTTGAGATCACACAAAAATTGTAAAAGAGTGTATCCGTATCACTTCAGAAAGGAATTAAAAAAGTTAATTATTAGTGAGATTAGGCCATTAAAAAAAAACAGCTCTGCACCTCATCTTGGAAAGTTTCTTTCCTTGTGCGGCAACCATTTACCCGCTCAGGAATATGGTCTCCTGTAGCTCATGTTTTGAATGCTACACATGTCGCTTTAATTTTGAGACTCTACTACTTTCAGATACATTTTAAGTTGGCAAAATGTCCAAATCTGAAAATGAGGAAAAATTTGGCATTATTGCTGAACTGTGCTTGAATGAGCCAGAATATACTAATGTGGAGAATCAAACAGATCAAAGAGGAAAGAAAAGAGAAGAAAACAGAACTGGTGAGGGAAAAGTAGCAAAATATGCAACTGGAAAGTATGACAATACAACAGACAAGAGGCGAGTGGTGGCGCACATTTGGAAAATGTTAAATTGTTGCTGCTCAGGAAGAGACCAGGATTTGTTACTTCCACTGCTGGAAAACTTAGACTTGTCCAGGGAAAGGCCTGGTTTGTTGTGCAAGGCTGTATTATGTGTAACAGATAAGAACAAAATTTTCTGATATTACCAATCACCAATCTAACCAGAGTTTCAGTGACAATTTTCCAGTTTCAAAAAATAAACTGGAAAAAGTAATCAAAACCTAAAAGGACCAAATTTGCAGCTTTCATTACAGTAAGTTTGGTTATTGATCTTATTTTTTGCAGTGTCAAATCCTTATCTAGCATGGATGTATGAGAGATCCAAGTGACCATATGGAGACTGTTACTATTTACACAGACAATGACCAGGCACACCATTCAAACTGTAGATGTTACTATAGATCTGTGAAGCAGCATCAGTAATGATTGTTTTACCTTGTAACTCTACATAATGTAAGAGCTACTCATCTATAAAGTTTTCAGTTTGCTAATAAAAGACATTTCCAATGATTTTAATCTATGGCTTCAGTGATTTCAGTTACAGGTGCACTGAAATGACTTATCTGAAATATTTTTGGACCTGTACTTGGCTTCAGTAATGGGCGATCAGGAACATGTTTTTTTCCTGCTTTGGCTGCAAGTACTCGTTCAGCAAAGATACAAACATTACAAACTCTCAGTTCTGCTTTCAGCACTACGAGCCACAGCTCTTGATTACCTATGTTCTGCCAAGAAAAGCCATCTGATTTATTTACTGAGCTAAACAGGGAGAATCACATACAAAAATGTAACCAAAACAAATAAAAATGAACCTAGCTGCCAAATCCTAAAAAGAGACAAGAATCAAGGTAGAAAAAATAGGCAAAGTGGTCAAACCAAATGAAAAGATTGCCTTTTTTTGTATTTTTTAGGAAACTTTAGGATACAGCTAACCTTTCATTCGGACGTGCCGATTACGAGTGGGTCATAACCCTAGAAGTTATACCTCTAACAATGTAGATGCTGTTTTGCAGCTGCCATTTCCATGAATAAACATCAATGGTTGTACAATGCATTCAAATGTAGAATATTTAATTAGAAACCTTGTTATGTGGTAGACACCAAGTACAGAGTAGTTTGCTACCAGTAAAGGCTTCAACCCTCTGTGGTATTATATTGGATTCAACAGGTTTGAAAATAGACTCCATTCAGTAGCACACCTACTATAACTACGTGACATTTTAATGTGTATGATGCAAGGTTCTGAAACATAATATGTGAGGATGAAAGCACCTTTTTATTTTAGGCAATCACAAAGCATATTAATTAACAGAAACACACTAAAATATATGTAGCACTCAAAATGGCTGACCAACAATTGTCTTAAAGTACTAAATGAGGATGATGATAAATATTTTGATTCCTAATGTGAAGCTATTCTTTTGATTGCTTGGTTTCTGGATGATCTTTCCAGCAGTTACACTGGTGGTGCACAGGTAGCGCAACTACTTTGCAGTAAGGAGGTTGTGGGATCTCTTCCCCTGTCCTCCCGTGAGAAAAGTGCTATACAAATCTAAAGAATTAGACTGAAAACGAAGAATATAGAAAACACCAATTAAAGGACAGGATATACATTCAAAGCCATTTTTTAAATTAGATACTGTAATGTCATGATGGACTTGCATCTTATGTAGACCATTTCCTTGCCAGCTTCATGCAGGTATGTAATAGAAAAAATTGTTTCAGAAGAAGGCTGGAGAGTTGCCCTTTCCCTTCTTCATTTTCTTTGCCAAGGTTATTTTTCATTCCATGCTAATTATGTAAGTATGATGGAACAAAAACTATTGTACATATTGGCTATCATAAACTTAGTTGTGTTATAATGTGGTATCCTTGATTTAAAAAAATACTGTAACATATATTAGAATAGGGGCGGCCTCGCATTTAGGAGAACCAGGTTCGCTTCCCGGGTCCTACCTGCGTGGAGTTTGCTTGTTCTCCCCATGTCTGCGTGGGTTTCCTCCCACAGTCCAAAGACATGCAGGTTAGGTGCATTGGCGATCCTAAATTGTACTTGGTGTGTGGGTGTGTGTGTGCGTGCCCTGTGGTGGGCTGGTGTCTTGGGTTTGTTTCCTGCCTTGCACCCTGTGCTGGCTGGGATTGGTTCCAGCAGACCCCCGTGACCCTGTGGTTAGGATATAGCGGGTTGGATAATGGATGGATGGATATTAGAATAGTTTAGATAGAACAAAATGCAAAAAACATTCATTCTTTTGCTGATGTCAGTAACAAATGTGTCTTCTGTCTTTATAATGTGGAAGTCCAGTGGGGTGTGGTAGTAGTAACAGTATCCACCTTAATAAAACATGTGTCTGTGTTTCTGCCTGTTTGTCTATCCAGCTGCTATGTCTCTGTCATTCCAAAAGATGGCAACACAACCATTTTAGTAATACATTGCATTGCATTTGTCTTTCTAACAGATGGTACATCTCAGACATTAACACTGCTTTTAGGAATTCCATACCAAAATGGCATATAACAGAGAGATATGCATTTCATGGAGCACTGCAAACTTTAGCGCTGAGGTCTACGTTGATTACTTAAATTTCAATCCAACTTAGACGGATATAACAATGCCCTAACTTTTCTGATTCAATCACCTCTGAAACTCTGTGTTACATGGGCAAGGCAATTAACCTTCCTAAATGTAACACATTCTGATCTTGTATTTCATCTTGGAAAAATTGCCTGAACAAAAATACAATAATAATAATAATGAAGTTATTATTATAGCATCCAGGACAGCTAAAATTTGCGACTGGTGTAATCTTGAAGCATCACTGTTAATTCATACATTGTAGAAATAATCCATTTGAAATTAGCTCTGCCCTTTTGTCCATAAGAGTCTGGTCAGTGAGATAAAGTATATTTTTTCCTACCTATTGTCTACAGCCTAGCTTAACTAGAGTGCATTATATAATATTTTCATTCTGTAAAATGTTTCAATCTTTCATATTGAAGCACATTCAGCTGCAATCTGCCAGTTAAGCTTTTAGTGTTATTAATACCATGGCCAGTCTCCAGGGATAGTACCTTTAAATAAGATCAAAGGGAACAGCCATAATAAAAGGTAAACTTACAACACTGGGAAAACGGCTTATTAGTTACCATTTGATTTTGTTTATTTGAATCACCAAATGAGGAAATGATTTATTGAGAAGACTCGCTGTAGTGTACCTACATCACTGACTTGTAGATCAGCACTTGCCAGATTATTTTACTATTAACTTTCATTAACAAAATTTTGCTGCTTGAGTTTCTGACAAAGAGTGAATTATATAAGGTTAAAAAGAAGATACTTTTAAATATGTATTTTCAGTTAACTAAGAAGTTCTGTATGCTGTACTGCTAATACTCTGTAATGACAGAATAGGTTGTTATCCTACAGTATGTAGATACACAGTAAGGGAAGAGCATTGCCTTGGGCATTTTTTTGCCCCACGCTTCCTAGCATCAATGTTATTCTACCTATCAATTATTTCTGGCATGTGTGAAATATACTGGGGTTCTTGTTTTACAGATGAGAAAAAAAGCATATATACAACTTTCCTGATCTCCATGACATTAATTAATAGACAGGTAGAAAGGATAGCAGTTTACCACTGTCATCTTAATGTAATTGCTAATGCTAAAGTATAGAAAGATTAAATATCAGTGCAAACATTCAAGCTTTGTCTCAGATAGCATGTGGACATCTAGTAAGATCTTCTCAAGCTGCATGACCCATATTTCAATAGTGTATTACTGCTACTTTAAAAGACTCAAGACTAAAAAGTTCAGAATTAGCTAGAATAAGCTTATATTGTTAAATGAGACCTTGTAATAGTGCTCTCCCATATGTATGATTTGTGGGTGGATACAATGGAACAATTTTCAGAACCTTCTGCAGTGATACAATTGTGGATATGAAAGTATACACATAAACATACAACTCTCAGGCATGATTATTGCTGTTCTACAGTATACTAAGCAGAAAAAGATAATACAATTAAAGGTTCATAAAGTTTGAACGATGACAAAAGTTAAAAACTCAGCAGCCAAGGAATTTAAAATACTTCCCAGTATAAAGCACCAGGGACAGCAGAGTGAGCGAAAGTAAAACTGAATACTTATGAATGGTTGCAGTGGAACTGTGGAAAAAAGCGTAAGCATAATTGTGGCACCAAGTACTATTTCAGAGCACAGCCTTTATTATATGTAGTGTTATATTGTGCAATGGTGCAAACCATCTTACAATATGCGAGGTCTGTCAGTGAAGTTGAATATCACAGTTAAATGCAGCACTTAAAAAAGATGTCAATGACACAGTACTTTACATGAACCCTTTCAACAATCTCCTGAATATGCCAAGTAATACCAAAAACCTAGCTACACACTTGAGCTCCAGCATTAACTAGTTCCATAATACCAGCATCCAGCATATATCCAAAAGACAAATTGATATCACCATAAGTTGTCAGTATCACAGGATGTAGCAACGTCTGCTGTTTGAATAAACCAGGATCTGTGCCTGCAGAGGCAGCATGAAGACGTGGGGTTTGCCATATGCTGCCACAGAGAGAAAGCACACTTCAACTATTTGTGGCACTCAGGCAGTGACAGATTCAACATCAGAAGGCATTTCAACCATTATTTTAAGTATTAGATGGGTTACTGGATTTAAGAACTGTAATGGACTGACACCCTCTCCAGGGTTGGTTCCTGCTATGTGCCTGATACTGTTATTATACCCTGAAGTGGACCAAATTCAAACAGTTTTTAAAAGCTTTGAAGTTCAGCCAAGCTGACATCACTGGGGGGAAGTCAGTCTTTGTAAATAGTAGTGTTTGAACTATTAATAAAAAAAAAAAGTAGAAGTAGTAAACTTCTGTTACCAAAAACTCAATTTTATTGGAAAGCAGTAAAACAAATCAAGGATAGGAAAAATTCAGTCACCCTTAAACTGAAACATCATTTCAGCTCTTCTTCTAACTTAAGGGATAAAGTGGTTTTTCAAGTCTGGACGCATTATGTATAATTTGTAACTTCAATTATTCCTACTGACCTCCAAACTATTAGATTTTTTGTTGATATTTACATCATCATTATTAAGAAAAGTCTATTTAGGCTAACTCAACATTCTCAAACCTGTTTAACCCAATTGGCTCTTTTCAAGGGCGGCACGGTGGCGCAGTGGTAGCACTGCTGCCTCGCAGTTAGGAGACCCGGGTTCGCTTCCTGGGTCCTCCCTGCGTGGAGTTTGCATGTTCTCCCTGTGTCTGCGTGGGTTTCCTCCGGGTGCTCCGGTTTCCTCCCACGGTCCAAAGACATGCTGGTTAGGTGGGTTGGCGATTCTAAATTGGCCGTAGTGTGTGCTTGGTGTGTGGGTGTGTTTGTGTGTGTCCTGCAGTGGGTTGGCACCCTGCCCGGGATTGGTTCCTGCCTTGTGCCCTGTGTTGGCTGGGATTGGCTCCAGCAGAACCCCGTGACCCTGTGTTCGGATTCAGCGGGTTGGAAAATGGATGGATGGCTATTTCAAACTTTATATTTTTTCTTCTGGTAGTCATCATGAATAGATTAAGTCTCTTCTGCTGATCCTAAACAATGACAATCACAAAAGAAGAGCTTCTGTGATGTCCTTATGGGTTCAAATTCTAAAGCAAAATATAATTGCTTGAGTTTCAGCAGCTTTCTCAATGATGAAACACAGACAAGAAAATAGTTTAACCAATCAAAATAGATGATGAGCTGATTTTGCAAGCATCATGGCAGCACTTATGTTTGTAGCCAGGACTTTAAATCTAACAATTACATAAAGGTTACACGTTGCCTTAAGATTAATGCTGTGCCTTTCTATCAGCTTTGATGTTTTACTGACATGGGAATAGGCTTTTGAAATGCTCATTTCTGAGTTAACGCATAAAAAGTCTGTGCTCATGGAAAACAGCAAGACAGGTCCCTTCTCAATGGAAAATAGACTGTGCAATGGCTCCTGCTCCTGGGCAGTATATACAATTTAATGTAACTGTAGTGTGATTAAATTATTTTTTCTTGACTAACAATAAGAAAACCATATGTTTAAATGTTGTATATCTGCATGTTTCATGTCAGAAAAATAATAACTCATATAAAATGAACATGAACAGATGCAAAGATAAATGGTTGCTAAGTAAACAATTATTAGTAAAAATTACACCTAATTTATCTTCTTTATTTTATACTAGCTGAAATGCCCAGCGTTGCTGGGGAGGAAAATAAAGTGTTTTTTGTTTTTTTTAATTGTTTGAGAAAAATATAATTTAAAAAAACCCACAACTTTAAAAATAAAAATAAATTAAAAAACAATGAAGACTCACTAATGTGCTTGTCTTGGGGTCTTGTATGTATGTTACCATCCATTTGATGCTCGGAACCGGCCAACTCTATTTAATTTCAAAAGCGACAGGGGCGCGGTGGTGCTCACACATTAAGAATGCTGGCAGTCACCTCCAGTTCACCCTCTGGTGGTCGTTCGGAGTGTCAACTGGACAATAACATGCATACAAGATTGCAAGATCACCCCCCACCCTACCCAAAAGGGGGTTGGTTAGGGTTGATTTCACCCTACAGTATCTTTAGTCGACCAATGAGAAACATGTGCACAAAGTTTCATGAAAATTGCTCCAGTCGTTCGGAAGTGATGCTGGAACATACTGTACTTACATTGACTTTTATATATACAGTATAGATTACAACATAATGACATCTGTCAAAATGGAACATGCTAACATATTAGCTGAAAGTGTTAGCATACTGGCATAAGAAAGTTAACAAATTTACTTTTGTAATAATAAAGGTAATCTTCCACAAAAACTTTACAGCTTTTGCTCAGTTTTGATGCTTTTATTGTGCAGTACTTCTCAATAGCACTTCTTATATTGCAAAAATCAATTTTTGGAAGTAAAAGTAGAAAAGTAAACACAAATCATTGATGGCTAACAAACAGCAAGCAGATTTACGTGTTGATGCATGACTTCTAAATTTTGAAAAAAGGGCTAATTCCGGGTTGCTGGGTAAAACTTATTCAAGCAGCATGAGGCACAAGGCAGCAATCAACTCTAGACAGGTCACCATTCCACCAAAGAGACCGAAACAAACAAATAGCTATACTCTTACTGATGGTGGGCCAATTTAGGATCCCCAATTTCATACAACATACATATTTTTTAGAGATGTGGGAGGAAAATCCACAAAGAGATAAAGAAGATGCAAATCCAAATGGACTACAGGTGAATATGAGATTTGAATCCAAAAAATGGATCTGTAAGGCAACAGCAGAGGCTGCTGCCACCATGCCACTCATACATTTATTTATTTTAATGTTACAGTAGAAAAGGAAACCAAAGTCTCAGTAAAGTGAACAGATCAAAAAGTCAGCTTTATGAGATTACTGGAACCATTTTTGTATCTGCAACAAGAAATGCACTGCTAAGCCAGAATATTTCAATACTGTTCCAGAATCCAACTATTAAGGCCTACTGGTCATTCACAAATTCTTTAGCACATTTTCCTAAATCTAAGGAACTGTGAAAATGTATTATTCCTTGGCTGTCAACTAGATTAAGCAGGAGTAGCATCTCCAGTAGCTGTCAACCATTATCAACAGTAGAGCTACAATAACTAACCGATGGCACTGATAACATTGACAATAATAAGTTGTTACCAATAGGTTATCTAGTTATGTCACATGTATTCCTGTACCTCTTTATCTTAAGATGAAAACACATGTGAAAGAATGGAAGAAGCAGACACCAGCGGTATACAGTCGTTTACAAATAAAACTGTGAAAAATACAGAAGCATTTTAAGATAATAAAGAGTCCTGTTTTTAAGCACAGCAACTGTGCCATGGACAACTAATTCATGTTAATTGCATGACCCTGAAAAACACATACACGCATTCATTTACTTTATATGTTAATACAATTTTTTAAAGGAGTATGTAAAAATAGCTCCAGCCAATTATAAATTTATATTGCATTAAAGTTATAGTACACAATTGCGAAAGGCAGTAAGGAGCACAGCATCAGATTCTGTCCAACTTTCTAGACTACAAATAAGTAGCTAAGATTTTGCACCCAATTTCCTGTAAGAGAAGAGTATTGTGAAAATGTATCACTTTGCTTTATCAGGATGGAAATGGAAGCATCCTCCCAACTTTTGTGAATGTCATACTTAAAAAACATACTGCAAATTACTCAAGGATGCATTGAGACAAACCTAGTTTCTCTATGTATTTAAACTTTTAAGGGGTACTTAATAATCCTCATTGCAGAGGTCCTAAGGCCCTTGGGCGTTTAGAGTCAAAACCATGATACATACTCTTGGTCTATGTGTTATATTAATATCTACAGTGGTGTGAAAAACTATTTGCCCCCTTCCTGATTTCTAATTCTTTTGCATGTTTGTCACACAAAATGTTTCTGATCATCAAACACATTTAACCATTAGTCAAATATAACACAAGTAAACACAAAATGCAGTTTTTAAATGATGGTTTTTATTATTTAGGGAGAAAAAAAATCCAAACCTACATGGCCCTGTGTGAAAAAGTAATTGCCCCCTAGTTAAAAAATAACCTAACTGTGGTGTATCACACCTGAGTTTAGTTTCCGTAGCCACCCCCAGGCCTGATTACTGCCACACCTGTTTCAATCAAGAAATCACTTAAATAGGAGCTGCCTGACAGAGAGAAGTAGACCAAAAGCACCTCAAAAGCTAGACATCATGCCAAGATCCAAAGAAATTCAGGAACAAATGAGAACAGAAGTAATTGAGATCTATCAGTCTGATAAAGGTTATAAAGCCATTTCTAAAGCTTTGGGACTCAAGCGAACCACAGTGAGAGCCATTATCCACAAATGGCAAAAACATGGAACAGTGGTGAACCTTCCCAGGAGTGGCCGGCCGACCAAATTTACCCCAAGAGCGCAGAGACGACTCATCCAAGAGGTCACAAAAGACCCCAGGACAACATCTAAAGAACTGCAGGCCTCACTTGCCTCAATTAAGGTCAGTGTTCACGACTCCACCATAAGAAAGAGACTGGGCAAAAATGGCCTGCATGGCAGATACCAAGACGCAAACCACTGTTAAGCAAAAAGAACATTAGGGCTTGTCTCAATTTTGCTAAGAAACATCTCAATGATTGCCAAGACTTTTGGTAAAATACCTTGTGGACTGATGAGACAAAAGTTGAACTTTTTGGAAGGCAAATGTCCTGTTACATCTGGCATAAAAGGAACAAAGCATTTCAGAAAAAGAACATCATACCAACAGTAAAATGTGGTGGTGGTAGTGTGATGATCTGGGGTGGTTTTGCTGCTTCAGGACCTGGAAGGCTTGCTGTGATAGATGGAACCATGAATTCTACTGTCTACCAAAAAATCCTGAAGGAGAATGTCCGGCCATCTGTTCGTCAACTCAAGCTGAAGCGATCTTGGGTGCTGCAACAGGACAATGACCCAAAACACACCAGCAAATCCACCTCTGAATGGCTGAAGAAAAACAAAATGAAGACTTTGGAGTGGCCTAGTCAAAGTCCTGACCTGAATCCAATTGAGATGCTATGGCATGACCTTAAAAAGGCGGCTCATGCTAGAAAACCCTCAAATAAAGCTGAATTACAACAATTCTGCAAAGATGAGTGGGTCAAAATTCCTCCAGAGAGCTGTAAAAGACTCATTGCAAGTTATCGCAAACGCTTGATTGCAGTTATTGCTGCTAAGGGTGGCACAACAAGTTATTAGGTTCAGGGGGCAATTACTTTTTCACACAGGGCCATGTAGGTTTAGATTTTTTTTCTCCCTAAATAATAAAAACCATCATTTAAAAACTGCATTTTGTGTTTACTTGTGTTATATTTGACTAATGGTTAAATGTGTTTGATGATCAGAAACATTTTGTGTGACAAACATGCAAAAGAATAAGAAATCAGGAAAGGGGGCAAATAGTTTTTCACACCACTGTATATCTGCATCTCTTGGCATTCTACTACTGTCACTAATGGAAGCCATGCGAGTATGAATTTGATTATACTGCATGCATATGACAATACATTTGAACTTGAACTTATGTGTTGTTTCTAATTTTTTAGGCCTTGAAAGATACAGTTAAAAGCTGCACATACCTTCTCATTTTCTGCTGTAGTGTCAGAGAAAAGAGAGGAACCAATGCATTCCATAAAATAAAAATGAACTGATATATTTTTGTCTTTACCAGAAATTATCATATTTAAAAACTGGAGTGCAAATATTAGCACTATGAGTGAGAAGAAAGAAGGATTAGCAGCAGCAGCACTTAACACCACCCTTACTGCAGTCTCCTTACCTGACAGGCTTTGAAAACAGTAGTGATAAAGAGAAAACAGTGGATTGTCATAGGTAGCTTTTGAGGAATGAACTTATACTTTGCAGGGAAACCTATTGGCTCACCTTGTTTAGGTGAGCACAATCACAGGGGCCGTTCTCTGCAGCAGGCAGCATAGGTGTAAGAAAAGAGCTAGCTTTGGTAGGGCATTTGAACATCACAATATTTTTGTAATGCAATTAAAACTTCTTATAATACCATCTTACCTGCTTAGTTCCGTATTTGGACTACTATTGGAACTCATTCAGTTTTTATTTCAGTTTTCATTATATTTTATTTCTATACACTTATCATTTTGTACTTTATTAAAATTATTTTTTTGCAACACATGCGATTGCATTCATATAATTAAACCTTTATTCATTTAACCTCTATTAAATCTTAAAAAACACAAACTGAGAGAATTTTCAGTTGTGCTGAGCTATAGTAAAAAGACTTCTTTTTCTTTTTCTTTCGGCTGCTCCCGTTAGGGGTTGCCACAGCGGATCATCTACGTTGTCCGCATAATGACTTGGCAAAATTTTATACCGAAATCATTAAATGCTAAAATACTGTGAATACAGAGTATATATAAAAATACACTAAAAATATTGTAATAGTGCTAACAAGATACATCAGCCAGGGATGAGCCACCCAAGTATGAGCTGGCCTTACATCACCAGTGGCAGAGGCACCTATATAAATGGCAAGACTTCAAAGTGGCACACTTTTCCAACTAGTCAGGCAAAATGACTAGTAATCCTTTTAAGGATAGTGAGCCACCTCATAGAGCCATGAACAGAGCAAAAAGCCTATCCATTGCGCCGCTCGGCACTGACATTACACTGGTGTCAGAAATAGGACATGAAGAACACTTACAGTCTGACGTAGCAGAGTGCCAAGTGCCTTGGAGACCTAAACGAACCTGCTTGGCTCTTCAGAGGAGTTACTGGAGTCTCAAGGCTCATATCCTTAATCTGGAGCACCATTTGCAGCAGCAGTACAGGGGGGAAGACAACTGAGAGGCTGACAAATCTGCAGCTCTACAACTGCTTCTCCATCTGCTCAGGTCCATTAGCATGGGTGTGTGGACACTGGCGTATCTTCATTGAGCAGAAAAAAGTGTGGCAGACTGAGCTGCCACTGACCTATGTTAGAAGCAGGGCCTGTGGTAAAAATACCCAGGCAAAGGAAATGGCAGATTGTAAAGGCATTTTGAAGTGAAGGAAGAGGGAGAGTTCTCAAAGATGAGAATTAAACCTGGAACACGGTTTGCAGCTCCAGTTCAGTGAAGGAAAACAGCAAAGAGACCTGTACATCTGCATCTCCTTACTAGGAGGTTTACCAGCTTACTTACAACTGACCAGCACTGAATGACTCTGCTGTACCGTATGACAGCACAGCACTCAACATCCCAGTTGTGCCATTTGACAGCACAGTGTTGACAATCTCTGCTGATGTGCCCTTGACACCAGCTGCCTGACTGAAGTGATAGAGAAGACCACACTGCTTTTTCTATGATTTTGTGCACTGTTGAAAGGAGTTAGAAATGGTCACTGGGGACAGCGACTTCAGCAGGAGGGCTATGTAATGGCACTAACAAGTTACATTAGCCAGGGGATGAGTCACCCAAGTATAAGCTGGAATTACATTACCAGTGGCAGGGACACCTATATAAATGGCAAGCCTGAAAAGTCACACACTTTTTCAACTAGTGCAGCAAAACGTAGGGAGTCCTTTTAAGGATAGCAAGATACCTCAAACAGCCATGTAAAGATCAGAGAATCCACCCACACGCTTGGCGGTGATGCTACAATATACACATACATCCATATATCACATATATATACACAAACATATACATACATTGTAGTCTGTAGGGGGTGTCCCAGAACCCCAACCCTAGATATGAGTGCACAAACACTAGTTAGAAGTTCAAATTAAACTTTTTAATTTATAAAAGGACCTTTAAAGGCTTTCACCAAAACACAATTCTCTTTCTTTCTGTCTGTCTTCCCTTCCCCTACTCCCTCAATGCAAGTGTTGCCTTCTTCCTCCTCCTTCTGCTGACTCCTACCCTCCTGAGTGAGGTGAGAAGGCTCCTTCAATTCAGGACCCGGAAGTTCTTCCAGTGTCAGGTCACTGCACACTGGAAGAACTTCAGGGTCAGGTAGAAGCCCCTAAAAGAGATAGCCGTCACCCTGAAGCTCCCCCTCCACCCATAGCATGGAGCATAGCTGCCCAACAGGACTACAGTTCCCAATATACCTTGTGGGTTTATGCATAGGGGCACTGGTCCAGCAGCGTTGACACCTTTTATATATACAGAACATACATATATAGTCTTGAAAGGCTGTCAAATTTTATAGTCCTGTCCATAAAAAGGAATACCATCCACCCCTGCTGGGACACCTCTCCATAAATGTTTCACACTATAACATACACATTATATATATATATATATATATATATATATATATATATATATATATATATATATATATATCTCACACACATACTTTGTTGTTTGAAAGTGAATAGACATCAGGTTGAGGAGTAACACATGCACTTTAATGTTTTGAAAAAAACTCTCACATTTTACTTAAAAGTTTTCAAATTCAATTAATCAAATAATCAAAGTATAAACTTATTAATCAATTATATAAAACAACTATTTGCTCATCATCAATTACACACAAACCCTTCACTTATGGAAAATTTAATTAATCTGCGTGATTGGCGGCTATGCTGTACCTTAACATAAAATGAAACAAAGACAAGAGAGGTAATATAGAATGCATGTTAGTAATAAAAACAGATCACAACGGGGTATAAAAACGTCAAGTCTGTGGGTCTATACAAGTTTTTTTTCATGAAAGAGTGGATGTGCAATTTCCTGAAGAACAGCTCATAGATACAGAAATACCCTTGTGGTATAGCTTTCCGTGAGTGCAGTTATAAAAAAAGAATTGTATGTGATATAAGTGTGAACTGTGAAAATTAGAGATAAAGATATTGTATAAAGGTGCTAAAAACATGGTTCTTACTGAGAAACGTTGCAGTAATGTAACTGGTCAGAAATAGTGGTTATTCAAAAAAACAATTACAAGTATTGTGAAAATTAAAAGCCAAAAATGTGGAAGAATGCTAAATGTACAAAATACAAAATTAAAATGAGCATAAGGAGGTTTTTTGATGTATTTTGTGTATTTCTACAAGGTAAAAATGTCAGTTTCTGACTGCTGCTAGGTAATGGCTACATCCTACTCAGTGAACAACTTTTTAATTTCTCTAACTGTAACATGAGTCTAAAATCTGTTACTAATGACCAATAACTCTCGAGTGCCTGTCTGACATTTGAAATGAATTTGGAAGAAGACATTTTCTAAAGGGGAAGATTCACACTTTTAAAATATTTGGATGAATGAAACTTAAACATGTGTAGGGGAACAGACATTTAAAAGAAGTAAGTTATAGGACTACTTACATTGTACTCGTCCTTAAGTTAAAGTCCTTTATTGAGACTGAGTACCAATAAAGAACATTATAAAAAAGATTTATTGTTTATTGTTTGCACAGATCTGTGAAGAAGAGATTCTGCACCCCGCCAGTCTGTCTCAGCAGGACAAACAGATCAAATCACATGGAGATGTCACCAACTTGCTGATTTTCGTTTAGAATGGATTTTATTTAATTACAAGAATATAACTGTACTAGTGATTGTTTTAACGTAAGTAAAGATATGCAGTGCTAACAACTAATAATATATATTTTATATTTATTTTAAATTCAAACCAGTCAAAGGGTCATTAGGGGGGTGAAGTCTATCCTGGCCACCTAGGTTATAATGCAGAAAACAGCCATGGATAAGAAGGCAGTCAGGGTGCACTCATCCACACTAATACATAGGGGTCAAATTTACGACTATTTGAGGAAAATAGGCATAAATCTTATCTCTGTACTGGTATGGTTTTGCCAGGGCATCACTGTGTTTAGTTTCTTTTCCTCATGTCTTCCTACTGTGCTCTTTTTTGTGATTTTGTTTTGGTATATTTTTTACTTATTTTTTTTATCTTTCTCTTTATTTTGTATTGTTTTTGTGTTTCTTAACATTTTATAACGGTCATTTTATCTTCCTTTTATGCTTATTTGGCTTTTCATATTATTTATGCCCAAGTGGGTATGGCCTCTGGATGTTGCAGACGTTGATGCTGCCCGTGTTGTGGGCCTACACAAAAACCTGAGATGCCTTAGGCTAGTGCTAAGAACTAGCATTATTTATTCATGTTGTCTGGTTGTCCTTTTAGTCCACCTGTAACTTAGTTGTGTTGTTTTTTTATTTTTCTGTTTGGATTATTGTTTTCTGGAAAACTGGCTTTCAAATGATGGATTATGGATTTGATCAAGTTCTTTATACAGATTGCCCCTTTGGTGTTAAGCAACATTAATTATTTACCTTTGTTTTGTTAATGGTTGTTGTCATGATTGCATCTTGGTACTTTGGACTTTTTGTTAATTTAAAGAATTTTTTTCCTGAGCCAGGTTTTTGGTGGTTATGTTTCCCTTTTTGTAGAATGTGCACCTTTTCACAGTGTGGAGTACCTTCTATTAAGGATTCAGGAATTCTTTGGAGCTGTGGGCTCTGAATCAGAACGTTTAGTACATATCTTCCACTTGTTGTGTTTTGAGGGCAAAGCAATGGCAAAGAGGGTGAATGACTCCAGAAATACCCACAGGCAGTCTGACCCAAACTCCACAGGATGGTTTTGGTCTACTCAAGTCTGAAAGAGTCCCTGACTTTTAAAGTTCAAAATATATCAAAAATACCGTTCTTGTGAGAGGAACCAAAAACCTCTGGCTAGAAAGGACCAGGCGAAAGCAAAATCTGCAATGCAAATAAACACAGAATGACAAAAAGGGTTTGCCTGAAAAGACAACTCAGAGCAAACAAGTCCCAATATACAATCCAATAATCGAAAACAAATAACAAGAAAAAAAATCTAATGGACAAGAAAAATCAATCCTCACAACATAATGGCTCAATAGCCCTTCAATGGGGCACTAAAGAATCTGCTCTTGGATTCAGAAGAAAAAGGGTGCCCATCAGTGGTGACATCAAGGTGGATTCAACCTCCTGAGGTTTACACCAAAAAAGGATAAGGACAATGGTAGAACAAAACAAAATACATGTAAACACAATGCTTGCAAAATAATTAATTAAAGAAAACATAATCAAGGATAAACATTATCTTAAATAAATCAAGAAAAGACAAATGAATACCATAAAAATAATCAATAATGTAAAAAGGCAAATAATTGAAAAATAACAAAACCATAAAAAAAAAATAAAGAACCGTTAAAAAACAAAGAATAAACATCACCCCAGGGAAATCACAACACTGCCAAATACTAAGTGTAACAATTAACATGTTCTGTATGTGTATTTTGGTTTATTTTATATATATTTTTCTTCTGTAAAAACTGAAATTTGAGGTTTTATGATCATTTTGATTTATTTTGACAAGTTTTATTTTGTCCTCATTCTGTTTCATTCTTGGTTTATGCAAGATGATAGGATGTGTCATGTGGTCGCAAACATTACATCAACTACATCATAGGATGTGACGGTATAAATAATGTGGCAGTTTCGCTGAGCATTATTCCTTGTGGAAATACTCTGAATCTCAATACCTTTAACGACAGTTAACTTCTTTAACAAGTACGGCCCAGTGTCAGGGTTCTTTTTTTGTTTATTGAATGACCTTTAGTGACCTCTTGGGCACAGCCATCAGCAGTGTGTCGGTCTGCGGAGAGAGTGTCAACCTTGTTGAGAGGTTTACTTACCTTGGCAGTGACAGTCATGTCTCTGGTGACTCTTCCTATGAAGTCAGTATACAGATTGGGAGAACATGGGGGGTCATGAGGTCGCTGGAAAGGGGTGTGTGGCGCTCCAGATATCTATGCAAAAGGACGAAGGTCCAGGTCTTTAGAGTCCTGGTGCTTCCTGTCTTGCTATATGGTTGCGAAACATGGACGCTATCCAGTGACCTGAGACAAAGACTGGACTCCTTTGGTACTGTGTCTCTCAGGAAAATCCTTGGGTACCGTTGGTTTGACTTTGAGTCAAATGAGCGGTTGCTCATGGAGTCCCAAATGATGCACATTACCTGCATTGTGAGGGAGCGTCAATTACGGCACTATGGCAATGTGGTGCGTTTCCCCAAGGGTGATCCAGCTCGTAAGATCCTCATTGTCGGGGACCCAAGTGGCTGGACCAGGCCAAGGTGTCGCCCACGTAACACCTGGCTGCAGCAGATAGAGGGTCATTTTCGGAGGGTGGGACTGGACTGCGTTTCTGCCTGGGGGTTGCAAACTGGGATCCCGAGATGTTTCGTCGTGTAGTGGGTGCGGCAACGCACTGTACCAGTGCATGCTCCCCAGCTAGACTTGAACTTCTTTCTGTCTATGAACTCTAGATTCTCTTTTTGCCCTAGATTTCTGGTTGCCTGATTGTTTGGTATTTTCATCTCTGACCCGGTTTCCTTTACAGCAGTTCTTGCCTTACATTATACTCTCCCAGCTAGTTTATCTTTCTAACAATCATCTTTGGACACCTCCAGTCTCATAACACCAAGGAGTTCATGTAATAAATTTATAAAAACATATACACAAATAATATGTTTAAAGATGAGAGTAAAACATTTCAAGAATTTCATGCATGGTCTTTAGTAAAACACTGTTACTTTTATTTAAGTCACATCTAAAAAATTAAATTTACAAATGATTCTGATAAAGTGTACGTTTTCTCCACATTCCAAGCAAAAGTGTGACTTTATTTACAATGCAGTGAGTCAGCCACAGCATTTCACCCAAAGCAAAATGTGTCACATTCATTTTCACACTGCAGTTTTATATGCGATTGAATTAGATCCCAATAAATTTAACCTAAGGATACCTTTTTATTTTAATCATCCAACATATTGGGTTATTAGTTTCTCCTGATCTGGTAATCTATTTTGTGCTCTTCACTTTTTCACATTATCTTCCTAAAACATCCACAACCACATTAATTGAAATACAAATAAACAATAATATATAAGCACAATGAAATGTCAGTGATTCGATACACAGCCATTTTACAAGATTCTCCACTATTAAACCAAGATTACACTTGAGCAAGAAGAAAAGACTATTGATTATGTAGTACTTGTTTTAAGCTCTGTAGGTACTGTATTGCTGAATGCTTGTGATCAAGATGGCACTCAAAACCAGGCAGATTTGAACAAGCCAATCTAAAACTAAATATACAAATGGGTTTTGCATGGGCAACTAAAGCATAAGAATATACAGAGAAACTTCCAAAATTCATTTGCATAAATGCTCAACTGCATGCAATAAATTCATCAAATTACTACAGCAGTATTAAAAGAGAATGCAAATATTACTCACATTTTAAGTAGCTTTACTATCTTAATACCACTGTGCTTACATTCAAAACAAGTCTCAGATCACATCCCAAAGGCACACTAAATATAAAACATGGGGTAACCTTCAGGACAGGTGATGCTTTGTGCAAATTTAACTCTATTTTACTGCATCCATTTTCAAAAATGTTCTTTGTCTGAATTTTTTTAACAACACATTATGATAATGCCCACTTTAAAAGGGGCTGCATAAATTTATACACTCACTGACTGAGACAAACATGAAACTGCCTGCATTCTCTCAAAAGACTACTCTCTAAAGGCTTTAGTCTTGAGTCATTACACAAAATATTTAAGCAACAATTTAGCCACGCAGCCAGTACTTAAGGGTTTATTTGTGAAAATATTGTGTCCACAAAATACTCTGATCAAAAGGGAAAAAAAAAGAAAATGTTAAAAGTCAGGACAGTGTTGCAGTGCTTAGTGCTGCTGCCACACTGACCAGTCACCAAATGTCCTGGTTTTGAACCCTGTGCTCAGTCATTATTGCTCCTTGGTATAATTCAAAATTGTAATCTATGAAAGCAGCTGGCCAATGCCTTGAGAGAATGTCATGTAAGTCTGGCCTCACCATGCACATCCAGGCTTTCTCTGACCACCAAAGAGCTTACAGAGAAGCACTAACTACTGTTAACAGTTAATAAACTACTCGAACCAGCATCTGGCCCAACTACCTCTTCTACTGAAGTCTGTGAGAAATTCCTCCACCTTTTCCGTAACAAAATTAAAGATCTAAATAACTCAACTAACATAAATACATCATCTGTTTATATCTTTCCCTGCTTTTCCACTCCATCCAGCTCCTTCTCTAAGTTCTCACCAGTCACATCTGTGTTTGTTAATGACCTGCTTTGTAAGAGGAGGCCAACTACTTGTGTACTGGACCCCATCCCCAGCACACTACTTAAATCCTGCCTTCATGCCATAATCCCGACTGTTACAACAATAATAAACTCATCCCTTGACACGGGCTCTGTGCCACTCACTTTTAAAATCGCTTCTGTAACCCCAATGTTAAAAAAGTCTGGTCTTGATGCTGACAATCTTAACAATTTCCGGCCTGTTTCCCACTTACCTTTTCTGTCAAAAGCTCTTCTGCGTGTTGTAGCCTCCCAACTTCCCCAATTACTTAACCTCTAATAATTTGATGGAACCCTTTCAGTCTAATTTCAGAGCACAGCACAGCTGTGAAACTGCTCTGCTACGGGTAACCAATGATCTGCTTATGGCAGCAGACTCTGGACAAACCAGCATATTAATTCTATTAGACCTCAGTGCAACATTTGACACTCAGGTCAGACATGACATTCTACTGTCCAGAATTGAGAACATGTTGGGTATCTCTGGCACTGCCCTCCAGTGGTTCAAATCCTATCTGACTGATAGTCAAGAGAATGTTAGTCTTGGCAACAGCAGGTTCAACTCGGCACCAGTAACACAAGGAGCCCTCTTCTCCTCTGTATGTATATGCTTCCCCTTGGCCATATTATTCGTGGCTTTGGACTGGGTTATCATTTGAGCGATACTCAACTCTTTTTCAATGTTAAAAGTGGAACTTCATCAGAGCTCTCTCAGCTCACAACCTGCCTCAGTGAAATTAATACCTGGATGGAGCATAACTCTTTAAAATTAAATTACAACAAAATAGAACTTCTGCAAATTGGGACTAAAGTGCAACTTAATAAAATGAGCTCTTTCCCAGTCCATCTTGGCAGTGACCTCATCAGACCTACTTCTACTGCAGCTCCTCCTGATCTCAGCCCATCTCCTTCTCATTCTCCTGGCTCACCCATTATTTGCGTAGCCGGCGGAGGTTTAGCAGCCACGAGCTCCTTTCAGCCAACCTCCGTCTTGGTTCTTTTCTCCTTTTCTTTGATTCCTGCTTTTTTTTTGTGCTGACACGTATATATACACTCCTGTCTCCGTCCCGGAGTTGGTGTCATTTGTGATTCCTCCCTTTCTTATTCCGCCCACATAAATCACATTAAGAAACTTTCTTACTTTCAACTCTGTAACATATCCCGCGTTCGCTCCTTCCTCTCCTTTTCTAACGCTGAAAAACTTGTCCATGCTTTTATCACACCCCGCATCGATTATTGTAATTCCCTACTGGCAGGTGCCCCTTCAAACCTTATATCACAGCTCCAGCTTATTCAAAATAAAATAAAAAAAAGGCCAGTTTCAAATCCATAAAGCCCTCCGTTAGCGCAATTGCACAACCGCGGGGAGTTAATGAGGTAGTTGGAGCGAGTCGCACCTGCACGTGTGGGTGCAATTATTCTCAATTGCTTCATTGGCTTCCTGCGGCATGTGATTAAGGCCCACGAAGACGGGAGTGTATATATACGGTTCAGCACAAAAAAAAGAAGGGGGAATCAAAGAAAAGGAGAAAAGAACCAAGACGGAGGTCGGCCGAAAGGAGCTTGTGGCTGCTAAATCTCTCCTGGGTATGCAAACAATGGGTTAGCCAGGAGAATGAGAAGGAGGTGGGCTGAGATAAGGAGGAGTTAGTCCGCATTTTAACCTCAGATTTTTAACGGATTTATTGATTTTTTTATCCCTGCTTTTCACAATGATTATTATAGATTTATATATGTACTGTTTTTTAGAACACTGCACCAGTGACTTTTGTTTCGACTGTTTTTTAATAAAAGCACTTGAGCACTTTTTCCACCATCCTCTGGCGTCATCAGTGAATTATCCTCATATGTCAGCTCATCTCGGTCATAACTATCGATGGTGTGGGTTCAGCAGACTCTCATATGGGAAGAGGGAGTCTGTAGGGGACCGGCATCGTCACACACTTGCCCTCCAAATAGCACAGCTGATAGAAAATAACATTAGAACAAGGCAGCTTTTGCACTTACAAGAAGCCTCAATTTACCATGACTGTCTGTGCATGTTTGGTTAAAATGTGCTTGTTCTTCACTCAGTGTAGTGATGGTTAAGCTTCTCAAGGTTCTTGTAGTGAAGCTGTGACCGTTTAGCAGTGAACAGGAGCCCAGCATGACTAAAAAGTCTCGCAGGCTGCAGATGCAGGAAGTTTGTGTGTGGTCATGTGACTGCATGGCTACGTCTGATTGGTGAAACATAGTCATGTGATTATTGTTGCTACATCTGATTGGTGAAACAGTCATGCAGTAGATCCACTGGTAACTTCTCTCTGGCAAAAATATAGTGCAATGTATAAAAAGTAAGTATAATGCTATTAAATGATTGCCAAAAACACAATATTTAAAAAAAGTACAGTACCAGTATTTTTGAATTTTAGTACCAGAAGAAAAGCCCCTTGTGCTCAGTCATTTTTTTAGCATGATCGACTGCCATTCTCCACATGAAGTTTTTGAAGAAATATTCATTAACTAATATATCTATATCAATTCACTACAGGGGCAAATCAAAATCCCCTACCCTCCACCCCACACTCTTGAAAGTATGTTATTATAAAGGTGCTAGAGATTCCAAGGAGGATTGCATTGTATGGTGGCGTGCAGCATAGCATGGAGGCTGCAATGAGACAGTTTGGGTATATGGGGTGTTATCCGTTATTCTGTCATTTGCTCCAGTACCGCTTTCATACCAATCCAACAACAGTGCTTAGACACATTGTGGCATTCAGTTGACTCTCTTTTCATAAAAAGGGAAATAGTGATTGGCAAAAAACCATCCCTTCACCATTATTGTATAATCATGATGTTGCAACATAAAGCAAGATGATCCTTAGAACTACGCTGCTTGTATCAAATTCAGTAACTACTTAAAAGTCTCACACATCTATGTTAATTTATGCACCACAGTTATAAAGAGCAGTTATTAGAGCATTTGTGGCTTTATGTTAGTTTCAACAAGTCTTCATACCTCATTCATTAACGCAGTATTTTCTAAAGCTACAGAGACAACAGAACTTCTGCTTATTAGATATTTTTTTATTTATCACAGCACTCTCTGTACACCCTAGACACTGTAATGCCTGAAAATTCCTAGTAGGCAGCTGTTCCCTCAATAAAAGAACTATCATGTCTGGCACCAACAATTACATCACAGTCAGAGTCACTTGTATCAGGTGTCGTTTCCCTTTCTAATGCTTTGTTGGATAACAACTCAACCTCTTGGCCACCTCTGTATGTCGTATATTGTTGACGAAAATGTTTTACAACTTGAGGTAGGTCTGTCCACGCTCTGTGAGTCAAGATTGGTTGTATTCTGTAACTCTCTGATCTGCTTGCTCGGACAAGCGTTGATGTTATCAGTTTTTTTTTTTAAATCACGATTTTTAACTGACCTTCTCAAAGACACACCTTGTAAGCTTCTAAACAAACTTGCCTTTCACTGATGCAGGACATGTTTTGTAATTAAAATGATAAAAGTGCAGTATTGCCATTTTGTCTCAAATGTTTGTTTCTTCCACATTTTATTGAGTTACAGCTACAACTGGCTGTTTTGAGGTTTAGGTATACCTAAAATAATAACCAGAGTGTACATTGTAAAAGCTGTCGCACAAAATTCAGAACAAGAACAGGTTTGGGAGAAGAAAAACACTCTTAAGCCCAAACACTAGCAATGGTTAATAACTGGGAAATCTAGATAAACCAAATGTCCCAACCAAAGTGCAAACTAAAACACTTTGTTAGGAAACAAGCTTAAGGTCAATATCTGGAAGAAAAGAAGAAGAACTACTAAACCACAATAACATTTTGAAAATGTATTCATAATATTGGTTAATGAGGCTACGTCACCCTCATCTTAAATAGAGGTAGAGCAATAACATCATTAAAATGGCACTGCTATGACATTACAAAATTAACATTAATTCAAGTTTCAGAAAATGTGTCATAAGAACAAAAATTGATTCTTCACAAATCAAAATGCTAAATTCATTATAGTAGTAGCACAGTGTTTAGTTTGGTAGCCTCACAGTCCGTGAAGAGTAGACATGGACCCTAGGCTAGTCAGTACCTGTGTGGTGTTTGATTGTTCCCGAGTCTGTGTCTTCACACCTTAAATAATACTGTACAATGAACATAAAGCAGATGGATAACATAGCTGCACACCCTGTGCTGTCATATGTCATTCAGGAGATCCTCAGTGGACCTCACTCTTTTTCTCTAAGTAGATGGTAAGGAATCAGTGAATCATCTGTCATCAAACATCTCCTGAGAATTTCCTTATTTTCCTTTCCAGGCAACACTCTCTTGCACTGGTGTCTCTGGATGGTTAACTTCAAACACATCATATGACCAATTTCAGTTAATGTCTTTCCACAATGACACATTTAAGATGGTCTTTCTCTTCTTGGTGTTTTTGGTGGGATAATCCTCTGCCCATTGCCACAGCTAGATGTATAGGTACAAACACATTTACGAACAACAAAGGCAATAAGAAAAGAATACAAAACTAAAAGGGTTGTGTGGTGGTGTAGTGGTTAGTACTGTTGAATTATGACTCCACTGTCCTGTGTTTAAACTCTGTGCTTAAATGCTGAGAGCTTCTATATCCTCCCCATATCTGTGGGATTTTTCCTCAGGTTTTTCCCATCTCCCTAAAGATATGTGCTTTAGGCTAACCATTTCATAAAAAATTAGCCACGTTAGTGCATGCTAAGTGGGATTAACAAAAGCCACTCATAGCCATGAATTGAATTAAGTAGATTTCAGAATGTTATGTAGAAAACTGCAAAGGCACAACTTCCATCCATGTGCAGAGTACTAAGTTTTCTTTTTGAATATCAATCAAAACATTAAGCACATATTAAGAGACTGTTCCCAAGATCATTACTACTCCAGTCTAGAATCCAGTAAGTAGCCAAACCTTTTATAACAAAAAACCTCTCAAGTTTCTCATCACCTTGTTTCATTCCAAACATCATAGATCAGGTTTCTCTCTACTGCACTAGTATGAGAAACATCAGACTGACAACTTTTTATGCAAGCAGTCTCTATGAAAGCATGCCTTGCATCTTTAAAAAAAGGAAGACTCTGAGGTTATAACCATTTTTCTGTAAAATGTTGACAGATTTTTCCCCAGAGAGCATACCATGCATCTGCAAGAAAGGAAGACTCTCTAGTTATATCTAATTTTTACATTTTGTTTTCCAGACTCAGTATTGACCTAGACAGATATATTACTGTTTATCATTTATAGTGACACACATTTAAATACTGGCAATAGATGCTAATGATTATTTCAGACAGGTTTTCCTCAAACATGACTTAAACCTTATCTAAGCATAATTTTTCTGTTCAAGTTAATGTTGTAATAAACTTTGCACTTACATTAAACACCTGAACAATTTGATTTTTCTAGAATGAATAAATCTGTGTAAAATATCACTAACAATAAAAGAGCTCCTATTATATTTTTTGCCTTTGCCCAGGATCCTGAATTCTAGTAGACTTTTGTAATTAAGTATTGGTTAGTTGGAGAGTACAGCAATCTCCAGATCAGAACTACTTAATTAGGTTTTAATGAACTACGTTGAAGAGAATGTTTCTTGCTTGTGAACTTGCAGAGGTCCTTGATGATATTCCCTCATGATAACCAAAGCCAATAATCATTCCTTACATTACAAGACATTACACACTGCTGTGGCAAAAGAGAGAGAGAAGGGTTGGCAGCATACGTTATAGCGTAATGAAAATTGCATAATTAGATCTGTACCACCCTATATAAACGGTGCATATGCGCAAAATTGTTGCGTAAGCCTGTTTCCACGCTCACATTGCAATGTATAAAACCTAAACTTGGCGTAAAGCCATGCACATTTTCACGCCAGCTAAATGATTGGTGTATGCAATGTCTCCGCTCGGTTTTTCAAACTGGTGGCACCCAGCGTCAAAGCAGTGCTACTATTCCTGTGTGGTTTCCCTTTCTTTTTTAGATCCACATCCCTGACGCGGCTTTATCAAATACACTGAAATTAACCGCATATTGTTTATTAGTTTAAGGCATCTGATTGTAATTAACCTGTAACAATATAATGGTCCACAGAATGGCCAAAGTATTTCAAATACCATAGCTGTTTTAGCATTGTTATTCTCACTGCACCGCCTTCTTCTTTCAGTTGCTCCCATTAGGGGTTTCCACAGCAGATCATCTTTTTCCATATTACTCTCACTGCACCACTCTGAGTATTTATATCACTGTTTCTGAGTGTGGAATGACAGCTCTACAGCAGCTGATCGGAAAAATAATTATTGGGATACAGCATCTAGCACGCTGCCTCAGCCATGCTGCCTATTTGATCTGCTCTCATGGGACAAACGCTTCAGAGCCTTTCCTGTAATGACTTCGCGGTTCAGAAACAGTTTCATCCCAAGAACTATACAGTAAACGCAATCATTCAATCCATCAAGTGCTCCTTGTAGAACTGTTTGTACTTATAAGTACAATTACCTCACTGTAAACTTGCGATAGTTATAATATTGCACAACCTGCGCCACTTTACAAAGCACGTACTTACATATGATGACAATATCATTTTTAAGATGAAATGCAGCAAAATATGTTTATTACATTATACAGATAAAATGTTAACATCAATTAAATAATCTGTATTTTTAATTATTGAACATGTGAGGGTGGCACGGTGGCGCAGTGGTAGTCCAAAGAAATGCAGGTTAGGTGCATTGGGGATCCTAAATTGTCCATAATGTGTGCTTGGTGTGTGTGCCCTGTGGTGGGCTGGCGCCCTACCCATGGATTTCTTCCTGCATTGCTCCCTGTGTTTGCTTTGATTGGCTCCAGCGGACCCCCGTGACCCTGTGTTAGGATGTAGCAGGTTGGATGGCTGACTGACTGACTGGCTAAACACGTGAGGACACAGTGTTGAAGCGCTAGCAAGGAGCTGGCACCTCATTCAGGGATTGTTCCTGCCTCGCTCTGTATTCTTTCTGAGGCTGGTGTGACACTGGATGGAAAGATGGATAGAATAATTAAATATGTACTATAAAGATATTTCAATTTTCCTTAAAAGTTTTGAGGAATCTGCGTTCTAAGTTTACAAATGTCTTAACATCTATTACGGAGTTCGCTGTGTGGCGATTGGGTACTTGGAGAAAGAAATGGAAGGACAGGAATTGGAGGTTAGTACATTTGAAAGAGACAGTACTGCTCCAATAAATTATTTAATCGAAGGTCACGCACAGCACAGCAAGCATCTTGTGTGAGGCAGGAACAATCTCTGGACGGGGCGCCAGTTCGTCACTGTCACTCTGCCACCGTGTTCCCATGTTTAATACATGCTTTAATTGATATGATATGAATACTGAAATGATATCAAGTACTGCGGTGGGCTTGCGCCCTGCCCGGGGTTTGTTTCTTGCCTTCCTGCCCAGCAGACTCCCGTGACCCTGTAGTTAGGATGTAGTGAGTTGGATAATGGATTGATGGAATGATATCAAGTATACATATCAGTATTTACATTTTTTTAGAGAATTGTAATATGATGAATGTAATGGATTCTGTGTCCTGTCAAAGGAAGAGAAAGCCCTGTGACGATGCGGGTTCGGCTCCATGCTCCCATCGCTGTTCAGGAGCCCTTAAACCCAACACCGTCGATAATGTCACCGAGTGAGCTAGACCGTGGAGGTAACATAGCAAGGGGATGGTATAAATGTGCAAAAGGTGCATAGTGCTTTTATTTAAAAGACAATCAAAACCAGTATTCAAATAAATAGTGCAGTGATCCAAAGTCTTATAAATAAATAATCCATAAAAGAAATGTGGAGGTTAAAAACAATAGAAAAAACAATCCTTTAAAAAAACGAGGTTAAAATGTTTCTTAGGAAGCAGTCTTTAAAAACAACAAGCTCGGTGCTTCTTTTAACTGGTGACTCCCCTGCTTCTCCCTGTCCAGGCTTCGCAACAGGGGAGCCACTCTCTCTGCAGCTGCCCTTTTCCTTTCATACGCACGAGACTGGAGACCTCCCGATCCCTGGCTTCGGTCTGGCACTCATCCCAGTTTTGGTTTAATCCAACGGCCAGGACACTCATGCTGGATACTCCCCGACCAAGCCTCTCGACTCCCACTGCCTTTATGGCCTTCTGCGACCAGTCACCTACCCCTGGTTACTCCTGCTACCTGGTCACTCAGCGGGAGCAACATCAACTCCAACGCCTGGGTGTAGGCCTAAAACCCAGCTTTCTCGCAGCTGCCCACGAGCGCACACACTCCGCGTGTCTCTGTCTCTCTTATGCACCACCTTGCTTCCTTGCTCCCTGTAACCTCCGTCCTTTCTTCCTTTTCTCTCTCGTTCTTTCCTTTCCTTTTTTTTTTCTTTCCTAACCGACTCGCGCTTCTTTTAAAGAGCGAGGGGCCATAGCAGCTGCAGCACATTAGCCACGGGAACAATCACGGATGTGGGCAGTTTCTCACCTGTGCACTCGGTGAGAAACGCCCACACCGCAGATCGCCCCATGGCTTGCTATGCCACTACGCCCCCTCATGAAGCCGCCACGAGAGCGGTGATTGTTTATTTTAAAAACCGGCCTTTACTAAGTGAGCTGTGTACCCCATAACACCACAGCCCATTTAAGAAGCACGTAGTGATTCACACACATAGAGCACATAGAAGAACACATTCAAAACAAAGTATTTAATGTGCTGCTTTAGTTACAATGGGATTTGAGAAACTAGTAAATTAAATGATTTTAAGATGAAGTTTATGATGTTCTACTTTAATGACAAAATAAACTACGTGATTAAAGTGGAAATTTCGAGATTAAAGTTGACATTTCAAGCTTTTTTCCCCACTGTGTCCTTATTTTTTTTTTCTTTTCTCTGTACCCTAATAAGCTTTCATACGACACTCAGACGGTGGGCTACGACTCGCCTTTTCATTGCGACTTTGATATCTGACAACTTGTTTTTTTATTTCGGCACTGTGCGATTTTGTGAACTTGAGCTTTCGAGTTTCTCCGACACTCTGTCATTTGATCAACTTCCTTTTGTTGTTTATACCACTGTTTAAACCAAAAAATAGTACGTTTTCCCTTGCCTCCACTTGATATTTGCTGAAATTCTTCTATTTCTCCCCATGCTTTTGCCATTGCCTTTTCACAGAATGCTGAGCTTAAGGGCTATTTATATTGATTTGCATATTCAAAGAGGTGTAATTCTGGGAGTAGTTTGGGGAGTGGCAGCAGGCGCATGCACGTGCGTTACTTTTCACTCTGACCAAGATTTACGTAGCAGAAGAACATGGAAGTTGGCGAACGCACAGATTTATGTATCTGGATTTTTTTGTGCGCATGCACATTTCCTCTTTTGTCCGTACTCCATGTTATAGTGTGAATTCTACGCACAGCGTTATGCTTGAGGCCCCTAGTCATGACAGAGTACATGCTTAAGTATCCTATAACTTTACCAATAGTGACAGACTCTGGAATGAAATGTGGAAGCAATTCAACAGTCACTATTGTATCTCAGAACACTTATTGTATATCTTATAATCATTGGGCATCACGGGCAGAAATGTGAACTTTGTAATTGACTCACAGTAAATGTCCACAGTTTTCTGGATTGTAGCTCTAGTTAGTATGCAGTTCTTTCTGTTGCTACTCATGTTCAGTTACTTAATGCTGAAGATCAAAATGTTTTCAGAGGAGCTTAAAATGCATCCTTGTGATCGCTTATGTGATAACCATTTTATGATGCTTAATGTATATTCTATACACACATTAAACATCATTTTATAGCAGCAGACAAATCCCAAATCACAGTGCTCTATTACCATTGTATTTTGTCCACATAATCCAGAACAGAGTTACTCTTTGTACTAAAGTCTGTACTGTGCCATTGTTGTTTAGCTTAGCATTCATTTGGCAACTTCCTAGGTCAGAGGCGAATAACCCTCATACAGTTTCTTTCTGGTTAGGATCTTTAAGAAAAAACATTTTATGCAATTGGGCATGAGCTCATTTCCTATTCCACAGAAAGTGTGCTTATTTGATTTTTCATAGGCAGATAGATCAGGTTAGGTAAGGTTAGCCTGCTACCTACAACATGTAGTAGGTAGTTGGTGTAGTTGGGGATAAATCCAGCTCCTCCATCAGATCACCTGGTGAAGAGGACAGCTAAATACCCCATGACATTAAAAAATTAGCCATCAAATAGTGGTGCTTATGTGAAGCAGAACATCATTTAGATAAGATATGCAACGGGAAACCACAACAATATTCTCCCTTGCCAAGTCATGAAAATGTTAAGCAAATGTTCCGAAATTATATAAACTATAAAGATACATGATATGATTCTGTGATCAGCATTGAAAGTAGTAGGAACTGGTCATTGATATTTAAAACCCATTTCATTAAACACTTAGGATTAGCACAAGGAATGTTAGGTGCTTATTACACATGAAAAGCTCAAAATCATTAAAAGAGAAATGGAGAGAAATAGGAATGGCTGAAATTAGATGAAAAGAAAATAGAGAAATGTGAAGTGGTTATTATAAAATCATCAGCTCAGCAGGACAAGGCAGGAGTGTCTTTTTTATAAGACAAGACTGCAGGACTGTGTAAAAAATGCAGAATATCATATTTCTGTGGCAAGGTTGATTGTTCAACAACAGGCAAACCCCACAGACATGGTTGTAATAGTAGCCCATATGCCAACACCAAATTACATAGACAAAGAAATGAAGGTTATTTATGAACAAGATGAGGAAGTAATAAAAAAGGGAAAAGAAAGGGAAAAGGAAAATAATATTTGACTGCATGACCTTAGTAACTTCAACACCTTGGTTAAAAAAGGAAGACCTAAGGGCCTAAGGGAAAGAAATGATAGAGGAGAGGTGTTTCTACAGTTCTGTAAAAGATATCAATTCTGTCTATTGAACAAATGCTTTCAACAAAATAAAAGACTGTATACAGGGAAACATACTAGGCAAAGTCAGAAGATATCAATTGTATTACATCATGGTACAACACAGGTATCAAACAGGTATCTTCTTCAACTTTACTTTCATTAAAGCCTAGTTTTAATGAAAGTAAAGTTGAAGAAGATACAGAAGAGACACCAACAACTGATATACAAAAAAACTAAAAGGTACAAAGGGTAAAAAACTGAGGATTAGGAAACAGTAGAACTATAGAGAATATGAATGAAAAATTGTAAAATCTGAAACAAGTTGTCCTTGGAGGTGAACAAGAAAACACTGCAAAGGAGAAGAACCGCCAAAAAAAGCCATTTTCCTTTATGAAGCAAAGACTTGGACGCTAATGAAAGCAGATATTAAATGTCTGGAAGCATATGAGGTTTTTGGAGAAGAACATAAAGAATAATCTGGTCAAATGGAGTGAGTAATGAAGAGGTACTGAGAAGTCAGAACATTGATTAGAACAACCCATATAAGACAGAGGAGATGTTTGCGACAAGTACCTGGGCAGGAAGGGCTGCTAAGTGATAGGGAAAAACACAGAGATTGATGTTACTAGATAACAATAAAGATAATGTAATTTACCAGAGTGTGAAAAGGAATGTCAATGTCAATTTTATTTACAGTTAGGTCCATAAATATTTGGACAGAGACAACTTTTTTCTAATTTTGGTTCTGTATATTACCACAATGAATTTTAAATGAAACAACTCCGATGCAGTTGAAGTGCAGACTTTCAGCTTTAATTCAGTTCAGGTTGAGCATAAAGATTGCATAAAAATGTGAGGCAAATAAAGCATTTTTTAACACAATCCCTTTATTTCAAGGGCTCAAAAGTAATTGGACAAATTAAATAACTGGAAATAAAATGTTCATTTCTAATACTTGGTTGAAAACCCTTTGCTGGTAATGACAGCCTGAAGTCTTGAACTCACGGACATCACCAGATGCTGGGTTTCCTCCTTTTTAATGCTCTGCCAGGCCTTTACTGCAGCGGTTTTCACTTGCTGTTTGTTTGTGGGCCTTTCTGTCTGAAGTTTCGTCTTCAACAAGTGAAATGCATGCTCAACTGGGTTAAGATCAGGTAACTGACTTGGCCATTCAAGACTTTTCCACTTCTTTGCTTTAATAAACTTCTGGGTTGCTTTGGCTATATGTTTTGGGTCATTGTCCATCTGTATCATTAAACCGCTCATTCAATTTGACAGCATTTAGCTGGATTTGAGCAGACAGTATGTCTCTGAACACCGCAGAATTCATTCGGCTGCTTCTGTCCTGTGTCACATCATCAATAAACACTAGTGTCCTAGTGCCGCTGGCGGCCATGCACACCCAAGCCATCACATTGCCGCCACCGTGTTTTACAGATGACGTGGTATGCTTTGGATAATGAGCTGTTCCACGCCTTCTCCATACTTTTTTCTTGCCATCATTCTGGTAGAGGTTGATCTTGGTTTCATCTGTCCAAAGAATGTTTTTCCAGAACTGTGCTGGCTTTTTTAAATGTTCTTTAGCAAAGTCCAATCTAGCCTTTCTATTCTAGAGGCTTATGAGTGGCTTGCACCTTGCAGTGCACCCTCTGTATTTACTTTCATGCAGTCTTCTCTTTATGGTAGACTTGGATATCGATACGCCTACCCCTGGAGAGTGTTGTTCACTTGGTTGGCTGTTGTGAAGGTGTTTCTCTTCACCATGGAAATGATTCTGCAATCATCCACCACTGTCGTCTTCCGTGGAGGTCCAGGTCTTTTTGCGTTGCTGAGTTCATCAGTGCTTGCTTTCTTTCTCAGGATGTACCAAACTGTAGATTTTACCACTCGTAATATTGTAGCAATTTCTCCGATGGGTTTTTTTCTGTTTTTGCAGCTTAAGGATGGCTTCTTTCACCTGCATGGAGAGCTCCTTTGACCGCATGTGGTCTGTTCACAGCAAAATCTTCCACATGCAAGCACCACACCTCAAATCAACTCCAGGCCTTTTATCTGCTTAATTGATAATGACAGAACGACGGACTTGCCCATGAAATAGCCTTTGAGTCAATTGTCCAATTACTTTTCAGCCCCTGAAATGAAGGGATTTTGTTAAAAAATGCTTTAGTGGCCTCACATTTTTATGCAATCTTTTTTGTTCAACCCACTGAATTAAAGCTGAAAGTCTGCACTTCAACTGCATTGAGTTGTTTCATTTACAATTCATTGTGGTAATGTACAGAACCAAAATTAGAAAAAAGTTGTCTTTGTCCAAATATTTATGGACATAACTGTATATAGCACATTTAAAACAACATAGGAATGCTGTGGCCAAAGTGCTTTACAATATAACATAAATAGAAATAAAATAAATGAACATAAATAAAATAAATAAATATAAGTAATGTTATATAATCACAATGAGGAAACTATCAGTATTACTGAAGGTCACGGAATGCAAGTGAATAGAAATGAGTCTTTAATCTTGTTTTGAACAGTTCAGTTGTACACGACTCCCTTATGTAATGAAGTAAAGAGTTCCACAGGCGAGGAGCAGCAGCTGCAAAAGCCCTGTCCCCCCTTAGTTTTACACTTGGTACGAGGGACAACTGACCAGAAGATCTAAGCACTCTGGATGGCTGGTGTAAAATACACAATTCGGATAAATAGGCAGGAGCAAGCCCATGTAAAGATTTAAAAACTAGCAACAAGATTTTAAAATCAATTCGAAAACGGACAGGCAGCCAGTGTAAAGAAGCTAAAATAGGAGAAACAGAATCAGACTTTCTTGCCCCAACCAGAAAGTGAGTGGCAACATTCTGGAACAACTGTAACCTGCATATCAGGGATTTGCTAATCCCAGAATACAGCGAGTAGCAGTAATCAAGGCGAGAAAAGATAAAAGCATGAGTAGCTTTCTCAAGATCTCTAGAAGATAGAAAAGGCTTGATCTTACCTAATAGACAAAGCTGGAAAAAGCAACTCTTAACTACAGAATTAACTTGTTTCTCAAAAGAGAGGTTACTGTCAAAGATAACACCAAGACTGCAGACTTGAGGTTTGCAAAAGACAGAGAAAGAGCCGAGCAGTCCAAGACCAATTTGGGCTTTAGCTGATGGACCCACTATAAGCACCTCCGTTTTATTTTGATTCAGATCAAGAAAATTATTAGCCATCCAGGATCTTAGTTCAAAAAGACAGTTGTGCAGTTGATTTATTACAGAGTTGCAGACAGGAATATAAACCTGTGGGTCTCAGCATAGCAGTGAAAAGAAATGTTAAATTTCCTAAAAATAGCTCCAATTGGGTGAAGGTATACATAGAATAAAATAGGACCCAAAATGGAAGGCACAAGACATGAAAAGCTAGAGCACTTTGGGCAAAATTATGTGCAAGAAGCCAGCTGTCACATTCATCAGATGAGATATCCACGGTTTGTATTTTTTACACGAACAAAACTTATGTTTTACTATATATTTAGCACTCCTCTATTTATTTAATATCCATCCTTATTTAATTTATTTCAGGCTGGGTTAACCACATTTGTTATCACATTTTATTTATAACACTAGAGTCAGAGCAGTAAACAATGAAAATCAGGAGGCTAAATTCAGACCTAGAGTTTAGGCAGATACTCATTCAGTTTAATTTGCAGTTTTTATGCATACAACAAGTTAACAAATGATCCTGAAGTTTCTAAACGGAAACAAAAACGTGATAATACAAAAGAAAGTAAAGAGCAGGTGCATAAAGGTCACAACAGAACGAAAATGTATGGTGCAAATGCCAACATGCTCAGAAACAGGGCAAGGCTGAGAAGCTACAAAAGGAAGTCAGGGAAACCAAAGCCATTCTTTTCAACCTTTTTAAATGTTCTGTTTCTGCCCTGTTTTAATACACAGTTACGGTCTCTTTATTTATATTTTGCTCACAAATATGCCCGTCAGTATTTTTCTTGGTAGGTATAAGGTCTAAAGTATTTGAATAATTTATACCTTTAATAGTGTACTTTTCTATTTATTTCTGTTGAAGAATTATTAGGGTCTGAAAATAATTTATTTTACAGGTCATGATAAATACTTAGGTCATGATAAATACTTAAGATAGCTATAAATATACAACTATAAATGTAAAGAATTGATTACAACTAGTCCTTCATTTGCCTTAAAAAAATCTTTAAAAACAGTTCTGTACAATCTGATCATCTTGAAGAATTTCCTTGTGTACTCATTGCTGAAAAGCAGAAAATGTTTAAGCACTTTGAGCTCACTGTTTCATTTTATAATCACTCATTTCGTAAAACAATTCTAATGCTGTGTATATTTCACTCTCCTACCGCTGCATTGTTTCATCAATAACAGCAGAAGATGTCAGCCTCACTGCACAACCCCACATGCACAGTAAGGGAGAGCTAATGTGAAATGCATGATGTATCACCCCTGCAGATTTTATTTTTTTCTCCAGCCGTCTGGAGTTTTTTTTTGTTTGTTTGTTTTTTTCTGTCCTCCCTGGCCATCAGACCTTACTTTTATTCTATGATAATTAGTGTTCCCTTATTTTAATTCTTATTTATTTTGTCTTTTTTCTTTTTCTTCATCATGTAAAACACTTTGAACTGCATTATTTGTATGAAAATGTGCTATATAAATAAATGTTGTTGTCCATCCATCCATCCATTATCCAACCCGCTATATCCTAACTACAGGGTCACAGGGGTCTGCTGGAGCCAATCTGTTGTTGTTGTACGAATCAAAGTTTTCTGAAAAAGATCCTTCTAATTTGTGAAGCAGCTGCTACTGTCAACAGAAGCAGAAGAAACAAGATAAAAAAAAAAGATCTGATATCAAGGAGCGAGCACCTCATATTTAACTGCTTGTCAACATAAGGTTATCATTCCCATGGAAGGGACAAGGTTATACAACCATCAGTTAATTCTTTAACACCACTCTGTCCAGTGGGTGGTGCACAGAAATGCAAAAGCTGACAAATAGCACATTTAAAGTGACTAAACAGTAAGCATTTCCAAGGACATATACAGGTGATGTATATTACCTCCATGTTAGGTATTCAGATTTACTCTTAAAAAAATGTTTATTTGCTCTATATTTTCTTATTCAGGTAACCAATACAGACATTACATGACATTGCTGCACATAGATCTTTGCCGGCTCTGAATCTTTGCTCTAATTTTAATTACCATTCATATTAGTTCAGTTCAAAACACATGGAAGATCTTGTCTTTCAGATTTCCTGTGATTAGTAGTTTTTTCCTATTCCAAAACACACTAGAATTACATATCTACAGTATACACCCCAATCAAAAGTTAAATAAGTATTCAGAAAGCAATCATATTTTTAGTGAAATATGGCCTCAGTAAGAATGATTAGTCCAACTTCTCTGCCTAAAAAAATATTTTGAAATTCTGCTCTAATAAATTGTAGTGTAGCTGTCAGTATAAATTTTCACTTGTTTTAATGTCAAGTTTCTGGTCACTTGTTTGCATATGTAACATGCTGTCTACAGTGTATTAATAATGTAGCATACATAATTCAAACAGTTATATGTAAATACAGATATGAATTTGGATAACTAACCAGACAATTAGATAACTAATTGGTCATCACTAACACCCCAGACACAAACAAGAGACATCTTCATCTGCATAAATATGGTCAAACTAAGAATAAATATATATAAAAATAATATATATATAAAAATTGTGACAAATAGGGGGCGCTATCGCTCCTTTGAACCCCTGTCCACGACTCCAGACACCAGGTAAAAGTCCAATAATTGACTTTATTAACTTGCCACAGTGCACAAAGCACCTTCTACTCCACAATACTCATATAATAAACAATAATCACAAATACAATAAATCAATCCTCCACTCCCAGACGCATTGCCACCCTTCCACCCAGCTAAGCTTGTCGTTTGGGAGTTGCCAAAGTCCTTTTATACCCCCTGACCCGAAAGTGTTCCCAATTCCCAGTCCATGTGATCTTGTATCACTTCCGGGTCAGGTAAAAAGTCCTTTTCTTCACCCCGGAAGCAAGTCATTCCCCTTGTCCATGTGTCTTGGACGTACTTCCGGGGCGTAGGGTAAATAACCGTTGTTCCCCCCTGCAGTGTCTCCTAGTGGCCCCCATGGAATCCAGCAGGGCTGCGTATAAAAACTGCAATGTCCATGATGCCCTGCTGGTCTTCGGGGAACCTCCATACTGCAGGGAGGGCTCCACCAGGCGGCTTGGGGGTATTGGCCGGGATAAACGGCTGGCCATACACCACAATATATACATACACACACACACACACACACACACATATATATACTTAGTGCAGGCAGGTACAAAAGAATTATCATTAACATACAGCACTTCGATTTACAACTGTAAGACAAATTACCCCTCCACTGAAACAGAATTTGTACAGACATCCCTATGCAAGCTTAGTTCTTAAGACTAAAGTTAATGCCACAAAACACAGGCGACCCAGTCTGGAATCGGACTGGAGTGTATTATTATGCAAAGTGTCCAGGCCACCAACTGTACATATACAGTATTGCCAATAATGAGACTGTACAATAACAGTCTCATTATTGGCAATACTTTCACAGAAATGAAAGGCAGGGTTTGAATGTAATGAACAACTACTGCTCCCACTGCTAATATATAACACGTACACCTCACAAGCCAAAATGTCTAACCATCACAGATGTTAAAATCTGCAAAAAAAGATGATAAAATCTCTCATCAGACACTAATAAAATTAAGTAGTCACATTAAACATGCTATAATACAGTCAGTTCTACATGTTAGGCCCTAAAATAAATGCGTTTGATTTAAGACAGGCTGATCATACAGGGGGCAGCACGGTGGCGCAGTGGTAGCGCTGCTGCCTCGCAGTTAGGAGACCGGGGTTCGCTTCCCGGGTCCTCCCTGCGTGGAGTTTGCATGTTTTCCCCGTGTCTGCGTGGGTTTCCTCCAGGCGCTCCGGTTTCCTCCCACAATCCAAAGACATGCAGGTTAGGTGGAATGGCGATTCTAAATTGGCCGTAGTGTGTGCTTGGTGTGTGGGAGTGTTTGTGTGTGTCTTGCGGTGGGTTGGCACCCTGCCCAGGATTGGTTCCTGCCTTGTGCCCTGTGTTGGCTGGGATTGCTCCGGCAGACCCCCATGACCCTGTGTTCGGATTCAGCGGGTTAGAAAATGGATGGATGGGTGATCATACAGGTTTAGCCTTCTTTTAATACCCAACTTTCAACATAAGTAGGTAAAGCAGAATTTCACAATGCTGCAATATAAACTGCTCAAAAAATTAAAGGAACACTTTAAAAACACATCAGATCTCAATGGAAAAAAAGCTCATGCTGGATATCTATACTGATATGGACTGTATAATGTGTTAGGAACGAAAGGATGCCACATTGTTTGATGGAAATGAAAATTATCAACCTATAGTGGGCTTAATTCAAAGACACCCTGAAAATCTAAGTGAAAAAATGATGTGGCAGGCTAGTCCATTTTGCCAAAATTTCATTGCAGCAACTCAAAATCGTACTCTGTAGTTTGTATGGCCCCCACGTGCTTGTATGCATGCCTGACAACGTCGGGCCACGTTCCGAATGAGACGGTGGATGGTGTCTTGGGGGATCACTTCCCAGATCTGAACCAGGGCTTTACTGAGCTCTTGAACAGTCTGAAGTGCAACCTGGCGGCATCAGATGGACCAAAACATAATGTCCCAGAGGTGTTCTACTGGATTTAGGTTAGGCAAGCATAGGGGGCAGTCAATGGTATCAATTCCTGCATCCTCCAGGAAGTGCCTGCATACTCTCACCACATGACGCCGGCCATTGTCGTGCACCAGGAGGAACCCAGGACCCAATGCACCAGCATAGGGTCTGAAAATGGGTCAAAGGATTTCATCCCGATACCGAATGGCAGTCAAGGTGTCGTTGTCTAGCCTGTAGAGGTCTATGCGTCCCTCCATGGATATGCCTCCCCAGACCATCTCTGACCTAGCACCAAACCGGTCATGCTGAACGATGTTACAGGAAGCATAACATTCTCCATGGCTTCATCAGACCCTTTCACATCTGTCACATGTGCTCAGGGTAAGCCTGCTCTCATCTGTGACAAGCACAGGCCACCAGTGATGGACCTGTCAATTCTAGTATTCTATGGCAAATGCCAATCAAGCTCCAAAGTGCCAGGGCAGTGAGCACAGGCCCACTAGACGACGTCGGGCCCTTAAGTCACCCTCATGAAGTTTGTTTATGATTGTCTAGTCAGAGACATTCACACCAATGGTCTGCTGGAAGTCATTTGGTAGGGCTCTGGCAGTGCTCATCCTGTTCCTTCTTGCCAAAAGGAGCAGATACCAGTCCTGCTGATTGGTTAAAGGACCTTTTACGCCCCTGTCCAGCTCTCCTAGAGTAACTGCCTTTCTCCTGGAATCTCCTCAATGCCCTTGAGACTGTGCTAGGAAACACAGCAAACCTTCTGGCAATGGTACGTATTGATGTGCCATCCTGGAGAAGTTGGACTACCTATGCAACCTCTTTAGGATCCAGGTATTGCCTCATACTACCAGCAGTGACACTGTCCGTAGCCAAATTAAAAACTAGTGAAAAAACAGATGAGGATAGAAAAATGTCAGTGGCCTCCACCTGTTAAACCATTCCTGTTTTGTGGATCGTCTCATTGTTACCCCTCTAGTGCACCTGTTGTTAATTTCATTAACACCAAAGGAGCTGAAACTGATTAAAAACCTCCTCTGCTACTTAACTAACCAATACTGTATCCCAGAAGTTTCACTGACTTGATGTTGTACTCTGATTAAAAAGTGTTCCTTTACTTTTTTTTAGCAGTATTTAATACTGTCTGCTTCCTAAAACATTTTGACAAACAAAAATCTAATAAATAAATAATGCAGCAACACAATTCTGAATTCCATCAGGGGGTTCCATCAAGGGTTTTTGATCCAGTTACATAGCAAGTGAGAAAGCAGATAGCCTATGATCTGGCTTAGTAAAAAAAAAAAATCACATATTACTCCTGCACTTTTCATATAATGTCCAATATGGTTCATTTAAAGATACAAAAGAAAATCTTATAAAATGATCTGACATGTTTGCTAAAACCTAATACCTAATTGTACACTGCAACATTTGAAAGAGCAAGTACTAAAATAAAGCAGGACTCGAACAAAATACATTTAATACTAAAGGCATCAGTTTAACATAATAAAGGAGAAACTGTTGAAATGTTTTTTTATTTCATAATATGTGAGAAATGCATTTAAATACAGCTGACTTGTTGTACTCAAAAAAGGTGTTTGGATTCTCCTATTTTCTTAACCCATTTACCCAGTTCAGTGACCAGACCCTACCCCTGGAATCATCTAGCAAAGGGCAAGAGCCAAGCATTTGAAGGTAAATCATGAGGTACACTCACTCATACACAGAAAGTTTAGAGTCACCAGTTCATCTAGCCCATGTACTTAGAACGTGGATGGAGAAACCCAAGACAGAGAGTGACCATGCAGTCTTCTAGGACTATGAGACGGCAGCATTAATCATTGTATATACAATATAGGTGAGTATACACAAACACACACATATATACACACTTCAAAGCATTTATTTTACAGATATAATACTGTAGGTTATAATGGTTTTTACAAACTTGTCTCAAGCATCCCTAATTCTCTTCTTTCTCCAGGCTTTTTCACTTTTTCTGGGAAATATTCCAACGCATCTATCATTATAGATAAATCCTAATATTGCAAGCTTACATCGCCTTAAGCACATTCTCTCTTCATGGTAAAAATCCTCACATAACAACACAAGCCCTGGAGTAGATGTTAAATCAGTTTTGCCACAATTTAAGGTACCTTCAGCAACTTTATATTCCAATTTGATGGAATTTTATGACTAATTAATAGCAGTATTACAATTTAAACTGAGCACAGGATGTATCGCATTCACTGACTGCAAGTTTCACTTATTTTTAATGTGTGAAAATGAATGTTGCCAGTAAAAAGAAAAGTCTTTTCTTAATCACATTTCTTGGAACAAAATTAAAAAAAAAAAAAAAAAACTTGACTTGGCTCAAAGCACCAGCACAGTAAACAAATATTGTTACTGTTACTCTAACATAATCAAAATTTAAGACAACACTTAAGGTACTGTTGATGGACAAATAGCTTTTGATTATTCTATACAAAATTAACATGTTGATTATTTGAAACTTACATTACATCAATAAAGTGAATTAAGCTTTAAATATCATTCCTCTTAACAAAAAAATTACATTTTTAAATATATAGTGATGTATGTAGCACTTAAACTGTAATTGAATCCGTTATTCCACGACTACTCAAGAACATACAGTAGGAGTACAGTTTGGATGGGCACCAGAGGCAATTAGATCATCAGTGGTTAATCTTATTTTTGTATTTCAAAACATTGTAATGTTGTAAACTAAGAGATGTACATTTTCTGCAGCCTTTTATTAGTGTGACCTATAGGGTGAGTTTTTAGAAGCCAAAAGTTTAAAAGAGACAGAACATAAAAGAGTGGTTATATTACATAACAATATGGCACACAAGTAAGCCCATCAGGAAGAGCTAAAATAATAATACAATATATTTAAAAGAAAAAATAAATACAAAGCAGACTCTTCCTAAACAGGTTAACTGCCACAGACTTCCTCACGGAAGTTCTAGTTTTTACCCACAAAACACAGACAAAAACACTCTGATATCTCCTAAAATTGTTCTCTCTTCCTCCCATGAACTGATCCCTGGGCATCACTTGCATGATCAAATTCAAACCAAGTTGCACTCAAAACAGAGAAAGATTTTAAGATTTCTCTAGAGAACACCAGGGTATGAAAGCCAGGACCACTTCCAGATCAAAAATGTTTCCTGTAACACCCTAGGGTCATCGTCCTAGACTCTCCCCAGTGTCCTGGGTGTCCCTGCTGTCTTGACCCCACTCAGGTAATTTTACAGCGGTCTGTCCAATATCACACATACTAATGGACTCAGAATACCCTCGTGCTTCTTCTTACCACCTAAGACATGGCAGGAAAAATCCTACTCAATTACATATTGTTCCTCTACTATAGTTCCATTAACAAATACTGTATTATTATTACAGAGCATAATATTGATGGAATTTCTTCAATTATTAAGTGATGTACCATACTTGAACAATGGTGCCTCCATTGCACTAGCATATATATTTTGAAATGCCTTTGCTTGTGAACTGCTCATCGGGGAGTATAACTGTGAACTTCCTGCCCTGGATAGCATGAGGTAGTCTGCAGTCCTAGTCCTGCACAGTCTAAACTTTTAAAAATTTTATGCTTAAAAATATGTTTGAACATGTTTAATTCATTAATTTATTTGACTACATTTTTGAATACAGGAAGTTTTTGTGCACTTTTTTTTTTTTTTTTAAAAACAGTAAATCTTTTAAAGCCTGTCAATATAATAATGATAATATCCAGTATAGTAGCCATTTGGCTTGTGTCTTAAAATATTGCATTTTTATTCTTTTCACAATTTTGCCTCATGCAGGGCCATAAAAAAGAAATTATTTGAATAGCTTATTTGTTTATGGTATATACAGTATGTTAAGGCTGGAATTCAGAAATTAAAATGCAGTCTGCTAACTCCCTTCTGAAAACCTTTCCAGTCAGGTCTTAGCTTATAAGTTGTTTCTAATTTTAGTCATTCTCTCCACCTGTAGCAGTAAACTTCATTGTAAAATGCCTGTTTATTAGAAACCTGTAAATATATGGTCTACTATCTTAAATGAACATATTACTTCCTTCTTTCTACATTTAAAGTGTCAGTCTTGAATAGGCCTGGGTAAAAATATCTATTTTCCAATTAATTGTTATGTTTCATTTAAACAATTTGATATCAGTTCTTAAAATCTAAAAAAAAAAAATCAATCTTGTGAATCTCTTTCCTGCTGAAATACTATATGTAGATTTTTGCTTATCTTCACTTATGGCGTGCAATCCAGTAGATGTCACCAATGTGCCTGTTAAGGTTTTCTATGGAAAAGGCACCTTACTACCTCACATGGTCTGGCTGCAGGTAGGACAGCATAAAGAGGTGTGTCCTCCACAACTGAAATCAGTGCCTTGGACTTATTACAGATTCACATGGTACATTGGTAAAAGACAACTGGATAAAAGCAAATTCATATGTAAGTTGTGCAGCTCAGAAGTTAAATATGACCGTAACACAACAATTTTGAGAAAATGTTTATCTCGATGTCACCCATAAGCATATTCTCAGTCAATATCCAAATGATTTGAGCCTAAACAAACTACACTGGTGACAGCGGGTAGCTCCAAGTTTCCATTTAATTTACCCTGTGCCTAAAAAATAACAGAGTCTATAGCAGTTTTTATCTGTAAAGATGCGAGGCTCTACACTGTTGTTGAAAACGAGAGCTTTTTGACAAAATATACAGGTTTTTGAACTCTGGTATGCTACACCAACCAGAAAGCAAAGTGAACTTACTGTACCCAGGCTTTATGAAGCAAAGCATCGCCATCACAGCATCATGGAGAGAGTAGCATTAACTTAGAACAGCTGAACATCTAGGGCATCAGATTCCTACGTGACAATCATATTAAAAATGACCTGGCACCTGGGGCGGATGTATTCCAGACAGGCACGCTGCATGCCTGTGACACCTGGAGCAACCTCACTACGTATATGCAAAGCTGCTGAGATGGCTAGTATTTCTAGTATTTCCAATGTGGTGTTCCATCGTGTGACCAATCAATCACCACATCAATCCCAAGTTTGTGTGTTGGCAAGACCAATAAACATTGCTTCTGTTTTAGCACATGGGTAGATGTAGTGCTATGGTGGAAAAATTTTGCAACATGCCTCACTCAGCCAAGCAGGCAATTGTTGGAATTTTCATAGCAGCCTGCGATACCAAAGTGAGCGTGTGCACAAAGCAGCCGGCGTGAAGTAGCTCCATAAGCTGTACCGCACAGATCATATCAGTGTTGTTATTAGTCACAATGGCTGGTTCATTTCTTTTATGTTCCATTCATTCAATGCTTCCTTTTTGTCTGAGAAGGAAGTGTGAAATCATATTTTTGAAAACTGATTAACATGACTGCTACATGTGAGCAACTGAAATCATTTGTAACTTGTGGAAGTATAATAAGACTCAAGTCTTCCCGCCGCATCTTTAATTTCAAGTAATTCAAAATTATTTTAAATGCCCAATAGTGGAATAAATCTAGTTAACAGTTTAGTTGAAGGGGGTCTACATGAAGATTCATAACACAGGAATAGGTCATTGAATAACATTTATTATTTAAGAAGCAATACTTAATTATTTTATATTATTATTTACTAGATGATATAGATGCTTTACAAAGTAGATGCATTACATTCTATTAAAACAAGGAGCCCCCTATAATATGTGTGAACTGATGTGGCGATACCTATGTTAGTTAAGTTAAGGTGAATTCTGAATGAGCAATGATATTTTTCCACATCTTCCAAATACTGATGTTAACTGTTTATTACTAACAAAGTATTCCTTCATCCCTTGCTTATGCACATGTTATGAAGTCACTATGTAGACACCCTTCAAATAAAAGTGCTACTGAAGTTTGTCACATTATATTAATGTTCTCTATGTATGATCAAGTAACCTCTAAAAAAGCCACCACTTCAAATATATCTACACGCTAATTCAATTTGTTAACTTTTCTTTAAAAAAAAAAGTGCAAAAAATTAATGCCAAATGATTCTGCTGACCTGCAGTCAAACGTTGCCTTACCTGAAATCTTGAAGCCAATTTTCTTTCCTAAGATTATCTGTTAAGGTTTTGCTCTTGGGATAATGATATGCAAGGCAGCTCACTATGGAGCATCCCAGGTGACAGCTGATCCCAAAGGCTACTTATATAACTGTACTTGGCAAGAGGCACAAAACTATAAACTGTGTGCTCTTAAAATGACAGTGACAGCTGTAATTGTTTTCTTAACCTATCCCCTAGAGTGATCTTTCTCCACATAAAAATTGCTTATTAAACATGTTATTTCAAGGTCCACCATATCTGACACATGAAGATTTATTCCCCATTGATTAATTTAATACTTTTTTTTTTACACTCTAGTGAACAACAGCTACAGTAAGGCACAAACTGATTACCTATTTATTAATAATATTAATCTGCTTTTCACTGTTGTATTATGTAAATCACAAGTCTCTGTAATCTCCTGAGCATGAGATAAGATTCCTTTATTGTCACTGGATAACATATACAATGAGATTCCAGCACTCTACCTGAAACGAAGCTCAAAACTATACTAAAAAAAAAAAAAATTAATATCTAATATTCTCACATATACAGCTCACACATTACACAACTGTCAGTATATGCAAAAAAATAAAAAATAAAATATTGCACAAGATAATAAATAAATGATAATACTGAATATGATATTTCACAATTATGTCTGCAAGCTGTGCAATTTCAGTACATAATTTAAGTGTAGTAATTACTTTGGGGTAGAAACTGTTCATCAGTCTTATCGTTCATACTCTAATGGACCTATATCTCTTCCCAGAGGGAAGTTCAAACAGTTTGTGCCCTGGGTGATAAAGGTCTTTTATGATGCCGGATGCCTTCTGCAGATGTCAAGGGTTATAGATGTCTTCCAAGGTCGGCAAAGATGTGGTGGTAACTTTGTCTGCTGTTTTTATGATTCCCCACAGAGCCTTTTGTCAATGTCCTTAGCTGTTGCCATACCACATGAATATCCCATGAGTCTGGACACTCTTAGTGGAGCAAAAATGAAAGTTTTTGTGATAAACCAATCTTCCTGAGAAGGAAGCAAAGTCACTGTTTTGCTTTTTTAATCAGTGACTTTGTGTTCAGTGTCCATGTGAAACCTTCTGAGACACAGGTATCCAACAACCTAAAACTAGAGACTCTCTCTACTCTGTCACTGTTTATATACTGTGGCTGATGGTAATCCTGCTTCTTCCTGAAGTCAATAATCAGTCCTTTAGTTTTTTTGGTGTTAAGTATCAAGTTGTTTTCTATGTACCAGTCTGTCAGTCTTCATACCTCCTCCCTTGTAGACCAGACTCGTTTCCATCAATGATCAGCCCCACTATTGTTACTGTATATTATCTGCAATATTAATAAAGACAATGATATTGTAGTCTGGTATGCAGTCATTTGTTTGCAGAGAGTAAGGAAAAGGCTCAGCACACAGCCTTGTGGTGCTCCTATGCTGAGTGACAAAGTGGAAGAGAGGTGAGATCCCACTTTGACTGACTGTGGCCAGTTTGTTAAAAGGTCCTCAATACACAGGCAGATGTTATGCTAAAGACCTAGGTTAGACATCTTGGAAGACAGTCTGCTGGGTATGATGGTATTAAAAGGAGAACTTTAATCCACAAACAGCAGCCATGCATATGTTCCTTGCTGTTCCAATACAGTGTGAAGGATAGCGGAAACGGTGTTGTCTATTGACCTATTGGATCTAGATGCATATTGGTGAGGGTCTAGAGTGGATGGGAGAGCAGAACTTGAGGACCAGCCTTTCCAGACACTTCGTGATTGCTAGTGTTAATGCTACTGGCCTGTAATCATTGAGGAAGGTTATTGCAGTCTGCTTTGGAACTGGTACTATGATGGATGCATTCAGGCAGGTAGGGACAATGCACTGCGATAGAGATTGATTGATTGAAGATATTTGTAAATACCTCCACTAACTCTGCAGTACAATCTCTGAGAACCCGTCCTAGGATACCATCTGGGCCAGCTGCTCCGTTCATTGAATGTGCGTATAACATAAACAGACTGTATAGTGAGTTCCTGGCTGTTTGTTTCTGGAGCTGGAATGCTGGTTGTGACAATTCCTTGTCTCTCCTCCCCATGGCATCCAAAGAAGCAGTTAAGCTGTTCTGCCAGTGAGGAACTGCTGCTACTGGTAGCTAGACTGGTATCATTGTTTAGTTTAGTGATGTGACATATACCTTGCCATGCATGGCGGGGGTCTGAGATGTCAAAATAATGCTCAATTTTCTGCTTTGTTCTGGCAACACTGTTCTGCTGTTTATACTAAGAGTGGAAAGCCTTACTGTGAGCCTTTAGCAAGAGTCATACCTCTCTTGTCATCCACTGCTTATTGCTGGTGAAAGAAGGACTTACTTTGTTATAATGTCACGTCTATGCAGCTCTTTATATAATGCACACTGCATTTACTTTGCATGCAGATGTAACACACCAGCTTTTTCAAAATGGCTCATGGTATCTTAGCTCAGGCCTGCTTATTCCTACCTCAGAAGTACTGTTAAATGCACACTCTTGAAATCAGACCCATCATTGACATCAAATCTACCCTTTACATTTCAGTCACACACATGGATATGTCCTAAAAGATTGACGAGAAGTTAAATAATCTTTAATCTGCGTACAAAAGCAAGCAACAGATAAGCATGATGTTAGGATTCAAAGACTTCATCTCAACACTTAATGAATACAGTAATAAGCATAATCGCTAACCTACAACTTGCATTACAAAGGGCATTCATTAAAGTCTGAATCTGATTTTTAATCAATTGAAAAAAAAATTGGACAACTATTTCTGTGATCACTTCACTCAAACTATGAATACAGAAAGGAAGCACTCCAAATTCAGGCAGGCCTCAGGTCATGAAATTGTTCTGTTCCTGCAGATGTCTGCAGTTCAATTTATTATGAAGGTGGAAACTGGCATAGTGTAAATCAGAAATCAGCAAAAATGCATAATGCTTTACTGTCTATTTCACAAAAAATGTTTCAAACTTATTAACAAAATGTCAGTGAAGCAATATTACTGTACTTTAAATAACAAAACTGAAATCATTTCTGGGTATGTAAAGTGTCATCTTTATACTTAAACATCCAACAGTTTTTGATAATGACATCTCATGGAGTTGGAAAAGGCATAATGATGGCAGAACAGTCCACCACTAACTGACAACTGTGAGACATATTATTTGCAGAGCAATCACTCAGAGTGTTGCCTCCAGCAGCTATACTCCCTAAGACAGCCCAGCCAGAACATGTAGTTAGGATGCAGCAAATTCTATCACTAACCTAAACATCCAGCCACTGATCTAGCTGCTTAATTCTGAAAACAATTTGTACTGCTTGTTAATAGCTTTTCCAGTATTGTTATGCACCTTAGGCCTGCATATTCACTGTATAAATGAAACATGTAATGTAGGTCCAAAGGCTGTGTTGAGTCAAGTTAGTAGGCTATAAGCTGCTGGATGACTGTCTAATACTTTGTATGAATTATAAGAAAAGCCTGAAAATTGTATATGAACCTTGGACCTTGATGCCTAAATGTGAGTGAATAAAATGAAATCTATGTACTGATACCCTGTTTATCTACTTAAAGTTATTTTAATTATAATTCTGTAAATGACTCACTCTTAGGGAAATTTTAAAAGGTAATATACCAATCATAATTATAGGAATATAGAACTTATTTTATTTTTTTTCCCCATTAAGTGAATTTATGACAATGGCACATTAATGACTACTGCAGTTTGCTCAGCCAATACATGATAGAAATGAGAGATAAATTTTGGCAATGCTTGATAGTATATATATGACTCATGCATAACTTTACAAAAAAATTGTGCTGATGTGAGCAGATGGATTGAGGTATTGATTTAACTGTGATATTGATTAACTACACTGCGCAGAAGGATAGTGATGAAGAAGCATGAATGATGCCTGAAGGCTGGATACTGCTGAGGGTAAAGTCTGTGATGAGATTTTCAATACAGTGTACAAATGAAGGATAGTATGGGCTCCATCACAGAGATTATGGTTGACCGTGGAAAGTCCACAGAAGAATTAAGAATGGGTTTGCTTAATTAGCTGACTAAAATGAACACATATGCCAATTAAAAAGTGTATGAGTGTGGGTCCTGAAAACACATTATTGAATATAACTGGTGAGGTTAAATTATGATTATTAGAATTAAACAACAAAATAACAGTAGAAAAGACTATCAATTTAACAGGGACCAGAAAACTAACAGTATTTCCCTCCAATGTATTTACAGTTATTCATAAAGATACCATTTGACACATCTTTGTAGCAATAAAACCAGACATACTAATAAATTCAAAAAATATACAAACAAATATTACTATTCATAAAGTTATATTTGACATATCATATAAAAGAATTACTTAAAAGTTGCCCGCCTGGAAAAGGTATGTTAGAGGATCTTCTTCTTTCGGCTGCTCCCATTAGGGGTTGCCACAGTGGATCACCTATTTTTATATCTTCTTGTCCTCGGCATCTTGCTCTGTTACACATACCACCTGCATGCCCTCTCTAACCACATCCTTAAACCTTCTCTTAGGCCAAACAACAAAACAGATGTTAGAGGATAAATACATTTAAAAAATACTATTTAAAGTAAAATAATATTAGAGAATAGTGAACTCATTTAAACATCAAAATGTGTAAATAGGCACCCATAAAAAATATGACTATATTAAGTCTACAGCAGAAGGAGAGTGGCTTCAGAATTTTCTTATAACCAGTTTCTGAATCAGACATTGATATATTCTTATAAATGGATTCCAATGACCTCTTGTCTGTAAATGATGATTAACCAGAAATATAAAAATTAGCAAAGCTATCTATTAATGTTGCAACAAATTAATTTACACTGTTGTATTTACTCTTTAGAGGCGTCATTATTTGTTTAGCGATACTCTTTTTTTTTTTTTAATTGTGATCTGCACTTAAAAGGCTTAGGGATGGGTAAGAGTGAATATATGGATCTTCTTCAAAGCTAGTCTAATGCTTCAATATTTGTTTACTACAAATGAATTACTCAATTTGAAAAGTGTGTACAGTCAGAGTTCAATTAGTAAAAATAGTACTGCTCTGTGAATTACAATGTTTGGAAATGGCTCACAAATCACAAAAAGTTGTAGAAAAATAAAGTGCATACTATGAGCTTATTTTGAGTTTTATTTCATAAACTGGGAAACATGTAGACCTACTACAACTGCTTGGCCTGGATCAGAATACTAATGAAGAGCTACATCCATCATGTCCCTAAATGAACTGAGCTGAGTGCCCAAGCACTGAAGGTGGGGAGCTCATTTATGATTATTCATGCTCCAAAAAAGAATTTTGTAAAATGTCATGTCCCTTACAAACAACTCAAGTCAGTAGTAGAGAGATACTAGCACAATTTTTCACGATGAAAGGCATGAATCCTAGGCACACCTTTGTTTTTTGAGAAGAGGCCTGTGAATAAGGTTGTGAAGAATACAGGGGATACCAAAAATGGCTATGCCCAAAGGTAAAACAAAAACAAGACAGGTCAACAATATCATAGCCAGCTCTCCAAAAATGCTATAACACACCATACTATTTAGATTACAGTAAATAATTAATATTTATTCCTGTGTTCCACATCACCTTTATAGCCCTTCTAAACTATGTATCAAAAACTTTGAGCAAGACTCAGCCTTGCTGTATCTACATTTAGTGACACCATAGAAGGTCTGAGGGAGAAACAGGGTTAGGGTTAGAGGTAGAATCCCAGGGCAAACGACAAAAATGGGAACATAACCACATAACACTAGAAATCATAACGAGGGAAGCACTTACTGGGCTGAGTTACAGAAATGACTATCTACTGCATACCCAAAGATACTCTTAACAAGGATGTGTAACAGCCAATACAATTATTTTTATTAATAAGTAAAACACTAAATAAGTAAGACATATAACGTATGTAAGACAAGTAAATGTGAAACCACCAACTTGGTGCAAAATAGTCTGGTCTAATATGCTATTTTGTCTTAAAAAATGATTGGAAACCAAATAATCAATTCATGTACCATATCAGTCCTATTACTTAGTGAAGTTAACTTTTACTACACAATCATTATTTCAAATATTTATGATTAACCTTTCAAAACCCAATACTAACAGCTCAAGCTTTTTTGCAGTAGTAAGTCAAGTGTTTAACAAGTAATAAGGACTTATAAAGCCACTTATGCACAAAAAAGCTACCAAATTGTAAAGTTGTTTGTGTATGTTTCAATAAATCCACAAATAAATCAAAAGCAATAATAGTATTTTTACATACCCAAGTAGCCAAGGATGTCTTCTTTCAAAAAAAATCATAAATTTACATGTTGGCTGCTTTCATTAATTAGTAAAATATGCAATTTGCACACATACAGGAAAATGTGAGCAACTTATCACAGTTAAGTGAACCTGCTTTTATCAAAGGTTCCACCTATGCCAAGTCACATGCAGTGAAAGGCTCATTACCACTGGACACTTGAGGTTCTGGGCATTCCAGTGATGTGAAGTTTTCTACGATTGGTCATTCAGATTAAGTCACAGCTGCGTATAAAAATCAGGGAATATATTGTGTGTGTGACAGGTCATCTTTACTCACCATTACACACAAGCTTCTGTCAGAGTACTTTGGGATTGTTTGACTCACCCGCAATAAATTCTACAATTGATACTAGGAGACTGCCTTCCACTACTATTTCTTCAAAAAAAAAAAAAAGATTTGTGAAAGGTTTAGAAATGCTAGTGAAATAGAATATGAAGACCTTGAGTCAGATTATGATCACAGTTTGACTCAGTTTAAGAATGATGTGTTTGATGAAGAACTTGATACTATGCTTGATTTGTAAGTGCTGCTTAGTATGACAGCATTCAGTTTTAGGGCTGGTTTATACTTTACGCTCAGAATGAGTATGGACACACATCATGGCTGCCACACATTCCAAGTATTCATTTGACACGTCCCCTGAGCACGGCCTCAGAAAATAACTCAATGTGTGTGCAAATTTCAGTACCAGCAAAAAATTAGGGGTCGCAGTGTGTTCAAGTTGGAATGTGATGTCAGAGTCTCTGTTTATTATCAACATGTGACAGCAAGTCACTTTGCAGCTCCAACAGGATCAATGTGCCTGCTTCAATGTTTGATGAATGCTCTGATGTGGTGAAGCAAATCAGTAAACTTAAATGCTGACATGCAAATGTCTTTGTGGCAATACAAGCGTCTCATATTCCCCCCAATGGAATACATTTTAAAGGTCTCGCATATCTTCTGTGCCTTCATTTTTTTTAGCACCTTCTCAACAGCATCAGAATGTATGGAAGCAAATTTGAGCCACAGAGAAAGTTCAGGAGGAAGCCAACACTTACATGCTTTAACACGCTTCACTATGAAAGTTAAATTTTACAGATAAATCAATAATTTCATTTAAATAATGAAACTGTTAACTATTACAATGGTGGGGGGGGTGGTACAGTGCCAGCAGTTTGCAGGTTTGGGGATTTGGCAATGCTAAAATGGCACTATTTTTACATGTGTGCTTGTATTCACTCTGCAATAAGCTCATGCTCTATCAAGAAATTGTTTCTGCCTCGTACCCGATGCTAGCTGAAATAGGCGCGTCCCTGGATTGAAGGATGTACTCATTTAACATCCATCCTTTTCAGAGGTATTGTGGCAAGGTGACCTGGGAATTTAATGGATGTTTCGGGCAATTTACTACATAGCAAAGCCGAACATCATTTTCTCACCATGATGATATCTCACACTGCCACCTGGTGGAATCCTCTAGATTTACATAAAGTATACGCACAAGTATAAACAGTACACTGCTTGGGTAGCAGTAGCATCTGCATGTGCACGCATCGCATCGCTTGAGGTACAGTTCAGGAATCATTTGTTCAATTACCACTCCAGGAAGCTTTGTTTCATATTCTGCCTTTGTTAGTTTTCTGAGCAGTGCTCTTCCAGTATCACCTTAGAGTACCGGGACCGTACCTGCTTACAGTTTCAAGAGGGAACTCCCCTCATTCTCCATTAGAATTAATGTCCTTGAATCACAACTTTCTCAGTGGATCACTTTTTGGTTAGATCTATGCGTGTTGTGCCATGCCAATCACAGTTTCACATGGGGACCTTCTCTATTTCCCCAATCAATCGAATGTCACTGTTCCACTAGACTGCTTTGAGTTTGCCAGTTTTTGGATTGCGGGACAAAAATGAACTGATTAGATTGATTAGACACTCTACATTGGACCCTGTCTGAATGGTTTAGGTGTGTGTGTGACTACCCCTGGGCCACTTCCTAAGGTTGTTTCCTGCCCTGCACACAGGGCTGCCTGGAAAGGCATTGTTTCCATCCTATGACCCAGAACGTGAAGAAGTTAGTATGAAAATGTATACTTGTAATTAGTTTATTCCAGATGTAAAATACAAGAAAAAAGCAAAACCAAAAGATAAGTAAAAACACAGTACAGTAAACCTTTATAAGCAACTACAACAGAAGGCAGGAGAAGATGTGTGAACTGCAGCACAAAAAACCCAATCTAGTGCACAAAAAGGAAGCTTTCTGTGTGTCTAGTGGTAAACAGGAATTGTTTCAAGGAATGGCATGAAAAATAATTTAGAAAGCAAAGGTTTAGATGTGTACGTAATTACACATACATAGTTATGTTTTTTACTTTCTACTTGAGAGTGTTTTATATATATATATATATATATATATATATATATATATAGTATGTCTGTGTATACAGTATGTATATATTGTTTTGCCATCAATCTCTTGTCCCTTTCCTACACTGGGGTCCATTCATCCATTAGGGTCACGGGGGTCTGCTGGAGCCAATCGCAGCCAACACAGGGCACAAGGCAGGAAACAAACCCCAGGCAGGGCGCCAGCCCACCACAGCCTACACTGGGGTGGTTGTTGTTAATTGACACAAAGTCTCAGCAATAATTGATTCCAGTAGTAACATTTCTATTGTTACTTGCTGTTTTGTGCTCCTAAAACAGTGGGAAACAGGTACGACAAGTCTGATCTGCATTGACAGGGAAATTCGTTGGTATAGGTCCACCTCTTGTATACTGACATATGAGGGGACAACTTGTAACATCAGGGTGGCTGTTATGCGTAGTCTAACCTACCCTGTGATACTAGGGCAAGATTGGTCACAAAGTAAAAGTGGGGAAGCACAAACCACTCTAGATAAAACACTGGGCCTTATCACAGATGGGGGAAATCAGTCTCAAGCTGTCTCCATGCCAGTTACACAAGGAGACATGGCTACTCAGTATAAAGTCAGCCGTGTGGCATTGACATATTCTGACTTCTCTATGGAGAATGAAGACAAGACATTGCAGCTCATCACCATGCCTATTTAGGACCCCACTGATTCTCTAGTAAATTTACATTTTAGATTTTGGCAAACTCCGGCTTCCTTTAAAAGAATGACGATTCTCTAAAGTTTGCTAAGAATGCGGTTGTTCTGGTTGATGGACAACGCACATCTCAACCCATGCCACCTGGGTCACATTTTGTCCTAAACAATGACTTATTATATCATGTAGCAGAACATGAGGGCCATGTAATGATGTTGCTGCTAGTTCCCTGAACCTACCAGCAGCAGGTCTGTGAACTAGCTCATACCCACCTCCTAGGTGCCCATTTGGGACCTGAGAAGATACTAAAGGGGATTAAACCTTGGGATTAATAAAGTATCTATCTATCTATATATCTATCTATCTAAACTCTGTTTTTTTTGGCCAGGATGCCAATTGCAGCAAATTCCTCTTAAGGATCATGCTCCTCTGATTGTGATGCTGCTCACAGATATTCCATTTGAGTGTATTAAGGTTGACATAGTAGGTCCCTTTGAGCCCTCAGCCCATGGCCATAAATATATATTAGCACTAGTAGATTACACTACACAATATCCACAGGCTGTATCCCCTTGAGAGTTGCAAATTTCAAGAAAAATGCATGAGAACTGGTAGGTGACTTTGCACGTTTTGGCATCTTTAAGGAAGTCTTAACAGACCAGGGAACACCCTTCACCTTTTTACTCAAAATTAAGCACTTGTAAACCTCAGTATATCATCCTCAAAATGACATGTCAAGTAGAGCAGTTCAATAAAATGCTCAAACAGATGTTGCGAAAGGTGGTCTGCTTACTGGGAGGTACCATAAGCCTCTACTGGCTTCCCCTCATTCAAGTTGTTACACTGATGACAGCCCAGGGGATATGAGATATTCTAAAAGAAGGTTGGGAGGATGTGGCACTCCCTTACATAAATATTCTTGAATATATCATGCAATTACGCAATAGATTTGCAAAAAGTCAACCTATTTTAAAGGACACTATGTAGGATGCGCAAACAGCACATGCCTGCTATTATGATCATGGAATGAAGATCCATGAATTCCATCCCAGAGACCATGTCATGTTTCTCATCACCATTTCCCATTCTAAATTACTGGCTGTTGGCAAGGCACCTACAAAATTAAGGAAAGAAAGGGACTTATCATTTATTCGGTGAAACAACCAAATTGCCAGCCTCTCGAACAAGCGTATCATATCAATCTGTTAAAAACCATGGCAGGACAGGGAGTCCAATCCCCACTCTTCACAACCTCATTATTTCTTTGCCCACAAAAATGATATTCACTTCGGAACCAATTTGACACCGAAATAGTGGCAAGAGCTTGAAGCAGTCATCTTGTCTGTCTAAGTGGTGAATGAGAGACCCGGAAGGACCTCTCTGATTGCTCACAACATCATACAAGAACGCCCGTACCAACTTCCAGAAGCAAAACGTGCATGATGAAAGGGTACTGGAAAATTCCTTTAATGGAATCCGTTAAAGAAAAGACTGTGTTTAGTACTACTAGTGGTCACTGGCAGTGTCCTCTCATTCAGATTGCACGAAGCCCCAGACACTTTCCAGCATCTGGTGGATAGAGTGCTACACAACAACAATTCCTACAATGCTACCTATCTAGATGATGTTGTCATCTATTCCGACACCTGAGAGGAACCTGTGCAGCATGTCCATTCCATGCTTCTAACGCTAAGTGAGGCTGGTCTTTGGATCAATCTGCAGAAATGTTATTTCGGATTGACGGAGGCCACATATTTACACTACTTGGTGGGTAGAGGCACTGTGCATCCATAGTGCACCAAGTCGGATTCCATCTTGAAATGGCCCCATCTGAAAATCACATGGCAAGTGCAAGCCTTCTCAGGGTGAGCGGGGAAATACTGCCGGTTTGTTCACCATTCCTCTGAGAGAGCAGTGCCTTTGACAGACTTGACAAAAGAGTGGGCTACTAATAAGGTGGCATGGGATACTATAACAGATGGCGCATTCCGTATTGAGCCAAAGACTTGATGGTATAGAACACCTCGTCACACACCTGAGCCAGAAATTGCTGGACTGGGAGACTAGGTATGCAGCTATGGAACATGAAGCTCTGGCGATCAATTGGGCTATTAGCCAACTAAGGTACTACCTGCTTGGCCGTGAGTTTACTTTGATTGGCTGTGGATGGTTTTGCAAAAAGAGTCAAATCCAAGTGCCACCCGGTAGTTTTTGGGCCTCCAGCTTTAACAGGTTTAAAATCCTTCATCGCCAGGGCTGCCTTCTTGCCAACGCCATTGCTTTATCTTGGGTTCATGACCTGACAGTATGTTGTATAGCAGGTTAGCAGCTTAACAGTTTAGTGGCCCATTTTTAAATAAAAAATTAACTGGGCAGGTCGATCTCAATGGATATGTGTGTTCATACATCTGCTGAAGGTTAGTGAAGCAGTCGAGGCAAGATGTACCTGCACATGAGGGTGTAGTATATCTCAGTTGCTTCATCGGCTTTCTGTGGTGTGAAATGGAGGCACTGTGTCCATGGAAGCATATAATGAAGAGCTGGCACAATAATCGAAAAGAAACAAAATAAAAAAAAAAAAGAGAACTGGAAATAGAAATGACAGAGAGGAGGAGAGTAGGAGCAAGCGAGCCAGTGTTAGAGGAAAGGAAGAAGGCAGAAAGGAATGCAGCCCAATGAAGGAGCACATGGCCAACGCTTAGGAGAGGGCTGAGGGATCACTCCTGTTGTGCAACTATGGAGCAGAAGTAACCATTATGCTCAGGGTGTGCTCTTGCCAGGTGAAGCCAGTGACTGGCAGCAGTGGGAGGACAGCACCCTCTCGCTGGGAGGAGTCAGGTATCAACAGTGGTGCGAGTGGAGCAGGGCTTGGTGGTTCCCCATGGAACACCAAGGGATTGGCAGTGGGTACACAGGCTGAAATAAAAGATTGTCTGCTCCTGCTGGATGGATATCTCTCCATGCTGCGGGCCCCAATCTGGGTAAGACAGAGAGACATCAGTTTCAAAAGGAAGGCACCAGGGCTCGGAATAGTAAAGGACAGCTTCCTGTCAGTGTTTTTAACCTTGTTTTTAAAGAATATTTATTTATCACATGGATGCTGTTCATTTTATTGGATTATTTATTTATTGGCCATTTTGGGAGCAATGCACTGTTTTGGACACTTTGGAATAGTTTTAATAAAATCATCAAGGGTACATTATTGGCAGTAGCGGGTTCAAAAGGCTAGGAGCATAGTGCCAATCCGCATGGTCATAGAGTGCCATCACACACGTGTGCTTTGAGGACATTACTTAAAAGCTCTAGTGGTGGTAATTCCCGCCGATCCATAAGATGGCAATGTTTACAGCCCCCTGGACTCACACTCCCTCCGGCCTGATCTGTATTCAATTGGAAGATTCGCCATTTTGGACAGTAACTTTGGGACATGCGTCTATAAGACATATTTTTTCCATTATACAACATTTTTTTCAAATGTGAACGGGGCGATGGGGTGGGGTAAGCATTGTAGTGTGCATCGGATGGCTGCCTATTGAATGGGGGAGATTCACTACCCGCCATTGGCCACACCGTGTTCGTTCTCAATGGGCAGATGCTGCAGACAGCATACTGTAGTGGAGGTGACTGTGTGGTGGGCTGGTGATGAACCGCCCCTCGCCGCCCCCATTCATTCTCAATAGCAAGCCTGCTTGTACTGTTATGCACATAGCAGGAAGTTGTCTCTTGTCAGTACATCAGATGTGTTGACGACAGGTGCCTTCCTGCTGTGATAGCGTGTACAGTGCTGTGCAGAAGAGCTCATCTTAACCTTTTGTCTTCACCCTTCACCCTGTCTCTGAAACACAAATCTGATGCAAGTGCTGGTGATACAGTAAAGAAGAGAAAAACCATCACCATTGAAAATAAAGTAGAAATAATAAAAAGGTTAGAGAGAGGTGAAACTCCATCATTCATTGGCACAGCACTTGGTTACAGTTGGTCAACAATAGCATTTATTAAAATAATGTACCTGTTCCGACTTACATACAAACTCAACTTAAGTACAAACCTACAGTCCCTATCTCGTACGTAACCCGGGGACTGTCTCTACTTGTTTTGAGAAACCTCCTGCTTTTCCCAAACTGTATACCTTTGCAGTGCTATGGGATAGGACATCTAAACTTGGTATAATAACAGCTGACAGATTGGGGAACAAAAGAAAATTGACTCAAGGATTATGTATGTACTATAAAATCCATTTTTTTGGAGAGAATTTTCTAAAACACCTAATTTTTTTAGTTTTTTATTTAGCTAATATTGGTGTGAAACAGATTGTTATTCATATAAAAAATTTCATTTAAAAGTTTGGAATGTTATACTCACTACTCTTAAGTCATTTGCAGTTCCTTTACTACATAAGCAGAATAACAGCCATTTATTTTTGAGTATTTAATTTAGGTACAATAATGCCAAACCCCTTTAGGGCATAAGGAGTTAAAAAAAACTCAAAGCCAACTTTGGAAAACAATCAAAATGTTTCACTGCCCTTTTTTACTTCACAGCAGAGCACAAAGGTAAGAATTTGCTGCATCTGATGCTCTCTTTCTGAGGTTAACTGCTCATTATTCATGCTGTTACTAAAGAGAAAGAATTGTTTCCATTTTCATTTGTCACAATGTAAACAAATGTCAGCACTTCAGCTTATTGAGTTTCAAGTCGATAAAAGTATGAATAGTACTGATGTATGCTGATGATCAGGATGTGTGAAAATGATACATGCTACTACTGTCACACACAGCAATTAGTTTCACATTGTCAAACTCATAAAAGCTTTTTTCTAGCACATCACTGCATAAGTTCTACAGTGAACTGTGAGTTAAAGGCACCTCATAAAGGTTCCTTAAATAAGATAATGCCAGACATTTGGCAAAATTCTCTTTAACTTGACAGGCAAATAATGAAAGCAAGTGATATTAGTGGATAATAAAATCTTCAAATGCAGCACTTCAAGATATCAAAATTTAAAAGTAACTTGCTTTGGGAAATAATAAAATACTGCATTATGGTGAAAGCTAGTCAAACAGTGTCCAAATTAACTGTAACTTATAGGAGACTACTCTGCCATAAGGATAAAGTTATTGAACTATATTAATACAGACTAACTGGTAAGGGATTTCTAAGGAGAGTACGGTGGCACAAGACAGTGATGGGCCCAGAGAGCATGACAATCAAACTGTCGGTTTGGTACAAAAGTAATGCCAAAGGGCAGTAAACCTTGTCAGTGTACTGAGTGATTTCTTTTATGTTCTGAGCACAGAAGAGAGACAGTGTTGTTCTTGGTAAATGTCAATATCCTGCCTGCCGGCAAGATGGCAGGCAACCCAATTAATACTAAAGACGTCTGTCCCTCAGAATAACATGAAGAGGAGAACAGCTGCAGGCTGATTGTTGGCTTAAAAGCATAGTCATAAATCAGGGAAATTTGGACCATGCTGCCCTATTCCTCCTTTAAAGCAATGAGATTTGCCTATCTCCCATCATTGTAAAAACATTTGCAGACCCACATGCTGCCAAGGCATGCTGTGTATGGGAGGCCTGGAGTCTTTCCATTTCTGCCGACTATATGAAAACACTGCCTATCATCCAGCTCCTTCTTTATCTCTGTGGTCTGGTACAACTGCCACCACCGCAATGACTTCCAAATCAACTTCACAATTGCCTCTATCCTCTCATTTTGCATGAACAGAACTTAAGGTTCTCCACTTGGGTCAGCTGTTGAACCCTTACATGAAAAGAATCATTCACTGGGACAGAGTGCTGATCTCAGATAAGCAACTGTTAATTATCATCCACACCACATTAAACTCAGCAGCTATTCCATTGTGGTCCCAGAACCCCAAAGGCTGAGGGTTGGGTACAATGCAAGTCAGGCAACTGTCAAGAAAGAAACAGCTGTTATATAGCTGTCTTTCCTAATTGCCTCACTCATTTACTATTAAACATCCTACTCTTAGCATTTGGCGTGAATGTACATTCTATATAATTTAATATTCATTAAAATCTAGCCATCAGGGGGTAAAACAGTCCAACTTGGTACATGTCCCAATCCCAGAAAAATAGAGAGCATTATCCAGCTGTAAACCTTAGTAATTGAATAAGTCCAATCAGCTTCCACACTGATGCACAAAGATGGAGTGGAAGAAGAAGATTTGATATCCATTTATATTAACCCCTCTGTTCCTGAATACTCCACGAAATCGTGTGTGAAATGTTACTCCAACCATATTCCCAGTATCATACTAGTATTCTTAAAGCTTTCAGTTCTAACCAAAATAATCCCATCTATCATTAGCTTCATAACTTCTCTTATGCTCTTGCCACTGTTTTCTTATTAATATACTGTACATCGTTTTATAGTATTGCAGTGTCAATCTAATGTAGTTACTTTCTCACACGTTTTGCAAATGCAAAAAGCGCCATTCTATGCTGTGAAAGCTCCTTGCCCTTATCAGAAAACAAACAAAGTTAGAGGAGACAGATGCAAGCACCTGTCTGTTGGCCTTCTTGCCAACAGAAAAAAAAGGAAATGGCATTATAAAGCAACAATAAATGTAAAAAGACCTACTAGTAATGCAGCACAATAATTTTTAAAAGAAATATTTGTAAAACAATCATATATAAAATGAACCATACTGCACAAGTATAAAAAACACTGTATAATACTAGGAGACTAAGGTATTAAAAGACAGAATCTTCAGAAAATGATTTTGTGGTTAAATTAAATAAGAAGACAAAAAAAAACACAAGTCGCTAGAATGTAGGAAGTGTAAGCACCAAGTAAGTGGAAAGTACCACATAAAATAAATGAGGCCTATTTAAGTCAAATAAGCTTCAAAGGTTCGCCAAATAACTGCTATTACCAGTCAATACTAAACAAGTGGAATGGCCATAGATAAAACAGCATGTGTATTGCTCAGCCAAGGTCTGATGGGATGGTAAGTATGAAGTAAGGAGTGGCATTCTACTGAATAAATCAAAAGAATGATATGAAGCAAAAGAATGACATTCAGCATTTTTTTCGAGTGTTAACATGAGTATCTTTGAGATATAAAAGAAAACTGGAACAGACAAAACATACAAGATCCGGAATAATGTGTCTATAACAATATTCCTTGGTTTATTTCGGGGAGCACTAAATCTCAGTAAAGTATAACTGCATCTTGGAGCAAGCAATTGCAATTTATTTTGAAGGTAAGCAAGACTGTCCAGGCTTAAGTAAAAAAAATGAAGAAAAAGTCAAATCACTATGAAAAACATGTCTCCAGTGCACAACTCTCAGGAAAATTCACAATTATAAATGCAACCCTACATGTCAGAAATATTAGAATAATATTACTAAAAAATGATAAAACCATATATAGGGGTGGGCAAAAGAAGGTTAACACAGTTGTGAGTATGCAAACAGAGTTTAGTCTTCTATTATGTATTTATTAATTATTGTATTATTTATTTGTATTTGTCTTATTATTGTTAAAGTATGCCTGAGTGTAGCAATCATAACCTGCATGTTTTTTTTCCCTGTGAACAACTGTAAACCTACTTTTGCCCACCCATGTATATCAGATTGTTAGCTTTGTAATATTTTTGCTAAAAGTTTAAAGCACATTAATGATTGCCAAAAAATCTACAAAAAATGACCCTGCTTTTCTATCTAAGGAGTTCAAGGAAGTCAAGCTGTGTATTTGTTTACCACAAGCATAGTCTGTCAAGATTATGCACATTTTTCTCTTTTCTAAGCAAAGTCCTCTGATGTTACCTCCTGATTAGAAATATTTTACAAATACAATTTTCCCATTGACATATTACTCATGGTGTAACTTACAGTTTAAAGTTAGTTTTGGTTTTTCTACTGGTGTGCAGTTCACAGTAGAGAGACATACAATGAGAGCAAAAAACTGGACCTTCGTGAGGAACAAAATAATGCAGGAATCTGATGGTAAAACAGAGTGTTCCAAACAGCATGGTAGCATAATGAGAGGCAAGTGGATAGGGCTGAGCAGATGACTACTGCTGAAGGCCCAAGGGACTGAACATACCAGTCAAGCACTAGCATTCAGACTGATATGAGGAGCTCAAACTGAAGCTGCTGAGAACCCCTACTGTATAAAATGGAGGCCCAGCCAAGACAGAAGAGAAGTTTGAACAAGGAGCTGGGCAACACGTTAGTGAAGAAGTGTGGAATCTTATAAAATGCTATAAAGAAAGAATGTACCAGGTTGGTTTTCTGTTTTAAATAAATATTAGAATTTGCAACTATTTCATTTTGAAAATCTGGTCATTTTTCCCTGCTTCAGGTTGTCTTCAAAGCTATAATCATTCAAATGATTTTTATTAAATTAGTCAAAATATCTGGGGTTGCCCAGGTATATTTGCTTAATGGGTTTTGGTAAGAAGGCAAATATTTAAGAGAGCACGTGTCTCTCGTTTAAAATTGTCCAAAATGTTTTCAGGGCAAGATCCAACATGTGAATGCTGCAATCAAGTTCCTGCCTCACTGGGCCACACATTTTCGGCCTGCACCAAATTAGCATAATTTTGGACCAAAATTTTTAAGTGCCTTTCAGACAGTCTCAGAATCACAATCTCTCCTAACCCATTAATAGCTGTGTTTGGTGTACTTCTAGGTGGGTTTAAAGTGGAGAAGGACAAACAAACTGTAGTTGCCTTTACTACACTATTGGCACTACACTATTGGACTTATCTTGCTCAACTGGAAGAATCCTAACTCACCTAGTCAGTGGGTAATTGATGGTATATACTATTTGAAACTGGAAAAAATCAAATTCGCACTTAGAGGATCTATACAAAACCTTTTCAAAATCTGGCAGGATCTAATCAATAACATTTTAGAATATGCATTTAAATTGAGAAAGCAGATTCTCTCCCCTCTTTTACTCCATTTATCTTTATTCATTTATTAATTTATCTATTTACTTAATTTTACTAGCTTAAAGTTTTACTCTGCTTGCCTAGCTCTCTTTCTCAGGGGTGGGGGTTGATTTGTTTTGAACCTTTTTGGGTTTTTTTTGTAAGATTTGAGTTATTTGTATGGAATGTTATTTGATTTTAATAACATCAATAAAATTATTATTTTAAGTGTTTTTCAAATGTTGACCCTTTTGCCATTGCTGGCTAAAATACAAGTGCCTATCCATCATCTACGCTACCTCTCTTCGCCCTCACAAGTCAAGAATTTTTTCTTTTTGCGTATGATTGGATTCCATAATTGAGGTAACTCTTGCTATGTTGGAATAATGAACGCTACTTCTTAAAGTTTCCTGGTTTACAGTGATTTCATGAGTAGTTGTTTAATCTTACATTAATAAACTGGACAGCTTGTTGAAAAACGGAACCATTGATACGGCATTTAAGCTGGACAAAAACGCTTTTTTTTTGTGTCTTTTCCTATACTGAAATCCTACTCATGACAAAACCTTTGAAAATACATATACTATGTATGGTAATGTGAGTTAACTCTAATATAAGTGCAAAATTTAATTAAACATCCATTCATTTGTTTAGGAGAAATGCATGAATTTTATGATGGTGCCCCTTTTATTACGACTGTCCAATGAAGTTCTTGATACTCCACAAAGTCTATATTTTAAATTGTAAATGTAAATACAAAGTTTTATCAAAGTAAAATTGTTTTTAAGATGATCTCCTATTACACAACCCTCCCACTATCATTTGCATTGTATCACTGATGTAGAATGTAGGCATAAGGATAAGCAGGGCCAAAGCTAAGCAATATAAAAAAAATATCATCATCAGCTGAACTGTTTTGTATGTTAACATGGTTTTAGTTTTGCACCCAAACCACCCATTACAACCCCATTTCTTAATGGAACTTTTGAAAGACCTTAAAGTCAAGGTTTTAAGTTGCATCATTTTATGAACTTTGGCTCAACCATTTTGGAATGATGTGTCTCCCTCCCTCCCCATTACAGCCATCCTTCTCAATAGACTTTGACACGCTGTATGGTCTAGATCTTAAGTTTGTTTAGCTTTATTATACATTAGTGCTGGGAGGTATACCGGTTCATACCGAAAACCGTTTTTTTTTTTCATTTTTGTTATGATATGGATTTTTCTTATACAGTACCACAACACTGGTTTAAATAGCCTATTTTCACTGCTACACCGCTAAACACGCATGCAACGGAGTACATGCGATAGTGAAGGTATTGCATGATGAAAATGGACAGAGAACATTCGGAAGCAGTAGCAGACGATAAAGTTGAACATGATAATACAGAAGAACTTTTGCCGAATAAAGGAGTTAAGTCTGTTGTCTGGAGATACTTTGGTTTTAAAAGGTTGGATGTGGACCATTATTATTTGTGTGTGAATACTGTTTTTATAGTACTGGATAATACTGCAAGCCAAGTAGCACTTTTATTTTTTTTTTCAATACTGTGTAATGTACATGGGTACTGTGTAATAGTGTGACGATTCCAGTCCCCTACAGACTCCCTCTTCCCACATGGGAGTCTGTTGAGCCAACACCATTGATAGTTATGACCGAGATGAGCTGACAAATCTCATTGAAGCCAGGGGATGGTGTAAAGTGTTCAAGTGCTTTTATTAAAAGCAGTCAAAAGTAAAACCAAAAGTGTCCATTGTGCAGTGTTTAAAAAAAACAAAAACAAAAAAAAAAAGGTACGCAAAATAGCAAATCCATAAAACCAGTGAAATGTGGGGATAAAATCCATAATAAATAAATCCATTAAAATAGAGGTCAAAATGCAGTCTCTCTTCTCCGGCGTCGCCTCTGCAGCATGAACTCCTTTCTGCTGACCCCCATCTTCGCTGCCGCCACACTGCGTAGCAAAACCGTCCGAGGTCGGCACACCTCCTGTCTTCCTTCGCGCTCACTCAGGTCGATCCATTGGGTGGTCTTACATCTCACTTGCCCCTCTCTACACGCTTAGTCAATGGAGCGAATCAGCCCATAGAGCGCCTTAATCACATGCTGCAGGAAGTTGATGAAGCAATTGAGAACGATCACCCCAATTACCTCATCAACTCCCCGCGGTCGTGGTCGTGCCCATGGAGACGAACGCAGCTAACTAGACTTAAAAACTGGCCATATTTTTTTTTTAAGCCGCGGACCCGCTATACCACACATAGCATTATAAATCTTAGTTGCAGTTTTATTATTTACAGTTGTAGATTGAAGCAAGGTCCATATTAATGCATTTTGCAATATGATGGTTCAATTGGTAAAGATGCCATCACCAACTTGCTCTTGTTTTATTTTGTTTTATTTTTATTTGGTGAATACTGTGTAATGCACCTGGGCTTGAAGCCTTGAAGTAACAGTATTATTACTGGAAGTTGCACTGCTATTTATTTTATTGTTGTTATTTATTAGTTTAAATATTATGCAGTTTAATGATTGTAAAGTTGTTTATAAAGTCACTTTAATGTGTCAGTAGACTGAGATTGTTAACATTAACCGAAAGTGTAGTTGGTTTACAAAAAATATTTACAATTTATTCTTTTTCTAAGACATGTTCAGTGCAATACAACTTTTGACAAGCACCTCTGGATATTTTACTAAGTATAAATGCCTCTTTGGATGGTTGACAATATGTTGTCAAAATTATTGTTTAAGTTGTTTGCAAAATTTGTTCAATAAAAAGTTTCTATATTTTGACTGCAATGGTCATGCAATGTGATTCCTTCTCTTCATTAGTGCCACCTCCTTGAAAACTTTCACTTTATGGGGCCATGCAAACCTGTATTAATACTTGTGTGCACATTAAAAAAATTCTCATGACAGTGGAATTGGTTATTCTTAGCCAGTCTACTGCAGTAATTGCAGTGTAAAATGTGGTTAACATCCACTCATGCATGGAAAAAAAATACTGTTGAATACCATGAAACGGGTATAATTTAGAAAAATACAGTGAAACAGAATTTTGGTCATACCGCCCAAAACTATTATACGTGTAACATTTCATTAAGGTCAGATTGGTCATTTGGCATAGTTTTTAGAGTTCCCCCTCCCACCCCCCAATTGCAACTCTACCTCCCTGATTATATGTTTTAAGCGCCATATAGCCTACATTTTATATTGGACCAACAGCAACACACATGCAAAATTTCATGAACATAGGGTGTTGAAATGAGATCCTTTGTGTTCAAAACAGACAAATAAAATCTAATAAAGTTGAAAAATTCGAAAGACAGGCAGAAGGTATTATGATTTTACTTATATGGATACATTTTTTTCCAAGTGTAACTGAAAATTCCAGAGATATCTGTATTTTGTTCTAATAGGTGTTAATTTTTATTTTCCATTTTATTGTCGTTTGTCCTATTTGTGAATTATTTGACACATGTTTATTCTAATTGTTTATTTTCATTTAATTTTATTTGCTTATTATGTACTGTGTGACATTGTTCTCTTATGTTCCTGGTGTATCGTAGGTGGAATGCCAAGGGGCAGGACTGGTAAGGAACCACCCCCTTTAAACACAGGCTGTGAAGCAAGTTTCATTGAGTGAGGTTTTCCAAAGTGTATTGCGAGTATTGCTCTTCCTTTGCTTCTGTTCTTGGATTTAGATTTGTGAGAAGTATGTTACTCGCATTGTTTGCCTCACGTAGGAGGCAAAATGGGGGGGGTGGGGTGGGGGGATAAGGGAGGGAGAGAAAGAGAGCAGGCTATATCTAATCTATCCTTTTAACCCTTATAATTACAACTATTAACATAACAATAGACTGCATGGCAATAGCTCATGGGAAAATTGGAAATTAAGGTTAAAGCTGTCTCACTTCCAATTAAGACTATAAAATGACAAAATTCAGAATCAATGTCTCCATGATGGGACAGTTAACTTTATGTTAAAGGCCTGAATCACGAATTAAAGAGAAAGAAAGTATTCTCTTACCTAACAGGTTTAAAAGCTAAAATAGTATTTTTACAGGAGACCCACATACTAAGCAAGGATCAGTTCCGGCTCCAAAAAGACTGGACTGGCCAAATGTTCCATTCTAGCTTTACAAAGAAAACTAGAGGAGTGGGAATTTTCATACATAGAACAGTCTCATTTGTAGCATCAGATGTAGTATCTGATCCTGAAGGGAGATATGTGATTGTCATGGGCAACTTATTTAATTTTAAAGTGATTTTGATATATGTTTATGCACCTAATGTCGATGATAAGGAATTTATGCAAAATGTATTTGCATCCATTCCCAATGTGAACACTCATAAAATTATAATGGCTGGGGACTTTAATTGTGTTTTAAACCCACTCTTACATTAGGACTCCTGTCACAGGGGATGACATCTAACACAGCAAAGACAATTACACAGTTTGTAACTGACCACAACTTATCAGACCCTGGAGGTTTCTAAACCCAAACTCAAGAACATATTCTTTCTACTCACCAGTACATCATTGCTACTCAAGAATTGATTATTTCTGTATAGATAATTTCTTGCATACGATTAAATCTTGCAAGTACAACGCTATTGTTCTCTCTGACCATTCACCTCTGATCTTGGAGCTAAAGTCATTTTACCCAACAATCTCACCTCACAGATGGCATCTTAAACCACTTCTATTAGCAGATAAGAACTGTACAGAATTCATATCCAAACAAATCAGTTTCTTCCTAGAGACAAATAGATCCTCAGAGGTTCTGCAGGAATACTCTGGGAAACTCTAAGGCCTTCTTAAGAGGACAGATTATTTCATATCTTTCCCACAGGAATAAATTAGAAACCAAGAAAGTATCAGAGCTAAAAAGCGAAATTACTAGAATAGATGAAGAACATGCAAGGCTCTACATAGGAAAAGGCAGGCTCTGCATTCAGAACTCAACCTCCTGACAACTAAAGTAACTGAACGACTAATTTATAAATCAAGACATCACTACTATGAACACGGAGAGAAAGCTAATAAGCTTTTAGCTCAACAAATCCATAAGCAAGAAGTTCACAATGCAATCCCAGTAATTACCAAAATGAACGGAGATGAAATCATTGACCATAAAAACATAATGTACACATTTAGAGACTACTAGAAATCCTTATATTCTACTGAGTTTAAAGAAGACAACACACAATCTAATGCATTTCTGGATACATTACAGATACCACAAATAGACACTTTTAGTGCGGAGGAACTCGATAAACCTTTGGCGCTATCAGAAATATTAGATGCTATAAAGTCACTTCAAGGAGGGAAAGCAGCAGGCCCTGATTGCTACCGTGTAGAATTTTATAAGAAATTCTCCACTCAGCTAGCTTTCTTTTTATTAGCAACATTTACAGAAGCTAGAGACAATCAAATTTTACCTCAAACTGTTGCCAAGCATTAATCACTGTCTTTCCTAAACAAAATAAGGACTTATTACAATGTGCATCATACAGACCAATTTCACTTTTGAATAATGATGTTAAAATACTCTCAAAAATCATAGCTAGAAGGATGGAGAAAGTGCTGCTTTCGATAATATCACAAGATCAAACTGGATTTATCGAAGGTCGACACTTATCTTCCAATCTTGGACGCCTGTTTAATGTAATATACTCACCAGTAAAGTCAAACAACCCAGAAATATTATTATCATTGGATGCAGAAAAAGCATTTGACATGATTAAATGGAAATACCTTTTCACTACATTAGAGAAATTTGGGTTTGGCCTGAACATTTGTGCATGGATCAAACTACTGTATACCAATCCAGAAGCTTCAGTTTGTATTAACAACATTTGCTCAGACTACTTTAAACTAGAACGTGGTACCAGACAAGGATGCCCCTTGTCACCACTGCTATTTGCAATCGCCATTGAACCACTGGTAGTCCACTGTCAAAATGCTTATCAGATAAAGGGAATTATCAGAGGGGGACTGGAACAGAAAATTTCTCAATATGCAGATGATATGGTACAGTATATATCAGACCCACAAAATCCTGTGCCTGCATTCTTAACAGCACTCACACAATTTCAAAAGATCTCTGGTCTCAGAATTAATCTGAATAAAAGTGTACTCTTTCCAGTGAATTCTCAAGCATATAATATTAGATTAGACACCCTACCTTTTATCATTGCAGATCAGTTTAAATACCTAGGGGTTAACATCACAAGTAAACATAAAGCTCTTTATCAACAAAATTTTGCCATCTGTATGGAAAAAATTAAGCAAGACTTGCATAGATGGTCAACCCTTCATCTCACTCTAGCTGGAAGAATTAACATTAAGATGAGAAGCTTCCTAAGCTTCTTTTTTTATTTCAAAACATTCCAGTATACATTAATAAATCATTGTTTAAGCAATTAGATTCAACAAAAACCTCATTTATTTGGAACTAAAAACATCCACGGATCCAAAGAGCAACCCTACAAAGACCTAAGCAGAAGGTGGCATGGCACTACCTAACTTTCAGTTTTATTACTGGGCAACAAGCATACAAGCTATAAAAATATGGACACAAATAGATGAACATACACAGGCTTGGTCCGCAATAGAAGTAAAATCCTGCAGTACTTCTTTATATTCCCTGCTCTGTGCCCCAACAAATGTAAGTTATCACCATTTTACTAATAATCCATTAGTGCTTCACTCACTCAGAATATGGAACCAATGTAGAAAGCATTTTAGGGTGGAGAATCTTTTATCTGTGGCACCTCTGCAAGAGAACCACCTCTTTCAACCCTCGCAAATATATGCAGTTTTTAATATCTGGAAAAGATTTGGGATTAGATTGATTAGATATCTTTATGTAGACAACATATTTGCATCCTATGAACAATTACAATCCAAATTTAACTTTCCAGCTACACATTTCTTTCACAATCTTCAAATTAGGAACGTTTTAGGGTCTCCTGATACTGAAATCATCATATCTCGATGATGGGTGTGTGTCTGTGTGTCATAGTTTCTTGAGGGCAGTCTTGAGCTAAAATGGCTGCAGAGAAAAATACCAAAGTCAAATCTTAAGCCTGTTATGGGATGACAGTGTGCTGATTAGTTTTGGAGCCAAATTGCGAAAGAGAAAAAAGGCACTTTGGAGGAACCCTCATATACTGTAATTCTGCAATTAATTAGGAATTGTTCTCGTCAATTGCAATCATAATTACCTATTTTATGTTCAGAAAGATCGGCATCAGGGCAGCAAATAATTTGTGAAATGTTATAGAATAGTTCGGGTAACTTGTTTCCTAAGCCGCAAAGCCTACTGAATTCAGGATTTTTTTTTATAAAGATTCTTGTTGGGGACCTGCCTCTATACAAGCTACAGTTCTCTCTTGTGTGCAACATTTTTTTAGATATCTGAGATTCTTGATATTTTTGAACTTTAAAAGCCTGCTTCCATTTTGGAGCCTGGATAAGTCTGATGCCTCCCATTTGCCCGAGTTTGCTTGGATGAGAACTATTTTGGAGCTGGCCAGTGAGAATTCTAGTCTGTTTTTGTAAGTCTTTTTCAAGTCCTTCGTTGTTTTCCTATTTTGTGTTTCCAAAATCACAACAGTATTTAGACGTAATGAGCAAGAAGATCATTAATGCTCTATTTTCTCAATAATTAATTGACTAAAAATTCATGCAGTCTTCAGTTTCCTGCAATACATTTCAGTTATCATTACCTATATAACTTCTGTGTGATTTAACCATTTGTTTTGTTCACAGTTATATGGCAGCTCAGACCGGAATTATCCTTTATGCAAACATAAACTTTGTATGGTCTGAATGGGACAGAACAGAGTGCGAAAAAGCTTAAATTAATGATCTTAAAAACACAATGCTTCAAAAGTATCTCAGGCTTTCCAAGTTTACTAACCATCTTCTGTGCTTCTGATATACAGTACACCTGTATTACCGATAACTACTAATTTTGTTACTTACTACAGTAGCTTATGACTGACTTTAGTGAAAAGCTTCCTTAATTCCTGTTCACATTTCATTGGTCACTGGAATGTGTTTAATGCAATTAGATTTTTTGTAAATCATTTTGGACAAAGGTGACAGTTTAATAACAACAATGAACTACTTACTCACTGACCATTACAACATAACACTCAATTGTTTCATTTACCAAACATGTACTCACATGTGGTTCAGTATATGACAAATTCTAGCATCCTACAGTACACTGTAGTAGCAGCAGCAGCAAAGACAGATAACAAGTGTGTAACATGTTTTACCAGTCACAAGAGACTTGGCCAAAGTGTTTTTTGCCCAAAATTCCAGCAGCTACCTTGTCCTTAGCTGGCAGTATGGAACACTTATTGCAAAATGTGAAATTATTCACTTTATCTACATTAGAGTGTGCATGCAGTGATCATGCAATTTTGTACTTTGGGAAGTAAAAGCGAACCTTAAACTGCCACAAGTTCATCAGAAGTTTAGAAATTACAGAGTTTCAATTAAAATGCTCTTTCTAATTTTAACAGAGAGATGTTCATTTCACTGATGACAACAGAACCAATCCATGTGTGACTCATGAAATAATAAGTGGTTAGTAAAATATGTTCTGACAGTATTTAAACATTTAGGCTATGTACTCTATTAAATATGCCAACTTTTCATTTATTTGACATTTACCAGCTCTGTGCTGTTTGAACCCACACAGACCCTCTGCTCTACTACTCTACAATATTATACAAAACAGGGGGACAGAAACACACATAGACAATACTTGGCTTTATGTAGATGATTACTCAGCAACTTTAGATTATGGCTAGAATCATTTGGTAAAAATCACCTCCCTAGATCAAATTTTAAATTCTTTGTGATGCCTACATCATGTGGAAATTGAGCCTCTGCAATTCAAAGTTCACAATCCACCTATCATCAAAAACTGTTTGTCCAGGGTTTTTGTACAAAACAGCTACAGGTAACAAAAGATGCAAAATGTTATTACCTGAACCTTGGCACAAATTAACACCTATGACAACCATATCTGCTACTTGGTTTATTCTATGCGGACTTTGTGGACTTCCTGTGAGATAACAAATTATTTTCAACAGGATGTTACCGAATTACAGCTCTTTGTTATAAGACCCCAAAATACTTTATCTCCAGTGCTCACACCATAAAGCCTATAAACCAGTTACAGTCGAGATCTTCTGACACTGATCTTCTTACGTTTCAAAAGCCCACTAGAGATCTTCTGGCAAGCACTCATTTGGCTACTCTTTAAGCTCTCTTCTTTAATAGGAAATTCTGACTCCATATGTCTTAACATACAGATTCAGACAGATTACTCATTTGAATTTCTTTTCCTTCACTGACGAGTTTCAAAAGTAACACTTGCTCAATATGCCAGTACCATCACTTAGGATACTGAATATTCTATACTTGGACTGCTAGCTTTTAAATTTGTGTTCATAATTTTAATCTATCTTGTAGCTCTCTGTGTTTATTTGGAAAATGTCATTTTGATACTTGCTGTGAAAAAGCAGTAGAGTATGGATTCAAGGCCCTCCAGGTATTTGTCAATGTTGCATTTATTGCCCTTTTTATGTTTGCTACTTTGATTGAATTCAGCTTATCATTCCATACATTAGATATGTGATTGTAACCAAGTTTGGTTTGCAAAGCATCATATGAAGATGCATTTTGGTAATGGCCCTATATGAAATAAAGACTGATTGAATACAAAAAAGAGCAAGAGAAAAAAGTAAACAACATATTTATATTTATACAACATTATATATTGATTTATAGTCACTTATTTATTGTGTTATTTATGTTAATGTCAAAAACATAAGAGAATAAAATCTAAGTGCCAACTGTACTGAAAGATTAATATTATATTTCTCCTGCTTAAATAAGAAAAATTTTAAAATGGCACTCAAAACAAAAAAAATACCATAAGCCAGGATGTGGCTGGTTTAACTGCTAAAAATGTGCGGTAATATCAATATAATATTTCTAAATACTGAATAGTCTTCATAATTCCCAGATACAGTATAACACACCACTTGCTTTGATCAAACCTTTTTTTTTTTTTTTTCTACCTTTGCTTCTAACAGTAGTTCACTGTTATTGTTGTTGGCTTCCTGGACTGACATGATGTGATGAAAATAACTGTGACAGCCAGCAGTGGCAGGCAAACTGTCTAGCAGTCAAGACTCATTTCCAGCAGCAGTGCTAAGTAAAAACTGAATTCATGATTTTACTTTTACTCTGTGCTAAATAGGACTGTTTACAGATTTTAAAAAAAGGCATTTAGGAAGATATTCTGAAATGGTGTGATGTATACACATGTAAGCAGAAACTATATATTAAGCTACACCTATAATTAACAAGACACAATATTTTTGAATAAAATCTAACGAACAATTTATCAAGTGGGAAAATTGGTCTGGTCTTTTTAGGACTGGTAAACTGTGAACCTTGAAACACAGCAATTTGCTAGTTCAATACAAAAAATACTGGAAACACTCTGAGCAAAATCCTCTTATATTTTGTGATTATCTACGAATCAATTCACAAAGAAGTACAGTCTATTCTGCAGGCCTACTTGTGCAGGAGATGGTCTCCCATTCATTACATTTTTAATTAAGAAAAAAGTTTGTGAGATAGCAAAAGAAAGAAGCTCTAGCACCAGCTGGCAGTAATCATTATGGTGAACTTCAGACAAACCCCTTAATCAGTACTGGTCAGTACTGAAAAGTCTGTAATCTTTATGACGTCTATGGCTAAGACCAGCTACATATCCAATGCATTTCAGCTTGTGGCTCCCTGTAATGAATGGATAATCTATGTATTTTCTGTAGAAGAGCATTGATTGTGTTATTTGTTCTAACAGAAGACCCCTTAACACAAAGCTTATAAATTTAAGGTAAATAAAGCACCATCTGTTGTGCTCATGACACCATTTGCCATGTTTTCCTTTCGCAAAGTTAAACTATAGTAGATTCACAGACCACAAGGCACTGCAAAAAATGTATCATGGAATCTGAATAATAATACATTTTATTTATCTTCCTCTTCTGGATTGTGGATTTGGACTTGTTTGTTGTAGGATTGTATTTTAGGTAACTTCTTTTTTCCTATTTTTGCTCTTTTAGACTTTTCCCTGTATTTTCCTGTTTTGTATTTAAGCTCCATTATAATTAAAGATCCCTTGTTTGCTCTTTCGTACATAAGCTGAGTGTTTACGGTCACTCCTCCTCTTGTGGAGCTATGTTATATTTCTGGGACATTTCTAATTATTTTGCCATTTCTCCTTGTTTGGGGACTCCTATCCCAAAGACATTTATGTTAGAGTAACTAATGATTTCTAATTGTTTTTTTATAGCCAACTGTGACATTATATATAAGTGGCTCTTTAATGGACTGGCATCCTGTCTGGAATGGATTCCCATCTTGTTAAGTTGATGCAACCAGGTTAGGCTCCACCACCTCACACCTTAACAATGGAAATGGATGTTCTGTTGCCTCAGTTGCTTCCAGATATCCACTACCATAAATTTCATTACAGAGGGACTTGGACAGCATACAGGCTTGGACAAATTTGTGGCAGACGAAATTTAATACAAGTAAATGTAAAGTATTACATGTAGAAAGTAAAAATATTGCGTTTGAATATACAGTGGTCTGAGAGGTTAGGTCATACTCTGGTACAGCACTCTGCTGCACCCACCACACAATGAAACAGCTTGCTATCCCATTTGGCAACCCCCCAGGTAGACAAGCAGTCCAGTCCCCTTCCCCGGATATGACCATCTATCTGCTGCAGCCAGGTCTTACCCCTTAGTCTGGTCCAGTCGCTTGGGTCTTCAACAATGAGGATCCTGCGAGCCGGATCACCCTCAGGGAACTGAGCCACATAGACATAGTACTGTGAACCTCCCTCAAAATGCAAGTAACATGCCTCATTCGGGACTCTGTGAACAACTGCTCGTTCAACACAAAGTCAAATCAGTGGTCTTCATCTCAGGTCACTGAACAGCATCCACGTCACACAACTATATAGCAAAACAGGGAGCAAAAGGCATCTAAAGACTTGGACATTCGTCCTTTTGCAAAGATATTGGGAGGGCCACAGACCCCTTTTTTTTAGCAACCTCATGACACCCCATGCTCTCCCAATCCGCCTACAGACTTCATAGGATGAGTCACCAGAGATATGAATGTCGCTGCCAAGGTAAGTCAACCTCTTGACAAGGTCGACATTCTCTCCGCAGACAGACACACTGCTGATGACAATGCCCAAGAGGCCATTAAAGGCCTGGATCTTGTTTTTTTTTTATCCAGGACACTTGCAAACCCACAGACATTCAGACATCTCACTCAGTCTCTCTCAAGCCCCGATCAGAGCATTCATTAACTCCACGAAAATCACAACATAGTTGCCAATGTAAAGATCAGTGAATCTTTCTTCACCAACAGAATCCTCACAGCCGCTAGACCCCACAACCCTGCCCAACACCTAGTCCATGCAAGCACTGAACAGAGGAGGAGCAAGAACACACACCCCTGATGAACCCCAGAATAAACTGGGAAAAACACAAAGGTGCACAGCACTCACTGTATCAGTGTACAGGCCAGCCATGATATCTAGGAACTTCAGGAGATCCCGCAAATTCTCAGGACAAGGCAGCTCAAGTAAATGCGTTAAATGCTTTATGAAAATCGACAAAGGCTGCAAAGAAATTCTGTCGATATTTGCATTTGCGCTCAATGAGAACTCTTCAAGCTTCCAGATAAGGAAGCGTTTGTTACACCATCAATTGTTTAGTGACCTGCATCCTGCCCACACTGAAATCAAGAAAGGGTGATGGAAAGGTAGTTCCAGATGACGCTGCAGTTGTGACCCGCTGGGCTGACTACTTTGAACAGCTGTTTAAAGCTGATCCTCTGGCTAGGATACTGGACATCTCTGGGTCCATTGTTCTTGAGGCTGATCCTCCAATTAGCTGTGAACCACCCAATCTCACTGAGATTACACAGGTGGTGAGTCAGCTGAGGGTAGGGAAGGCAGCAGCAATCTATGGTATCTGGGGTGAACTTCTCCAGGCTGGTGGTAAGGTTTTCCTCCTCGAAATGCAAGCAATCTTTGCGTCCATTTAGGAGACAGGCGTCCTCCCGACTGACTAGAAAATGGGACTATCTAGAAAAGGAAGGGTGATCACCTAAATGGTGGCAACTACAGGGGAATAAAATTGCTCTCTTGCTGGGTCATCCTCAATAAAATCAATGATCTGTTGCTCACCTACCATGTGGCTTTATGCCTAAGAAGTCTACCATCAATCGCAACACAACAGGAGGTCTGAAAATCAAAAGTACACCTTAAGAGAAGGATGTAGAAGTTATAGTGGATTGCATACTATCAATTGCCAGGTTATATAGCCATATAAGATTCTAGCTGCTCAACGGTCTCAAGTCCTTTTTGCCGTATTTTCCTAGGCTTGTTCAGCACCCAGACTCTTGTACTACAAAGCCACGCTGTTCTAATAGATGCAGTATGAGGTTTACCATTGTCTTGCTGAAATATGCAAGGCTTTCCCTGAAAAAGATGTTGTCTGAATGGCAGTATATGTTGCTCTAAAACCTGTATATCCCTTTCAGCATTTTGATGGTACCTTTCCAGATGTGCAAGCTGCCAATTCCATAGGTACTAATGCACCCCCATACCATCAGCGGTGCAGGCTTTTGAACTAAGCGCTGATAACAAGCCTGATGGTCCCTCTCCTCTTAAGTCCTCAGGACACGGCATGCATGTTTTCCATAGAGAATTTCAAATTTCGATTCGTCTGACCACAGAACAGTTTTCCACTTTGCCTCAGTCTATTTTGAATGAGCTTTGGCCTAGAGAAAACGGTGGCGTTTCTGAATCATGTTTATGTATGGCTTTTTTTTGCATGATAGAGATTTAACCTGCATTTGTGGAAGGCCCAGTGAATTGTGTTCACAGACAAAGATTTCTGGAAGTGTTCCTGAGCCTATGCAGTGATTTCCATGAGAGAATCATACCCGTTTTTAATGCAGTGCAGAATGAAGGCCTGAAGATCATGGCCATCCAATACTGATGTTTGGTGTTGTCCTATGCGCACAGAGATTCTCCAGATACTTGAATCTTTTGACAATATTATGTACTGTAGATGATGAGATATTCAAAGTCTTCTAAATTTTACATTGAAGAACATTATTCTGAAATTGATCTACATTTTGTAGACACAGTTTTTTGGAGATTAGTGAATATCTGCTTTTGTTTACTTCTGAGAGACTCTGCCTCTTTAAGGTGCTCTTTCTATACCTAATCATGTTGCCAATTAGCCTAATTAGTTGCAAACTATTCTTCCAGCTGTTTCTTTTTAGTATCACTTACTTTTATAGCCTTTTGTTGCCCCCTTCCCAACTTTTTTGAGACGTGTTGCTGCCATTAAATTCAAAATGAGGTAATATTTTTCATGAAATAGTCAAATGTCTCACTTTCAACATCAGATGTGCTTTCTATGTTCTACTGTGAATAATATATGAGTTTATGAAATTTGCAAATCATTGCATTCTCTTGTTCTTGATATTTTACACAGTGTCCTAATATTTTGGAATTGGGTTTTGCGTGTGTATATATATATATATATATATATATATATATATATATATATATATATATATATATATATATATATATATATATATATAAAGGAACAATTTTTAATCAGAGTATAGCATAAAGTCAATGAAACTTATGGGATATTAATCTGGTCAGTTAAGTAGCAGAGGGGGTTGTTAATCAGTTTCAGCTGCTGTGGTGTTAATGAAATTAACAACAGATGCACTAGAGGGGCAACAATGAGATGACCCCCAAAACAGGAATGGTTTAACAGGTGGAGGCCACTGACATTTTTCCCTCTTCATCTTTTCTGACTGTTTCTTCACTAGTTTTGCATTTGGCTACAGTCCGTGTCACTACTGGTAGCATGAGGTGATACCTGGACCCTACAGAGGTTGCACATGTAGTCCAACTTTTCCAGGATGGCACATCAATACGTGCCATTGCCAGAAGGTTTACTGTGTCTCCCAGCACAGTTTCAAGGGCATGGAGGAGATTCTAGGAGACAGGCAGTCACTCTAAGAGCTGGACAGGGCAATAAGAAGGTCTTTAACCTATCATCAGGACCGGTAACTGCTCCTTTGAGCAAGGAGGAACTGGATGAGCACTGCCAGAGCCCTACAAAATGACCTTCAGCAAGCCACTGGTGTGAATGTTTCTGACCAAACAATCATAAACAAACTTCATGAGGGTGGCCTGAGGGCTCGATGTCCTATAGTGGGGCCTGTGCTCATTGCCTAGCACCATGGAGCTCGATTGGCATTTGCCATAGAATTCCAGAATTGCAGTTCCACCACTGGTGCATTGTACTTTTCACAGATGAGCGCAGGTTCACTCTGAGCACATAAAAGGGTCTGGAGAAGCCATGGAGAACGTTATGCAGCCTGTGACATTGTTCAGCATGACCGGTTTGGTGGTGTGTCAGAGATGGTCTGGGGAGGCATATCCTTGGAGGGACGCACAGACCTCTACAAGCTAGAAAATGGTTCCTTGACTGCCATTAAGTATCGGGATGAAATCCTTGGACCCACTGTCGGACCCTATGCTGGTACAGTGGGTCCTGGGTTCCCCCTGGTCCACATCAATGCCCGGCCTCAATTGATGAGAGTATGCAGGCACTTCCTGGAGGAAGAAAGTATTGATACCTTTGACTGGCCCCCACACTCGCTTGACCTAAATCCAATAGAACACCTCTGGGACATTATGTTAGGGTCTATCCGACACCACCAGATTGCACCTCAGACTGTCCATGAGCTCAGCGATGCCCTGGTCCAGATCTGGGAGGAGATCCCCTAGGACACCATCCGTCGTCTCATTAGGAGCATGCCCCAACGTTGTCAGTCATGCATACAAGCACGTGGGGGCCATACAAACTACTGAGTACGATTTTGAGTTGCAGCGATGAAATTTCGGCAAAATGGGTTATCCTGTCTAATTCTTTTTTCAGTTTGATTTTCTGGGTGTCTTTGAATTCAGCCCCCTGTAGGTTGATAATTTTAATTTCCATCAAACAATAAGGCATACTTTCATTCCTAACACATTATCCAGTCCATATCAATATAGTTATCCAGCATGATTTTTTCCCCCATTGAGATCTGATGTGTGTTTAATTTTTTTTGAGCAGTTTACATATACACATATGTACAGAGTTTTCTCTCCAAAGGATGAGGCCCTTTAAATAATACAAACTAATAAACTGAATAACTAAAGAGATGCTGTATATGACTTCTAACATATACAGCAATGTATTTAAACTGAAAAAACATAAGAAACTTTGAAAATATATATAGTACTACACATTGGGGTAGTATGACATATCTTAACTGAAACATTGTCTTTTCCCCATTCATTGCATCTTATGAGAAAGTGGCAAAGAGTGATCTTAGTTTGTTGACATTATGGGATTATGTACTGTATATATGTCTATAATTAGGTTGCCTAGGGACATCATTTTTAATAATACAAAAACACAATCTAAGCTTAAAATAAGTTACATTTCAGTATTTTATTCTAGAGAGTGAGAACACCTTTTTTGTTCAACAATTTCCATTGAAGTAGACATGTATGATTTTCAAAAAATGTATTCTGTCCTGGTGTCTATTATATCACTTTAAATATAGAAGCTATACATATTAGCACACAGAGCATTTGTTTTAGGTATTTATTTTGCCTTGGACTATAAACTAGAGAGTAAAACATGTTAACACATTTCATAAAAACTCCTGAGCATGCGTCTAACTATAAACAATAACAAGGAATACCACATTAAAAATAAGAACGTATGATTATTAGCTCAGATGTAATAATAAACTTGCACTTTAAAATTATTTTATTCAATATTCATTCAGAAAATAATGTGAATAAATTCAATAGGAATTTAAAAAAATAATGTGAATAAAACATTTTCTTTATGATATGATTTTAGTTTCTATTTCCTCCTTGTCACACTGTATCAGACAGCCTTAAACAGGACTTGAAAGTGTTACACAGCAGAGATTAGACTCCACTATTATAGACACTACATTGGCACCACAGCTTATTGTGGATAAGTAAAGGTGAAGCACAGTATGAGGCAGACTTTGTGCGGTGGTGAAGCAAATTTCCCAGGGAGTTACTTTGACAATCAGGGTCTAAATGAGTTCTACCCCAGATGGATTCAAGAATTCTGGCTTACAATGGATTCTGGCTTTCCACATACTGTAGTTTGAATAATCTAATTTACCACTATATTATTTAATATCATATGCTGTTTAATAGATTTAAATAGTATTTTATTCTTAGTTTATCAACAGAAAAACATCAAAAATACATTCTTCAAATGCCAAACACAAAAATGGGTTTTAAATATAGATATGTTTACCAACTATTAGGCAGTCTAATGTGCTTGATATACAGTATTTTTGAAAATGCCTTTTCACAGATGATTAGCATGAATTATTCAAATATTAGAATCTGCTGTTTTACTAAATATTTGTTTGAAAAAATGAAAGAGTTTGGCAAACATTTCTACACCCACCCAAAAATGCAATTTGTCATATTAACAACATGAAGAAAGTCATTTTCCTCACTTACTAACAGTGCATTAGGATTGGACAATGTGTTGCCGACTGATGACATAATATTTTAACAACATTTAAGCCAACATTCATGTTCTGTAATTCCTCAGTCATGTACTGTAATAAAAGTTAAATACAGAAAAGAACATAATGGATGAATTGGTGTCATAAAATAAATTAACCTTGCCAATTTGGCAATGCTTTGGGTTCAAAGCAAATGAATGTGGCAAAAGTCATGTTTCAACTAAGAAGGAAAGTTACAGTTGCGAAATATTCACAAACAGATGATCTTGAATAGTCATTTGTGCATACATCAGCCGTGTGGCTACACAACTTTAGGCAGTGCTGCAAGTACAAATACTACAGGTCTGATTACTGATGCTTTTGGATTTGTAGATAACACAAAATATAAACACTGCAGTGAAAGGTGAGCACAATGTACCACAGCCATTTCACAATTTTTATGTAAATAAACGTTAAGAAATTATGTTTGTTTTACATATGCTTTCTAAAGTGTTATTTTAAAGCATAATAAGCATTTTTTCCTTGCTAAGCCACATATACTAGCAATCAACTCCTTTGAAATAGAAAATGTACTGGCACAGAATATGATCAGTGGTCATGTTGTATGAATCCATGCGAGCTTCTTTTAGGACAGTAATGGGAATATGAGACCCAAAAATTGCACCTCCGTATCATGGAAACCCCCACTTCCTTTCACAGCCATCCATAATGCCATGGAACCACTTCCCCTGTGGGTGACTTACAATATATATCACCTCCAGCAGAGATGATAAAACAGCACAACTTACATCCAACATGCACTGGCTCACTGATAAACTGCTTATTCTAAAAAGACTAGATAAGGTGTTAGAGCCTGCACTAGCGGCAAGATATCATAATGCCACTCTAACATGTTTTCACATTTTCATTTTTTAGAAGTCAGCTGTCTTTTCTTCTTAACAGATACTGCATTTTTTCACAAATGTAGAAAAATGTAATTTGACATACAGCATATGGAACCTTACCAGCCAATCACAGTCATTGGAACTTTCCAAGCAGGATTTTATCCCACCAATGTTGACTCCATTTACACATCAGGACTGACTGCAGCAGACCTGTGACTTTGACAACAGTTGTCACAACTGCAGCAGTAAAGAAACACATCTGCCTCTCTCATCTTCTCTTACACCCACCAAATTAAACCCCACAACAAAAGAAGTTGCCAGACTGCTAATTTGCATTTTACAACTAAATTGTAATCAGACTTGCATCTGTCTCCTAAAGATGTATTTTAAGGTTAGTGTAAATGAAATGCACGTACAACATGTTTGCAGCATATCTGTGTATTATTGCTGATTGCTGACATGATCCATGTGTACAAGCCTATAGTGCACTGTTTAATACCTGCAAAGAAAAAGTAGAGATAGATTTGCAATTAATTATATTATTTATTGAAAGTGTTTGCAAAAATGTTTAGCAAGAAGTGAAAACAGTCTGTGTAAAACTTCTATTTATTTGAGTATGAGCAGCTAAAGGTAATGTTACTATGGCTGCAGAGATTTTGTCATTCAATGCTTAAGTCAAACACCTGGGTATTATACAGCTAGAAAAAGGTTGATTTATAATATGCATTTTGGAAATATTACCTAAAAATCACGTTCTCCAACACACTATGAACTGGACTGATCACTTCACATATAAACAGTAATGATTTTTTGACTCTCTTCAATAACAAATTGCTGTAATCAAAAAGTAAACAACCAAGTACACAATTTATGGTATGTGTCTCCTTGTAATGGTTACATATAGGGACTATAATCATTTTCTCTTAAATTTAACCCATTTGCATTTGTCTTGTTGAATACAAAATGGTCTGACATGAATTATTCTAAGTAATTTATTTACATCAACAAAAGGTGACATTTCAATGAAAACTTGTAGACTTATGATATAATTTATAGGAAAGTACAAGTTTGCAACCTTAAGAATTTAAGATTCACTTTTGAATATATTTAAATGTATAGATAGTATAAATATGAAACATTCAAAAGGGTCATTTCAATAAAACCATATGCTCTACTAAAATGTATTACATAGAATTTGTTTTCACTTAATTAATATGTGACTTTCACCTCACCAGTTTAGCATCATTAATCACTAGGTAGGATAATGTGTCTGCTATACACATGGGCAGAAATCTTGAAAAAGTACAGAGCCGGGGCCATTGTAGGCTACTGTACCAAAAGACAACCTTATGGATTTCTGCCAGCAGTTCAGTCCCAATCTTCAGAGTTATACTACACACAATTATGCTATTCCAAGTAGGAGAAGGGACAGCATTCGCTCAGTAGAGATGGCATACTCTTTCATTTATGTACTTTAAGATGACTTGTGATGTATAAAAGGACCATGAGTGGGATGAATACAAAAACTTTTGCTGTATGTGCAGATGCATTATAAATCATCTCTACAAACTTTAGGAACTGATTGTGTGTTTGGATTTAGGATGACTGCATGTACATTTTTAAAAATGATACTCTTTGTCCTATAAGAGCATTTAAAGGCTTATGGGCGCAGAGAAAACAAGACCTCATCTAGCAGAAGCAACTACTGAGGGTCTCGGCAATAACTCTCTGAATGTCATTTTTAGATGGTCACTCTGATTTATCAGGTTTCTTATCTGCAAACAAAACTTAATGTTGGTTCTAGCACTTAACACATCATAACCATCTCACTTTATCTTGACATTGACAGAGACGAGAGTGAACGAACCAAATGAGAGTTTAGTTATATACGAATCTTTGTGCATTGAAGTTTAATGCAAATTTTGGAAAAATTAAATATAATGGTATACTTTTTGGATCTTTACTGGTTTGTATTTTAGTCTGTAATTTTTCAGTTGTTCATTCTTTCATGCACCTTCTAAACCTGCTTATCCAGAGCAGGGTCACAGTGAAGCTAGTGTCTTAACAAGCTTTGGGAACAAGGTATTTGCACATCTATAGTTTTATACATGTTTGGGATGAATCTTTGTGTTTTTTTAGTTAAGCAAAAAAAAATTATATTTCTATAATCATTCTATAATCTTTACCACCGCTAATTTTATTTAGACCAAACTACAAAGGGGATTGGGTCTATAAGGCCCATATGTAAAACAGGATAGGATCAAATTGATTCTGTCAGGTTCTGAAGCTTAAGTTTGTTTGTCTGCAACTGCATTCTTTTGTGTATTTATGTGATTTTATGATCCTACACAGCTCTGGCACTCCATCCTGTTTCTTGCCCAATGCTGCTACTTCAGCTCCCCCCAACCCTGAGAGATGTATGGATGTATCTGGTTTAAGAAGTGGTAACACATACTAGTTGGTGCATTTAGGCATCTACTTGATTAACAATTTAACATTTAAACCAGACATAGTCCTTAATATAAATATGTGCAGAGTAACACAGATGCAGACACAGTCAATAGACCAGAAATGACAACAATCACTGCTAACTTACAACATCTTAACTACAGTATGTACATGACCCCATGGGGTATGAAAAACACAAATGATATTAAGTCTGTGTCCTAAAGGGTCACTGGCTGACAAACTGCAACACTATGTCATTAGCATCCAGAGCAACTGTTTCTGCTCATTAGTATAAGCTGTCATAAAGAACAAAGATCTAAGAAACCTGTTGAGGCAACTTAAAAATAGAATAAAAAAAATGAAGGTACTCTTTGCATTCTTATCTCTAGATAACAGAACATACAGTTAATCCACATCCTGGTGAGTTCACTGTTCAGTGTGATATCTAAACTAAAAGTCCCATGTACCAAACAGCAAACTACTGCATAAATTAATTTTCCACCAATGTTTTCCTATTACTGGAAAGATTAATGAAAATATGTAAATATTTCAACAAGGTGATTAGATGATTAAACAATCCGAAAGCATTCAGGAATTAATTCAAAAATGAATGCTAATTATCATACTGTAAAAAGAAATATTTTTCAATATTTACAATTAATAAAGCCTGCAGAAATTTAACATTACCCTAATGAAGCTCTATTCTGCAACAGGTCTACAATCAGAATTATAAGTGCCCGGATGCAGTTCTTAAAGTTATGACTAACAATACAGTCCTCGACACACAAAAGTAAATCTTTTTCTGACACAAACAGACCATTGCTCTACAATGCTTTTTAATTTCTACAAGTCAGATATTTAAAAAATAATACTGACTTGAAATGTTAACATCTATCAGGCGTTGCTTGCAATGTATTTTTCAAAGTAGTTACAGGTCAAATTCTGTTATAGTGAATACCAAAGTAATGAAATGTTCTAAATAACAATTACTTTGTACATACAGTGTATAAAAACACTTTTCTCTATGAAGTCCATGCCAATTATTATACTTCTATAATCTTTATGTTGATCAATAAATTGTATTATTCTGTTTCAGTTACCTTCTGTCACACACATGCGCATAGGAAGCAGTCAAAGGACTTAACTGAGGGTAAGATCCAGAGCCGAGGGTTGATGAAGTGCACTAATGTCTTTTCTCCCTCTTATACAGATCATCAGAAGGAAAATTCAGCTAAACTAACAGTAACTTCTCTATCCCCGTCCAGACTATGTCTTCCTACCGACCTCATTTCCACCACTTCCCTCACAAGCCTGCCTCTTCCCGCCCACTGCTTATAAAAGCCAAGCACCTCACCTCTACTGTTTCGTTCTGTTCAGGCTCAGTTCTTTGTGAGTACACTGGCATCTTCATCTTTTTCAGTATTGTTTTACAATATACGGGATGGATCCCCAAACCTTTTCTGCTTGTCTTTTCCCTTCTTACACTTCATATAAATAAATCTTATGGCTGAAAACCCCTCCTACAGAAATAAGTAAGGAAAATAAAGTGGGAGCCTTACCAAATTATTTAATCAATTACTGGCATTGCCAAATGCAAAACTGATAATTAACTGACTGATTAACATCAATCAATCAATTCTTTTTCACACCTTCATACTACTGGGTGAAACAAAGATCCCTCGTATATCCTACATTAATTTGCCATCAGACACAGAAATCCACCACATTCCCTACTATAGCAGTACGCTGACTTTATAACTTCTCAAAAATATTAATAACTAGTTTATTTCAGTCTCAATTAAAAATAAGAAATTATTTAACAGTATATAACATCAATTATATCTCCTACACACAAGCTACTAACCTTTACATTTGCCTCTGATCTTTTGTAGGGCAAACCGATTCACAATTCTATCAATTTAAATCATTGTTCTTCAATGGACACCAGGCTCTCCTATATTTCTATACTATTGTTTCTTGAATGGACTCATGGTAACATTTCATACACACATTGACTTGAAATTTAGTATACAGTACGTGAATTTTGCTAATTTTGATGAAAACTAAAATGTACACACCTATAAATTATTTAGTAATTATTTTATGTTTTCTAAAAAGCAACAAGCAAATAGTTTTCCTTTGTTTTTAGCATAGTAGGATTACGGTACAACATTACCAAGTGCAGCATTAATTATCATTAAAATTACAAACATTTTTAAAAGTCTCTTAATATAATTTTCTAAACAAATATTACATTTTATGTGTTTCAAGAGATTTAATCTGATTATCAGATTACTGTAATGCTTGAAAAAAATCATGAAAGCTTCGATTGACTAAACAGAACTCACTAATCACTTGACTGATTACACAATACACAATTAGCCTTCATTCAAATCATAGTTTTGTTTCACTGAATTCATACCTAGCATTATAAAGAACTCCAAAATGCAATCTAATAATTTTTTTTATGTTAACAACTATAAAAAGCCAAAATGTGCTCAAAATGTTTCTTAGCATCTGTCAAACTGTTACATGTAACAAGTCTGAATCAACAAACCAAAAACCAAAAAATTTACAGCAGCACATATGTACTGTTTTAAATGCAGATCATTCCATATAGTGACATATACAATAATACATGTCAAATGTTTTTATCTAATGAAATGATTCCAATTTATTGCTAGAATTGTTTATCCATTCAACAGACCGTGTCATCTTTTGTATGTCTTGAAATACCTGACTCAAATGCTGCTGATATAACCTCAGCAGCAAGAGAACATTGTTGCATCAACTAATCTGTGGTTATTGTGCAGAATGGCAACAGGTTCACTGCCTAGATTTAAACTGAAGCAATTATTTCTATAGATCACATATAACCTTTAGAGAATCAGAAAACTATGCCTACAGAGAATGCATTATGTTGATTAACAAATTACACATGAGCTAAGCAAAAAATGTACTCTGCAGTATGTCCTCATTTTGATCATGTGGTTTCACAATCACAGGAAATATGGAATACTCCAAAAATGATGTTATGAATACATTTTCTACTCTTATTATCAGGCTTTACACATGGATTATGTGGGAGGAATAATCTGTCTGATCTCTTCAGTGTGCTACAATTTATAGAGGGAGAAGTAAATTCCTACAGAGAAAAAAAAAAATCACCAAACTAAAATAACTCAGATCTCAGTTTAAGGGGAGCTGACGGATGACATATATATTTTTTTTTTAAGTGATGAAAAGTAATTCAGCAGCAAAATAAGACTGAAGTACCATACATCTAACTAAGCAGTAACACATTCTATGATTACTTATGATTAAATTAATTTAAGTGAGGGTATAATGATTTTTAATAATTGTATATTTACCTCTTATTCTTTTAAAATGTATATGTTTGTTTATCATTTATAATTTCCATCCAACCCTGACTTTTAGAAAAGGTGTTTAACAGAAAAACCAATATCCACAATTACCCCTTTTTAAAAAAAAAAAAAAATCCTTTTGTATATATTTCAGGAAATCTGCACCAGGAGCCTTCATTTGAATCAAAAATGTGGCCAAGAGACTTCCAGGAAATAGCAACAAACAATTCCGAAGACATTACCACACCATGAGCCAAATAAAAGTGAATAGAAAATACTTCATAAGCTCTTTTTAGCCACTACTCAGGTTTCTTTTCATGACAGCAAGATAAATAATATGGCTCAAAAAACACTTGCAGCCCAGGGCAGAGGATAACAGACAGAGGGGTAGTAAAGTAACTTGCTTAAAGTAATAACATGCCTAGTAGTAACTAAAATGTTTAAACTATGAGTAAATTAGTAAATATTTTTGTGTGTGGGATGAGAATGCCGTGGTTAAAGTATATGCTACAGTTTGAATAAACTTGAATTACTTAATATTGTTTTAAATCAAGTTAAATGAGACTAACATTATGAAAATAAAGTATTCATATTTATTTTCACACTAGCAAAATACCCATGCTTCGCAGCGGAGAAGCAGTGTGTTAAAGAAGTAATGAAAAAGAAAAGGAAACATTTTAAAAATAACATAACATGATTGTCAATGTAATTGTTTTGTCACTGTCATGAGTGTTGCTGTCTCACATATATATATATATATATATATATATATATATATATATATATAGAGTGACGGACAGCCGGGTCCCATGCCTGGCAGGGACGCCCCTGCTGCTTATGTTCCGGGGGAGCCGCCATGGGCACTCCAGTACCTCACCCGGGACACTTGGTGGCAGCCTCCATGGCTGACAGTGATTCCCCAACCACCCGCAGGGCTCCATGGGAGATGGAGTCCTCCACAGCCTGGTTGGGGGCTCGGATGGCCGCTAGGGGGAGCTGCATGGACTCAGCAGCCTGGCTGGACAAGTCTTCAGCCCCACCCGGAGGTGCAATTAGGACCAAGTGGTCAAGCACCTGGAACACTTCCGGGTGGGTTATAAAAAGGGCCAGCCACCACCACTCAGAGAGCCAGGGTTAGGAGGAGGAGGAATAAGCTTGAGGAGGAGTGGTGGAAGAGAAGGATTGTTGGTTAGGTTTTCAGTGTGTGCTTTGGGACTGTGTTTGGGCTGTGTGGCACGGGGAAGATGTGTCCCACAGCTGAAGAAAAATAAAAGTCTTTTGTACTTTTTATACGTGCCTCGGTGTCTTTGTTGTCGGGTCAGGCGCCTATATAGCTCCTTTGTTACAATATATACATATATACACACACATATATATATATATATATATATATATATATATATATATATATATATACACACACACATATACACATACATATACATACATACATACACACACATATATATATATACATACATACACACACACACAGAGACACATATACATATATACAGATCTACATATATATACATATCTACATATATATATATATATACACATATCCACATATATACACACATACATACATACATTATACATACTGTATATAGCAAAATCCCCGCAATTCGCAGCACCGAAGAACTGCTTTTACATTTTTATTAAGAAGAAAAGAAAACCTTTTTAAACTGAGGGAAAATACAGTGGTGTGAAAAACTATTTGCCCCCTTCCTGATTTCTTATTCTTTTGCATGTTTGTCACACAAAATGTTTCTGATCATCAAACACATTTAACCATTAGTCAAATATAACACAAGTAAACACAAAATGCAGTTTTTAAGTGATGGTTTTTATTATTTAAGGAGAAAAAAAATCCAAACATACATGGTCCTGTGTGAAAAAGTAATTGCCCCCCTTGTTAAAAAATAACCTAACTGTGGTGTATCACACCTGAGTTCAATTTACGTAGCCAACCCCAGGCCTGATTACTGCCACACCTGTTTCAATCAAGAAATCACTTAAATAGAAGCTGCCTGACACAGAGAAGTAGACCAAAAGCACCTCAAAAGCTAGACATCATGCCAAGATCCAAAGAAATTCAGGAACAAATCAGAACAGAAGTAATTGAGATCTATCAGTCTGGTAAAGGTTATAAAGCCATTTCTAAAGCTTTGAGACTCCACAAATGGCAAAAACATGGAACAGGCAGGCCTCACTTGCCTCAATTAAGGTCAGTGTTCACGACTCCACCATAAGAAAGAGACTGGGCAAAAACGGCCTGCATGGCAGATTTCCAAGACGCAAACCACTGTTAAGCAAAAAGAACATTAGGGCTCGTCTCAATTTTGCTAAGAAACATCTAAATGATTGCCAAGACTTTTGGGAAAATACCTTGTGGACTGACGAGACAAAAGTTGAACTTTTTGGAAGGCAAATGTCCCGCTACATCTGGCGTAAAAGGAACACTGCATTTTAGAAAAAGAACATCATACCTACAGTAAAATATGGTGGTGGTAGTGTGATCGTCTGGGGTTGTTTTGCTGCTTCAGGACCTAGAAGGCTTGCTGTGATAGATGTAATTATGAATTGTACTGTCTACCAAAAAATCCTGAAGGAGAATGTCCGGCCATCTGTTCGTCAACTCAAGCTGAAGCGATCTTGGGTGCTGCAACAGGACAATGACCCGAAACACACCAGCAAATCCACCTCTGAATGGCTGAAGAAAAACAAAATGAAGACTTTGGAGTGGCCTAGTCAAAGTCCTGACCTGAATCCAATTGAGATTCTATGGCATGACCTTAAAAAGGCGGTTCATGCTAGAAAACCCTCAAATAAAGCTGAATTACAACAATTCTGCAAAGATGAGTGGGCCAAAATTCCTCCAGAGCGCTGTAAAAGACTCATTGCAAGTTATCGCAAACGCTTGATTGCAGTTATTGCTGCGAAGGGTGGCCCAACCAGTTATCAGGTTCAAGGGGCAATTACTTTTTCACACAGGGCCATGTAGGTTTGGATTTTTTTTTCTCCCTAAATAATAAAAACCATCATTTAAAAACTGCATTTTGTGTTTACTTGTGTTATATTTGACCAATGGTTAAATGTGTTTGATGATCAGAAACATTTTGTGTGACAAACATGCAAAAGAATAAGAAATCAGGAAGGGGTCAAATAGTTTTTCACACCACTGTAACTATCTGTTAAGGATCTCTTTGTATACCACGTTGTCAGTTCAGTACTCTGGTTGTAATATGACCAAGCTGTGCACTGAGATTACTTTTGAGAATGCAACGTATAGTTGTCCAGGAGAAAAGCAATGTTGCCTCAAATCAATGGCAACTTTTTGTAGGGTCTGTCCCTGAGACTTATTAATTGTCATTGCGAAGCAGAGCCTTACTGGAAATTTGAGACATTTGAATTGAAATGGGAGATCAGAGGGTATAACGGTGATGCAAGGAATACATTCAGAATGTGGCGCTCTGCTGTTTTTTTGTGTAGCTGCCTTCACACAGCTTCTCCGCTGCTTTATAAACAAACGCCATATAAGGCCGTCGTTTCTCCTTGCTTCGCGGTTCTGTACTGTTTTATTGTTCGCTTATTACGGTTCTTATAGTTATTGTGTAGCTATTCGAGACTTACTTTACTGTTCAGGTACCCATTTCCTTTATTTAATCCACCGCTTGCACGCTATTTTTTGTTCGTTTTTTATTACGATTATAGATATTTATTGATTCCCTTCTTTAGCTGACTGCCTGCTCATATAAGGAGCTCCGCTGGTTTTTTGTGAAGCAGCCTTCACACAGCTTCTCCGCTGTTTTATAAACGAACGACATATAAAGCCATCCTTTTTCCTTGCTTTGCCAAGGAAGCTGCCTTTTTATTTAATCCATGGGTTCTCCGCTGTTTTATTGTTCGCTTATTACAATTATAATAGTTCTCTTTATATATCACTTTGTCATTTCAGTACTCTGGTTGTAATATGACGAAGCTGCGCAAGCTCACTCTAGAGAATGCAATGTATAGTTGTCCAGGAGAAAAGCAATCTTGCCTGAAATCAATGGCATCCTTTTGTAGGGTCTGTCCCTGAGACTTGTTACTTCTCATCACGAAGCAGAGCCTTACTGGAAATTGGAGGCATCTGACTTGAAATGGGAGATCAGAGGGTGTAACGGGGATGCAAGGAATATATTGAGTGTGGAGAAACTCTAGAGACAGCGTGTATTAACTTGTGGATTTTTCTGTGAGTATTTGGTGGCAGCGTGACGAAGTTTCTTCTGCAAGACCGCGTTAGCTGTGGAGCTCAGCTCGGAGCATATTCTTTTCCTACCTTGTCAATTGTGTAATGCGTTTTTTGAACAGGTTTGAAGCATGGAAGTGATCACTCGTACTGCGTTCAGTCAGTTCACGTGAGCTGCTCTCTTGTGTGATGTTGCGATGTCCATGGATTTATTTAATGTTAGCTAAGACCCAGCACTTAAAAGTTTCTCGCTACAGCAATTTTAACTCCGTTACAAAGTGATCCAAAGTCTCATTTATACCTCATGTCTTCTCATTAAACTTGTATCTGGCGAATAAAGTATTCAGCGTTTTTCTTCAGCGCTCTTTGGGAGCTCTTCCTTCTTTTCTACGTACTGCGTTCACAGTCAGTTCACATGATTATGTGGGAGGCGTGATGATGTGACACACAGCTCGGCCCCCCACGGCCATCAAGCTAAAGTCCATTACAGTATATGGAGAAAAATAGGTTCCAGTTATGACCATTATGCGTAGAATTTCAAAATGAAACCTGTCCAACTTTTGTAAGTAAGCTGTAAGGAATGAGCCTGCCAAATTTCAGCCTTCTACCTACACAGGAAGTTGGAGAATTAGTGTTGAGTGAGTGAGTGAGTGAGTCAGTGAGGGCTTTGCCTTTTATTAGTATAGATTTACATAAAGTATGCTTACATTTAATGTTTTTATTAAGGGGAATGCTTCATATAAAAAAAAAAGTCCTACCTGTAGCCTGCTCACACTATGCATCCACCTCTTGTTCAAACACGCTGCATGTTGATTAGTATAATTAAATTCCTCATTACTATATTGATGGATTAACATATTTGTGAGAATATGAGTTGTTTTAATGATGCCAAATGCATAGGAATGCAAGTAAGATCTTTGTGTGTTTTAAATACTATCCACCCAGGCCAGACATGGTTACTTTTAGATTTGTATACAGAGAAATTCTGACAGTAAAAAAAATATATACATATGTATATAAATTAGAAAAAGAATATTCATACTTATTTACTCAATGAACTAAATAGACGAAGTCAATAAAAATGTAAACTTTACAAATTTAACTAGTGCTGCTTATTAATACCATCTACATAAAACGATAATCCTTGAGTTACTTTAAACTCTAGGAGCACACTTTATCTAAACACCCATCTATTCTGACACCACACACCAGAATACTTTTGCAGAGCTGAAAATAATATATATGACATTTCTTAATTTTTTTTTATTGTACAAATTGATAATTTTACACAATAATAGATCATTCCTCATTTCTCAGGATAGATGTCTATTGCAAATTTCTGTTTTGGATGAATGACAAAAGCTGAACAAACAACAAAGACTTCTATCAGTAAGTGAGAATCTAACTCTTTCAGGAAATAAAAGATTGTAATTTCAAAGGTGTATTTTACTACTATATAATTTTTTTTTTCATAAAAGGCACACTTTTTTTGCAATAAGTTATACGGATGTCAAAATGGAAATTAGGAAATTAAATGTGGGTATAATTTCGTTGTTATTTCTTTTCATTTAAGGGCCAAGTCTTGATGGAAGCTCTTTTAGACAAAACACCTGCCATCAGCAGAATAATGCTACTTTATACTTTTTTTATCTTAAAGCAGATAACAATAATACATATAATTAGGTTAATGCATTAAACATAAAAAAATGTTATTTACTATATATACTGTATATTTTTCCATTTCCAAGGATGGCCATTTATTATAAATGTCAAAACACTATTCTCTATTTAATATTGAAAATTAAAAAATGCCCATATTAAGATTAATGAATTTACTTTTGTAAAAATGCTCTAATTTCATTATGTACAAAAATACTAATTTCACTAAAATAAACATTAATTCTTCAACAAGATATAGTCTGTTAGTAGCACGTACTAAAACTTGCTAATAAGATAATACATGCAGGAAGTGTAATTCATCACACTTTCCCTTTCACCTCTAAATTAGATAAGAAAAAAAGAGCTCAAAAATGGCATCCAGTAATGTTTGTATAGTGCAGAAAGCCTGGGAAGTATACACCTACATATCAGAAGTATATTTTTAAAGGACTTATGTACATACCTAGAACACTTATTTCACATTGATTACAGCTGATACTATGCAGCAAATGTTTCATGTCATTATGTTAGTTTTTACAAAAAAAAAAAATCCAGAACAGGGGAGAAAAAGGGAAGAAAGCTCAGACTCTGATCCAGTACTTATTTATTGCTCATTCTGTTTTACTTAAGGGTAGCACGGTGGTGCAGTGGCTAGTTTTCCTCCTACATCTCCAAAGATGTACAGGTAGGTTGTGTTCGTAATTCTAAAATGGTCCTGTCTAAGTGTGGATTTCTGCATGAATAGGTTCTACTACAGATTGCCACATTTTGAGAAAGTTATGTTAAATTGATATTAAACAATTCAAATCAAAATACTAGTTTTAAAGCACAATCAGTGCTTTTTTAACATATTTTCTAACCATATACTGTGCATACTTTAGAGTACAATCTTAGGTGGGATTAAAAAATAATTCGTTGAAATATTTTAAAATTACTCGCCCAGTTACTGAACACATTTTCTTCTAATAAAGAACTGTGTAGAGCTACATTCAATAACATAGCCATTTGGTATTAGAATTCTAAATGGATGCCAGTTACAGTAACTAGAAGGTACTGTACTTTCTATCTCACACACATACACCTTACTCTCATTTCTCACAGGGATTTTTTTTTTTTAATGTAAAGAAATCATTGCAATTATATAAAATACAAGCTGTATTTTCTTACATGGAAACAATTACTGTTTTTTCCACAATGGAAATAAAGTATAAATGAAATATAAATGTTTATCTCCGACAGAACATAAAACATCAATTCCCATTATTACATGAAATTCTGCAAGTTGATTTCTCATTTCATAAAAATTACTACTACTGTGAAAAAGAAATGTAAACATTAATAAAGCATTAGTGATTAGTATGTTCTCCTTCATAATATGCCTTGTGTTCAAAATTGCCAAATTATCCTTGTCAAGCAAAAAGTTGCCAAGTAGACACTTTCTAATTTTTTTTTTTTCTTATTAGGTGTATTTAATAAGACAAAACTATTGATGTAGTTTATTGGTTATTTGAATTAAAATTTTGATAGCCAGGTGTTCCTAAGAAGTATTTTTGTATGGTGTTGTGCTTTTAGGATTCAAAACCTCAATCAGGCCAAAATACTTTATATATAAAAAAGGACAACTCTGTGGCTACAAAAACAATATACGTTTGCTAATCAGAAACTGTGGACCACTGGAATTTACTGAAGGTGCACAGAAATGCATTTCAAAATGGTGACATGGAAACATACAAGAAATTCAGATAAGAGCCCAAAAAAAAAAAAAAAAACCTCAATTTAGCTATATGCCAGTACAAAAGTAAACCAGGTATGAAATTAAGCTGATGTAACAATTTGTGCTAACTTTTGCAGAGATTTGGGATGCCTATGGACTACAAAGTAAAAATTAATCCAGTTTCATCAGCATGTTCCCTTTCTGATCAGCTTCATGCTTTCTATGCCCAGTTGGATCATGACAACCGGCAGCCTGCCATTTGATTGCCTACACAACCGTATGATTCATTCTTTGTTTTTGTTCAAGATCCAAGGAGGACTTATAAATAAACTGATGTCCATAAGTCATCCAGTCCCGATGGAATGTTAGAGAGTGTTAGAAAAACTTGCAGCAACTAATTAGCTGACATCTTCAATGACTTCAATTTAACATTTCACTGAGAGAATCTGTTGTCTCAGTTTCAAAAAGACAACAATTACCCCATACCTAAAAATTCAAAACTTGATTGTCTGAATGATTACAGATCAGTGGCACTTACTCCAATCGTGACAAAGTGCTTTGAGAGGCGGATACTGGAGGACACATTAAACAGAATATTCCAGATAGTCATGATCACTTCCAGTTTGCATACTATGACAACCTCTCCACAGGGGATGGCCATATCCTTTACATCTCATATTATCCTGCCAAATCCTGTTTATAGACTACATCTCAGCGTTTAATACATATTAAATACACTTAATACATATTAAATACTAATACCAGTAAACATTAACCACTATCTAAACTTCTAAATTTAACGCCAAATTTGAGTTTATTCTTCTTAACCAACAGACATCAGCATGTCTGGATTGGTAGCATCACTTCATCCATGCTGACTATCAACACAAGTAAGAGGTCTACATGCTGACTTGGTGGTGTCAGGACAACAATCTCACTTTTAATATCAGCAAAATCAAGGCGTTGCACATTGACTTGTGAAAGCAAAAGGCAGACTACACTTCTTTGTACACTGGATGGAATGCTGTTGTGAGGTGAGCTGCTTTAAATTTCTTTGTGTAACTGTCACTGCTAAACTAAAGTGGGTACAACAATTTGGCTCTTGTCTAGATAAAAGTCTCACCATTGCCTCTATTCCCTGAGGATGACTGAGGACAGCTATCATTTCTCTGTCTTTTTCCTGAACTTCTACAGGTGCACAGTAGAATCCATTCACACTGGGTGCATTGCATCCTGTTACAGCACCCGCTTGTCTGAAAAATGTAAAGCACTGTAGGGGGTGGTGAAAACAGCATAGAATATTACAGGTACTCAGCAGCCTTCTCTTCAGGACATGTGCAACACTTGCTGCCTTGGAAAGGCAAAGAGTATAATTAAAGACCTTAGCCATCCTGCACAGTTGGTTTTCTCACACTGACCTTCTGGTAAACGTTACAGGACCGTTGGCACTCACACCAGTTGGCTTAGAAACAGTTTATACCCACAGGTATAAGTTTGCTGAATAGTCAAACATAGGAACAGAGAATATAACATAATAGTGTGTATAATTATATATTTACAAGAACATATCATACATAGTATATAACTCTATATACTGAATATGTTGCATGCTAAGCATACAATTTAATATTTATTTTTATTAACTGAGGAGACATACATGTATGAATTTCATTGTACTGTACTATGAACATGACAATAAATATGATTTACCGCTTACAGTAAATACATGCAAATTTATATCTACTTACCACTTCAGAAATTTTGGGATACATTTTACTTATTATCTAACTAATTAGAAAAATCAACATAATGCTAATTCGCACACTAGCTATGTGTTCAAATAGAATTTGTTAAAAAAAAAAAAATCAGACATTCAAAAAAATTGACGGTCCCCAGGCTGTGAATGAGATATACAGTACATGTAGCCAGCAAATACATACTAGCTTGGTAAAGAGCAAGGGTGCAAAGCTTTTAGAAAGTGCAGTACCTGACTGATGTCAAGAGGAAATGCAAATTATCATTCCCCTTTAACATTTTGATATTTTTATTAAAAAGAGAATATATTAAACCTCACTAAATCTACCATCTCAAAGCAAAACTGTTTTAAATAGAACAACCAACCAACCAACCATTTTCTAACCCGCTGAATCCGAACACAGGGTCACGGGGGTCTGCTGGAGCCAATCCCAGCCAACACAGGGCACAAGGCAGGAAACAATCCTGGGCAGGGTGCCAACCCACCGCAGGACACACACAAACACATCCACACACCAAGCACACACTAGGGCCAATTTAGAATCACCAGTCCACCTAACCTGCATGTCTTTGGACTGTGGGAGGAAACCGGAGCACCCGGAGGAAACCCACGAGACACGGGAGAACATGCAAACTCCACGCAGGGAGGACCCGGGAAGCGAACCCGGGTCTCCTAACTGCGAGGCAGCAGCGCTACCACTGCGCCACCGTGCCGCTAAATAGAACATTAGATGGTAATATGAAAATTGACAGAAATTTTAAGTGGAGAGTCCGTGACCCTGTGTTAGGATACAGAGGGTTGGATAATGGGTGGATGATCTACAGTGTGTTATTAAGGCAAAACAATTAATCAAGAACTGTTACAAAAGCAAATATCACATGTCACATTTTGAAAAAAATATTTTAAGTGCAATAAAGGTGGTACCTTAAAAAAATAAAAGCAAACCAACTGTTGAAGAAATAAAGAAAATTGTGTAAGCAGTCATATTTAATTGCAAAATGTACCACAAAGTACATGTTTTGGCCTTTAACATTAGGATATTAGCATTAACAACTTTACATTCTTTAAGGAAAAATGTATTTCCCACTCCTGTGAACTACAAGAAATATCCCCATGAAAGGCTATTACTTCATCAATAAAAAGAGGTTGCATTTGGTATCACCACCTTGACAGTGTTTTCATGCTTATGTTTTAAAAAAAACAAAATGTGTTATATATAAGAACTCTTCTGAGATAATTGCTTCTTTTGGAATTAAGGGTTATAACATGGAAATTAACATCTTTCAACATTTTTGATATTGCTGAACAGAAATGTGCAGTAACGACATGTACAATATTAAACATAAAAAAAATTCCAAATAGAAATCACTATTACCTAAAGCTTCTTTTTAGTACAAATGGAGCTTCTGCCAAATAAATAGTACTTGAATCATTGCTTGAAACTGACTCTGCCTTCTCTTGAAACTCTGACCTAAATAAATTGAGTGCAAGAAAGGTTAATTTATACTTTCATGCAGCAGAAAAGCATACTGTAACTATTCCGGAGTCTTTCTGTTACCTGCCCTTGGAAAGACTCATAGAAGTGGATGGACAATGACTCCCGACAGAAGAGACTTTCAAACAGCAAAAAATGTAAAATCAATAATGAAATCTACAAAACAGTAAAAGACTGTGGACCTCTGAAGTATTTCTCTACAATATAACAAGAGTAAGATCATTTCATATTTTCACAAGCACAGTTTAAACTACTACTAATATGAATTTTGACTAAAAAAGATTTTAGGAGACTCCACAAAAACAAACTAAATCCACCCTACCTTTAATAATAATAATAACACAAATTGGTATAGCAACTTTACCAAGGTCTTGTCACTTCACAAATATTCAAAATGTGCAAGAGTAGGTAAAGTAAGTAAAAACATAGAAAAATATCAAATAAAAGACACTGAATATAAATATCAATATTAAATACCAAATAAATGATAAATACAGGAAACACAAATTACTAGGGCAAGTGAATCTGAACATATATTTTTAGCAGATTTTTAAAGATTTATTTCAGTAGTTTATCACTAAAAATGAAAACAATTATTGTTACTAATATTGAGAGGGATTTTCTATGGTTGCTGACATTTCTTTTATGCTAAATTAACCACTTTACTAAATAGTAAGAAAATGCTGTTTCTATTTTCATCTACCAATTTGGAATATTATTCAATGTTAACCAGATAAAGAACTTTCATACATTTTAAACACTGTCATCTCATGCTCTTTGTTAAACATGAGGTTTATTCTATGCAGTACATTAGGACAGTTCTGAGTATCTACAAAATATAATCTGTTGTCACACACGTGCGCTTAGGAGGCAGTCAACAAGCCCGAAGGTGAGGGATATATGGTCCAACAGGGAACTGAACTGTGGTACTGATATCTCTCTCTCTACCTTTACAGAACCAAAGAGGAAAAATAATAACACACAATCACCATCAACAACCCCAATACTTGAAAATGGCTCCGCAACAGTAACTCCTTCAGTATCAACATCACTACCGACTCCCACAGATGATGTCACTTTTTCCGGCCCCTCGATGATGACGTCACTTCCAGCCAGCACCAATGACATCACTTCTGGTCCCGCAATAAAGACGTCACTTCCGGCCAATCTTGACGACATCACTTCCGGTCCCGCAATAATGACATCACTTCCAGCCAATCCCGATGATGTCACTTTCGTTGCCAGCTAATTTCCTGCCACCATTTTACTCTGTATAAAAACGATCCACACAGCACTGGTGGGGTTGAATGTTTGATGTATTTTTCAATTCACTTTGACCGATTTTGGATTCCAGACGTTATACGGAGTAAATCCCAAAACCTTTTCAACGTGCTGTTGATCTTTATTATGACACTGTATAGTTGTTGTCAGTTTCTAAAACCTAACATTTCTTAGACTTTCTATTCATTTTATTTTACGCTGCAGACATGTACAGATATTTCAAAGGTATGATGCATGAAAGAAAACACAACTCTGCAATCACAAATCTGGTTGTAGTTGATGTTTGACCAAATAGAACATTACTATTACACTAGAACAAAAGCAAAATATGTATGACATGCATGATATACAGACATGCTGCCTTTGCACATTATACAGACAACCAATAAAAGGACAACAGCTAAAAAGTGAGCTTTGAACTTTTATTTTTTGTCAGTACATAAGCTTCACCAACTCTGACTTTTTTGCAAACAAAACATATTAGACAATTATATATTCTGCATTACTTCACATTTCACTTTAGAAAGAAATTGTACTATATGTATCGTATTATATCAAAGAAAGGGTAGTAATAGTAGTAATGGATCGCTTTTGCCTTACAGTTTAAAGGCCTGGGTTCACTTCCTGGGTCACCACTGCGTGGAGTTTGCATTTTCTCCCCTTGTCTGCATAGGTTTCCTCCGGGTGCTCCGGTTTCCTCCCACAGTCCAAAGACATGCAGGTTAGGTGCATTGGCAATCCTAAACTGTGCTTGGTGTGTGGGTGTGTGTGTGTTTGCGTGCCCTGTGGTGGGCTGGCGCCCTTCCCGGGGTTTGTTCCTGCATTGCGCCCTGTGTTGGCTGGGATTGGCTTCAGCAGACCCCTGTGACCCTGTAGTTAGGATATAGCGGGTTAGATAATGGATGGATGCATGTCTCTACCAAAAACAATTATAAAACAATTACGAAAATATCATCATATACTTCCCAACAGTGAACTATTTAAAGTAATTAAATCTGATTGCTTTTTCATACCAGTTTTAGTTAGTAGTCAGGTGTAATACCATAATGAAATATGTTGAGCAGTTTCCGAATCTGGTAAACTCAACTTGAAACCTACGTTTTGCAACAAACCTGTTGGCCTTCAATCCAGTGTTGTAGAGATCAACTGTATGTCTTTCCATATCCACCTCAGAATTTCATTTAAGCTTTAAATGACTAATCATTTTGAATCTTCGAATGAAAACCTGGCCGAGCATAGAAATGTGACTATCCTCAGGATTCTTACCCCTTTAGGAGCAGACATTGGGCCATACCTTACTTGAACCACTCACTACATATAGATTTGAAATTGCAAAACTATTACAAAATTTACTGATTATCCTTCTCCATTTGATTGTTATATGCTAATAGTATAATCACTACACTTCATATGCAGGGCAGCAATGTATTAGCTACTTATTTAAGTATTAAGTGTTATTAATTTGTTTTCTCATTCTGTTCTGTTCTGTCCGATTCACAGTCCCTGTAGCATCAAACACATGAAAACATCCTCTTTGAATTGGTGCTGCTCAACTACAAAATACATTTATGTACATAACTATAAGGCCAATTTACAGCCAATAATTAAATTAACACATCCTGTATATATTTGAGATATGAAATCCACAATATCCTGAGGAAAACCCACATAGATATTGAAAACCACAAAAAAATAACCCCCTTTGAAAAAATAAGGTGATGTGCTGACATTTGTTTCTAATTCAAAGAGAAAGGAAGAATACCCTCCTCCAAATTACAATATAATAGACTAATTTAATGCACTTTTATATGCAATCTACATTTAAATAATAATTAGAAAGTATATAGAAAGTGTATCCAAGTTGCTATAGAATAACGCCATTAAAGGGGACACTGGAGAACGTCCTTAAAAATCACAGATTATGATATGTGCTGTTGGAGGAAAAACAACTACTGTATTTTCCTTTTCTTTTGAAATACATACCCGCACAGAAGTAACAGAATATTCTTGTTCATCTAAAAAGCCTGAACTGCACTCTCAATTCAGTTTTTACTTACACTAATAGAAATCACCAGGAACATTTTAGCTCTGACATTGAGCACTAAATAACAGCAACTAAATAACTAAATACAGTACACATTTGTACCGCAACAACATGTAGGACTGAACAAGATGACTACAGTTTGGACAGAGTACAGGAGGAAAACATTTAATTTTGCATTTTCTGGGCTTAAAGTATTGAAAATTAATTTACTTTGTAACAAAAATTGCATCTCCCTCCCATACAACATGGAATAATATCAGTAGATCGTGGCATCAGTACTCATATTACAAACATACTGCATGGTGAAAGAAGTTAAAGACTATCATCTAAGAGGTTATCCTTGGGACACACAACTTTGCAAAGGTTTAGACTGCATAATATCTTGGCTTTGAAGGTACTATGTAGAGATTTTGGCATTCTACTTCCAGTGTTTTGAATTTAAGATAATGACTTGCATTATAACTGGGCTATCTCTGAACATGACACAGTGATATTTGCACATCTATAGTACTTTCAGGACACACCAGTAGAGAAACCTCTTAAAATACATAGTACTTGTGATTTCTTTCTGATAAAGTGTGTAGATTCTCTTCAAGATCTTGGTATTCTTTTATATGTACAGTAAGTGCAGTGCATGCTTAAATTAAAGGGGGATTTGGGTTTGAGCTTAGTAAATCCTCCCCTTGACACACAACAGTCTTGAAATACCCAACCAGTATGCAGCTTATCCAGGTATAGTGAAGCATAGCCAGCATGACTTTTCCAGCTAAAGTGCGTTTCCCATGTACATTTCATGATTTTTTTTAGCAAAGACAATGTTTTTTTTCCCCACATACACACAACAAAAATCCACTGTAGCAACAAGGTATCTAAATATTTCGACCTTGCCTAACAAAGGCAGCAAATTAAAACTTATGTCAAATTAGTATGTTATTATTTTGTAATAATACATTCAGATTTGAGCAGAATGTAAATTAAAATTTGGCAGCAAAGAACCACTTTCACACATCTATTTTCCCATCTGAGAAATGGGGCAGAAAACAAATTTCATCATTTTGTGACCCTAAGATGAACTGGCAGAGAATTTAGTTTGGTCTTTATTTTAAACTTTTAAGCATAGATATGTATGGAGAAATATTTCAAACAAAATAAATATGCAAATAGACAAATGTATTATGAAATATGACAATAAATAAACAGAAATACAATTATATGCAAGCATAAATTTAAAAAGTGTCAAGAAGTGTTTTTGACGCTTATTTCATTATGTATTTATTCTGTTTGTTCAATTATTTATTTTAATAACAACACGTGTAACATGACATATGCAATGAAATTAAATGAAAAACTGTCATTTTCAAATGTTATGTCTGAGAGGGTGGGACCTAGCAGGCCTCTTTGACAGATGAAAATTGTTACATTTACAGCAGATACTTCAGATGTAGACTCCTGATGATAAATTCAGATCTTCCATAATTAAAATTAGCTGCTTCATGCATTCATTCTGGCCAACTTTTCTTGCACTCGTATCCACTGGGAATGCACACACTCAACAATTTAAGCATGTGCTTTTCTTGGCTTTAAATTTACAACTGCACTGAAAACAAAATGTGATGATTCACACTTAATATTTTCAATCTGAACCAATATAATTCTTTTTAGCTTATTGATCCCACAATTTTTAAGTTGAGGCAAATCATTTAGAGTTATTAGCTGCAATTCACTTGTTTTTTTTTTTTACTGAAGTAAATCTGTTTTTTAAGTTGTTGTTCTTTTTTGGCAGTTGGAAAGCCATCAAACTGGAAAGTTCTACCGAAAGAATATACAAACGGCCCCCAAACACAGTACATGAACAACCTAAAATATTAAGTTAAATGAAATAGGATTTTTACGTTTATTCCCTCCACCATAACTTAATTTGGTACAAACATTTTTTTTTTTACTTTGATTGAGATCTGAAACCAAATATTTCAAGCTGCAACACTAAATGACTAATCTTAAGTTGCTTGAAAGAGAAAATTTACATTAAATGAACAACATCAATGTTATACTTTTTTCAGTGTGCATGTTTCCTCCACCAATCAAAAACAGGACCATTTTAATTAATCTTATCAAATCAGTAAGCAAATATAACTTGCAGCCCTCCAAGAGTGCTCTAAACATTACAGTGTGTATCGAAAAAAAAGCAACTTTAAAAAAAGTTCACATTTACAAATTAGCAATGTTCCTAAAACAGAAAAAATTTGGAAGACAACCGACTAACCTGCCTGAACCCAGGAAAAGGACAATAAACCAGTGCTGGTGAGGCAAGAAACACCACCAGAAAAGAAAAGAACAAACATTCACTGATAAAGCGGGAAAAGCTTCAATATATGAAAACATGCCTTCCATGTTTCCAAAGCATACTTGTGACAACAAAAGTGATCTGGAAATAATCATTTTATCCTATATTCCTGCTACTGTTTTTCTCACAGTAAGGAATACAGTGATCCCTCGCTTTAATAGCACTTCGACTTTCGCGGCTTCACTCCATCGCGGATTTTAAATGTAAGCACATCTAAATATATATCACGGATTTTTTGCTGGTTCGCGGATTCCTGCAGACAATGGGTCTTTTAATTTATGGTACTTGCATCCTCAGTTTGTTTGCCCAGTTGATTTCATACAAGGGACGCTATTGGCAGATGGCTGAGAAGCTACCCAATCAGGTCATGTATTACGTATTAAATAAAACTCCTCAATGATATACGATATGCTTCCCGTGCGGTGCTTTGCATACTTAAAAGCTCTAGCAGCACGTATTGATTTTTGATTGTTTGCTTTTCTATGTCTCTCTCATTCTCTCTGCCTGACGGAGGGGGTGTGAGCAGAGGGGCTGTTTGCCTAGAGGATACGGACGCTCCTCTACAAAATGCTGCTTTATCGCAGTGCTTCGGCATACTTAAAAGCACAAAAGCACGTATTGATTTTTTGATTGTTTGCTTTACTCTTGCTCTCTCTCTCTGACATTCTCTGCCCCTGGCGTTTACTTCTTTGAAGAGGAAGATATGTTTGCATTCTTTTAATTGTGAGAAAGAACTGTCATCTGAGTCTTGTCATGGAGCACAGTTTAAACTTTTGACTAAATGGTGTTTTTTTATGTCTAGGGGGCTCTAATAATGTTAACAGTGTGGGAGAGTTTATAAGGGCTTAAAATATATAAAAATAACCATACAAACATATGGTTTCTACTTCGCGGATTTTCATCTATCGCGGGGGGTTCTGGAACGCAACCCCCGCAATCGAGGAGGGATTACTGTACATTTTCTATTCGCTTGTGTGAATTCTCATGTAATAAACAAGTAAATTAAAACAAAACCAACTTGGCATGCAAGGTTTCCTGTGATTTGGTCTTTCAAAAGGAAATCATGCCCTGGGGTATGAGGGTTAAAAGTTACTGCAAACGAAGAGAAATGCTGAAATAGCATGCACAGCTGGTCTTCTTTTAAAATGGCCACATCTCATAATATTGGTGTTTTTTTATTTGTTCAAATGTTACATGTTTAAACTATTTTACAATGTGTGTGCAATATTCGACAACTGTCTTCTCTTTGTGGAGGTTTATCCCTTTTACGCAGACAGACCGACCACAGATGTCCAAAATCGCACATATTTAATTTCCTTTATGGTTTTACAGCAACACATAATGCACTAAACAGCTATAAATTGCTTATAGTCCCTTTTATCTTTTATCCTTCCTCTATTCTTCTGCTGCCTCTACTTCTCTTCTCACAAGCTCTGTCCTCTGCCTCCCGACTACAGCTCACCTATTGTAGTGAGGCGGCCCCTTTTACAATGCCCTGGATGTGCTCCAGGTGTTCCATGATGATTTTCTGGGCACCTGGAAGCAATCCGGGTGTAACCTGGTTCCTGTTCCGGCAGCACTTCCTGGTGTGGCATAAGTGCTGCAGTCCAAGGCTCTGTAATCATCCGGGCGCCCCCTGGCAGTGGCCATAGGCCCCAATAGGGTTGAGGTTCTAAGCTCTGATCCCATGGCCCTGATCAAAACCAGGGCAGCTGCCCTCTCGTATCCCAAGGGAGGTATTGTCCCTCTCCCGGTTCTTCCATCTTCCAGGCATCCCGGCTGGGCAAGATCCCCAGCCATCCGCCACAGCTTGAAATATCTGCTAAGAAACTTTTCCTCTGAGTCCAACAGCATCCATTTTAAAGCACCAGTGCAAGGAAGATACTTTTTTAAATGTATTGAAAATACTTAACTTCAGAACACATGTGGTTAATGTGGCTAGTGCAAAAATACAATGTTTGTGAAGAAATAACTTTGACTTGAAAAATACTGGACTTATCCATTAACTTTAATTTCTAGAAACTGTTGGTTTCGGAATATTCATATTAACAGAATAATGACGGAATCTGAAAGAAACTAACTTGGCCTGATAAGATATGGACAATACTGCACAAATTCATTCATGCATGCTCTGCCCTTAGCACTGAACTGAGACCATATATAAACGTTGGTCAAAATATTACTTGTAACATGCAAGTTAAGAGACAATGCTCACACACGCACCTCGTCCAGAAACTGTACTTTCTATCTACCATAAAAATACAGGTAGTATATCCATATGATAAAAGTGCTGTTGAAAGAGTGCACCATATCTTGTTGTATTGGATGTTGACAAATAAAATCTGAAGCACAGTTCCTTATTTTAAAATTATCACAATTTCAACACTGTAATTTGACAGTATTATATATTCTTTGATAACACCCTAAAATATTTTTTAAAGATGTAAATATTTTTAATAAATTTCATTACGCTCATTAAACTTATGTCTAATTTCTGATCTGCCATTGTAAAATCTGCATTACTTCAAGTAAGGCACAATTCTAAACTATTACCTGGGAAAAAATAGAGAACACTTTCAAAACAAACACATATGACAGTTTTAGGCTGTACGTTTCTCTTTCAGAAAACATAAATAGAAAGTGTAACGGTGTATAAATCCACATATCTGACAAGGAGAGTCTTCCAGCAAAAATAAACAACACACAAGCTTATAAAAAACAGCTACTGTCAACAAACAAATGCTTCAGTAGTGAAAGATAAATATGACAAGAAAGTTTTTCAGTGTCTTAAAAATACTCAAATAATTCCTTTATAGTCTGCATGTCCTTTCCACCTAGTCACCTTACTAAAATGTGAGCTGGATCTCATTTACCAACATGTAGCTCATAAATTGAAAGCATTTAAACCATAATTAAAAAAAAGGAAAAAAAAGTTACGTTTGCACATCGTCCTTGATTCTCTGTGGGTTTTCTATGTGCATGTCAGGTTAACCATGGTTCTAATTTGTGAGGGCCAGCAATAGACCTGCTCTTTCCAGGGTTGGCTCCATCCTTGCACCTAGTAGTAACCTGACTCTCTACAGCAGTGAGTCGACTGAGCCTGTTAGAAAATAAAACACTGTAGACCTAAAACAAAAAAATGTAAAATATTTCATGTCACCAAAATATTCCAAGTGAACTTCTATCATAGGAGTTACAAAAGAATTTAAAAGATCTCACAAAGGTTATTATTTCAAAATGTTGTAACAGACGCTTCACTGTTTCACATCAAAATGAACACCTTAAAAGGGGTGCAGAAATATATTTATTTTGATACGGTGTTATTAAATGTCACTGTGTTAAAGCATGATAATCAAATTAACTGCAAACAGAAAACAACCCGACCTTCCATCTGTCTTTTTGAAATATATGCAAATAACCAAGATAAAGTCAACAGATAAAGATTAGCAACAGTATAGATTAACAGAATGAGCTGCCCCTAACCAGTCTTTGACAATAAAAGATATTGTACTTAAAATTAAAGATTAGAAATAATTTATGCAACATGTACAACTTGACAGAATGCAATTGAGAAAGATCTGCCAATAACATATTCGGGTAAAAATCTTATCGACCAAGGAACTGTACAAATGTCATTCCACGAGAATGTACGATTAGTAAACTAAACAAACGCACACACTGGTACTCAGATTACAGGTCTGATTAAATTAAAGATGACCTATGAGATCTACAGCGCATCAGTAACTTTCGTGACAGGACTTTGATTTTCAAACACTCTCTCAAAGGTACCCAATATAAGATGTTGACTTGTGCACGTCTCTCCTCCGTACAGCTCATGAATCTTACTGCTTAGGTAAACACATACATGAGTCAATCTGCAACCATATTCACCACTGCAGCAGATGAGCCATCTCCTTCTCATTCGTGACCTCCAAGTTTTATTGACGCAACTTGCGTAAACTAAGACAACAGCAAACAAGGATACCGATAATCCGCGGGAAATATAGCGGCTTAGCACGTCCATGTTAATGGGGAAATACGCACGCTGTGGGACCTGAACAGATGTTAGAATGTGTACTTTTTTAATCACGGGGTTAACAAATACAGTTTAGACTCGCTGTGACACGAGGGGGGATTAGGGCAGCACGAGCTTCGTCAGATGACAGTCGCCCGTCCAAGATAGCTGCCTGCACTCACAGTGAAGCGTGCAGTTAAGTGTGACGGGCGGAAAACAAAGATTCAGGTGCGGTCGGTCTGGCAAAGACAGAGCACACGCCTCTCCGGATGCTCATCTGCCCAAGCTTGTGTGAACAGAAGAAACCTGCGGCTCGCTCGCTCCCCAGTTCAGTACAAACTTTTGTCTCCCCCGCAACGCCGACGCTGCGCTTCTCTGCCCGCCAGCTTTGCGCCCCCCCGTGATGCGTTATTTAAGCAACTTACGTGCCCAGGATTTCTTTGAACTCGAACATCTTCTTAATGTCATCGACTTGCTTCTTCCACGACACGTTGCTGGTCTCCCCGTTTTCCCGAGCCATTGTTGCCTCAGCAGCCAAACCGTCGCAGATACCAGCCGCCGATGAGTGGTTCTGCCTGCCTCGAGCTTTCCTTTCCTGCACACTGGGAGCGCAGCTACAGGAGACAATGCTATCGCTGCTTCTTCTTTTTGTTAAGTCGCCGCCCTCGTGCTGCCTGCTATTTAGCGTTTCTTGTTTGAATTTTGTCTCACTTCTTGTTTGCTCTGATGATCCGCCTTTGCTGCTCTCCTCCTCTTCCAAGAGTTGCGCCTCTTGGTGTCGCGTGTGGCGCGGCGTGTTGCCCTTAGCGGCTCCGAGGTGTAGGTCGAGAAATAACCAAAAAAAAATACACAAACAAACAAAGCACACGTTTAAATATCCCCCGAGTACTTTTCTTCAGTAGTCTTTATTGAAACACCTTTTTGCCGAGGAGGGCTATTTCACTTTACCATGCTGCCTGAGCCGCTCCGTTGTTATGGCAATGTGAGAAGAAATAAGATGCTGCTCGGCCTGTCAGCTCCGCTCGTGCATGTGCGTGTGTCTGAGTGTGACTGAATGAAGGCAGATAATTCGCATTGCACCAAAAGCGCACACACACACACGCACATACACTCACGTCAATGACAAGGGGCTGTGCTTCCCGCAGCTGACAAGCCAGTGTAAGCGCCAGGCTGCTTCGGACGCGACTCCTAAGTAAATAATACTGAAGCGAACCGCCAGACCGCAACAGATCGGGCACACGAAATAAGATCGACAGAGCATACTAATGGTACAGCACAACAGGCTGCCTGTGAAGGTCATCTCTGCGTTCTTTTATTATTTTAGCCTTGTGCTAAGTTTCGCGACCAAGCTCTTCATAAATAATACGCTAAGAGGCCCGTGACCCCGTTTGACACCCCTTAGTGTCCTCTGCGTCTCCCGCCACGCCTGTGCCACTACTAACAGGGTACTGTTGAAAGTCTTGCATTTTGTTTATTAAAGCAAACTAAATCTATTTACTTATCGTATTTACCGAGCTTTGTAACAATTTTCTTGCCAGGCAAAGCCAAGACGATTACCTGGAAAGATTTCACGTTAGTAAATAACTCAAACTGAGTTTTTTCATTTTGAGCTGTTTAATTATAAGTCCAAAAAGTATTCCGTGATTACAAAATATGGCCTATTTTCTAATCGCATTAACAATATTAAGATGTGCTGGTCTGTTAAAGTGATTTAAAACTTTGGAGTCATGTCAGATGACAGACTTTATATCAGGTTTATAATATTTAAAACAGCCTGTTCACTCCTATTTGTTATTCAATAAGCAATAATGTATTTTTTATATAATAATGTATGTAATTTATCAGTGGAGTCAGTGCTGGCTAAAATGGAACAAATTGCCACTTTCAAACTCACTATATTCCAGGTAAGAGTCAAAGGAGTTTAACATATCCAGGGCACACCCGGCTATGCATTCACACTCACTCATAAAGAGCCAGTTTAAAGTCTCTAATCAACATAACACACACTTTTTGAAATGCGAGTTAAAAAATCATAGGAGTAAGGGGACACAGACACAAAGAATGTGCAAACTGCCTAAGCTGTGCCTGGGCCAGGATTCATCACCAGATGCCTGGTGCTTTGAGGTAGCCGCACTAACCACACTGAAGAATAAAGCTTTAGGTTTTTGTTGTTGTCATGCCTTGAGTAGTGTCTTTGGAGGACTACAATATGTACACTTCAATTATTTTTCAATATTTTGTAAAGTGTGCTTGAATCCATTGCTATGTAGCTGGATGCTGGGAAACAGAATAATGCCCTCAGTGCTAATTTACTCAACAACTTAAACATACACACAATGATGAATTGCCAAACTGGGAAATGAAAAAGATGCTATTTATTAATATGTACAAGTGACAATTTCAAACCTGAACTTTACTGTTTTTGTGATAAAAAAAAAACATCTATCAAACTATTGGAGGTGTTAACTTCACTGCTCTGAAATCTGTGTTATTTCTAAATGAAACAAGACAGGAACTGATTCTGAAGTGGTAGTGGATGGTTGTTTTTTGTTTGCCATTTGTTGACCAAGTGAGAAAGGCTAGATTGAGATGGTTTGAACACGTACAGAGGAGAGATGAGGGGTACATCTGGAAAAGAATGTTGAGGGTGGAACCACCAGGTAAGAGGAGAGGAGGAAGGACAATGAGGAGGGTTATGAATGTGGCAAGGAAGGACATGAAGGCAGTCTGTGTGGCAGAAAATTATGTGAAAGACAGGGTAAGATGGAGATGTTTGATCCACTGCGGCTATCCCTAAATGGAAGCAGCTGAAAGAAGAAGGAAAAAAAGCCATATTCTGTTAACTCAATATATACTGGTGAGAATCTTATCAGGTGGATGCAGACAAATCCAAACATGATATTGCCATCAGCTCAAAAAAATATTTTCCCCAAAAGCCAATATTTATGGTCGAGCCATGCCCAGCACTACAGTGTCATCACAGCTATGTTTAAACAAAGGAACACAAAGGGCCAGGGCAGACAAAGCATTATACAGTACAATTAAATAAGCCTACTCTCCTACTGGTATGGTAATACCTTTTGTTTTGCAAAAGTAGCTATGCTTTAACAGGTAGAATGAAAAAGGCAAGAGGGACAAAGTGCTGCTGCTCTCTACTAAGCTGAAGTTTAGCAATTTACCTTTATTTTTTCACACCAACTTTATTAGAGTACACTATTTGCTTTACTGAGCTGTCAATGACCTGTCCCACACAGTGACGCTGGTAATGATAGCCTGTCTATGCATGAAGGACTATTTACTTTGTTTTCTGTGTTCTGACAAATAATTTACAGATCCATTATCTTCTGCGTTGCATTGATTTTAATGCACCTTTAATTACAGCTCACACCTAACTTCACATGCTACACAGTTGCTGGACAATATATTGCACAAACATTTTTAGATTTCTTTTATATAAAGAACTATAAAACACCACTAAATTCTAGCATCAATGTGCATGGAAATCAGCACACAAATTAATATTATAAAATATTTTCCCTTATTTCACAAATTTCAAAACTGTAATAAAAACTCAACAGCACAGTACCGTTTATAAATAGTCAGTGTGGCCTAGTGGGTAGAGCACTGGACTTTGGTGGCTGGTCCACTCTTCAGGTGAGGTTTACAATGTCATCATGAATGGGACACGCCACTTCCCAGTCCTTCAACTGCAAAGACATAAATAACTGTAATGTGTTGTCATCTTGTAGGTCACTTTTGCGTAAAGACATCTATGGAATAAATTATCTTACGCCCTCTATTTCCTTTGATTTATGAATCCACATTATGTAAATGAAAAAATGAAATTGAAAATAAACCTGGCATCTTATTCAGAACAACTGTGACATGTGAACCCTAACTCATCAAGGTCAATTTCTCCCATTTTAGTTGTCAGAGTGTTATGATTTTTTTTTTTGATATACGAGATCATTAATTTCCAAGTTTAGTCCTGTAGTTTTCCTATGGCTGCATGTTTTTGTTACAACCACTTACACAGTCAGTCCGTTATTTTATCACTAATTGATCACATTGTTTTATCAGCTGATCTGTTTATGTTGTATTGAGAAAATCACAACAGTGGGAAATTTGTAAGAAAATTGGAAACATGCATTTTTGCCATAGATTTAAATGATTAACTCTTTGGTTATTTTGCTAGTAATTAACCTTTTTGCTGTGGAGGTTGCTCACTTAATTATATTCTAATAAACTTCATTAATGACAAGAAGTATAGACACCTGAGCAAACAACACTGAATGCTGTAAGGATGAAGCTACTTGAGTATCAGACCCACTATTATGCTAACTAATAAATACAATAAGGGCTTAAATAACCAGAACACCTGGAGAATTGGAATTAAAGTCCATCCATCATTCAACCCGCTATATCCTAACTACAGGGTCTACTGGAGCCAATCCCAGCCATCACAGGGCGCAAGGCAGGAAGCAAACCCTGGGCAAGGCGCCAGCCCACCGCAGGGCACAAACACACACAGACCAAACAAACAGTAGGGATAATTTAGGATAGCCAATGCACCTAGTCTGCATGTCTTTGGATTGTGGGAGAAAACCAGAGCACCCGGAGAAAACCCACACAGACACGGGGAGACCATGAAAACTCCATGCAGGGAGGACCTGGGAAGTGAACCCAGGTCTCCTTACTGTGAGGCAGCAGCGCTACCACTGCACCACTGTGGAATGAAAGTCAGAATGATAAAATGTAACAACAAAGATAGAAAAAGACAAAACTAATCATCTACATTTAATATACATACAGTAAACACTTACTAAATTCCAAATAAAAATTTATCAAAATCAGTTTTATCATTTACAAATTGACACCAAAACATTGCAACTCAGAAATAAGAGCCTGATTAAGTAATGGAGGAGTCCAATAAAAAGCAGAAGGCGGCTGAGGCAACAGGGAGCCCCCCATGACTGAGCTCGAGACCTATTGACCAAGATTAAACAAGATTACAAATTGAACAGTCACTAGTATATCTGCCATTAATGAAAAATATAGTATATAATCAACTGTAACACCCTGTTAGTAATTTTAAATTAAATACAGAACATTGTCCAAACCAATTCAGTCTAAAATGGGGTGGCATAGAGCGGGACACTACACCAAGCAGCACTGGACATTTGGTAAAAATAATAATAATAATAATAACAATAATAATAATAATAATACATTTTATTTATAAAGCACCTCAGTTCAAAACCATAAAGACTAAAATGAATAAAAGGATAAAATAAATTAACTCCAATTACTGAAGTTTACATAAATAAAAGTTAGACCTGACTTTAAAAGAGAAAATTTAAAAATAAGTCAAACTAGAATTACAATGAAAAGAAAGAACTACAAAATAAACAAGAAAAAAGTACAACTAAAAAAGTGCCAATACAAGCAAAGGAATCAAAGGAAACAGATATTAAACTGAAAAATTTAGGGAAGCTAATCTAAATTCCAAAATACTTTAAGATTGTCACAATCAAAATTTAAAAAGTCAGTAGTTCAAAAACACTAATCCAAAGATGTTTTTCAAGAAACAAATTCAATACTGTATCTCATAAAATCTTGTATGTAATGCATGCTCATGTAGAATGCACATGCTTGATTTAGCCCAAAATTTTCATGTATTAAAAGAACTTCATATATAATGCACATAGTTTTCAAGATTTAATTAAAATTGCAGTCATTTTTTAAACAAAATGTAAAATAATAACAATTATTATAATCATATTTTATTTAAATTATGTAAATAAGTACATTACATTTTTAACAATGCTTATAGTACTAGGGTGCTATACCATGTTAGCCATTAAGGAATTTTGAGAGAAGTTAAGCAAAATGACACCTTTTATTGGCTAACTAAAAAGATTACAATATGCAAGCTTTTGAGCTTTTTACATCTTGCCTGAAGAAGGGGCCTGAGTTGCCTTGAAAGCTTGTACTGTATATTGTAATCTTTCTAGTTAGCCATTAAAAGGTGTCATTTTGCTTGACTTCTCACTATAGCAATACTTATAAAAACAAGTAAATACTTATAAACACAAGTTTTTAAATCAAAAAAATTGTCATTAATGCCTTCATGACAAATATCACCATCATTATATTCATCTGATGACACCTGTTTATCCTTCCAGAAAACAGCGTCCTCACTGCAATCAAAATTAATAGAAATAAAACAATTGAGGAAACCATGTTGAATTATAGACACATCTAATTCATTTCAAGGTGAAAGTATCCATTCAGCCAGTTCAGAGAGAGTTGGTTGGTTGAAATGTGTGATAGCCATTGCTTAATCATGCATTCCATTTATGACGGATAGCACCCTTTATTGACTTATTAACAAAAACATCTAAAGGTTGTAATAGATGGGGCATGCCTCCTGGAATAATAATAAGATCATATTTTATTTTCTTGAGTTCCTCCTTTACAGTATATTTACGTGAATCGAGTCAAGCACCAACATAGAAAGTTGTTTCCATAGACCACGGGAATGTTTTGCCTAAATGCATTTTAACCAGGTCATTGGTTAATGCTTCATCCATCCATCCTTTAGAGTGAACACAAATGTATGCAGCACTTGGAAATTGTATTCCTTTGGGTAGGGATTTTCTCTTAAAATTATGAAAGACGGCAACTTTCCTCCATCTGCAGTACATGCTAATATAACAGTAAAGTGAGACTTCTCATGTCTATTTTGTCTACAATCCTATTTCAAGGTATATAAAAAGTAAGGGGTGTCTGATTTGAGTTTCCATTCTATGTAAGATTATACTATATGTGTGTTCTTTTCTTAATTTGATAATGTTCTTTAGGAACTCTAGGAGCTTTGTTTCGTAGTCATCTGGAAGACGTTGTGCGATGGTAGTTCTTCTACGAACTGAAAGACTATGCCACTTCATAAAACAAACTGCCCATCCATAAGATGCTTTAAAATCTGTTGATATTACAAGAGATTTTTTAAGTTCCAAAGCTTTAAGTCTGATTTCCATGCTTTAAACACCAATTCCCTGTAGCCTCCTATTTGTTACCCAGTCCATTCATTTTTTTTCTCGGTCTGGAAAACTTGGTGGGACCCCACGATTTGCCTTTTTTTAGCAGGCAACACCTGTTTGTGTGCCATAATCAGATGTTTGACTCAGGAATACAAAAATGGTGACTTGCTCCACAATTGATATTAGTTTAGGCATATTTTATTACTAACAGCTTTTAAGGGCTTACAATACTAAATAGTACTAAAATTATTACCTCCTGAAGGAACAATTGGCATCCACCTGCCTACTACTATCAAGTCCACTGACCAAGTCAAAATTACCAACTATAATGCATTACAATGCACATGCGGACTGAACGGTTAGAGAAAGATGAGTGCTGATGTCTTAAGTGAGAGGGGACAACTGTGATGCAGCTCCTCCCAAACCTAATGTTGTATACAGAATAGCACTTAGTCACATTGTATTTGTGATACATCCAACAGCACTATAACTGATGGCCACTGTCTTACAAAACATCCCGGGGGATGCTGGGTAACACAGCAATATACACAATGTCTCAGTGGTTAACACCACTGAATGATCCCGTTATTAAATGTGCTGATCCAAGCCTTATATGTAAAATAATAAAAACGTAATCTAAGAACTGAAGATCCCTATCCTCAATACACATTTCTCAATCCAAAAACTTACTTTAGGGTGAATATTTAAATATTCTGTCACTTTTTAATTTTTAAGGTGTCACTTCAGTGTTCTTACCAGATGCTTCTCATATGCCACTTTTTTACTAGCACTAGAAACTAGAAGGTGGTCTGACTGTTTCTTTACAAACAAGAACTCTAAGGGAGGCACTCTTAAAAACAAGGGTGCCAGAGCAGTTCTCCAGAGCAATTCCATAAAGGAACCATTTTTGTTTCCCAAAAGACCCATCCACATGAAGGTCCCAGAAAGAACTTTTATAACCTGCTCCATATAGTAAATAACCATGGATGAGATAGTAACAGATTTGTGAAATACCAATGATTCCTAATTTTAAAAGGACTCTTGCTTCATATAATAACACAGGCCAAGTCCATTTTTTCTTATTCTGTTAAAGTCCTGCTAGGTTGCCTAACATACAGTAAAGATTACATTTTTTTCCACATATTAGAAAGTTTTTCAAGGCACAAAGAACGAACTTCATATGCAAAGATCCCATCCCAGAATAAAATGGTGCTTTGTCAAATAACAGTTCTAAGACGAACCAAACAACCCAATAAAGAACCATAAAATGCCATTAAAGAATGCCAGAATTTGAGTGTACATTGATTACATTAAGGTTAATAAGCACATTTTTTGGCAGTTCTCATACAGTAGATATGTAAGAAATTGTCATTATGCTAAATGTTCTTTGGGCAACATTGCTGCACTGTAATTACCGCTCCTGTTTCACACCTCTGAAGTCCTAGGTCCAAATGCTAGGCTCTACATGTAATGGAGTTTGTTCATTTTCTATGTGCCTGCATGAGATTTATTCCCATATCCCAAAGTGAGGGTATGTGGGTGTATGCAAGAGTATGCCACAGGATGTGTTAGCCCTCTGTTACTGAGACAGGCACTGGCCTCCATCAACTCTGCAATGCAAATTAGAACATGAATAGATAGAGAATTATTCATTTTTTGCTGATTTATATACTTTTGAATATTTATTTTTTCTTTAACAAGGTCTTAACTGCAACAAATGTCTATTTCCGCCAATGTCTTTGATATAAAGTAAAATAATTTTATGAGAAGACTATTCACTATGCTTTCTGTACGCTGACTAGTAATTTGCAGATCTGTTATTTTTTGGCTTGCATCCACCCCATCTAGTTGATTCTACAGAACCTACCATTACACTCTTTTTTTCTGCCAACTTCTTTGATATTCATCTATACTTAATAGTAGTGATACAAAAAAGCATAACGTCAACTGGGAAGTAAATAAGATGCATGACTCTTAAACCCCACACCCATCTGGCCTCTGGAGCTACCACCACCACAACCCACCTTAATACAAACCCAAACCACAGCCCACTAGTGATCACTCCACAACACACTCCATGCTTTCCATAAGGCTTATAGATGATAAAAGGGGCAATTTGTTACAATGAAAATAATTTCTAAACAAACCACAAAAATTCTACAGTGTATATCTCTTAAAAAATTCAGCAAACAAGTATACCCTTTACTTCAAGTTCTTTGTAGAACTGCACCATGAAATTTAATAAATTGTCAAGGAAATGTCTCTATTAAAATCATCAAACGACACAAATTCAAGCGCTGTACAGTCTATAAAAAAACAAAGAAGGAAGGGAATTGTGTGCTAATCACATGATTGGTGTGATGTGTCGGGCTTGTGGGGGTTCGCATGAGTTGAAAAGTCTCATGAATATACATGAGTCCAGAAGCTTTCAATTCAACTAGAATAATAATTACTTTCTACTGCTCTTCTATATTTTACAGGAATGTTAATCATATCACTGCACCATGGCTGACTTGTCCATGTTGTGTTTGCCATGCTTTCCTATCCCCATTGATCTATTACTATTATTCTAATCTAAATGGCAAGTTTGATGGCACATTGCTGCAAGTTCTTCCTTTTCTGCCATTCACACTCATGACCTTGCACTTAAAGCCCTCCTCACAGTAAAAGCAAGCTATAAGAAACTGAAGAGACAATCCTGCAGATTAACATCTTCCTACAGTACATGCACATGGCCACATGGATGATGGTGACACCAGTAAATGGTCGAGTACTGAGTCCTGTGACAGTAACCACGCTAGCTAGACAGCTTGAAGTGTGGAGTCTTTGGTAATGCTTCTTATGCAGTAGTTCAAACTATTGACCATTACACAATAGGCAAATGTAGGTTAGATCAACTCTTTGGAGCATGTCCAAATCAATAGGCCCTACATGTGAAATATAGAAGCTCAAATGCATCTAGCTATTTTCCTGTCTTCCTACTACCACAGCTTTTAGTCCCATTTTAGATGTTTTCTCAAAATTTCTGAAATTAATATGTTTCTTAACTATATATTCCATGAAAACCTGAGAAACAAGCAAAATCTTCTGAAAGAGCACTTCACACTATTCCATCCCACCTTTAGTTTTGTGATCCCCAGTGTCAGGAGTCTCCTGGCATGTGTCTTAAAACCCAATATTAAAGAAACAAAACAGGTTTAAGATTCCCCAATTCCACATTTCATTAAAAGTATTAATTGCAATACATCTTTTTAAAGGATAAAAAAAAAAAAGACCCTACATGAGTGCGTAAATTTGCCATGTGATAGACTGGTATTCTGTCCAGTGCTCCTGGAATGGGTTTTAGTTCTGAGTTACCCCATACTACAATATATGTTTATTTGCAAAATGAAAAATGAATGAATGATTCAGTCCTGCCCTCCTGCCACATCTTTGTGGATCTCCACTTCCACCTCACATTTACTCATTTTTGGATGTATTTACTCCTTGGTCTCCACAGCTTTTTCACTTCATGATTTTCCATTGTACTCTTTTTAATCCTCTAATAACAATTTGGTTTCAGTGAGTTATTTAGCAGCTAAGAACTTCCTGGTATCTCCCAGGAAAAAGCAAGACCAATGTTTAATGAATTCTTGGAGGAACTTACTTTATAACTGTCACACAAGTGCGTTTGAGAGACAACTAGAGGGCTTATCTAATGGTAATTCTACCCCGAGTTGAGTGTTGGTGCTGCTGCCTAAAGCTTTTGCACCTCTCTCCCCTACAGATCAGTGTCAGTAACAGTGGCTTCTTCTTAATGGATTCCACTAACATTTTGAGTCAGTATACCTTTGACTCCGGTCTAAAAAGGCCTCTTACAACTTTTCAACCTTTTTATTGTTTTTCCAACAATTATATGGGGCTTGCCTATACAGTGTTCCAGCTGTTTATCTCACTCCTGTGTTTTGTTTTACATAACTTATTTCTTTTAGAATTTTCAGAAGCTTGTATTAATTTAGATTCTCCATCCACTATATCATCTTTAGAAAAAGGAGCTCCAATTATTAAAAAAATGCTTATCTTGCTGTAATTGGAATGTCTAGGGCATGTGGCTAGCACTTTTTTTAGCTATCTCCAGATGGGCTGCGGTATGGTGGGATGAGGAATTTATTCTATTTTGATAGTCCTCTTTGTTTCATTTATCTTTACAAATAAACAAAAATTGAATGAATGATTCAGTCAGCACCATATATACACACATTGCAACACAAGAATACTTTGTATGAAACGTGCTACATAAAAAAACATCTATTGACCTATTAAGAGCAGGTAATTCAAAAAGGTCAGTGGTAGCGTTACTGCCTCACAGTAAGGAGACATGGGTTCGCTTCCTGGGTCCTCCCTGTGTGGTGTTCGCATGTTCTCCCCGTATCTGCGTGGGTTTCCTCCGGGCACTCCGGTTTCCTCCCACAGTCCAAAGACATGTAGGTTAGGTGCATTGGCGATTCTAAATTGTACCTAGTGTGTGCTTGGTGTGTGGGTGTGTGTTTGTGTGCCCTGTGGTGGGCTGGCACCCAGCCTGGGATTTGTTCCTGCCTTGTGCCCTGTGTTAGCTGAATTAGCTCCAGCAGACACCCCCGAGACCCTGTGTTAGGATATTGTGGGTTGGACAATGACTGACTGACTAATTCAAAAAGGTGTTATCTGTCACACTAATATAACCTTAATGCACTGTGTCCAAAATTTGAGAAAGTTGACCTTTTCTTTTGAATGATCACTTGAATGAGGAGAAACCCATTAGCTGTCCATCACTTGTCAACTGGGGACAGAAGAAGAGGTGAACACTGGGGAGAAGGGGCTTAAAAGTGTGCAACCCTCTTGCTCCATGTACTTGAATTAATACACATGGCTTTGTATACATTGTCTTGTGTGGATTAGCTCTTTTGGCATGTTTCTAATAAAAACTGAGAAGCAGCCTCATTGATGTGGAGAACATTCAGCCCTGACTGGGAGCATAAAAACTAAAAACGAATAAAGAAAACATTTTTTATTTAGTTGCACAAGCAGCTGCTCCCACATTGTCTTTTAACAAGTTTTCTAACAAGTGTCATTAACAAGTATTAATGTAATTAAATTGTAGGTTACTGTTAAATGATGATGCTTTTTGCTTTTAGTTGTAAAAATGGTAGAAAATGTATTGTGCCAAACTCACACTTAAGGGAACAAAATAAAGAGTTTTTCTGACCTTATAAAATTCTAAAAAATAAAAAAACATTTATGAAAAGGAAGAACTCTAAAATTGAAAATATTCCTGTCTTTCAAAACATGTAACTGTACAAGAATATGTTGAACATTCATGTATCAATCGATTTTCTATCCTACTCAGTTCAGTTCAGCATCACCTATCCCAGCATGGATATTCGATCCCACCTTTAGTTTTGTGATTCCCAGTGTCAGGGATTCAAGTTTTTATGTGCACACGCACACACTCTCTTAAGCACGCAGATTTCAAAAATGAATCAAAACACCAATTTACAAATGGGCGGAATTTAGACAAAAGCTCACACAAACTACATTTTATAGTATGTTGAACCAATTTATGGCAGAACAAAGGAAATTACTGGGGTGGGATGGCACCCTGCCCGGGGTTTGTTTCCTGCCTTGCGCCCTGTGTTGGCTGGGATTGGCTTCAGCAGACTCCCGTGACCCTGTAGTTAGGATTTGGCAGGTTGGATAACGGATGGATGGACAAAGGAGATTAAAGATGTAATTCTAATGCCAGATCTATTAAACACAGCAATACGATGAAGACATGGTATTCAGTGTTCTGTCAGATTCCAGCTACGTACAGTAAAGTCGTCCTTCTTTACCAAACATTTACCACTGCAAATGCTATTTAATATTGTAGACATCTAATTCAGAAGGCTTCTTTCTTTTTAAATTTTAAAAACTTTCTTTGTTCAGACCAAAGTGTGTGTGCATATTTATTTACTTACTTATCTACCTATTTATACATTTATTTATTTAAAGAGCTTCTGTAAAAAGCCACTTTTCTCCCTGTGGGTCAATAAAATGATATTTATCTATCTATCTATCTATCTATCTATCTATCTATCTATCTATCTATCTATCTATCATGGAAAAAGAGGACAAATAGAGACATCAAATACTATTCTGAATGTTTAGCCTTTTTTTAGGATGTATTTTTTAAAATTATCATAACCAGGCTGCTACTCAAGTTCCAAACTCCTACCCAAACATTTCTACTGTTACAGCCATGGGAAGAAACCCTTAACAATAAATAAGGAACACTTCATCTGATATGATCTCCATGTGCCTTGAGCTTCTTACCCTGCTCCATTCCTGTTTGTTTGTGACAATCAGCCACACATCTTCTCTCTCCCCAGTGGAGCCAACCAACCCAATACATTTGCTCCATGAAACCCACTTTTAAATTCACTTGGATGTTACCACAAATCACAAAATTTTTGTATGCTTTTTAATTCTCCAGGGAGGGATTAGTGACAGGAAGTAAATTTCATTGTGAGTAAGAAAAACAATTTTGCATGTTGCTTTATTAAAATATTTAAACACATATGTATTTAAATTTTTGCAAATGTGTGAAGAGGGATTGTGGATCGTGTGTTTGGAAGGGGTGTGATTTGTTGGTGCATGGTCCACTAAAGATAAGTCAGTACTGATGCTATTGACTTCCAGAGTATTGGAGCTGATAGTAAGTGGAGGTCCCAAGCTTTTATGGCAGTCTGTCTTTCAAAACAAGTTGTATAACTGAGTATATCGATGAACTGGCTTTTGTGAATTATAGGAACATCCAGAAGGCCTTTAAAATTGTCATAACAGCATAAAACTAATATCTTAATTATTATGGATAAACATATTACTAAAGGAAAAGGTAAAGAAACAGAATCTGGAAAGAATAAGACAGGTGAAGGAAAACCTGACAGATATATTGTTTACATGAATAAGGAAAAACATTTAAATTATGAAAAAATCAACAGTTGCCCAAGGTGCAAAAGAACAAAGTAAAGGAGAGAGGTTAGAATTTCATCACCTTGATAGTTTACAGCTTTTCCAATGTATTATTGGAATACACACCGGGAGTAGAAAAGTTCAATGTTGGTATCTTATGTCAACTGACTCGTGATCTGCATGTTGTTGGCTATCCATTACTAAACTGGGGCATAATGCAGACAAAAGGGTGCGACCCTGAACGAAGCAGAAGTGTCTCTTGCTTTGTTTTTATTATGTTGTTTTAATGTGAGCACTCATTGAGCAAGCTGTACTTTCTTAACCTTGTTTGGTACAGTTCAATGTGATTGTGATGCACCATTAAAAGAACATTGGCAAGCATTAATGTTCCTATTTACAGAAGACAGTCTTTAGCACTTTGACACCAGTCTGCTCCTGTCCATTAACTGTGATTATGATTCTGTACAGTGCAGCATTAGCCTATTTCAGGATCTCAATCGGATCCCACAAATACCAGCTTGCTAAATCTAAGCTCACCCTTTGCTAATTTAGAGGATTCACACATGTTAAAAATAAACTCTGTGTAGGCATAAGTGAGTGAGGGGGGTGGGCAGGGGAGGATTGGGAGGAATGTACCTGACTGTTTCCAGTGTGTTCTGTGATGGGAAATACATCACACAAGTTACAGTAACATGACTAAACTACAATGGTTTACTGCTTTTGTGCACAAAGACCGAACTGCATGTTAGACACTCTTCTGCAGTGCTTATTGGAGATGACTTTTTACCAAAACAGAAAAACAATCCCATACAACATAACAGTTTAACGTCTCTTCTTCTGCCAAGTACTGTATCTTGAAATATAAATAAGCAGTTCTTTAAACAGAGAATATCAGTACTGCTTTGAAAACCTATTTGTCTGTAACCCTTTCAATTTATTATGCTGAAGCATATATTATTCCCACTTTTTCTTCACCCTGATATAAGGTGTATTACTGTTACAGCTATTTGGCCATAATGAAAAGCACCAGAAGGTGTACATCTTTCATTATTTTGATTAGTCATAACTTATCACTTTTGAATTAATGTTCCTACATAGAAACAAATGCAGGATACTCTATTTTCAATTTACTTTACAGACTAATACCACTGATAGTCCCTCATTAGCAAACTTGTTTTTTTCTAATCGTTATAATGTGTGTAGTTTCACCTATCAAGCAATTAAAGCATAGCTGAGAAACAATAATTACTTTCTACCTCATGATGCTCCATATACTGATATTGTTTCACACAACCTCAATATCTAGGTCCACCTCATAAGAAGGACGTCTAGAAACCAGGTTTTACCTGAAAAAGTCATTCAGACCACACCTAGAGCCAGAATCCTGGTGGACATCTTGTCCTTGACTTCATTCAGCCGTACTGTATATATGAAATTTCAGTTCACCAACTGGGAAGAAAAGAGAAAACTCTGAGCAACAGGTAATTTGTGACTACTTTGCGACTTATCATCTGTTTTACTTTTAGTCTGCTTTTTCTGGTGACACTTACAGTGACAATGTGCTAAACTGGAATTACCAGAATACCCTCGTCATGAGTTTGGGAGTACCTGATCATGAAGAGAGGCAGAAAACCTTACAAGAGGACGGGAACATTAACCTTTGACTTGTTTAACACAGGAGAAACAATCTTTATATATAAAAAGATGTATTCATTTTAAAAAATGCTCTTTAACAATGAAGCTCCACAGAGCACAAAAAGCACAGCAGGAGATGCATGTAAAAATTGATAAACCAGTCCCACAAAATAAATTCAGTGAGATCAAAAAGTACAAGGTACAAGGTCAAAAATCCACAAAGCACAATAAATATAATAATGATAATCAGAAGAACTCACCAACACCTATGCATACAATGTACTTTTATAGGACTGAGGGCAGCCTCTTGATGCTGATGTGCAGGTGGCCCTGCCTCTTGTGGAACCAGCCACAAAACAAATGCAACATAATAGAAGATACACAGACACGTAGAAACAAAATAATGAACAATGTGCTACATTTCAGCCAGGGTCTCTTCCCTGGCTAAGTTTAAAGGCATTTTTTTGTTCTTAGTTGAGTCATTTACTTATTGTAAGGTTAATTTTCTCAATCATCTACTGTATTGTCTTTGCCTGTGTTATGTTCCATGTGTTTTGTGGGCGGTCCCAGAAGAGGGGGGGCCACCTACCAATCACTGCCAGGAACAGCCCTCCTCCTAATAATACGAGAGGTTCTCTCACAGTTCCTGGTGGTTCATTTAATATGCACTAGAGAGCTGGTAAGTTTTCCTGTGTTCTAATGTGATTTTGAGATTTTGTCTGGATTCCTAGCCATCTTTGCTTTGTTCTATTGTGTTTGCCCTCAAATTGTGTATTAGGACTTGTTCACTTTGGATTGCCCTTGCTGGCAACACCTTTTTGCTTTTTGTGCTCTTCGGAGCTTCATGTACTTACTGTGCCTTCTTGTGATAATAAATCTTTCATTTTATAAAGATCCAACTAGGCCATTTTTGTCTGGGGTTTTTGATGGCATTTCCCCCTATAGTAGGCATTTTTGAAGTGCTTTTGGGATTTACGTGCTTCGGGACTTCAAGGCATAATAAAGATGAACAACAATATTAACAAAAAAAAAAACAATCACAAAAGACATTTCAAACCCAGCCAGGCAAGGAACCCTGGCTGAAACATAACAAGCCTAGCCTCAGTAATTTATTCTAGTCCTTACTAGGGAATTCCCAGATGCTCCTAGGCCATTTCATACAAAAAAAAATCCCTGAAATATGTACTAGGTCTGCTCTTTGACCATCTCTCACTTGACAATGACTACCATGCTCTATGCATACTAATTACAAGTTCAAGCAACTACAACTAGCTCCTCTCAATCTGGGGAACACGTTGTTTTACTTCAAGGTCCCCACATACTGCAGAGTTCTTCAAAATATCATAGAGAGTGAGCTCAGCCACGCAACCCAGAAATCTCATTTCAGCCTAATGTATTCATGATCCTATTCTTTCAATCACAAGATGAAGATCATGACTTAAGGTGAGGAAGGGGGTGTAAAATGACCATCACCATCACCGTATAGTGCAATATTGCCTCCACACCAATTCTTAGGTCAATCTCACAATCTTTTCTATCCTCGCTCATGAATAAGACCCCAAGGTATCTAACCTATTCCCCTTGAGGTAGCTATTTACTCCTTACCTTCAAGGCACTCTCAGGCTCTCAAGTCCTTATCAGATAAAACTGGCAGACCCCAAGTCCTTGATAGATGGACCAAGGCCAGCGGGACAGTAAGAGAGGCAGACACAGAGGTACAATTTTATAAAAAGGTGAAATTTCCTGTGCAATAAATTGCTAAAATAGTCCCAAAAAGTGCAAGTAGCAAAACAGCAAAAAAATATCCAGTAGCTTTTAGAATGTACTAAAAATACATAATAAATGTCTCAAGCAACAAAAAAAGGAAAAAAAATTATTGTGAAAATTGCACCCATCCAATTATTGCTCCATCTGGGTGCTTCACTGTCAGCGCATTCAACCTTTAACAAGCTCAGGGCCCAAAGTAATTCTGGACGTCCTACCCTTCACCCAACTTGTCCTTTCTAAACCCCACTTCTACTTTCCTGACAGGCTTTTACAAGTTCCTCTAGCAATCACCTGACAAGAAACCTGGACACCCATTCCCCTGTCACGCGTGCCATTTCTTAAAATTTTATTTATATTATCGAGGATGGACAGGGTACAGTTAATTATAATCATCAGGGCACCTCTGTGAGGAACTATAAACTGCCCTGCAAGAAGCTAGTGAGGGCAAATATACCCCTACATTGTTGTGAAGAGAGTTGCATCTTCACAGGCGAAAACTACCATTTTAAATAAAATTTAAAAATAAATACATTAATAAAATAATAGTAAAAGGTAGTCTTTGAAATGTCTGGGAATCTGAATTTTTATGTGCCCTTGATCTCCCCTTGGTCACAAATGGTATAGTCAGCAGGAGAGTTGGGTCATTGTTCATTTTCACTGTGTTTGTAAGGGCTAAAGAAGTGCTGAGTTTTACTTACCAGTGATGGTCAGAGCAGACTGCTATGTAAAAGCTTACCTGATTTCATTAGTTATGGAAATATGAATTTATATCAAGTTGTGTTGCAGAGTATCAAAATTAGTCATTTATTGATTTTCCATACCTGCTAGTGGGCCAGAACCTGTTTCAATATCACTGAGTATAAAGCAGCAATCAAGTGTGTTAAACAAAAACAAGATTAACAAGTTAAATGATTGAAGTGTTTAAAATTATTAAAAGGAATTAGTACAGTGGATCTAGACTGTTACTTTACAATGAGTTCATCAAGAACACAGGGACACAGTTGGAAACTTGTTATGGGTAAGGTATGCATAAACATTAGAAAGTTTTCCTCACACACAGAACTACAGACGCATGGATTGAGTTACAAAGTACAGTAGTGTGGTAGACAGTAGGACTCTCGAGACCAACAAATTGTTATTTGGGAGAATCTAGGTGAACAGGATTGGCAAGCTTGTTGGGACTGAACGACCTGCTCTCATTGAAATTTCAATGCTCTAATTAAACAACTTTGGATTTATCAGAATCAGAATCAGATTTATTGGCCAAGTATGTACACAGACAAGGAATTTGACTCTGGTTTTGGTGACTCTTTCATTAAGTTACATAAATGACATACACACAATACTTAATCACACACCTGAAAGATAAAAAACAAGACAGAGAATATAAATATATATACTGCATATATATATATATATATATACACTGTATACATCCATCCATCCATTTTCCAACCCGCTGAATCCGAACACAGGGTCACGGGGGTCTGCTGGAGCCAATCCCAGCCAACACAGGGCACAAGGCAGGAACCAATCCTGGGCAGGGTGCCAACCCACCGCAGGACACACAAACACACCAAGCACACACTAGGGCCAATTTAGAATCACCAATCCACCTAACCGGCATGTCTTTGGACTGTGGGAGGAAACCGGAACGCCCGGAGGAAACCCACGCACTGTATACATACTGTATATATATATATATACACATATATACATACATACAAAGTGCAGAGTGCAAAAAAATGCTGAAATAAACACTAGAGAGACAAAAAAAAAAAAGTATTAACAATATGTGAACAGTATTGCAGGACCCTGGGAAGCCTGAGGGAAGAAACTAACCATCTGTGAGCTTGATGGCCTGTAGAAAAAAACTGTTCTTATACAGTATTTATTTGTTTTGGCATATATTAATCTACTAGCAAAAGAAGCGCGGCGAAGTACTGCCTTAAAATTTTTATTAAGAAGAAAATGAAACCTTTTTAAACTGAGGGAAAATATACCAATAATTATTTGTTGAGGATCTCTTTGTATACTATGTTGTCAGTTCAGCCCTCCGGTTGACCAAGCTGTGCGCTGAGCTTACTCTTGAGCATGCAACGTACAGTTGGCCATGTGAAAAGTAATCTTGTTTCAAATCTCACAGCTTGGATTGCTGCTGTCATAATCGGTTTGAGTTTCATGGTTTGTTTCAATTACGACAGTATTTGTAGGACTTGTGTTGAAGAGACATTCGGCATCTGTCAAGCATTGTAAGCATACAACCGGTTTCATCGATAACTTCACATCCAGCTTTTGAGAGTTTAAACATTCATAAACATCAAAGTGTCCACTACTGAAATCGTCACCTGTGAATCTAAGATGTTTAAGAGGCATTGGCGGTTGTCCAAAGGTGTAAAATATTTGGCCATTTCGGTACACTTGAAAGCGACAACCAAACAATTCAGCGGCACCCATCAACTCACATGCAGAACCATAGGTGAAGGGCTGAAGCATTTCACTCTTATAGTGCTCCTGTGTAGTATAATTATCTTCGGTACCGTCATCAGTCCACACCTTGAAACTGTCCTAGTCATTCAATACATAAGACACAATGTTCCTCCGGATATCAAGAGTGAGCCTGATATGGCCGTGCAATATGTAACAAAGAGAATGGAAAAGGCAGGTGCCATCTCCAGGCATGGAAACCACTCGGTAAGTGACAGTTCTTTGATCGATGGTGATCACCTCGATAGACATGTTAATGGGGGTTGGAATGATAAAGGAAATGGGTACCTGAACAATGTAAAGTAAGTCTAAAATACCTACACAATAACTATAATCGTAATAAATGAACAATAAAACAGCAGAGAAGCCGTGGATTAAATAAAAAGGCTGTAGTTATCAGCAGGGAGACGTGAATCCCGTGGCGAAGCAAGGAAGGGAATGTAGAGACTGGAGTGACAGACGGCCTTATATAGGAAGGCAGCCAACAATGTGGGAGGCATTGGGATGGGGGACCCAACGCCGCCTCACACGGTGACCAAGCTGCAGGCTATGGACGTATATATGTACGTAAGTAGGATTCTATTAGCGTTGGGAACCCACGTACCAAATTTCTTGAAGATGGGCCCATAAGTGACAAAGACTGTTGAAAAGTTCAATATGGCGGCCGACAGTAGCATCATACCACCGAAATAAGTATGTACATTGGTTTCAGTTAGGGCAGGGAAGCCATCTACCAAATTTTGTGAAGATAGTGCCATAAATAAGAAAGTTCAACATGGTGAACGTTGTCAACTGTTATGACCGTTACGCATAGAATTTTGAAATGAAACCTGCTTAACTTTTGTAAGTAAGTTGTAAGGAATGAGCCTGCCAAATTTCAGCCTTCTACCTACACGGGAATTTGGAGAATTAGTGACGTTGGAAATTTCAATATGGCGGCCAACAGTGGCGGCATACCACCGAAATAAGTACGTACATCGGTTTTGGTTAGCGCAGGGAAGCCACCCACCAAATTTCGTGAAGATGGGGCCATAAATAAGAAAGTTCAACATGGCGAACGTTGTCGACCATTATGACCGTTACGCATACAATTCTGAAATGAATCCTGATTCACTTTTGTAAGTAAGCTGTAAGGAATGAGCCTGCCAAATTTCAGTCTTCTACCTACACGGGAAGTTGGAGAATTAGTGATGAGTGAGTGAGTGAGTGAGTCAGTGAGGGCTTTGCCTTTTATTAGTATAGATAACACCCAGCTAATGGAAGAAGTATAACTGTGGCCTGGATGTGAAACGTAGGTAATGATTTTCTTAGCCCGTTTCTTGACTCTGGAATAATACAGGTCTTGTAAGGTGGGTAGACTAGCAATAATGGTATTTTTGTCAGACCTGATTGTTTGATGTAGCCTGTTTTTTCATGAGCTTATGGCAGTAAGGTAACAGAAGATGTTCCTGGTGGGGCCAAACCAGCAATTGGAAACCTTCTAGATGTGCTAATGTGAGTAAAACGCCACAGGGGACATTATCGTCTTTTATTTGTAAACAGTTATTCTGAATAAAACCAAAATCAAAAAGAGATTATGGGAGCAGAAAGTCAGAATATCTCCCCCAAAGTGTTAGATTGTGGCAGACATTTTCCAGGGGAGGCCATACTGCATATTATAGATGGCAAAAAGCATGGAAGCCACCAAGGGCATATGATCCTTTGTTAATTAGTCTTAAAGAAGCCAAAAATAGCCAATGCCACCATCCCTAACATTGAAATCAGAAGGTGATTTAAGGTAAGGGCTAGTCTAGGAGGCAGCAGTGTGACTTGAGAGTACTGAGCAAGCAGGACAAACACCAAGTGTTGAGGGGAACAGCTGCATTGTTTTTGCAGTTCTATGTTTTATATGCTGGTCAAGCCATCTATTGTCTCTTTATAGAACCATTACCCTTTTGGTAAAAAAAAATATTTTTACCAACAAATGTAACTTTTACAACATCTTGTGCCGGGTGAGGGTGGTGCACAAATATCTATATATATAATTCACTAAGGCAAGACATCCATGGAAAGCATGGCGGAAGGGGCATGGATTCACTAAGCCGCAGAAAAAGTAACACCTATGGTGCACGCAGGAAGGAGTCACGCCGGAGGTGAATCACCATATGCAGTGTGTAAAACGGTTTGCAAGGGGTATCCCATGGGATCCTTAAAACAATCCTTTACAACTGAGGTTAAAACACAATGAAGTAAGCAGTCTTTAAAAACCGAGTTTTTCAGTTACGACGCATGACCACGTGCACCATAGCAAACTGTTTTACACGCTACATACAGCAATTTGCATCTGCGACAAACATGCGTCTTCTTAGATGCTCCTGCAGGAACACGGAAAGTCTATGTGAGTCACAGGTGCATCTGGACTGCGCAAAGACGACAACGACTCGAGTGACAAATTGGAGGTGGGCACATGAGCGATGGCGGTCCGCCAGTTTTCAGTCACTTCAGACGATTGTGTGTTGGTTTGTTCCGAGCATTGTTACAATGTTGCTTTTCTTGCTGATTTATTACATTACCGATTTTTCAAATGTTAATTTTCACCCAGTGCTTAAAAATCATTAAAAAACTGGCCTGATTATGCAGCGTATTGTACGCCACGGGTTGACTAGTATACCATATTACAATATACTGTACATTAGGTATGTATTCTTTAGTAATAAAATGTTTACAGAAGAAGTGGATTTTAATTATTTTTAAATATATAATTATTTATTAGTATTGGTGGGTTAGATACTCTGAAAGTCTGGAGTGTTGTTTTGTAGGTTTGCCTTACTTTTAAATATGTCTATCAGCATCAAAGGATCAGATTTTCACCTCCCACCAGGTAGATAAAAAATAATAGGTGGAAAGAGCTTTATAAAAGAATATTGCTGGGAGCTATTAAATATTATGGCACAAAGCAGGAAATAACCCTGGGCTGAATGCCAGTCACATTGTACAGAGCCACGGTGGGCTCCTTTAGAATTGCCAATCAATGTGACATGCATGGAATTGGGATGTGGAACTGGCATCAGGAGAATCAGAGAATCCCAAAATGAACTAAGTGAGAATGTGTCAGTTCCACCCAGACAGTCACCAAATTGTGTACTGAAACCACATCTCTGGTGCTGTAATGGAGCAGTGCTACCTACAGCACCACCTACCCTTCCAACGCGTGACTTCTACTTATATAAGTGAATATCTGTGTGTACCAAATAATAAATACTGTAATGGAATTGGCAGTAATCAAAGAACTCAGGTAAACCAAGTACTACCATTTGTTACAGCTCAGATATAATCTAACATGTACGCTTACTGCCCATGGTCACGCCACATAAAAGTTTGTAGGCAGTCTTAAGCAAATGCAAGCATTATGTTATTTCTATTAATGATAAGAATTGAAATAGATACATACTATTCACAAAAATGACCGGATTCACCGTTCACTTTTCTTAGTTACCTACACTAAGAAAATCTCTTCATGACAACAGAAGGTTTCATATTCCTGTAAGATGTATCAATGACCAGTACATTTCAAAACTTATTATACATCCCAAATACTTTTGAATTGAAAGAGAGAGATGGGGAAGAAAGGCCAAAAGTGGGTCCATATACTGTATGAGACAGTACAGCATTTGTTAGAATATAAAAACCTCATCAGAAATTAGCATTGCGCAGCAGTCCAAACCTGAATGATTTTGTACACACAAGATAAACTGAGCCTTTCAGATCAGCAAAAGCTAGGAATCAAGAAGCAGGTGAACTTTACTCAGGCCATGTCCACTTCAAATAGCAGAATGTGTGATTCCTCCCTTCCAACACCTGAACCAACACACCTCTGGACTGTGTATTGAAGGAGTTTTAAATCTTATGTGTATGGATACAGTATACACAGAGGAATGTGGAATGGCCACTTTCTGAGAAACAAAGAGGCACTTCTCTAGTGTGCCCAACTAGGGAACCTATGGCCTGCCTTGCATTCTTTTATGTCATTCTTCAGTTCATATACAATATTTATGATATGTACGATATATGATAAAATACACAAAGTGGTTAATCCATGCCATCTTTTGGCTTTATTGCCATTCCATTATTCTTCAATCTTGGTTTACATGTTTTGATGAAATCTAAGTGCACTCTTTACACAAAATATTCAGCAAAACCTAAAAAATTTGCGGGCTATTTCTTTTTTCTTAAAAGAAGACAACCCTCACAGTCAAGTTACACACTCATGAATATTCACTAACATGAGTAAGTCAATCAAACTTGTTCAGGCTGAATGATTTCAGGTTACTTGGAGAAAATTGATGTATTATGTAGCCACGGGAAGCCATTTTTTAAAGAAACATTTCTCAGCCAAATTATTGCATGTCAGATTGTCTTTGAATTAACTGTCAGTTTGCAGAGTTTATCCTGTTCACCAGTTTAATTTACTCAAGTAAGAACTCTAAAAACTCTGAAAACAGTTTCTTCTCAAAAAGGTTCAGTTTTATTTAAATTGCTGTCCTATTATTTCTCACTTTTTTATATTATGACAGAAGTACACTAGCAAAGAAGCATTCAGATTATCTGCCGAACCTCTGTCTGCATCTGTTGGATGAGTCCTTGGCTTGGACTGTCTGTATTCTAGTAGTGTTAGTAGGACTGTTTCACTCCTACTAATACCAAAATGCGAGTTGTACCAGGAAAAAAATAAAATAAATAATAGATATTAAACATTTTGGGTGGCACAGTAGGTTCGCTTCCCAGGTCCTCCCTGCATGGAGTTTGCATGTTCTCCCCGTGTCTGCGTGGGTTTCCTCCCACAGTCCAAAGACATGCAGGTTAGGTGCATTGCCGATTCTAAATTGTCCCCAATGTGTGCTTGGTGTGTGGGTGTGCGTGTATGATCTGCGGTGGACTGGCGCCCTGCCCAGGGTTTGTTTCCTGCCTTGCACCCTGTGTTGGCTGGGATTGGCTCCAACAGACCCCCGTGACCCTGTAGTTAGGATATAGTGGGTTGGATGATGGATGGATGGATTAAACATTTCAAACTTAAAAGCATTTCTGCTCAAATCCTTTGTATTTTCATAGAAATGAAAAAGTGAGGGGTCACTAATCATTTTGTTTACTTGAATTAACCTCAGTAGAAGGTTTTGGTAATTTTTTTGAAACAGTCTTGTATTTTGTAGCTACTTTAAGTGGAGTTGAAATGACTTGAGAAAGACATTACATTGCAATATTTTAGGCAGTCATAAAACACATTGATATTCACATTTCATTCCCCTTAGCTAAGTTTTTCCAGGCTCTAACGGAGACACTATATACATACAGAGATTTTGTTTTGTGCTTGGTGCTGTCCAAGGTACTTTCAAAAGGTACTCTGATGCACTTGCCTTACCTTAATCTTGCAATTCTTCCTAAAGCAGGTATGCAGGATGAAAATGATTTACAAATAATAATTCACCAGGATTCTGAAATACAAAACAATAACATATATATGTTTATGTCACCTCTCCATAGCGGGTGCAGCTTGTAAAAGAACCTTGTCTACAATATCAAAAGTAAACTTGCAAATGTACCTTCTTTCAGTAGACCCATACTAGAAGAGATCATCTGTCACTAATGAAATTATTGTCCCCAGAGAGAGTGTCTGAGCAAATCAATACTCTACTTAACTAGCAGACACTCAATCTCAATGGTCAAATAATGGCTTTCCTATGCCAGTAATTTCCTGCTCAAATAATGCGCACAACATTTATTTTGCACAAATTCGTGAGTGAGAAAACCTCTTTTCTGAAGCATCATCTAGATTGGACTGCAATTGTTTTAGCACTAGAGAATCCTTTCAATTTAAGAATGTTTGTCTCACTTATAGCACTGGATTATTTTAGTTGTTTCTTCATTGAAATGTCCTGATGCTTAAAAAAGTTATAGGGGAACAGATATATTTAAACGGATAGTTTTACACTGTAAAGCAAAATGTTCCTGGTGTACCAAGTAACACAAATACAAGGTGATAATCAATTTCTTTTCTTCAAAATGAAAGTTTCTATGCTGTCATAGAAGTTGTTTTGGGTATTCCTGTGCTGCTATTTAGGCAATTGTTCATAACTTGATGAATTATAACCGTGGATGCTAGAGGCCACTATTGCTCCTTAATCCTAACAGACAGACACTGAGGACACAGGGTAAAAGCACCAAGAATTAATTTATTACTTTTAAACTCTTTCACAGAACTTTCTAACACCACAGCCACAAGTAAAGAGGCAATCAGCCACAATTGTTCTTTCTTTTCTCTTTCCTTTTCATCGCTCCTCCGCACCTCCCTGCAAGCGTTGTCCACCTCCTCCCAACTCAGGCTCACTGGCTTTCCAAGTCAGGCAGATAATTTGTGTCCCCCAGTTCATCCACAGCACCCACTGGCGGCACCCATGGCACCCAACAGGGCTCAGATAAAAAAAACGCAAGTCCCATGGTACCCCGCGGGAATCCGGGGCACCACTGTAAAGCAGGGAAGCTGCCCTCTAACGTTTTAGGGGAGGCAGCATCCTAAAAAAGCTGCTTTCCCCCATCCTTCCATATCCGGGGCATCCCGGCTGGGTTGAGCTGTTAGGTCTGTTACATAACACAAACAAAACCACATCTAATACGCTGAAAATGGGGCTAATTACATTGAAACAGGCTGGAACTTGCTTTTTTTAGAACAATTATTCAGAAATAACATTTCATCATAATAGTGTTTTTCTTATGAGTTACACTAACAAATGATAGGACTTCCCAGAGATATATACAATTATTTATTCAAGTTGCACACACGAAAAACACCTTAATTTCATACAGCAGTCCCCATTTGACTAAACACAGACGATTGCCTGAGGCCTTTCTGTTGTGAATTGTAAAATATAATTGTAATTGTAATATGTAATTGTAATGGATTTTCTGTTTTTCATTCACAATTTCCATTACAAGAATCATTTACATTTTTTCTTTCAGTTTTATATTAAGGAGTGCAAACTTTTAATTTCATTTTGCAACAATAAAGTGGAAAAAAATACTTAGCAGTCAATGAATTTTTACTTACCACCACAGCTGAAAAATTGCCTCACTGTGGATTAATCTTCCTGTGGTCTAATATCTAGTTAAAAAAGCGCTTTTTATACATTTTAAAAGGAGTTACATATGCAAATTATTGCAGCTCTTACCTCACAAATTATATTCATCCTTTGGTCTCACATTCCCTTAGAGCATAAAAGGTTCCAGCATGTTATTCATTACACAAATGGAAATCAATACAGCTGTTTGGTATTCATGAGAATTTGGAAGACATGTCCTAAAGTCCCAATACTCACTCACATACCTTTTTTTTTAAAGATTTTTTAAAGCAGATTATATACAGTATTTTTTTCTTTTAATTCAAACAGTACAAGAAATTGTGCGATTTACAGTACTAGTTGGTGGACCAGTAGTTAAAAAACAGGATATCTTCAGAAAAATGTTAAAGGTTATTCTACGATTTTTTGTAAAGAAATTTAAGAAAAGAACACAATACTTTTATATGAATACTAGGGGGCTTTGCCCCCTGCTTGTTTCGCTTGACAAAAGCCTGCGCTACACACCAGCCACTTCACATCTCTGCCTCTCGCGTTGTGAAGAGTGGGGCTGAACACACACTAAGGAGATGCTGTCGCTTCTTTAAGACCCCCTCTTAAACGGTGATACAAAGGGAAACAGTTTTTTTTTTTACCTCCTCTTTGCTCAATCAGCTGCTGGATTGCTGCTGCTGCCATGCCGCATGATCTGCATCTCACGTGGCGCTTTGAACATTTAAAAGCCTGTACAGCAGCTGTCCTTTTGTCTCACTGCTTTGTCTCTCTTCTCCCCCAGGCATCCTTTGCTCCTGTTGGGGGTCCCGCTCCTGAGACATGCCTCTATGAAGAGGAAGATTTTCTATTCTTTTAATTGAGAGACGGAACTGTCAACAACAACAACAACAACATTTATTTATATAGCACATTTTCATACAAACAGTAGCTCAAAGTGCTTTACATAATAAAGAATAGAAAAATAAAAGACACAATAAGAAAACAAAATTGTTTGTCCCCTCCAACTCCACACAGAGCTCGATTCACTCCTGAAAGCGAATTATGCAACTCTGTGATCCAAGTGTGACAGCGTATGTGGATTCCAATTTCACCAAACAACAAATCTTTTAATTCTCGCAGATACACCTCTTGATTGGGAAGAAACACTATTTTTTCCCTAAAGGCAACACAAATTAGGCAATCTACAAGTCTCTGACTTTAAGTTTAAATCTGAACAATATATTTAATCTCTTCTCACTGTTTCGTTATTTCACCGAGTAATAATTTCCGTTTGTTTGCGCTAATGCAACCTTTACTATAATTTTTTGAGACTTTCAAATTTTCGTACTTCCATTATCTCTAACCTGCTCGTGTATCACACCAACGTTTTTGAATTCTTTACGACATTCTACTTTGTCATCTACTCTTTTGTCTTTTATTTATGGCCCCGGGTGTGTTTAAATCTCTTGGCACAAAGTCTCGTCTCACGGGACGTGAAAGTGTCTCTCTGAGAAAGTCACATCTCGTCTCTCTGAAAATGTCTCGTCTCATTCCAAGATTTTTTTATATAATAGAGAGATATGAGATTTCATACTTCCTTTACAATTTCTTAGTAGCTTGGTCTCTGTAACAGATGAGGTTTGTGTCCTCTGCCTCAGTTTGTGCAATTTCTATCCCAGTCTCTAACCACTTTCCACAGACATACATTACTGGAAAGTGATTGCTGTTCCATATGCGAATGTGCCCTGCAATGGCATTATTTCCAAACCTAGTTCCTGCCTCTTTGCCAATGTAGATTCTGGATCTCCATGGCCCTGCAATTGAAAAAGCAGGTTCTGGAAAGAAGTGGATGGAAAAATTGTTCAGTTAAATGATAACACTGGGGAACACATTTTAAAAATAGCTTTGTTTCCTGAAAGATTTGTGCCAATTAAGATAGACAGTTTCAAGCTGAACACAAATATAATTTCATTTATTATACCAAAAAGGAATTTGCAGAAATATGAAATTAATGTTTTATTAAATTTATGATGCCGCATTCATTGAAATGTTTTGCTGCTGATTTTCATTTATACTCAGCATCTGAAGCTTCTCATTTTAGTGTCCAAAAACAACCTTGATGAGATTCCACTTACCCTGATTTCGCTTTTCCATCACTGCTATGTCCTGGTATAACCTTTCACCACGTTCATCACTGACTGCACCAAAGGAAGAAGTCCAAGTACGACTGCAAAACTTAAATCTTTAGTATCATGGTGCACTTCTTGGTTTTGTATGCCTGAAGCACGTTGTCAACCAGCTGGATGTAGTTTGGTGCTGTGTAATTGGCAAGAAAATTCTCAACAGCGCCCCTGAGTTCGATTTCCTCCAGCTCCACTAGTAGATCTTTAAATTGCTTGTCATTGATGGTGTGTCTGATTTGGGGACCAAAAAAAAAATGCTTTCCTTAATCTTGGCATTAATAATTTGTCTTAAATATCAAAATCCTTCACCTTCTTTGTTCATTGCTTTCACAAAATTTTGCCTCAAACCAAGCCTTATATGAAGAGGAAGCAGAAATATCTTTTTTTGGGTTGACAATTGCCTTATGTACCACAATTGTCTGCCCTAGAGCCAAATACGTACAGGGCAGCAAGTTATTTTTAATGTAATAAGACTCTTTAGCATGGCTGTACCATTCACAAATGAAACAGCAGTACTTGGCATATCTGAGCAGCATTCCTAGTAGCCTTATGTTTAGATCACCACAGATGATGCAGTTGCAGTTGTTGTACTCTATATGTATACTTACATTATAAGCGAAAATCACAAAAATAGGGGATTACAATAAAATGATATGTGATAGGAGAACGTTAACTTTATTGTAGTAATCAGTGGGCCAAAATCAATAAGATACATCCAAAAGAAGTTCAGGAAACAAAACCTTTGTAGTTCAGTGTAAATAGATAATATCAAGGTGGTGTCATCCTCCTCTTTAATGTTGAGAGCAGGACACTAAGGGTTACTATTTATTTATTTATGCAACACACAATAGCTTGTTTACTTTTTTAAATTCTGAATGCCAGTTAATGGGGTGTTATACATTCTTCACACTCAACATCTCACAGGACAGACAGACAGACAGACAGACAGACAGATAGACAGATAGATAGATAGATAGATAGATAGATAGATAGATAGATAGATAGATAGATAGATACATATCCCCAATGTGATAGTCTAGAATTACTTGAATGTGTAATGTGTTACTACAATATAGGTCCTTCATTTAAAACCCATTCAATCAAATTCAGGGTTATGAGGGGACAGTACATGCTAGTGAAAAGCATGAGATTGGAATGGACCCCCAGCCCATTACACTGCTCTCTACTGAATACATCCATATTAGTTTAATTTATAGTTGATGGAATACATGACACAAAATGAAAAAGAAAACAAAATGAGAATATGGGTGCTTGCCAGTCAGCCAGTGCAGAATTTACACACTTCCTCCATGTTCATAGTGATTTTCTCCAATGTCCTCTCTCATCTCACAAACATCACAGATTGCTTAACTGACGAGTCTAACCTGGCCAGGACTGAGTGAGGATAAATGATAGACTGGCATACTGTCTAGGGCATTTTCTTGCATTACACACACTGTTATCAGGTTGAGCTTTAGTCCCCCATTATTCAGTACTGGAGTCTAGCAGATGAATGGATGAATGGAAATTTTTAATATTTACATAAATTCTGCAGTGCATGAGTTGAAGTGTAGCATTTGACCAGGATTAAAAAATAAAATTACTGTTTGTTTTTAATCTCGGTCATATAAAGGAGATCCTTTCACTGTGAACACAATTATAGAGCACTTTACAAGCCAATTAACAAGCCAATTAACAACATGTGAAATGTTTTTGTTCAGGATAGAGTGTGTTTGTCAGTCTAATGAAAAAGCGATTTTCTCTGCCGTCTCTGACATTCTGCTGTACACCGATGATGACCCACTAAGGAATGTTTTGTGGCAGATGCCTGTCTTCTTTCCTGCTGCTGTTAGTGCTTTGAATATGAAGATCACAAAGCGTGAAACACCTTTTATACGGATTACACATTTTGATTATCCGCCGCTGTACTTTCCATTAACGGCACAAAACGATCACATCCTGTAAACCTCACATTCATAATGAGTACCATCAGCCGACTCTTGCTGATTTGTGTGCAACAAAATGTGGCTGTAGGCTCCTGATTTAGTTTTCATTCCGCATTAGGAAAACATGCTGTGAAACTGAATTGAAAATAAGGATAGGTAATGCAGGCCTTTATACATTTATACAAATGTACCTGCAAGTATGAATCACAACCTCATGCACATGAAAGGGCCAGCAGCAACCCCTGTTTTGTTTTTTTGTTGCTGATGCAATTCATTAAATGAAATGCTTGCTGATAATTCACTTAAGAATAATTAATTTCTCTTATCAGACAGCTCAGGTTCACTGCAGTCAAAGCTGCACTGAAGCAACTCCCCCCAGCAAGTGCTTTTGTGGTGAGCGGGGCTTTAACTATTCATGACCTTTTTTTAATCAGCCTGCACCTTAGTTCATTTCATGTAAGCAACACTTTTCATTTTTTGATGGTCTTGAGGAATTTAAAATCATGCTTCACGACAAAACTGTTAACCGCAGTACAGACTGTGAGCTAAGACTCCATAATAGCAGTATTGAGTAGAGCCCAGTCAGACTAATCAGCCGAACTTGGTTGAATATTTCTTTAAATTATTACAGTAGGTCTCTAATGAACTAGAATACTGCAATGATTATATGTATAAATGTAGAATTATACTTATGACATAAATTACATTATTTGTAAACCCGAAAGCCATACAAATATCTTAGAATTGTGCCACGTTACATACAGGTTACAATTCTAGTGCCAATATACACATGTTGCAGGTACCAGCTCATTTACAGGTGCAATAATAAAAAAATTTAACTTTAACTTAAATTTAACTTTAACTATGAAAATATAGTGTGAAAATGAACTCTACTGCATATATCTCTAGATAGACTGCAAAAGTGGCAGTACTGTGGGACAATGCAAGACCTATTCAAGAGGTGATTCTCACTTGTGGTGGAGGTGCCCATTCAAAAGCCACTGCATCCACTAAGCCTAAAAGTTCAAACAGTAGCCCACCTCCCCGACACATACACACACAACAGGAACACCAGATTCAGAGAGCGGTTATGAGGAAACGGTTAGAAGTCTCATTTTGGTAAACATGGACCAGAGGTTGAGTTGGACTACAGGTGCCTCTATAGTGACTCTGGCAAGAACACTGAGATGGGGAGTATGTCGCCCTTCTTTCTAACATTTGATAGGTTAAGGGGTCAACTGGAACAAAGGATGGTCACACAAAGATACACATATATATATATACAGAAATTAACAATGTGTTTGATGGTGAGTTTTGAGGCAGGGACATTTAGACAAGCAAACCCATACGTTAGCAAGAGACAAATCAAGCTAAATGGAGCAGAAAGTGGTCTGTTTGTTTTCATGAATCCCTAAATTCATCCTTCCACGTTGTTTGGGTTGACAAACCATATCCTCCCTAAGTTTTGGACTATACAAGGGGTGTCTGATGTGAAGTGAACCTGCCTATGAAGGATTAAAGTTAGGTACGTCAATTTTTTTGACTTAAGTAGACCAGACCTTGTTTGTAATACTCACCAACTTTTCAACCTAATCCAGAAGCTGAAGGATGCCATTGCTGAAAAACACCCCAAAAAGTTGTTCCTCAGAGTCCACGATCATCACGACTGTGCTCCACCACACAGAGCACACATGACAGTAGAATCACGCAAGAATGCGCACTGTTGTCCCACAGTTCTTATTCACAAAATTTGGTGCCATCTGACTTCTTTGTCTTTCTTGAGAAGAAGAAACACCGGAGAGTTCACCATTTTGACACAGATGATGCTGTCATTGAGGAGATGGTAAGGTGATGTTACTCATAAGAAGTTTCATTTTATTTCAAGGCCATCTGATGGTTGAAACACCCTGATTAGGAAAAACTTAATTGCAATCCCAAAACTGTTCATCCATAGTGCACTTTAAATCAGGGGTGGGCAAAGTCGATCCTGGAGGGCTGCAGGTTTTTGTTCCAACCCAATTGCTTAATAAGAAGCACTTATTGCTCAAGTAACACTTCTGCTTCATTTTAATTGTCTCACTCGTTAAGATTTGAAACACCTACTGCTTATTTTAGTTTTAAATAGCTGTATTCTCAGTTTTTAAATTGCTCCTTATTAGAAATAAGATGGTGTGGCCCCCGGCCGGGGCTGGAGCCCGGCCGGGACGCCCAGGAGGACGTGAGGAGGGCTTGTGCCTCCTCCAGACCGCGAGGCGTCCGTCCTGGTTCTGTTGGGGCCACGGGTTGAGGGCATGGAAGCCCTTCCCTGTAGGGGCCCGTGGTCACCGCCAGGCGGCGCCCCGATGCCGGTTTATCCCGTGCGGTTGCCGGTCGGGGCGGGAGCCCGGCCGGGACGCCTTGGAGGACCGGAGGAGGGCGAGTGCCTCCTCCAGACAGAGTGGGGGCGTCCATCCTGGTTAGGCAGGGGGCCTCGGGTACAGGGCTTTGAAGCCCAGCCCTGTAGGGACCCGCGGCCACCGCCAGGCGGCGCCCCGGTGCCTAATTATCCCGGGAGCCCGGCACTTCCTGGTGTGGGGGAAGACTTTGTGTGGCACCCGGAGAGCTGCCAGGAAGACAGCCGACACTTCCGCCACGCTTGGGCGTGGCTAAGGACGGAACACCTGGGGCTCATCCGGGAGCCTTATTTAAGGGGCCGCCTCCCTCCAGTCATTTGGTGGAAGTCGGGAGGAAGCAGACTGAGCTGGAGAGCGAGGACAGGAGGCGGCCAGGACAAAGGCACAGAGACTGTGGGCCCTGGACTTTGGGGGATTCAGTGCCAAGGGCGCTGGGGTTGTGAGTGCACGTGATTTGAACTTGTTATTGTAAATAGTGTAAATAAACAGTGTGTTGGGCAAAAATATGCTGTCCGTCTGTCTGTGCCGGGGCCAGCGTTCACAATGGAAATACCAAAAGAGACCAGCCGTTCTCCATTTAGCTTGTTACCATTTACACCTGTGCGTATTTATCATGCACTACTAAGTTGAAGAAAATGAAGAGAAAAAAGTGAAGGACTGAGAATTACTCATCCACTTAAGGCCACAAATCATTTAGTTGAAACCCTTAAAAAGGAAAAAAAATCCAGGATATGAGAATGACATGACATGGCAGAGTTAAAGCACTAACAAGCCATGAAATTACATTATTGGCAAGGATCATTTTCTGGGTTGGAACAAAAACCTGCAGCCACTGCGGCTCTCCAGGACTGACTTTGCCCAGTTCTGCTCTAAATATATGTATATACTTTTATATGAATTTGTTTAACATAAAGCATACTGTATGTCAATTAGGTAAACATTAATATCCGTGTCTACTTATTTATTATTATATCTATGTCTGTGTATTTTAGACAATGGTATTTCAGTTCTTGCCGTACAAAGATCAACAACATGCACCCCTACAGAACATGCGGGATTGTCACCAGCCATTACCATGTGCTTCACGGCCCTAAATCTCTCAATAAGGCAATAATCACATAAAAGATCCCTGAATAGAAATATTTTTATGGCATGAGCGATGAAATGTACCATATGTACATTCAAATGAATTCATATTGGTTTGGCCTATCAATCACACATTTTAGCGGTTTGATAAAAAAGCTTGAAACATGAAAGAATAGTCCTGTGCCTAAATTCATAAATAAATTAAAAAGGGTATGATGCAATATCTGAGCTCTCGTGTTTGTTACTCTTCCTAACCATGCCAATATCTGAAGCGGTTCAGTATTTCCTAGCTCAGAATGTTACCAGCAAGACTGGAGAATAAAGATTATTCTAAAATAAAAACACTAGCATAAAATATTTAAAACATTTTTACATATTAGGAGTGTAGTATGTAATAGAAATAACTGTTTACTTTGAATAAATGTTGTTACAGGTACATTTATTTGTACAATCACACCACCTATAAATACAATACATAAAATTCACTTAAGAGTACTGCACTGTGAAGAGCCCAAAGGTATTTCTAATTTTTGCTCGCCCTCTAGTGTTAGAAACAAGGAAGGCAGGAGTAAAATGAATTGTTTTGGTTATGAGAGTTTCACTCAATTAGAATCTGTAAGCTTATTAAACAGAATTTTAGTGATTTGGAGTAGAATTAATAAGATAATTAAACTGAAAGATCATTTGCAGGTCTGTTTGTAAGATATGAGAAAGAACTCTTTTGTGAAGGTTGCAACAACTGAATAACAAATGAGAAGTAATTGAGATCTATCAGTCTGGTAAAGGTTATAAAGCCATTTCTAAAGCTTTGGGACTCCAGCGAACCACAGTGAGAGCCATTATCCACAAAAAGCAAAAACATGGAACAGTGGTGAACCTTCCCAGGAGTGGCCGGCCGACCAAAATTACCCCAAGAGTACAGAGACGACTCATCCGAGAGGTCACAAGAGACCCCAGGACAACGTCTAAAGAACTGCAGGCCTCACTTGCCTCAATTAAGGTCAGTGTTCACGACTCCACCATAAGAAAGAGACTGGGCAAAACGGCCTGCATGGCAGATTTCCAAGACGCAAACCACTGTTAAGCAAAAAGAACATTAGGGCTCGTCTCAATTTTGCTAAGAAACATCTCAATGATTGCCAAGACTTTTGGGAAAATACCTTGTGGACTGATGAGACAAAAGTTGAACTTTTTGGAAGGCAAATGTCCCGTTACATCTGGCGTAAAAGGAACACAGCATTTCAGAAAAAGAACATCATACCAACAGTAAAATATGCTGGTGGTAGTGTGATGGTCTGGGGTTGTTTTGCTGCTTCAGGACCTGGAAGGCTTGCTGTGATAGATGGAACCATGAATTCTACTGTCTACCAAAAAATCCTGAAGGAGAATGTCCGGCCATCTGTTCGTCAACTCAAGCTGAAGCGATCTTGGGTGCTGCAACAGGACAATGACCCAAAACACACCAGCAAATCCACCTCTGAATGGCTGAAGAAAAACAAAATGAAGACTTTGGAGTGGCCTAGTCAAAGTCCTGACCTGAATCCAATTGAGATGCTATGGCATGACCTTAAAAAGGCGGTTCATGCTAGAAAACCCTCAAATAAAGCTGAATTACAACAATTCTGCAAAGATGAGTGGGCTCCTCCAGAGCGCTGTAAAAGACTCATTGCAAGTTATTGCAAGCGCTTGATTGCAGTTATTGCTGCTAAGGGTGGCCCAACCAGTTATTAGGTTCAGGGGGCAATTACTTTTTCACACAGGGCCATGTAGGTTTAAATTTTTTTTTCTCCCTAAATAATAAAAACCATCATTTAAAAACTGCATTTTGTGTTTACTTGTGTTATATTTGACTAATGGTTAAATGTGTTTGATGATCAGAAACATTTTGTGTGACAAACATGCAAAAGAATAAGAAATCAGGAAGGGGGCAAATAGTTTTTCACACCACTGTAAGATCACTGCTCAGATAACTTTAGAACACTGTTTATACATCACCATAATTCACAGAAAATAGCTGTATTCTGTGGTTAATCTGAAATGCCACAATTGCACTAGAATATTCAAAGGTGAGTTCACATTCAGAAGTTGTGGAAAATCAAATAAAAGTACTCTACATCTCAATTTTGTTTTTTGCATATTGATTTTTCTTAAACATCAAATCGAATTGAAAATTCAACATATTGCCCAGCCCTAAATAAAACCACTATTTATTACCTTATGAACACAACGCTTTGTAGCTCTTAAAGGTTCTGGATTGCCTTGGCACACTGCAGTCCTTGTATTTACAAGTGTGCTGAGAGCACCGCAGAAAGGTGGCCTGTATTTCTACTGTCTCATTTCAAAACAAATACTTGCACCATTTAATTCACCTTTTTTATCATCTTTGCATTTATTACAATTGCACCTTACTTAAGGTTTTTTACAACTGAGTCAAAGTAAACTTTGTCATCCAAAGCAAATACAAGTAACCAGAGAGCTTAAATGATGAAGGTAAAGGCACCCAATGTACATATAGTGCCAATAAGACAAGACAGTGAAGAAACAGACCAAAATATGCAACATCCTGTTTAAATAGGCAATATGCTGAAACAATTAACTGCCACAATTACACACATTCCACAGATTAATGCAGTGACTGATCTTTTGACATGATGGGTAAAGCGACTTGGACATAAACTTTAGTGAGAGATCATGATATCTAAGATGTTAAGGTAGGGTGGAAGATCATGGGGTTTGGGGTACATTGTGTTGAGCAGTCTGATAGCCTGGGAGAAAAAGCCATCATATAACTTGACAAATCAGATTTTGATGTTGTAGTATCTTTTTCCAAACAAAGAAAGAATCAATGAGATGTGTGAGAAGGCTCCTGCACAATGCAGTAGAACTTGAAAACAGCATTTTGAGAATGTATCTTCCAGAGAAAGGAGAAATGGCATTTGTAGTCCATGTGAGTTCATCAGTTATGTGCACACTGAGTTACTTGGTACTCTTTACAGTCTTCATGATGGAGCCATTCATGCAGAGTAGGATGTAGCCAGGGCAGATTTTTTTCCAGAAGTCAACAATCAACTTTTTAGTCTTGTCAATGCTGAGGGATATATTGTTGTCACTATACCAAATGGCCAGCTCTTCCCTCTGCTTTCTAGAAGCAGTCTTGTTATCCCTGCTTATCAAAATCCAGCAAACTTGATGATGTAATTAGAATTGCGTGTGGCTGTGCAGTCATGGATTAGAAGGGTGAAGAGCAGAGGACTGAGCACACAGCTCTGGGGAGCATGAGTAGTCAGTATGAAGGAGTTGGAAGTGTTGTAGCCAATTCAAACTGACTGAGTTCCCCCTGTCAGAAAATCCAAGATCCAATTACAGAGAGAGGTGTTCAACCTTGACCCACTCAGTTTAACAAGCAGCTTCTGACGAAAAATTGCTGTAAATACTGAACAGTACATAAATTCTGACATATGTATCTCTTTTGTCCAAGTATGTTAGGAAGAAGTGGGGAGGAGAACTGAGCTGCACAAAACTATGAATACATATATACTGTGTAGTGTTCTTCTCAAAAAATCAATCTCCATATTTTGTTAATTAAGTTGGAAATAAAATATTGCTGTGAAAAAGGAAGCGTGAAACAGCAGGATGGTGAGCCCTTAAGTTTGTAACTGGGTTACTTGTGGTGAAAAGGTAATGTTCCACCTAGTTCTGGAGGCCTTCGGTGGTTCTGGTTTTCTTTCCTACTTCCTACACAAAGACAGTCTAATCCTAACCTCTCTCTCTCTCTCATTTCTCCTAGGGCACGAAGCAGAAAATGGCCGACAGTGGGGTAACTCGCGTTGAAATCGTAGTTGAGGAACTCCAGGCACTTGATGAACAGATTCAGAAACTCCTGTCCCAACGGACATACCTGAGAAATCTGAAGGCCCGGCTGTTGGATAAACCGTCCTTGCCATTTGGAACCAGCGAAACATCAACCCCGCGTTGTGCCGACCTCACCCCCGCGTCTCATAGGAGCAACGCTGCTGCTGACCTCGGTGGATTTTAGCTATGCAGGCGGGGGTTCAAGGCCAGAGCACCTCCATCGGCACAGGCGAGCATTTTATCTCAGAACCGGTTTGACCCTCTCCGCGTCCCCATTTCGCCTTCAGCACCTGGTGATGTATTAGTGGTAGGTGATTCTATCGTTAGAAACCTTAATGTCGCATGCCCTAATGCAAAATCGTTTGTTTCTTGTTTTCCCGGTGCTCGTGTCCGAGATGTAATGAGCGTCGCCAGCAGTCTACGAAACACAAGGAGAGGGCAGTTGGAGCAATCGTTCTGCATGCCGGCGTAAACGATATAAGGCACCGACAATCAGAAATCCTGAAGGCTGACTTGCAGCTTTGATTAAAGACACGAAGGAGAGGACCCCATCGGCAAAGAGCTTCGTTTCGGGTCCACTACCTCTCGTCAGACGATCCAACGAGTACTACAGTCGTCTGCTAGGATTGAACAACTGGCTACAGGGTTTCTGCAAGAAGAAGGATGTCGGTTTCATCAACAATTGGAATCTCTTTTGGAAAGGCGCGTCTCTTCAAGCGTGATGGCCTGCATCCGAACAGTTTCGCGCCGGGTCCTCTCCGAAAACATATCGAAGGTAATTCGTTTTTCTTGACTATCTATCTCTGCTCTTAACCCCTTCCGAAATAATACTGTTGTGCCAGGACATGATGAATGTTTAATAGAGTCTTCCGTTAAAGTGCACACATTAATACTGTAATAAGCAATCTCAATGCACGTAGAAAACCTAGGAAATACGGCATAAACTCCAATAATCTAATTAAAATCACTATTTTAGAGGAACAATGTATTAAAACTATAAAACAGATCACAGATTAAACAAAAATACACACAGAGCGCTAATAATAATAATTTAGTTCCTATTCCAAATATCAATAACGCACATAGTACTCATCTCTGCACCTCCGAAACATTAAATATGGCACTATTGAATGTTAGAGCTTTAACTAACAAAACGTTTTTTATCAACGATCTTATTAGTGATAAAAAAATAGATCTTATTGCACTAAATGAAACATGGCTTAATTCAGACAGCGCAGTTTTAATCGAATCTGCCTCCGGATTACAGTTTTACTCATGCAGACCGCCAGGGAAAAGGGGCGGATTGGCTAACATTTACTCGAGCGATTAAAATGTAAAGATGTCAGTTTTGGTAAGTTCAAGTCCTTTGAGTATCTCGCCGTTGTTATTCATGGAGATTCTCAAGTTCTAGTACTATCCGTGTATAGACCTCCTAAATTCTAAATCCTTTTTTGAGGAATTCTCTGACTTAATGTCAATTTTAATTACTAACTATGACACACTCCTAATAGTTGGCGACTTTAATTTTCATATAGATAATCAGTGTGATCTAAAAGTAAAAGAATTTATGAACCTCCTGGATTCTTTTGATTTGAGACAACTCATAAATCAGCCTACACATAAAGCAGGTCATACATTAGACTTAGTGATTACTAAAGGACTGAAAGTTGATATAAAACAGATCATTGATATTGGTCTATCAGACCATTTTCTTCTACTTTTTAATATAGAAATAATGATAAAAAACACTCATGAGAAGCATATTGTTAAAAACGCTTCTTTGATTCGCAGCAGCTTTAAAACTTACAAACATTTTAAGCAATCAGTCCGTTTATAGTGCCAGCTATAATAGCGAGGATAATGTAAATAGTAAGGTGGAAAGATTTAATTCTAAAGTGAGAGCTGCTGTTGACATAGTTGCACCTGAAAAGACAGTGAAAAAATCTTCTAGCATTGTTATACCATGGAAGACCCAAAGAGTGTCTGATTTAAAGAGAACATGCCGTAGAGCTGAGCGTCAATGGAGGAAGACTAAACTTACTATCCACCACGAAATATTAAAAGTCAAAATAACAGAATACAATAACACTGTCCGTCTTGAGAGACGCTGCTATTTCTCAAGATTATAAATAACAATGCTAGTAATCCCAGAGTCTTATTTTCAACAATTGATCGCCTACTAAACCCAGGTAGCTCAAAGGAATGCCTCCTAAGTGCTTCCAGTGAAACCTGTGAGGCTGTCGCTGTATTTTCAATCAAAAATTAATGATATTAGAAATAACATAGTATATCTCCCCAACACTAAGGATCCTCCTAAACCCCAGCATCCTGTTATAAACAAATTAAACTCTTTCACTAGGATAGATTTACCTGATTTACAAAAAATAATCTCTCAATTAAAACCCTCCACCTGCGTCCTTGACCCGATACCAACAAGGTTTTTCAAAGAAGTATCAGGCGTGCTAATTGATAATGTTCTTGACATAGTAAATTCGTCACTAGATACTGGGGTCTTCCCAGACTGTCTTAAGACTGCTGTAGTTAAACCCCTACTTAAGAAACATAATCTTGACCCCTCAGCTCTTGAAAATTTTAGACCCATCTCTAACCTGCCTTCTTAAGTAAAGTTCTGAGAAGGCAGTCATTATGCAGTTAAATGACCACCTAAATAAACATGCTATTCTTGATAAATTTCAGTCGGTTTTAGAACAAATCACAGCACAGAAACTGCACTCGTTAAAGTAGTAAATGATTTGCGAGTGAATGCAGACAGAGGCCATTTATCTGTTCTCATCCTCTTAGATCTGAGTGCTGCATTTGACACCATTGATCACAACATTCTTAGAAATCGCCTTAGTCAATGGGTGGGCCTCTCTGGCAGTGTCTTAAATTGGTTTGAATCCTACCTGACAGGGAGAAAATTTTTGTTAGTTGTGGGAATTACAACTCAAGACACATGATATCCAATATGGTGTTCCACAAGGCTCTATCCTGGGTCCGCTGTTATTCTCAATCTACATGCTTCCGTTAGGTCAGATTATCTCAGGGCACAACGTGAGCTACCACAGCTATGCTGATGACACACAGCTGTACTTATCAATAGCACCTGATGACCCTGATTCTATTGATTCACTAACACAATGTCTGACTAGTATCTCAGAATGGATGAATAGTAATTTTCTCAAGTTAAATAAAGAGAAAACTGAAATTTTAGTGATCAGCAATAATGGATACAATGAGGCTATTAGAAATAAACTGGATACATTAGGATTAAAAGTCAAGACGGAGGTAAAAAGCTTAGGGGTGATTGTTGACTGTAATCTGAATTTTAAATCACATATTAATCAGATCATTAGGACAGCATTTTTCACTTAAGAAACATAAGTAAAGTTAGACCTCTTATATCACTGAAAGATGCTGAGAAATTAGTTCACGCGTTTGTTTTCAGTCGACTAGATTACTGTAACGCACTCCTCTCAGGACTACCCAAAAAAGATATAAATCGTTTGCAACTAGTGCAGAATGCAGCTGCTAGAATCCTAACTAGGAAAAGAAAATCAGAACACATCACTCCAGTTTTGATGTCACTACACTGGTTACCTGTGTCATTCAGAATTGACTTTAAAATTCTGCTTATGGTTTATAAAGCCTTAAATAATCTCGCCCCATCTTATATATCGGAATGTCTGACACCTTATATTCCAAATCGTAACCTCAGATCCTCAAATGAGTGTCTCCTTAGAATTCCAAGAACAAAACTTAAAAGAAGTGGTGAGGCGGCCTTCTGCTGTTATGCACCTAAAATCTGGAATAGCCTGCCAATAGGAATTCGCCAGGCTGATACAGTAGAGCAGTTTAAAACACTGCTGAAAACACATTACTTTAACATGGCCTTTTTATAACTTCATTTTAATCGTAATTTAACTTAATCCTGATACTCTGTATGTTCAATTCATCATAACAACTATTCATGGTGGCTCTAAAATCGGTACTGACCCTACTCTCTTTTCTGTTTCTTTTTCCGTTTTTTGTGGTGGTGGCCTGCGCCACCTCCACCTACTCAAAGCTTCATGATGCTCCAACAATGATGGATGGATTAAAAGGCAGAAGTCTACGTGACCATCATCATCATCAAGCCCTTCCGTGAGAACCCTAAATCCAAAGAGGACTGTTTCATTTATGTTAGGTAGAATGCCCAGAGGGGACTGGGCGGTCTCATGGTCTGGAATCCCTACAGATTTTATTTTTTCTCCAGCCGTCTGGAGTTTTTGTTTTTCTGTCCCCCCTGACCATTGAACCTTACTCTTATTCGATGTTAATGTTGATTTATTTTGTTTTATAATTGTGTCTTTCATTTTTCTATTCTTTAATATGTAAAGCACTTTGAGCTACTGTTTGTATGAAAATGTGCTATATAAATAAATGTTGTTGTTGTTGTTGTTGTCAGACTTGTTTGCTGATTGGGGCTCCGTAGGCTTGTGGTGGACTGGTATCACTACCAAAGTTGGTACTAACATTGCATGCATTGCTCATGCGTAGAAATCTCTGTGATCCTGTGCTTCAACTGGATGTGTTAGATAATTTGTATCAGTTGTTATCTATTACCTTTCACAAAGTACACGGCCCTATACACATAACATGAACAGATTTTAAAAATAGAAACAAATATTCCATTACTAAATGCATGTATGCAGCAAAGACAATTAAAATGGCAAGTTTAACATCACACACACAATTCTCAGTTTCTAAATTACACAGTCTACTTGTAATGGAAATGTTCAGCATTTAAATGAGCAAGATCAAAGATAAATAAAAAATATTTACTTGTACTAGTCTTGTATACAGACTGATACTGAAAACCAAACAGATCAAACTTAAAAACTAAAATGCATGTGAAAGTACAGATTCAATTTTTTAATGTATAAATAACACACTGCATTTTAAAAACACCACTTTGTTGAATGCTATAACTTATTAAAGTGAAGAAGCAAAATATATACATTTTTACAATATAGAATGAACATTTTTAATTATTTTTCCAAAGCTTACACCTGGGACAGAGACAAGCTGTATAGAGAAATGCTTAGCATGCACAGCATACCAGAAAAAAAAATTCATCAGAGAAAATTATAATTGATTTGCTTTAGTTTATTAGTCCTATGCTAGGTCCTATGATGACCTATGGCCGTGTGACCTCTTTGTTATGTGTAGTAAGAAGATTGCAATCTAATGCTTTTAAGAGATGGCAAAAAAGTGCTTTTCACATAGTCAACATTATTTAATGTTATATCATACTCTTCACCTATAAGGAGTCAAAGAAAATATAAACAAAAAAAGCTGAGAGACTCACACAACCACATCCAAATCGTGTCAACAGCCAGAGGAAACTGGCCTAGAACGAGAAGGAGGTTCTCCCATTACAAACTGAACTGATGTCCAAAAACTATGAGGAAGCATTAATAATGGCTACAACAGACACGTTATAAAGTGACTTACATTCTAAAATACATTTGATTGCAGGTAGAATAATGAATGAAGGACTCTAGTGCAGATAAGGGAGATGAAGGAAATGTTTGGGAACACGTAGGTAAAAACATTTTGAAACACAACAGATGAGAGGTGGGTGAACAGGAATTAAAAACTAACCAAAGGGTTAATTACAATTACAGAATGTGTTTAGAAGGCCTTTATGAGCAGTTTTTGAGTTTTATGAAAACCCACTGAGAGGCGATTAGCAAGAAGTCATTTGACAGGTAATGAAGGCTTAGCAAAAAATGGCTCAAGAATCTTTCAGAATTAGAAGCCTTTTGCAAGGACAAATGGGTGAAAATACCCCAAGTAAGAAATGAAAGATTCTTAGGTGGCTACAAAAAGCATTTACAAGTTGTGATACTTGCTGATGGGGGTGCCCCAACTTTTGCTTCATGCCCTTTTATTTTTTTTTACTATGTTGTACCTGTTAATGATGCAAATAAAAATGTAATCTTGCTGAAAATATTAAAGAAATTTAACTTTATGCCTTTTGTTGATCAGTTCATCTACTGCTCACTTAACTACTCAAAGTGACAGACATTTTAAGCAAAGATGCCCAAACCTTTGAATCACTGTGATGTAAGAATGTAAGAACCACTGCGCAACCTTTTGTTTGTCATGATATCAATAACAAACTTTAATAGGGTGGCATACTGAGTTTCCTGCTCTACTTCTTGTTCACCTAAGGCTGCTTGGTCAGACTCAATACCAGCTCCAATATTAAAAATTTACTAATGACATCACCACTGTAGGCCTGATCACCAGGAGTTGTACCAGGAGAACAAATCCATCCATTAACCTCAGCAAAACCAAGGAACTGGTCATAAACTTTAGGAACAAGCAGACAAAACACACTTCAATCTACACTGGAAAAGATGCCTGAGAAAAGGTCATCAGCCTTAAGTTTCATCCAGTTTTCATGATGGGCAACCTAAAGTGGGTACAACACTTTTACTTTTTCTGCTTCTAAGGAAGAACCTGATGTCTCCATTTATGCTTAACCACTTCTACATGGGCACAGTAGAGCTCCTACTCACTAGCTGCATCACATCCTGGTGAGGCAGTTGCTCAACTCAAGACCATAAAGCACTCTGGAACGTGAAATCAGCTGAGAACATTAATGATGCACACCTTCCTTCTGTCCAAGCGAAGGCAAAAATTTACATTAAAGACCTCCACTATCCTGTCTAGTCAGTCTGTTCTGGCAAATGGTGCTGGACTATACTGTACATAGTCAAACGAGTACATCAAAGAGCAGTAGGCCATAAAGCTACTCAGGTGTTCCCCATTCCTAATCATGTCCAATCAACTGAATTTACCATATGTGGACACCAAACAAGGTGTCGAAACATCTCAGTGATAAGTAACAGAATGGGATGCATATGAGCCACATTTCAAGTGTCACAACAAAGGGTCTGAATACTTGTTTTAGTTTTTTTAATAAATTTGGAAAAAAAAAACTCTTCCAAAAATCTTATTTTTACTTTCATTCTGGGGTATGGAGTATTACTTGATGAGATGAAAAAATGGAATTGGAAGTGATTTTAGCATAGGGCAGCAATCTAAAAAAATGACAAAAAAGTGACAGGGTCTGAATATTTTCTGAATACATTATAAATATTGCAAGCAATTGGGCTGCATTTTCACTTTTTTGAGCTGATTCAATTACAGAGAAAACTCACTTTCAGGCAGAAAGCAATTTTAAAAAAGGGCACTCAACTCCAGGCAGCCACAAGTCGCATGCCTCAAGGTAAAACGATCCTTTAAGGCTCAGTACCTTACTGAATAATCCATTCAGCAGAAAGAGAACCAGGCCAATGTTTGCATTTTACAGACAATTTTGTTATTGGTCCTGCTTCCCTTTTTACTTGATAGCCCTGAGAAAGGCAAGAAACCAAGAGGAAAACTCACATGGGGCCTCATGTATAAATGGTGCGTATGCACAAAAATGTTGCATAAGCCTGTTTCCACGTTCAAATCGCGGTGTATAAAACCTAAACTTGGCGTAAAGCCACACACATTTCCACGGGAGCTCATACCCTGGCGTACGCAAGTTCTGCGCTCGGTTTAGCAAACTGGCGGCACCCAGCGTCAAAGCAGTGCTACTGTTCATGTGTGGTTTCCCTTTCTTTTTTAGATCCACATCCCTGATGTGGCTTTATAAATACACTGAAATTAACCACATATTGTTTATTAGTTTAATGCATTTGATTGTAATTAACCTGTAACAATATAATGGTCCATGGAATGGCCAAACTATTCCAAATACAATAGCTGCTCTAGTGTTGTTACTCTCACGGCACCTTCTTTTTCTTCTTTCAGCTGCTGCCATTAGGGGTTGCCACAGTGGATCAACTTTTTCCATATTACTCTCACTGCACCACTTGGAGCAGCTGATCGGAAAGAGAATTATCGGTATACAGCATCAAGCACATGCTGCCTCAGCCATGCTGTCTATTGAACTGCTGTCATGCAGCAAACGCTTCAAAACCTTTCCTGTATGGACCCCAAGGTTCAGAAACAGTTTTATCCCAAGAACTATAAACGCACTCAATCAGTCCATCAAGTGCTCCTTGTAGAACGCTTTTTACTTATAAGTACAATCACCTCACTGTAAACTTGGGATGCAGTTATAATATTGCACAACCTGAGCCACTTTATAAAGCGCATATTTACATATGATGATATCATTTTTAAGATAAAATGCAGCAAAATGTTTATTATATTATACAAATAAAACTTTAATCTTCATTTAAATAATCTATATTATCAATAATTAAACATGTGAGGACACAGTGCCTCAGCGCTAGTTCACGGATTGTTCCTGCCTCCTGTATGCTTGCTGGGACTGGCGTGACACTGGAAGGATAGAATAATTAAACATGTACTACGAAGATATTTCAATGTTCCTTAAACGTTTTGAAGAATCAGCGTTCTAAGCTTACAGATGGCTTAACTTTTATTACAGAGCTGATTGTGTGGCAATTGGGTATTTAGAGAAAGAATAATAAGGACAGGAATTGGAGGATAGTACGTTTGAAAGAGACAGTACAGCTGCAATAAATTATTTCATCGAAGGTTGCACACAATCACTGCGCCACCGTGTTCCCATGTTTAGTAACATGTTTTAACTCTTATCATCATGAAAATGATATCAAGTATACATCAATATTTTAATTATTCAGAGAGCTGTAATATTACGAATGTAATGGATTCTGTGTCTTGTCGGAGGAAGAGAAAGCCCGGAAGCACGTAGTGATTCACATACATACAGCACATAGAAGATCAAATACAAAACAAAGCATTTAACGTGCTACTTTAGTTACAATGGGATTTGAGAAACTAATAAATTAAATGATTTTATGATGAAGTTTACGATGTTCTACTTTAATGACAAAATAAATTTCGTGATTAAAGTAGAAATTCTGAGATTAAAGTTGACATTTCATGCTTTTTTCACCACTGTGTGCCTATTTTTTTTTCTCTGTACCCTAATAAGCTTTCATATGACACTCAGACAGTGGGCTACGACTCGCCTTTTCATGGCAACTTTGATATCTGACAACTTCTTTAGTATTTCAGCACTGTGCGACTTTGTGAACTTGAGCTTTCGAGTTTCTCCGACACTCTATGTCACTCGATCAACTTCCTTGTGTTGTTTATACCACTGTTTAAACCAACAAATAGTACGCTTTTCCTTGTCTCCACTCGGTATTCGCTGAACTTCTTCTATTTCCCCCCATGCTTTTGCCATTGCCTTTTCACAGAATGCTGAGCTTAAGGGCTATTTATATTGATTTACATATTCAAAGAGGCATAATTCTGGGAGGAGATGGGGCAGGACAACTGGCGCGTGCACGTGTGTTTCTTTTCACGCTGACCGGGATTTATGTAGCGGAAGAACGTGGAAGCTGGCGTATGCAGAGATTTATTCATCTGGATTTTTTTGTGCATAAGCACATTTCTACTTTTGTGCTTACGCCATGTTATAGTACAAAGTCTACGCACGCCGTTATGCATGAGGCCCCTGGAGTCAAACAAGTGAACAAGTTGTCACATTTGCTGTGTGTTTACCAAAGGCTCAAATTTTGTCTCTTCAAATTCAAGAATAAAGTGTGTTTGCAAGCACTTTTTTTCCAGTTTTCTGTAACTCAGAGTCCTACACATGACAACTATAGGGTGGCCCAGATCGAATTATGCAATTTTAATTACGCTATAACTTAAGTTTATTACACAGAAAATCACCCACAAAATCCCAGACCATCGAGAAGTGTGTGAACTGACAACATGAAGAATCGTCTCAACATAAATCAAAGTCATCCAGACAATCTGGATCTACATAATTAGATCTGGACCACCCTGTATACAGTATATGGCCAAAAGTAAGCGGGCACCCCTTTAAATGGTTACGTTGAGGTTTTTCACAGGCTCATAAAATAAAGCATGTAGCCAAGCAATCTCAATTGACAAAGACTGACAAAAGAATTGGTTGTGACATTTCTGCTGCTATACCTGCCCCAATCAACTGTAACTGATTAGAGTGAAATGTCAGCATCTAGGAGTAACAACAGCTCAGTCACAAAGTGTAAACCACATGAGTGTGACTGCCAAGTGCTGAAGCACATAGTGCATAAAAATGACCTATCCTCGGTTTCATCACCACAACAGAGTTCACAGCTACCTTTAGAAGCAACATCAGGAGTTTCATGAAATGAGTTTCCATAACTGAGCAGCTACACACAAGCCTAAAAACACTACTTGTAATGCAAAGCGTTAGCTGGAGTGGTGTAAAGTGTGCCGCCACTGGACTATGGAGCAGATGAAACACATTCTGTGGAGTGATGAATCACGCTTCACTACCTTGCACTCTGATGGATGAATCTGGATTTGGCAGATATTAGGAGAGTAGTACCTTTAAGACCGAATAGTGCCTACTCTAAGTTTGTTGGAGGGAGTATAATGGTTGGGGCTATTTTTAGAGTACTGTTAATGCTAAAGCAAACAAAGACATTTTAGACCAGGAGTTCCCCAACCTTCTTTACCCTGTTTACCATGAGGCAACTTTTCACCCCACCCTGTTTTGTTCAGTAATGAGTTTATTATTCTACCATAACAAAGCAATCGACAAAAGGGAAATTTTAAGATACTGCTTTTAACATTTTTATTTAAGTTCAAATACCAATAACAATAATAGCACATAATAGTGCTAGTTCATAAAATAGACATATTTGAAATTTTGTTTCGATTTCAGATTTTTTGAGCAAATATAGGCCCTGAGCAGGTGAAATTTACTTCCAGTTGGGAACACTGTTTTAGACAACTCTGTGCTTCCAGCTTTGTGGCATCAGTTTGGGAAGGCCCTTTCTGTTCTAGCATAACTGTTCTACTGAGAACAAAGCCAGTTTCAAAAAGACACAGTTTGGTGTGATGGTGCAGGTTAGCTCCATGCTCCCACTTGCCATTTGGGAGTCTCTTGAACCTGCAACTGTCGATAATATTACTGATATGAGCTGAGCAAATGAGGACACTAACATCCAGCCAAAGGGTAGGTGCATTAGTACAGATTAAAAATGGTCAATAGATATTCCATAAAACATGGTTAAAATACTTGCAGGAAGCTATCTTTTAAAATCCCCAAGCCCTGGTGTATCCCTTTAAAACCAACATCTCTCTGGCTCATCCTATTCGGTTCTCACCTCACAGAGAGACGTCAACCAACAGATGCTGACAACCTTCACGCCTGCTTGTGTACACACTGCAAATCCCATGGCATTCCACAGCCTTTGGACTCCCTCTGCCATCTCCAGCGTTACAGGGGAGTCCCTCTGGAGTACTCTTACTGCTCCTGCTCCCAAGCTCAGCAGGAGCAACACTGAGCCCCTCAAGCACCAGCCACATGCCCCTCTCCCAGGGCTCCCATTCCTATCCTCTTGCTTCTATTTTTGCAACTACTCGCTCTCATTCCTGCACTTTTTTCTCAATCCATCCTTTTTCTTTCTTTATCATTTTTTTTTTTTTGTCTCTCTCTTGCAGGCACCTTTGATCTTGGCTGTTAATTTGGGTGCAGGTGTGAGAGGCCACTCCCTCCAGGGCATCATCAGGGTGCCTGACTGATCTGTCCACCAACACACACATGTATGCAGTGCAGCCAGCCAGCACCTCCATTAATGAGCGAGATGCACTCACGCACACCCTCACCCAGTTGGCTCCTGCACTTTTTTGGTGTGAGACTCAGTCATTAAAATTAGTGACCAATTGTTAAGCCAGGGGCCTGGTATATTACATTTGTTGAGTTTGGTGTGGAGGTACTCGAGCAGCCTGTACAGAGTATAGACTCTACTGAACACCATTCAGATGAACTGGTACAGTACACCAACTGTAAGCCAGGTTTACTCATCCAACATCAGTGTGATGGAACAATTTCATTGTACACAGAACAACAAACCTGAACTTCTACAAAGGATATAATTGTTTAATTGGTATTTAACTTACTAAAGTGCAGAAGTGAAGAAGTTTAATGTGCACCTAACACTGTAGATGTTACTAAGCTACTGCCCCCAACACACTCGCTATGTGATCCTCAGCACAACTCTTTATTTGCCAGACCTGCAGAAATAATAGAAGACTATACTGTTTAGCTGTAAATTGTGTACCCCTTTAAATAAATACAAAATAAATAACACTAAAGCATCAGCACATACATTCTACAGTGTCCATCACACTTAAGTATTAAAAACTTGATACAACAGAAATTCTTCAGTAAAAGGCAATACTTGGAATTAGATTATTTTAACAGATGTTTAATCTGTTGGAGAAAAAAAAAACTAATACACTTAGTGCAATTTTTACTTTAATAGGAATGGTTAAAAATACAAAGTATGGGAACAGAAAAGCATCTGAAGCCACATTTACACAAAATCAATAATGAAACAGTCTTGCAAAAAACAATCCAAATGCAGTACCAAAGTAACAATGAAGAAGATCTCATACATTAAACAAGTCTTAGTTAACATAATCATAATATACTGCAAAATGCCAGTGCTATATTATGATAATAAATTGAGCACTAGTGACTGATTCAGTGAAGGCCTTGAATATATGCAACTTGCAGTTTTTCTAAACCAAACAAGACATGGGACAGTATTGTCATTGAGCACTGCAGACCTAACACCTAATCTGTTTACGCAAAACCAACAAACAAAATAATATGATAAAGAAGTACATTATCTTACTGAATGTCTTATCTTTTGTAAAACAGTAAAGGAGATGTTTTAGGTCAGGAAGGAATTCCAAACTACATTTGCATCAAAAACACACACAAATGTCCTCTGTGCATGCCTTGGGGAAAATATAATGTAGAAGTGCAAGATAGACACATGAATTATTGCTCAAAGGATATTACATAACAAACGTATCCTGGGTGGAACATACAGAGTTTACAAGTTGCTCCATTAATAGCATCAGTACAGTAAGTGTACGTAATTTACATGTACCTGATGTAGAAAACTTTTCATTTCACTTTCAAGCTAAGTTCAGTTTGGCCTACATGGTTACAGGAAAACTATATGTGGCAGTGGCAAATCTACATGTTAGTAAATCAAAGCATGATTAACTCCTGTATCTATAGGAGGTGTGTCGATAGCCATCTGCCTGAAGCACCAGAAAAGGAAAGGCAGAGGGAGGCTTCAAAGACCTGGGAAGAGAACAGCTTACCTTCTGAGTGAGAGTAGGACAAGGCCCCAAATGAGTAAAAAAAGAATTGTGTTGGTCCTTTAAAATGGCAGATTTCAAGACAGATGCTTTAAAGAAGCAGGGACACCAAAAAGTATGGTGGAGAGAATTATAGCCCCAATATTTGTAGACAAAGTTGAGCTGTCCTTGTCACCTGGAGTGAAGTTAAAGGCTATTATTTCACATGAGAGGGCCCAAAACTGAAGATTTCAGCAAAAAGGCTCAGTGGTAAGCAGAAAAGGCCAGGAGCATGAGTGTGAGAGAAGGCAAGTAAAAAGAAAGTACCTTTATTTGATGCATAGAATCTGGGTGAGCCAGTGCCCATGATAAACAGGGACTCAACATCCATAGTAAGCAAACCCAGTGAACTAGCTATACCTTTGTCTTTTTTATTTTGCGCTCATATTAATTTAATAACTTAAATCTGTGGCACCCTGTGCTGTGCTGCAATGTGTTGCACTGCAGGGTTATAAAGAACACACAATATGGTTCCCATTATTATTCCAGAAAAGTTGAAAGTGAACCATACTCCTCCTACTGGACACCTAAGGACACAAACACAAAATGTTTTCTAGCACTTGCAAACAATTTTCATTACTTACCCTCCAGATTTAAAAATCCATCAGGTATGAAAGGGTAGGAAAATGTAGTTTGCCTTTAATAAATAGGATACAATGTAAGCAGGTAGCCACTGTGCAAGTCAAGAGAAATTGCTAAGAGGTAACTTGTTTAAGGTTTATTAATGGTTAACAAAACTACTCATATATCATGCCTAACATGAATTAGCAAGACACTAAACCGAAAATGCTGTACACTTCTTTTACTAGTGTACATCAAGCTTAAGGGAACAGAGATTTTCATTAGGCAATGTCCTCTTCTACGGCGGTTTTCAAGATGGTTTTCAGTTTTATGACTCAATGCCTTCACCATTTAAAGAATCTATGCTTGTATTCTGGGAGATCATGTCTGATGAAAAAATGAGAACCTTTCAGCATCCAATCTGTTTTGGTTAACACTTCAGTCTTCATAATAAGCACTAATGATCAAAAATAAAATGAGCAATACTGTATTTAAATTATGCAATTTGTTAATTTTCTGAATCTGCTTTATCCTCTAAGCAAGAATTAGATTTTTTCCAATTAAAAATAGTAGAACATCAGTTACCCACTGACTTGTAAAAAGAGTGGCTAGACATTTTTAAAATATGGCAAGATCTAATTAATAATAGTTAATATGCATTTATATCGGGTAAAAGGACATTTTCCCTTCTTTGTTGTTTTTAAAAATTTGCCCTTACCATTGGCTCTCCTCACTTTCTCTCGGGTAGAGGATGATTTCTGTTTTGTTAATAATTTTCTTCATTGTAAAAGTTAGAAATGCTTGTATGGAATGTTATTTTTTTCAAATAAACTTAAGAAAATTCAGAAGGAACTTAAACTTAACCTGGAGGCAGTGAGCGCATGGAAATTTAAACAGTCCTAGATTTAGAAACATCAAAAGGTACATTCATCCAGAATCAAATGCCTTTTTGTGACTATGGAAAGAAATTGGAAGTACACTAAAATGTATTATTGTGTTCGTAAACAGTACCTACTATATGGATTTCATTAAGAATTATTGCATTTCATCACTAACTAATATCCCAGTTAACTCTTTGAAAAGATGGGCAGCACACTGGGTACAGTTATTGTCTTACAGAGCCAGCGGCCAATTGTTGTGTGTATGTGTCGAGTTTGCATGTTTTCCCTGTGTCTGCCTGACTTTTCCTCCAGGTACTTGAGTTTTAATTCCACAACCTGAAAAATGTGCAATTTAAGTTAACTGGAAAATTTAAATTGGGTGTGCGGGTGTGTATGTGGGTGAGTATGCCAGCCCTTACAGAGCCTAATGTCCCTGTCTATTTGTTACCTTGTGTTTTAGTGGTGCCTGGATGGATTCTTTGTTATCATGAACTTAAGTGACTTTCAGAATTTTCTGTTAGGTGGTAAAAGACTGAATACCTAAGAAAAACATGCCTTCTGGGATGGGAAACCACAATGACAAGAATGTGTTGTATAAAAGCTTAAAATGTGCAGTACTTTTCAGGAGATGAAAGCAAACAAACAACATCTTTTACTTTATACAAAGCTTATTATCAAAAACACATTCCCAAAGTTCTTAACAGTGATACTGTACTACTGCTTTTTCACTTTTTTTTAAATTATACCACTGGCAGGTGAACTGTTAAAATTGTTTGGCATTTTAGCTGTTCATTCTCTGTCTAGTCAATGAGTGTCTTTTTAAAAAAGGAAATAATTTGTCCCTGAATACTGACAAAAAAGTTGTATTTAACTATAATGCATCGTTTCAAAAATAAAAGTTAGTCCCTAATTTCATAACTAGCACAGTGAAGTCTACCCTCACTCTCTGCATCACATTCTGATATGGCACCTGCTCAGCTCAAGATCAATATGGAGCTATGAAACGTGGTCTTAGAAAGGCAAAAGGTACACTCCTCCCTTCATGCAAATGGTACAGGACCACTGGCACTCACAGCAGTAAATTCAGGGACAGTTTCTACCCAAATGTCATAAGGCTGCTAAACAGGTTATCATAATGGTTCAAATATTGTATAGTGAGTACTATAAGAACTTTGGCCAAAAGCGCAAAAAAAAAAAAAACAAAAAACAAAAAACAAAAAAACACCACAAATTGCTTTGGAGAGTTTCTCCAGGTCTCTCATTTACCCTTCCCTCTCCAAGTGGTCAAATCAGCGTAAAGTCAGACCAAAAAGGTACCCTTTGCTCCTCTCTGCATACTATGTTAAATAAACCCAAAGAATTAGCTTGAAAAATCCATAATAAATGTTGCTTTAACAATTTAGACTTTATTCATTTTGTTTATGCATATGTATTAGCTCTTCCAGTTATGTATTGTTCAAAACCATAAACCACTAAGTTTAGTCATTTTTTCCCAATAATTATTTTCACAGATGCAGTCAGTAATCACTGTAAAGGTCAAGGATGTCAAAGATAAAGGAAATAAAGATAAAAACTTGCAATTTGTGTTATTTACGGTTAAATGACATTTGCTTCACTGGTTGAAAATTAAATACAGGTCATACATGTATAATATTTATAATATTAAAGAAAATGTTAATTTTCTTTAAATGAATGAAACTTTACAGATATCATCTTAAAATAGAAAAGTTTTTCCAATGTATATCCTTAGAAATATTATTAACCTGACAAATGTAGAATACTAAAAAAAAATGTGTACAACATTTTAACATTAGACATCTTCATCAGATGACTCTCCTTGTTGATTCCTCTTCTAAAACAAGAAAAAAAAGTTTTTGGTTTATACAGAAAGTAAAACAAAAAAGATTTCACATTTTAAATAAAACACTGTGACTTGTTTGAAACACCTAAGCCCTAAGGTGGGTAGAGCCATCTGTCCTCAGAGATGGGTATTACATAAAGAAACAGAATACAGAAAATGTCTCTCTTTCTGAGAATGGAACTGGCAGACCTTTAAATAAAAATAAAGAAATATGACTTTTTCAAAAGAAAAACATGGCCACTAGACATGAATCCAAGGCAAGATTTGTATGCAGGTATTCCACATGTATTATACTCCTGTGTACCAAAGTCAATGCTGTATAAGATTTGTTTCTAATTAAAATTATCCAAAATGTCTTCAACTTCATAAACAGTGTAAATGCAACAAACTCGTGTAACATAACTGGTTAAAAGGCATGTGTTACAAACTCACTCTTGGCTATCCCTTTCTAATCTCTATGCCTAAATAAACCAGAGTTAATCATAAAATTAATATAAAAATTATGATATATTTCTTGTATCAATCCATCTACCTTCTAAAGTCACTCTCCGACAATGGCTTCGGCTGCATTTATTTTTCTCCTGACAGCAACAAGCACAAGGTAAAAGCACCTCTGTACAGAATTCAAGGTTACAGCAGCACATATGTTGCGTATTCACTCTGGTTTGTTCCTGTATGTCTCTATGTTTATATTTTTTAATGGCATCTCAGTTTAATATCATTGTAACAGACAAGGTAAATTAAGAGGCCTTCAAGTCATCATTATGGTTTTTCCAATTCTATGGAGGTACTGCATCAATATGAACTATATATATATATATATATATATATATATATATATATATATATATATATATATATATATATATATATATATATATATATATACATATACACACACACACACACAGTGGTGTGAAAAACTATTTGCCCCCTTCCTGATTTCTTATTCTTTTGCATGTTTGTCACACAAAATGTTTCTGATCATCAAACACATTTAACCATTAGTCAAATATAACACAAGTAAACACAAAATGCAGTTTTTAAATGATGGTTTTATTATTTAGGGAGAAAAAATCCAAACCTACATGGCCCTTTGTGAAAAGTAATTGCCCCTGAACCTAATAACTGGTTGGGCCACCCTTAGCAGCAATATCTGCAATCAAGCGTTTGCGATAACTTGCAATGAGTCTTTTACAGCTCTGGAGGAATTTTGGCCCACTCATCTTTGCAGAATTGTTGTAATTCAGCTTTATTTGAGGGTTTTCTAGTATGAACCGCCTTTTTAAGGTCATGCCATAGCATCTCAATTGGATTCAGGTCAGGATTTTGACTAGGCCACTCCAAAGTCTTCATTTTGTTTTTCTTCAGCCATTCAGAGGTGGATTTGCTGGTGTGTTTTGGGTCATTGTCCTGTTGCAGCACCCAAGATCGCTTCAGCTTGAGTTGACGAACAGATGGCGGACATTCTCCTTCAGGATTTTTGGTAGACAGTAGAATTCATGGTTCCATCTATCACAGCAAGCCTTCCAGGTCCTGAAGCAGCAAAACAACCCCAGACCATCACACTACCACCACCATATTTTACTGTTGGTATGATGTTCTTTTCTGAAATGCTGTGTTCCTTTTACGCCAGATGTAACGGGACATTTGCCTTCCAAAAAGTTCAACTTTTGTCTCATCAGTCCCAAAAGTCTTGGCAATCATTGAGATGTTTCTTAGCAAAATTGAGACGAGCCCTAATGTTCTTCTTGCTTAACAGTGGTTTGCGTCTTGGAAATCTGCCATGCAGGCCGTTTTTGCCCAGTCTCTTTCTTATGGTGGAGTCGTGAACACTGACCTTAATTGAGGCCTGCAGTTCTTTAGACGTTGTCCTGGGGTCTTTGTGACCTCTCGGATGAGTCGTCTCTGCACTCTTGGGGTAATTTTGGTCGGCCGCCACTCCTGGGAAGGTTCACCACTGTTCCATGTTTTTGCCATTTGTGGATAATGGCTCTCACTGTGGTTCGCTGGAGTCCCAAAGCTTTAGAAATGGCTTTATAACCTTTACCAGACTGATAGATCTCAATTACTTCTGTTCTCATTTGTTCCTGAATTTCTTTGGATCTAGGCATGATGTCTAGCTTTTTAGGTGCTTTTGGTCTACTTCTCTGTGTCAGGCAGCTCCTATTTAAGTGATTTCTTGATTGAAACAGGTGTGGCAGTAATCAGGCCTGGGGGTGGCTACGGAAATTGAACTCAGGTGTGATACACCACAGTTAGGTTATTTTTAACAAGGGGCAATTACTTTTTCACACAGGGCCATGTAGGTTTGGATTTTTTCTTCTCCCTAAATAATAAAAACCATCATTTAAAAACTGCATTTTGTGTTTACTTGTGTTATATTTGACTAATGGTTAAATGTGTTTGATGATCAGAAACATTTTGTGTGACAAACTTGCAAAAGAATAAGAAATCAGGAAGGGGGCAAATAGTTTTTCATACCACTGAGTGTGTGTGTGTGTGTATATATATATATATATATATATATATATCTATATACACTCATGCTAATTTTAAATTATTACTTGTGTTTTATGATTTAAAGCACAGTAATACTACTTTACAGTTATATTTGTAATAGCTTTAAAACCATTAAATCATTAAGCATTTTTGCCAATATTTCTAATAATAGGCATTTTTAGTGCAAGTTCCAACTTGCATATAAAATCTCAAGAGTATTTTCATGATCCAGGAGCTGCCTGTAATTAGTATTGTGATAACATTTTCCAGAAAGTAATAAGTAATGTTATCCAGTTAAATTTGAGAGGAGTAAATAGTAGTTTGTAATAAATTACTTTGAATAACTCAGCTCTGCTAGACATTAGAGGAAATGTGCCACTGTCAACAGAATATGTTGAGCGTCTACTGAAGAAGCTGAATTTCACTATAAAAGTCGATAACTGCAATCTTAAAACAGTTCTTACCAGTTTGAGAAAGTCAATGAGCTTATAGGCATCCTCTCCAGTGGAAAGGTCCACAAAATCTCTTGGAATTCGATAACTCAAACAGGGGCTTGGCTGTACTGTCACTTCACTTGTGGTATAACGAAATGCAGGCATATCCTTGATTTAAAAAAAAAACACAAAAAAGTAGAAGCTTCTTTTGCATAATTGCTACAATGACAGAATCTGTCGCCATCAATAATGAGTGTGCAAGTGGATTCAGAAATAAGCATACATTTAACATGGGCTGATTATTCACAACATTTTGAGGACAAATAACCAGTACTGTACAACTAAATAACTTCTACAATTTCCTTTTAAAATATCTTTCATTAAACACTGGTAGAGTGCTGCACAAAACATCAAAAGCAAAGCCTTGACCAAATACACAAGACACTTAACGAATGTTAAATTTAAGCAGGATTGCAGTAAAACTGCAGTTTTACTACAGGTAGTCCCCAAGTTCCGAACATCCGACATATGACTTATGAATGGGGCCACAGCTGCTCCTTCATCTGTCTGGGGCATGCAACACAGGCTCCTCAATAACTGCCGCTCCGTCATCACCGGCCTGTGGACGTTGCAAGTGGTGGATGAAGGGGGGCGGTCTCGCTGCTTGCGCAGTGTAGTGTCCCTAGAGCAGGTCCGGTTGATGAACCGGACCCCATTCATTATCAGAGGGTGACTGGGTGTGCAAGCAAGCGCTCGTGTGCAGGACAGAGGCTTGATGGGGCGGACTACTGCCCGCCCACCATACAGCCTTGCAGTGTCCCTTGAAAGGCTACCCCGTTCATTCTTGGAGGGCAGCTGGTGGTGCTGCAAGTGGTGACCCGGAGGTGGCTGAATGGAGGCCACTGAGGGTGAATGGGGCGGTGGGGGGGAGCATTGTAGTGTGCCTCGGGTGACTGCCTGTTGACTGGGGGCGGTGGTGGGCAATTCATTACCCGCCCGCCTTTGGCCACACCCTGTTCGCTCTCGGTGGACTGACGCTGCAGGCAGCATACTGTATGCAAGTGGAGGTGACTATGTGGTGGACGACTGGTGAATCGCCCCTCACTGCACCCATTCATTCTCAATAGCAAGCCTGCTTCTACTGTTATGTATATAGCAGGAACTTGTCTCTCGTCTATACACTAGACATGCTGACGACGGGTACCTTCCTGCTGTGATAGCGTGTACAGTGCTGTGCAGAAGAGCTCATCTTAATCTTTTGTCTTCACCCTTCAACAATGTCTCTGAAACACAAATCTGATGCAAGTGCTGATGATACAGTAAAGAAGAGAAAAAACCATCACCATGGAAAATAAAGTAGAAATAATAAAAAGGTCAGAGAGAGCTGAAACTCCATCATTCATTGGCAGAGCACTTGGTTACAGTCAGTCAACAATAGCAATTATTAAAATAATGTACCTGTTCCGACTTGCATATAAATTCAACTTAAGAACAAACCTACACTCCCTATCTCGTACGTAACCCGGGGACTGCCTGTATAACAGAACATTTCTCCACAGGCACAAGAAAAATTATGTGAAACTTACTGACTATCATCATTAATGTGAGCTTAGGTATTGTACAGAAAAAGCATAACTAATGTGAAAATAAATTATTTTTTAGAATGTACAGTGAAGCCTAAGCACTGAAGTTTTGTTTGCCTGAATAAATTAAGAAAACAAAACTAAAAAACAGAAACTACATGTCCATCTTTTTAACTAAAATAAGATTTCATAAGTACTTTTAAATTAGGTTTGATTAATATAGCATCAATCTGAAAAGAATGGTTCAGTCTTTCAACCTCCAACTGATGCATTTGAGTTTTATTGCAGATATGTTGTGCTTTATACAAGTAACTGAAAATCTACACAGAGAACACTGGTGTCTAAAAATGCTTTTCAACTATATTTGTTTCATTGCTTCCAACATTTAATGATCTGCTGTACGGAGAGATAAACCTGAAACCTTTGAACAATTTACTTCCCCACATCACATAGTATAAGAAGAAAATGTTTGAAACTGCTTCCTTACTCTATTTGCCTTGATGTGGTAATGCATGACTGAGGAATGTGGCAGTGCACAACTGTTTATTGATAGAATGCAGCTCAGGTTTATGGGTGTGTGCTGCTGGTGCAAGCATGTGCAACTGCAGGGTGTTTAATGTGGAAAATGGCTGATCGCTTGTTCACATGCAAACACAATTATGCTAGTCATTACTCATTGATAATCCGTGGGTTGTTATAGGAAGCACCTACGTCCACTAAAGTATAAAAAGGAACCTGAGTAGGACATACAGGGGAGAGAGAAAGGAAGAAAGAGAACAGAGAGTGAGATAAAGAAAAAAGTGGAGAAAAATCTAAGGAGAAAGTTGTGAATGATCGGTAAGAAAAAAATCAGGAAATCAGGAAAAATCAGCAAAGTGGTGGGATGGCCCTGATGGGGCCGAGAGGACTGGTCCTCCAGGGATGGTCCTGCCGAACATTAGAGGGGGCAGAGTGGCTGATGACTTTGAGGGTCATCTCACGAACAGCGAGGAATAGTGGTGGGACTGTGCTTTGGGTGTCATAGTGGGTTACCGGCTGAGGAGGTTGGAACGAAAATTGAAAGATGGAAGGCCACGCCCAAGGGAATGAGCAGTGGAGACAAGAGAGGGATCTACCGGGTTTTAACTTTGTGTTCAAGATTTAACCTTGAATATTCTTTTTGCTCTATTTACTGTACTTATTGGCTTTAACTCCCACCAGAACACTAATTTTTATGAATTTATTAAACTGCACTATACATTTATTGGACACTGTTTTTGTGAATGCTGCGAAACAAACTGCTCTAAGTACTTTATACCAGTCTTGTTGTTTGTGTTCTTGGGATGATTGGCCCAGCAGGGCGATGTTTTAAATAAATAATCACTTCTCCATAAGGGTGCAGGACTACAATGGGGTGCAGGTGTGCGTGAGTGCATAACGATCTGCAGTTAATTGAGGTGCTGGCTGATGGTGCTGCACACACATGCATAGGAGGGTGGATCAGTCAGGTGCCTCAAAGGGACCAGGGAGGAAATTGCTCCTCACACTTGTACTCAATTAGGCAACAGAGTTAAAAAGAGCCTATACAGGATGGAAGGAAAATGAGAAAGGAAGAAAAAAAAAAAAAAAAGAATAAACCAAGAAGCCAAGGAGGTTAAAGGAAAGGACAGAGAAAAGGGCAGGAGCGTGAGGGCGCCGGTGCAAGACTAAAGGAAGCAGACAAACAGGAATGGAGCTTTGGGAGAGCAGCATGTGGGCAGTGCTCAAGGGACTCCAGCTTCTTTTGGCTGGAGCAACATTACTCTGGAGGGACTCCCCCGCATTGCCAGGGAATGGCAGTCAAAGAGGCTCGGTGGCACCCCATGGATCACCATGGGATGGGTGGCAGGGACACAAACCGATAAGAAGGTTGTCTGTGCCTGTTGGCTGACATCTCTCCGTGCTGCGAGATCCGAATAGGATAAGCAGGAGAGATGTCTGTTTCAAAAGAAACCACTGTAGAAAGTGATTTTTAAAGACAAGAATCCAGCTGTATTCTAACCTCATTTGTACTGATTATTTATTGGACTTGTTTTAACCTCCATGATTGTACTTGCTTTTATAGATTATTTATAATGGATGGAGCACTTTAATTTGGACACTGATTTGTTTTTGGATTGTTTTAAATAAAAGCACTTTGGCATCTTTTTGAACCTTCCCATTGTTGCTATGCATGTGTCCTCATCTGCCTGGCTCATCTCAGTTACGGTATAGATAGTGGAATGTTTAGGGCCTCCCGGGATGCATCAAGAGCATGGAGCCAACTTGCACTGTCACAGTCCTCATTGTCCTAGCCCATACTCAGTACATGACTATTAATGTCTTGGGAAAATGAAGATGCCAAGTCTGCGGGCATCCGTGGATTATGTTATTTTCCATGCAAATCTTTCTGTTTCATTAAAACAATTTCACTGCATTCTACTCTTTAACTTAGACAATTTGTTTTTACAGTGGGTAGAAGAATCTGTGTTTTTATTTACCTTTAACAAAATACATTTATTTAAAACCATTTCAGTTTAAGTGAAATCAATCAACTTCGCTGCAAAGATTACTCATTTCCTGTGTTAGTAATGCAGATTCAAGCATAAGTCTATCAAAAAACAGTTTGGTAATAATCCCCAGTTTCTTTTTATTGATAACCTGTAGCAGCAGGATATTCAATCCCTGTAAATTAGTGTCAACTTAAGTTTACACCATAGCAATGACAGTGGTGAACTCCAGACTAATTTCCTATTTGTGAACTGTTATATCAAAAAGTCAACAAATTATTACTATGGAACATCAAATTTGTAAATGAATAAAATCTTCGTGAAATGCTGACTACATATTTCACAGTAATGTTAACTAAAATATTTTGGTAGAGAGCACTGTTACTTATTTTGTTCTCACTTCAAACTTAGGATTTATCAGCAATTACCAAGCATTTTCCAATTCTGTGCTAGAGGTGTACTCTGAATCTGCAAACACAAATTCTTGAACAGTCACTGTAAGAAATGTCAATCTGTGCTGCTCTTAACAACATAATAGGTAAGGATTATTTTAAAAGAGGAGAGATGGGTCACTGAAATAAAAGCAAAGCCCACAGATATACAGGCTCAATTCAGAAAACTCACCGTAACATATTGCTTTTTTAGTAATATTATAAGTAGCCATTTTGAATCTCATACAATACCTCCAAACCACAAAATTAAACTTATGTAATAAAAACCTGCACCAAGCTTTGTTCTTACAAACTGAATTTGACATAAGTGGCGCCTCATACCTCCTCTGTAATATTTCCCTCATTATCATCTCCCTGAGGGCGACATTTTGAAGTTAGCTCTTCCCAGGTGAACAAAAGTGAATCTGTCACTTCACCAAAAGGGTTGAAGTCTATTAGCCATACCCGACCCTAAATAATAATAAAAAAAAAAAAGCATTGAAAATAAGTTTTTCAATATTTTAAAAAGACAGAATTTACTTTTAAAAAATAACCAAATAATAGCAGCTAAACATCAGCAAAAAGTATCCAGATAGAAAGGGAATAATACAATAATCTTAATCTAATTAACTATTAATCTGATTATTTTGGAAACCTCCAGCAATTACAATGGTGTGCAAAAGTAAGTATACCTGATGAGAGACTTGGATTTTACACCTAATCAGTATTGATAGGTAAATTCAGCTACAATCCCGGTCTTTTTTATTTCCGTTCTGTTGTGGTACGTAAAACACGAGACGTCCAACGGATAAGCCTCTCCCTATTTTCAATGTGTGAAACACTTGTGCTCCATATTCATTGTAGTTAAATTATACAAGTGATTCTGGATAGGTGGTCATTGGTTGAAAGCTCTCACATACACCCCTACAACTTGACATTGATTTGGTCATAGTTAGTCACAGACCGGCTAGACAGAGTCACTGAGTTGAAACCGTCAAACTACATAACTGGTGATCACAGAAGCATGTCACAACTGCCTCAGACTCACTGAGGTTAAATAAATGAAGTTTGGCATTGAAGATTTCTGAAAAAAGTGTGCAATTTGATGGGGCCCATCAGGCACCTTCCATGCTGACAATTTGTTTAATGGAAAAACACAGGGCCACATTTTGAGAATGCACTAATTAACACAATTTTTAGACCAAAATATTTACATTATCAAACAGCCTTGGTGTTACAATCACTCTGAATCCATTAACAACAATATTAGGTGTACTCCCTGGGGGTATTAATTTGCATAGGGAGAAAGCGATTGTAATAGCCTACACTACACTATTAGCATGCAGAATTACCTCACTCAACTGGAAGAATTCTAACCCACCTTCTATAGCTCAGTGGGCTAGATATGTTTTATTTTACCTCAAATTAGAAAAAAATAAATTCTCTCTTAGAGGATATCTCCAAACATTTTTTTAAAATATGGCAAGAATTCAAGAATACTATTTTAGAAAAAGCATAATAGTCTTAATTATTGACTCTCTAATGTCATTAACTGTTCTATTATTTATTGATAAAGGGGATTTGCTCTTTTCCATTTTCTTTAGTCCCTTATTATTCTTTTTCATACAGGTAGGTGTTGAATCTTTTTTTTGTTTTGTTTTTATCTTTTTTCTGCTGTTGTTTTTTCTTTGTATTTTTATTTTTTCTTTGCTTTCATTTTAATTGATTTGAAGTAAATGGTTGGATCTGGTATGCTATAATATGTTTGATCTGTGTAATGCTACTGTAATATTCTGGTTTTGAACAATAAAAAAATTAAAGGCAAAACACTATCAATTATTCCTATACGGGCTCTTGTTTACTGGCCTATTGACAGATATTGGAACAGTTCATATAGCAGCTAATCAAGTAAGATGGAAATACATGTTTCCTCTCATTAAAATCAATTAATAATATTTCTCACTTAGCACAAAACTCAAATAAATATCAAATAAACCTGATTTACTACATGCTCTGTTCAGGTACATTCTGGAGTTTGAGTAATTACACATATCAAAACATTAGGAAATGTGGTCTTTCTATTAAAAAATAATTTTTATAGTAATAAGTGCTTGGTTTTTATATAAATTCTGCTGTAATGTATTTAAAAAAGAAACAAAACATATAAAATACAAAAATAATTGTTTATTTCAGACAAACCATCTGTTAGTACCAAATCAGAGAACTATTTCACCATACTACAAAATAAAACAGTAGTCAATCTCAACTCTTATTTACAGACATGAGTATTACTAAATATCTTAAGACAGAATTGAAGCATAAGTGTTACAGTCTCCAAAATGCTGCATCCCTATAAATTTTAAACAAGGCAAAGCTGGTTAGTCCATCTTGTGCTTTCCATAAAGAAAAAATGTTTAAAATACTTACCGAGCTGTCCCTGTAGACATCAAACACAACTGAAAGACAATAAATAATGTTTCTATATAAGATTTAAAATATTAAAATAAGTTTATATCACATTTCTAGATTAAACATAAGTGAAGAAAATACCTAAAATGTATGAACTCAATGTAAATGAAATCACTAGTTCATGTAGGCTTACATATTTTTGTAATTTACAGGCACCAAGTGAACAATCATGGAGTCATTCTACTGAAAGGAAGACAATCAAGTCTGCACCTAAATATTTCTGATCAAAACAATGCAGGCATTCAAATTTTAGAAACTGACATACAGTATTTTATTCACTTAAAAACGGAGTTACTTTGAAAAAAGTAGTAGTAGAACTCATATACTTTCCCAGGTATCTGTTTTTACATAGAGTAGCCGTTCACCTAATTTCTCCAGATTTCAATTGCTTACTTTACATTCAATTTTTTGTCATTTACTATCCTGCTTGTTTCACTGGGAACATTAACTCGATCTTTTAAGTATGTTTTGAGGTAATTATATTCAAGTTGCACATTGACTTGCACATGAAGGTAAAATTTTCAATGTACTCTGTATATGAAAATAGAATAGAAACAAACTGCTTCTATCTTATAAAACAGCATCAGCTATAATGAATGAATTTTAGTAGCTCCAAAAACATTTTCAGTATTCCTCCAGGTCCCTTATTATTGCCGGTGCAAACTTTTGACATTCACTTCCAATTTGCAAATACTTTGAGTGCATCCACCAAACCATTATTGAATTTGCTTGATATAGTTCAGACTGTGTGAGGCAGAGTTCATCTTGGCAGCAAGAGGACAGGCCCAAGAATATATTTTGAATTCTGAATTTAATCGGGATTTTTTATTATATTTCTGTATTTTAGGGCTGATTATACATTACAAAGTGTAGCTGAATTACAACCAAAATCAAATTGATGACCTTACCCAAATTTCTCAGTGTATTTCATTTGTAGAAGCAGTTAATAAAAAAATAAAAAATCAGACGGAGATAAAAATGAACTTTGCCAACTTACAGTCTTCATCTAGGAATGCATACTGTATGTTATCCTTAAAGAAATCTTGAATGGATCTACAAAGTTCACCTTCCTGCTTGGAAATATGATCATAATATTGTGTGTAGTCCCTCTGGGAGATACCTTAAAGAAAGAAAAAAATACATAAAAGAATATTTATTTACTCAGGAACTTGTTGAAAATGAATATTGAAGTCCATGTCATTTGCAGCAGGAACCTATACAGGCATCATCAAGTTCAAGGCAGGAACCAAACATGAAAAGAAAACTAGCCTAACACAGTACATATTCATTCATACGCAGCCAGTTTAGAGTTACCAATCAAACTAACATTTATGAATCTGAAATGTGGACGTGTATGTGAAGAAACACACACTTACATACTAGGAGAACATGAAAACATCTTTATACTAAATATGTTTTTAACAAGCCTTGTCAGACAAAATGCGGAGTTCCAAAAGAAATCTATTGGCTAGCAACGCAAAGCTATATTTCAGAAGCAGTAGGCTGTCTGGCCTAATGCAACATGCTTTTTGTTCAATCCCAATGTTTATCCCACTTTATGACACTAAGCAAGTCACTTAATCTACCTGTGCTCCAATTGTAAATAAAATATACATATACACAACTATAATACAGCTTATACTTGCAAGGCATCATGAAAATGTGTTCACTATAAAGAGGTACTAAATAAAGTGTAGGCTGGTTATTTACGTGAATTTTCTTTTTACTATCTACAACAGTGTTACCCAACCTCGGTCCTGTGACCCCCCTGTGTCTGCTCTGCTCATTTTTAATTGTCATTAATAAGATGCAACGAAGGGGAAAAACTGCACAAAGAAAGGGCAAAATATAATGAAATCAACAAAAGAGAGTATATCTATAGCAAAAGCAGAAATATTTCTAAATGTCTTATAAATGTAAAAATCATGCTGCTCTGCTTTTCTGAATGTCGAATAAAAAAAAAAAATACCAGCTAATTAAATGAGATCAGTGCTATCAGGTGTTGTCACCGATTAGGAATCTGGATGGAACAAAAACCTGCAGTCACAGGGGGTCCCCAGGACCGAGGCTGGGAAACGCCGATATCTACAAGCTCTTATTTGCTACAGTTTCATGAAATGTGTTACTTTTTAATAACAAATAAAATAATATATACAGTATTTAAGTAAATTCTGCATGGTGTGTTTAATAAGTAACCAAAATGTACTACTGTTTTTTTTTTTTTTTACTGAAATATCAGAAAAAATGAAAGTAGAACATATTAAACAATAACTATATTAGATGTCACTGTACAGTATACATCAAATAATGCTAGATTTGTCAAAAGTCAAAGTTTTGTGATATAACGCTTTAAAGTCTTAAACAGAGCTGAAAAAGTAAAGTATTATTACCTATAAGTTTGTTTTCCTTTACAAAACATCTGAATTCTCCTCCAGGAATTAATTCACACCATTTCCTCAGAACAAGCTTTAAAATGTAAAAAAGGAAAAGGATTACAAATAAATGTCTTATATGTATAAATCATTCATCCTGACTTTAGCCACCTTTTGGTTTCATTTGTTAATATACTTCACTTCTCAGTTTGCAGAGTGCTATGGGTCTAAATGCAAATATGGGAGCACAAGCTGATTAGCACAGGATTTCAGTGGTACTGTTGAAACAGGATCAGACACAGATGCTTTCCAGCTATTATTATTTCTGATGAAAACCTGCCTTACATCATGAATTTAAACATTACAACACCTTTGGTGGCACAGAGTCTTTTGTATGACTGAAGCTGGGTGTATGAGGTTTTGCTTATCTATCTGCATTAGAATTAGTTTAGTTTCTCTGTATGTGAGAAGTCTCAGCAGGTGAAATGTCTTTCACATTGTTGTCACTGATCATATGAAGGCCTTTAAATGTCGCTGATGCTTATTTTATTTTCTCTTTTGTTGTAATGTTCAGCTCTGACTCTCATAAAACAGTCTTCATATATCATGGATTTAAAATAAGCATCACCTTCTACTTTCAAATATTTTTTTGTAATTTCCAAAGTTTAAGGTTATTGTAGCAATCCCCAAACATTTTCCAAACTGTGGTGGCTTTCAGTCTTTTTTAGTACTTAGAATACCTCAATGATGTGACTCTCCAAGAGAAGGTTAGATATATTACCTGATATGATAGTTCACTATTCAAAATTCAGTTTTCTCATTTCTAAGTATGAATACTGTCCAAAGCTGCCACCGTTTTAAGGCTAGTGAAGGAGTAAAGGAACAAAAGAAGCTACAAAAGAGAGTGTTCTACTCTGCTGTCCACCTATTTAAGCAATGTCCATCAATGACCACGAAATTAACCCAAAGAGGTCTGAGGTGGTCTCAACTGAGAGTGCATACCAAATTGTTGAAAAGTTTTCATGCACTATTTTCATTTTAAAAAAAGTAAACATAACGTTACTAAACATATAAGGAAAAATAGACAAAATATTTTACATGTTAGTTTAAAGGATAAGTGTGGTATTTTTCATGTATAGGTTATTTCTTCACAATCAAGGTATACTTTTTCATAGTACTGTATTTGCCCCCTTCCTGACTTCCTCTATTTTTGTTTATACATAATACTTAATTGTTTCTGATCTCCAAACAAATTTAGTATGATACTAAAGACAACCTGTGTAATAATAATATGTTTTTAGAATGATCATTTGATTTAAAAAATACCTATATCAGAGAGAGAGAGAGAGAGAGAGAGAGAGAGAGAGAGAGAGAGAGAGAGAGGGAGATCTTCATTTGTTCCCATGGGAAAATTTGCATTTTTTACAGAAGCTAAATAAACAAATGATATTATTACATAACAAACCCTCTCAAATATACACCAAAATGAAAACCTCTGACATACCAGTTACAGTGGAGCATTATGCATACTTATTGACATTGGTATAAAGGAACCCTAGTAGCGTTCCTTGATGCACTTCATTGGCTGAAAGTACAGTACACCCCCAAAATTCGCAGGGGTTACACACCTAGAGCACCCGCGAACTGTGAAAAACTGTGATTTTTGGATGTGGTTGAAAAATGTCTTTTAAAAGCCTATTTTATAGTTTCAACCCAAAATACAGTATGCCCCTAAAGCACTTTAAATTTTGTTGCAAACTCAGCTTAATACATTAATACATTACCTAAAAATTACCTTAATACATTACCTAAAAACAGAATGTAAAGGTAAACCCATCTACTGTACAGTATTGTACTGCTATGTCTCCCGCGGTGCTAGAATGTAAAATACCAATGTTACCGCTATACGTACTATAATTCATGCAAGCACGTTTTCTTTAGTATGTGCTGTCGTTTTCTTTATTATATGTAGAGTAAACACATAATTTCATTTAATTAAATACTGTAAAATGTACGGGTACTCACCAATGATGAATGATATTGATGATGATGATGATGAAGTAGCTGTGCAGTACAATGCACAGGATTTAAAACTCCTCGGGTGGCGCCTCTTCTTCAGGCGCTTCAGGAGTCTTCGTATCTTTGTACGGGTCTTCTTCTGGTGGGGTTTCGTGCTGGTTTTTCTTTATAGGTTTCAGGAACATTGTGATAGGAAGTTTCTACATTGTCTCCTGTAGCGACCTGCTGGTACAATTTCCATGCTTACTCATGGATGATGTTACCGTCCAAGGGGATGTTCTTCCCGCAGTCGGTGATTCACAGTGCCAAGGCAGATTCCATCCTAACAATATTTTTATTCCTTATGGTCGTTACCTTTTTGGCACTATCACAGAAACTTACAGATAGGGTACTCCAGATCGCTGCTTTGTTCTTCTTTATGTAGCGTACAGTGCTTTCATTAATGCCATACTGGCGCGCTACTGCAGCAAATCCAGTAGTTCAACCTTCTCCTGGAGTGTTTTAAACTTCTTCTGGCTCTTAGGCTTAGTTCCAGAAGCCTTAGAAGGTGCAGGGTGATTCAAAGACATCATGTGCGTTTAAGAATAACAAAACAATAACAAAATGGAAAACACGAGGACACTCAGCTGGAGACGCGTCACAAAGCAGCAGTCAGCAAGGAGAAATGAATGATGCTCTTAGATTGGCTACTTTCACCATCCCAAACCATGGTGGTAAACCCACTCACCTGGGGCCTCATGCATAACGGTGTGCGTAGAATTCGCACTATAACATGACGTAAGCACAAAAGCCGAAATATGCTTACGCACAGAAAAATCCAGATGCAGGAATCTGTGCGTACTCCAACTTCCGTGTTCTTCCGCTCCATAAATCCCGGTCAGCGTGAAAAGTAACGCACATGCATGCGCCTTCTATCCCACCCCATCTCCTTCCAGAATTACGCCTCTTTGAATATGCAAATGAATATAAATAAGCCCTTAAGCTCAGCGTTCTGTGAAAAGGCAATGGCAAAAGTACGGGGGAAAATATAAGAATTTCAGTGAATACCAAGTGAAGGCAAAGGAAAAACTTATTATTTGTTGATTTGAACAGTGGTATAATCAACAAATGGAAGTTGACCGAGTGACATAGTGTGTTGGAGAAACTTGAAAGCTCAAGTTCACAAAGTCACACAGTGCCAGAATAAAAAAAGAAGTCACATATCAAAGTCGCCGTGAAAATGCGAGTTGTAGCCCACTGTCTGAGCTTATTAGGGTACAGACAAAAAAAAAATAGGCACACAGTGGGGAAAAAAGAACGAAATGTCAACTTTAATCTCGAAATTTCCACTTTAATCATGTAGTTTATTTTGTCATTAAGTAGATCATAAACTTCATCTTAAATTCATTTAATTTACTAGTTTCTCAAATCCCATCGTAACTAAAGTAGCACGTTAAATGCTTTGTTTTGTATTTGATCTTCAATGTGCTCTATGTGTGTGAATCACTACGTGCTTCCGTTCTTTCTCTTTCTCCGATAGGACACAGAATCCATTACATTCGAAATATTACAGCTCTCTGAATAATTAAAATACTGAGATGTATACGTGATATCATTTTCATGATGATTGGAATGAAAGCATGTTATTAAACATGGGAACACGATGGCTCAGTGATTGGTCATGTCTCACACAAGATGCTGCTGCCGACCTTCGATTAAATAATTTATTGTAGCAGTACTGTCTCTTTCAAACGTACTAACCTGCAATTCCTGTCCTTACTTTTCTTTCCCCAAATACCCAATCGCCACACAATCAGCTCTGTAATAGACGTTAAGCCATCTGTAAGCTTACAACGACAATTCTTCAAAACTTTTAAGGTACATTGAAATATCTTCATAGTATGTGTTTAATTATTCTATCCATCTATCCTTCCAGTGTCGCTCCAGCCTCAGCAAATATACAGTGCGCAAGGCAGGAACAATAAGTGATCTGTATAATATAATCAACATATTTTGCTGCATTTCATCTTAAAAATGATATCGTCATCATATGTAAATACACACTTTATAAAGTGGCGCAGGTTGTGTAATATTATAACTGTAGTGCAAGTTTACAGTGGGGTAATTGTACTTATAAGTACAAACAGTTCTACAAGGAGCACTTGATTGGGTGCGTTTATAGTTCTTGGGATGAAACGGTTTCTGAACCACGAAGTCCATACAGGAAAGGCTTTGAAACGTTTTGCTGTGGCTTTGGCAGTGTGTGCCTGATGCTGTATACCGATAATTCTCTTTCCGTTCAGCTGCTGCTGCGATTCCCCACTCAGATACAGTGATATAAATACTCCGAGTGGTGCAGTGAGAGTTATATGGAAAAAGATGATCCGCTGTGGCAACCCTTAAAGGGAGCAGCCAAAAGAAGAAAAAGAAGAAGAAGACGGTGCAGTGAGAGTAACAACACTAAAGCAGTTATGGTATTTGGAATACTATGGCTATTCCCTGGACCATTATATTGTTACAAATAATCTACAGTCAGATGCATTACACTAATAAACAATATGTGGTTAGTTTCAGTGTATTTATAAGAAATGTGGTTCTAAGAAATAAAGGGTAACCACACAAAAACAGTAGCACTGCTTTGACGCTGGGTACCGCCAGTCTGCAAAACCGAGCGGAGAACTTGCGTACGACAGAGTATGTGAAAAGTGCGTGGCTTTACGCCAAGTGTAGGTTTTATACATCACGATTTGAACGTGGAAACGTTCTTACGCAACATTTCTGTGCGTACGCACTGTTTATGCATAAGGCCCCTGGAGACATGTCACAAAGCAGCAGTCAATCATAAGCAAGGAGAAACGAATAATGCTCTTGGATTGGCAACTTTCACCATTCCAAACCGCGTTTCCCTCAGCGGTGGTAAACCCACTCACCAACAGATGTGTCACATGGCAGCAGTCAATCAGCAGCAAGGAGAAATGAATAACGCTCTTGGATTGGATACTTTCACCATCTCAAACTGTGTTTCCCTCAGCGGTTGCTTCCTGTTCTCTACAGCACAGTATTGCCACGAAAAATAGTTAGGTTCTAAGAAAAAAAATCAGAGAACGGCCAAGTACACGAACCATGAACTGCGACTTCGCAGGGGTCTACTGTATTCCGTGTGCCTGAAAGAGGAAGTGCAGCATTGCTCATAATGGAACTGTTTTTTTCCTCTCCTTTGCTGCCATATCCAGGGGGTTGACAGTGTGCCCCATAACTGAGCCTTTCTTTTTAATTAGGTTGTTAATTAAGTGGGACTCTCTAGAAGTGTTGTTAACCAGCCCAGTAAACAACAGAGAAGAAAAATCACACTGGCCGTAACAGAGTTGTAGAATATGTAATTTTTAATATAGTTCCTCTGTTTTACGAGACCAGTCCAGCCTGTCATTGATGTGGACGCCCCAAAGTGCGTCCACCTACACAAGTTGGCTCTGAATAGTAACCAAGCATAAAGGCTCTTTGGTACAGTTGATAGTCAACAGCCAATTCCTTGTTTTTGCTGATGTTAAGTTACAGATAATTCTTTCTGCACCACAAAGGTATGTTCTTTGCCTGACTCCTATACTCTGTCTGAACCCATATAAGTGAATCATCAAATAAATGTGGCAAGTGGCATGATCTAGTGTTATAGTTAAATATACATATCAGAGACAGTCTATTATCCAGGATCTAATAGGCTCATCCATGTGCACATATCCGAGCCTACCCCTTAATAGGGATGGTACTGAAAGCATTAAATAAATCACAAAATAAAATCCTCACAGTGCTGCCAGCTTTGTCCAGGTAAGAATAAGTCTTATGGTGAAGATAGATAATTGAATCCTCCACTCCAATCTTTGTATGTTAGGCAAGCTGCAGTGGATCCAGGTGGTCTACCTCAACATTACTCATATAGTCCAGGACCAGCTTCTCAAAGATCTTCATGATCCGAGATTCAAGTGGTCTGTAGTCATTAGGTGAATAGGCACCTGCCTTCTTTGTAACAGGAATAATGCACAATGTTTTCCAAAGTTGTGACACTTATTGCAGCCTTAATGACATATAGAGGATACAACAAAGTTGGTCATTCCAGGCCTTAAAAAATAAGTTTGTCATTTCTCATGTAAAAGCTATTTCTACACAAAGATGATATACTCTATATGTATATGATGTGCTAAATTGTGTTTTTAGGTCAAGTGTTTTCTATAAATTCTAAAAAAAAAAAAAAAAACTTGCCTGCACTGACATTTTACATTGGAATTTATGAGTCACGGGTACAGTAAGACAACGAAAGCCTTACAACATGCTGAATATATAAAATTATTTTTGGCATTTAAAAATATGACATATGTTGAATTTTGGTCAGTTGTTTATTATGGGCAGTAACCATAATTGATATTACATAAGGCACCAGGGTAAAAAAATATGACAGGCTAATATTGAGAGATATAATATTTGCCACTGTATTTTACTGCAATTAATAAAAGCTACCAGTAATTTCAGATACACTAAGTTTCATGTGGTTTTACACATTGGTGAATTACTAAAATTTTATCTCTGCCTTAAAATTCATGATAGAAAAACGTGAAGGGCAAAAATGCCAAAAATCTCATTTCTCACTGCTACCATACTTCTTTTACCATTACTAATTTTAAACATGGCCTTTAAGTAATTGTACAACACAGCAGTAAAAAAAAACTGCAGATGTCAAATTTTTAGGGACTTCAAACCTAGTCAAAAAATTCAATTTTTCCTGTGGATTCTCAGTGTTCCCTTGTACCGGGGACCATATTCATTACATGCCCAAATCACCGCAGCAGGTTCATGCCACAACCAAGTGCTCATGAAGGTGAGTGTGACTGGGGAGGTGAATGGTATATTAACAGGATGGGTCTAAGGCAGGGTGTCAAATTAAATTTTATTGAGTGCCAAAAATAAAACTTTGAATATCCGACGTGAGGCGTTAATATATCAACAAACAACTCTTCCCATATTTTCTTTACAAACACGACACACTGGTATACCACTGTTTATCACAATTGCACACTCTGCCTCATCTCTGTCTTAAAACTGTCTTTATTGCCTTTTTTACCCTTGGACTTTGCTGCAGGATTGGAAATATACCAACAGCCATAGAGACAAAATCTTCATTGAGTAGAAAAGATGATGGCAGCTCCAGGGACAGCATTTTTACTACCCTAGGCGAAGCTGTAAATGATCCCTGTCCCATCCCCTCCACCCATTTTTAATAAATGATGCCAAAGAAAACTAGCAGTTTACTACAGATGTCAAGTACATGAATACAATGAACATGTTAGAAACTGAGTATATTGTGTTTGCAAAATATGTAAATACAAATAACATAAATATATAACAATATAAAAAATATGGGTAGGTTGGTTGATTGGTGTTAGTTCCATTTTACAAACAGAATACCAGCTTTAAAATGTAAATAATAATATGTTTAACTGAAGGACACACATAACGATTACATTGTATGACTGGGGGCCTTGTATAATTTTCAGAAATTGTTCATAATAATATAACAATAAGTACAACAGTAATATAAACCTTGCATAATATACATGTAATAAATATGCTACATATATTAGATATGTTATGCTGGTCAAGAAATGCTAAAGCTGAAAAGTACTGTATATGATGATCAGTGCAGCTCTTAGGAAGAACTCTAGCATTGGAATTATTTGATTACTCATATTCTGAAGTTTTATAACAAGCAAATCAATGATCCTAAAAGCACTCAAAATGGCAGTCTACTGCCAATAAAGGAAAAAGCAGAAAGAAAAATCTATGTACTGTATGAGTATGTATCCAAAAGTCTGCATGAATGACAAGAGTGGAAGAGAAGATAAAAGGACAGGCTTGTAAATAAGGACAAAGGTATAAAACAATGGTAATACTACAAACGTGCACCTGAAGAAAATAAAGAAAGAAGGATGTTTACCAGAAGAGTGCTTCCGTATAGCTTAGTACAGTTGTCTTCCAAATACGAAAGTGCAAAGGGTGCCCTGGTCAGCACATAAAGCGTAAGAGAGAGTGGCAGTCCGGACACAAGCGAGAATTTGTTGCTAAAGCAACATATCTGTTTGCACCAGCATTATTCCATGCAACACAATCGATGGCACCTGCCTCCTTAAAAAACAGATATACAGTGGAACCTCGGTTTACGAGTAACTTGGTTTACGAGTGTTTTGCAAGACGAGCAAAAATTTTTAATAAATTTTGACTTGATAAACGAGCAATGTCTTGCAATACGAGCAGTATGGATACACTTTGTCTGCTGAGCGTCATGTGATCACAGCTGAGCTGATGGTTCTTCTCTCTCTCTTCTTATCTCGCTCGCTTGCCCAGCGCATCTCTCTCTCTCCTTATCTTGCTTGCTTGCTCGCCCAGCGCGTCTCTCGGTTTACAGCGCGTCTCTCTCTCTCTCCTTATCTTGCTCGCCCAGCCCGTCTCTCTGTTTACTACAGCATTGTGACTGTGTGTGTGTGCGCTGTGAAGTGCAAGTCCCCATCTTGCTCCCCAAAACACGAAGCTGAGTCTCAGTACTTTAAAACTAGCTTTATTCAGCTTGAAACAGCAACAGCGCTGTTATTTATTGCAGCGGGATCTTTATAATATTCCTTGTATGACCCATTGACGACAGGCGCTTATAGCATGTCTGCAATCTTTTTGAATGCGCTTATACAGCGCTGGGAGACTGCGATTGCTTTGGGACACTCTTCCGCGTGTTGTCCTGTTGGGTGGAATCCCACATGAGTTTAGAAACTCACACCAGCCATGATTCTTTTTAAAGGTAAAGTGCAGGTTAATTTGTATTATGTATTTTACTTTATATTTTGTATTAATCATTTTTATATGAATAGTTCTGGGTTGTGGAACGAATCATCTGAGTTTCCATTATTTCTTATGGGGAAATTCGCTTTGATATACGAGTGTTTTGGATTGCAAGCACGTTTCCGAAACGAATTATGCTCGCAAACCGAGGTTCCACTGTACTGTAAATGTGCTGGTGATGGAGCACACAGACTGTATTCTGAGTTAGAAACAGATTGTGATTGCATGTTACTGGTGAATAAATGCAAATGTATTTTCTATCCACATAAAACAATCAAATGAAGGAAAACGCAAAAATTGCATGGTGCGGAAGCAGCAACGGAAAGACCAGTTGCCAGCACTGACTTCTATGCAGCTTCAAAAAGTGAATGCAACGGTTTATGTTAAATCAAGTTAGCATTTCCTTTGTGAGATGGCCACATCTTTTGTACCTTGTTAAAACAGTAAAGTTTATTTATGCAGTGTAGAGTCTCATTTTCATTTCACTTTTTCTTGTCAGGACATTATAAGCAGTCCATTTTCATTTTAATCCCAGGTTAGTGGTACTGTAACTTGTTCTGAATCTTGAAGATGTGGGCTGCATTAAAAAGGTCCAAGGGCCAGATCCAGCCAGTCGGTGTTGAGTTCGATATACTTAGTCTAGGGTTGGTCTTAGTTCCTGCATTATGAAGGAAATCTATTACAACCTTTGCAAAACAGCAGCCATTACTGCACAAAGTCCTTGGTTGTCTGCATGATCTTTACTCTTAGTCTTCAGTAAGACCCCGAGATGCCCAAGTTCCTCTAATTGGGTCAGCCATTCCTGGCTAACCTACAAAGACCACTATTTTCCAGTAGAGGACAACAACTGTGTATTTGGAGGCAATAATCCTCTTTCTGACAATTTCAAACTTGCCTGCAAAATGCTTAATTACACAGGATATTTTGGTCTGATGAGATATAAGAACCCACAAGTTCCCAAACCATATTTAACAAACTTTTGATGTTAAATTTAAAAAAAAAAAGGAGAAAAGATAGACTCTTGGTAGAATGTTGTGCTAACTATAAACAGGCCCAACTTGGAGTGAGGAATACAATACACAATGCATCAGTTGGCAAAAGTAGATCAAATATCAAAGATCTGTTCATGAAATAACAGGAAATGTAACTAATTTCAAAAGATCAATATGAAATCAGACGCTTTGGACAAATACACCAAGATGGAGGTTCTTATCTGAGCTTCGGGTACAAAAAGGATCCAGGTCTTACTTAGATCTTACTTATTTTTTCTTTAAAAAATCCTAGCCGAGTTATGCTCTAAACACAAGTCAGTTTCAGTGTAAACTGCCATTTTCTATGTATGTGACATACAAGTTTAATTACCTCATAATTTATTTGGGGATCAGGGGAATCATCATTACACTGGAGAAACCTGCAATCAGAAAAAGAAAAAAAAAAAATGACATATAGATATACACATACATACATTTTTTATATATATATAAAAATATATATTCCCAGGAAATTGAATACAATAAATTGCAGTGTGTGTTTTGCCATAACCAGAATGTCCTTATATAAAAATATATATAAAAGGTATATAAAAATGTTTCTCTCTCTCTCTCTCTCTGACACAGTTCCCAGAAAAATGTAGCATCTGATTGAGCTTCATGAAAGTACATAAGATTCTTACTTTTTTTTGTTTGTTTTCATCATTTGTCTAAGACATGTTTTATGTGAACATCTACAGGAAAAAATGGCGGGAAACCCCTGAACATGATTGTAATGTTAATGCACATCCTTTAGGTCTAGATAGAGTCAGAGAGTTTTACATTAAGCCTATTTGTCTTACATTAAATTGATGATTTACAGAAATTTTTGGCATTACTATAAACTAATCCAGACTGATGGCATTTAACAACATAGATTATGTTTATGTAGCTGACACCTCTTAGACGACTCTTGGTAACCAATTATTGTAATACCTGGTTATTCTTTGTATATTGAATGAAGCAACAAATTTGTGTTTGACTTTTTTGACAAATTCTTATTTATCTTTTCTGCATGCATCAGTTCTTTCAATACAATGGGTAGACTCTGTAAGAAAGGTAATTACTCATTTTGATTTAACAAAACTTTAGAGTTAAAATGAATAATAGCTGTAATGAGAGTTCACAAACTTTCAAGTAGCACAGAACAGCTGTTACAGTTACCTATCACATCTACTGACTAACTGTGCATTCTTTTCTTATCCTCTTCTCAGTCTCAAGCATGACCCTTCAACATTCAGTTAAGCAACTTTTCCTAAGAATCAAAAACATTTTAACAAAAAAATGAAAGAAACAGAATTATTACAAACCATTCAAAGCATGTAATCTGCTCCACTGCTTTAGGTACTACTATGCCCAGTCTTAGATACTTGCTGGTACAACTTAGTTAGTGTACTGTTAAAATCCTAAGGAAAGGCATAGTGCCAAGTTGACCAAGGTCTACAGATTATTTAATTTTACAAGGACATTGAACCTTGTAAAGTTTTAGTTTAGAATTCTCATAATAATGGAGTTCATACTTTTCTGTTCACTATTGGCAAGAACATTTTGGTTTGTGGATGCACTTAACTTGATTAATTTAAAGGAATTTAAATATAGGCTGATTACTTTGCTTTGGTTGACATTAGCAGAGCTCACACTTATGACTATGTGATTGCATTATGTGAGCAAGACTATAAAAAAAAAAGAAAAATCCTGCTCTTTGACTAAGCAGTTAAATTGCATGTACTGCATTCTACACTGACATTTTACATTGAGCAAGATTCTATACCTAGATAGACAGCTATAAAACAAACTTTAACAAGGCTTTACTAACTTAATTACTTTACTGAAACCTTCCTCAGTCTACAAATCTGCAGGTGCCAAAAACAGTATGCTCTACAATAAAAATATTTAAATGAGACAATAGCATATTTTTTATTATTATTTAAAATTAATAACCAACCAATGGTATTTTTTCTGTTAAAATTTGAATGCATACAATATACTATGTGTGACCTAAATTACTGCAGTAAATGGCACAAGCTTCCAAATAACACTTTTTTTTCTATTTTGGCTTGAAAAGCTTTTAAAAGCAAACAAGTTCAGTAATCAATAAAAAATGAAAAACTACACAAATTAAGTGAATTCAGCATAAGCAGAATAATTGCTAAGACAACAGAAGACTGCATTAAAATGAGGCCTTTTACACTAATGGTTTCCATTAGAAGAAGAGAGTCAGTTCCATTTTATCTACAAAGAATTGATTAGTTTACTTCCTTCAAAAGGCAACTTTTGTAAAATAAAAATGTTTTTCTCCATAAATGACCTTTGAACTTCTGGTATGTACTCAATGTTCAATGTCATGTAAAACACTACAATTTTATTATGACAGAATAACATTTATCAAATAAATGTTAGATGAATTCCTAAAGTGTGATTTGCTCAAAAAAATACTCTTCTTTTGGCCTATTTATTTGTATACTGCAGCTGGACACCAAATACTGTCATGTAATCAAAAATTATACTGCATATTCATGTTAAATAATTTAATGCACCAAAATGCAAGACTACATTTCTCTGAGACAGGAAAGAAATATAACTCCTCCTGAGCAAAAATGGAAAAAAAAAAAAAAAGCTTTTAGGACTGAAAAAGACAATACATGTATGCAAAACAAAGAAAAGAACAAATTTTTGGTTATGTATTTCCATGGGAAGAAACATACAAGAATACACTTACGGCTGTGTAAAGTCATGGGCAATAAAGTCTGAACTTTTTAAAAGTAAGAAAATATCACTGAGGCTCCGGCAATTCAGTGTACTGTTCAAAGCAATCCAATTTGCATCCTGTTAGGTAAAAAAAAATCAGAATTAATCATATAATACACTACTAGCATTTTGGCTTTAATAATTTCTGGAACTACTGTATGTGGCGGATGACTGCATGTAGAATCTCCATACAGTGGCAGGAAAGAATATGAAGTAAATACACCCGGTATGTTGACTGATAAATGCACAGATGTCAGCCTCAAATGAGAAATTAGGCAATTTCCTAAGGTGGAGCCAGGGAGTCACTACAATACTGGAAACATTTATGGCAGTTATATACTACAGGAATACTGCCTGCACATTTCACTTAATAATGAGCAATGAAAACACTGCAAAATCTGCAAAGCACTGTTGATAAATTTCATTAATGCAAAAGAAAAAATATTCAGATACTTTTATTTTAATCCTTGTGATTATACAGGGGATAAACTAGCAGCTTTAGCAGTCTGTCAGAATTAAGAGTACAAGAATACAACTTTTGCACTACTAGTTTCTATTAAGTAAATGATACCAATTTTTATGTATGTTCCTGTTACCAGCTACAAAACAGACCAACTAATGATCATTATACCATCAAATTAAATACACAAAAGTAAAAAAAGTATGGTTGATTTATATTAAAAAACTGAATAAACAAGCCAATGCCATCCAAAGGAAAACCACACATTCTAAATATGATTATGAGGCTAAAGCCCACATTGTTTAGAAGTATCAGCTCAAAACAGACAAACCATCTTTCACACAAACCCAGAACATTAGCAAGTTAGCCATTACAAGAATTTAATAGGATTGACTTTTTTCTAGCCCACATATATTCTGCATGCACACTGTTGCACAATATTTTCCATTTCAGAACAGCTGCAAAGAAGAGTACTTTGGGGGTAGAAAAAACTCACCTCCTAACTCAAAATATTATCGGATTCACTTAATCCCACAATTTTGCAATTACAAGCCAGTTCTACCTCAACAGTTCTATAGTTAAGGACAATCTCTCAGAGGCACCAGTATATATGGTTGCGTAGCCTACAATGCAGCATTGTCTTGCACAGTGGTGTGCTTCCTCTCTTTAAACTGCATCAGCATGTACCTTCAGTCACAAATGCCAACATTGGAAAAGACAAAAAGCAGATTTCTATTGCATTTAGTGATTTTTATGTAAAGAACATACAGTATATTTAACAAATAACATACAATGAAGGCTTACTGAAACTTTATTTTTTTTTTTTAGAAATGAATTCAATTCTGCCACAGGTATCAAACACCTTTTTCATTAAACACTTAACAGTTTACCAGTCTGCTAAAAGCTTGTTGAAATAAATATTCGGGATTTAGGAAGCTAACTGAAAGCAATTGCGTAGACAAAAGGTGTAGAACTACATAATGGATTACATAAATATTCAAAATAAATTAAGTACACACAGCATAAAAATTGAAATAAACAGACTGCATAGCAGGTATTAAATTTAAATACTATGCAGTCTGTCAGTACAAGTAAAGATTCTTAAAAATGACTATTTATGCAATGTGCTAAAAGAACAATGAGCTATGTAAAAACTTGTAACAAACACTAATACTGCAAACATAAATTACTTTAAGTTAACTAGCTGATCAATATGGTTGGTCTTCTTTGTAAAAAATCAAAGATTCAACACTTGTGGAGGATGGCCGGCTGTTTATCCCGGCCAATACCCCAAGCCGCCAGGTGGAGCCCTTCTTGCAGCATGGAGGTCCCCAGAAGACCAGCAGGGCATCATGGACAATGGAGTTTTTATGCACCGCCCTGCTTGATGCCATGGGGGCCACGAGAGGGAGCTGCAGGGAGGACCGAAGAGTTCTTTGTGCCCTATGACCCGGAAGTTCGTCATAGGAAGAGCGACGGGCTTCCGGGGTGAGAAAAACATTGTTTACCCTGACCCGGAAGGAATAAGGACTTGTGGACTGTTGGATTGGGAACACTTCTGGGTCGGGAGATATAAAAGGACTGTGGGAGCTCCCAGACGGCGAGCTGAGTTGGGAGGCAGGGTGGCTAAGCGTCTGGGAGTGGAGGATTGTGGTTGAGTATTGTTTATTTGGTTTATTGAAGAATAGTGGAGTGGTGGTGCTTTGTGCACATTATTGATATAATAAATATCATTATTTGACTTTTACCTGGTGTCTGAGGGTGCAAGGGTGCGAGCAAGCACCTAATCTGTCACACACTATATACAATTTATATTTATGGGAAATGTTTTGTTAAAAGTCACCTGCAAAATATTTATTTAGATTAACAAAGGTGAATTTAAAGAACAAAAAAAATTAAACAGGCATTCAGTCACAGTACCAACTGTTAATCTCTGGATTTAAGAAAATGTTTGTTGGACAATCCATTACTAAACTTAAAAAAAAAAAGGCAAATTCATCAATATATTAATACAATCGTAAACAGCCCATAACTCAGATATAAAAATACTTATCATAAATAATTAAGATGACAAAGAATCTTACCCTTGGTGAACTCCAATTGAGTTTTGGAAAAACACTGCCACCTAATACGTTTATTGCTTCCTGCACCTTTGATGCAAACTCTGGAAATTCTGGAGCCTACACAAATAAGCATAATAACGCTTAGCTCATGAACGTCAGTCTTACAAAACTGGTAAACTGTTATGTAAATAGATACCTATAAATAGTAATGATCCATAACATGTAAACATAATGACAATCAGTTTGACATTTCTACTAAATATGAGATCCAGAACTCTCTATTACACTTATAAAACTACAGATCTATGCTTTCTGTGAATAAAAATAGGTTAAAACATTTTTCGTGTGTCCCAGTTTTACAAGTCAGTAATATTTTTCAAAGCCTTTAATTATTTTTCAGATTACTTATATTAACAATATTGATGTTGGTTTGATCACGGTTAAAGGTTAAGAAATTACTTTAGTAAAAGAAAATTTTCAAAGTGGAGTGGTGACACTCTCATTCTTCACTTGACCTTCTCATTTAACACCAGAATTATCAAAGCCTACGAAAATACTTGTAAATCGGTCCCACGTTAAATCCCTTCGCACCTCTCCATCAGTGTCTTTTGTCTTTTAAATGTGTCAATAAGCAGAAGCAGCCTGCTCTCACATCCCCCCAACGCCGCACAAGGTTTTCTCAGCTCAAGTCTGTTTACCTGCATGTCAGTTGCTTATAGTTGCATACAGTGAGAAGTCAAGCAAAATTACACCTTTTATAAATACTATATTGTTATTTGGAACACATGCACTTCATGTGTGTTCTATGTCTACAACAACCTATGTAAACACATCGTTAAAAAATCATCATCAATTTTCATGTTTTAGTAATAATTGACAAAATGTAAACATGAAGCATATAATGTGTACAGCCTGAAGTCTAAATATCAAATAAACACTTTCACAAAAGGTACAAGTATAACAAAACAAGTGCACACTTATTCAAGAATATAACTGCAGAAAAAGAACCAGGCTGTTTGCTGCTTATCGACACATTTAAAAGACAAAAGACCTGACAGAGAGGTGCAAAGGGATTTAAGATGGGACAGATTTACGAGTTTCTCGTAGGCTTTGGTAATTCTAGTGTCAGGGATGCCAGGGGCCATGACCCGGCCGGGACGCCAGGAGGGACCGGAAGAGGGTCAGAGCCCTGCCTGGATCACGTGGGGTTCGCCTTCCGGGTTGCTTTGGGGGCCACGGGTCAAGGGCATGGAAGCCTTTCCCTGTAGGGGCCCGTGGTCACCGCCAGGAGGCGCCCCGATGTCTTGGAGACTTGTTGCCCCAGCACTTCCGCCACACCAGGAAGTGCTGGGGAGAAGACCTTGGGTGTTACCCGGAGGGCTGACAGGAGGACAGCCGGCACTTCCGCCACGCTGGGGCGTGGCCAACGGAGGAATGCCGGGAACACCTGCTGCTCATCCGGGCACTCTATAAAAGGGGCCGTCCTTCATACATTCGAGGCTGGAGTTGGGTGGAAGGAGGACAAGGCAGAAGGAGAGGATGAAGGCGGCCCGAAGAAAGGCATCGTGAGGCCAGGACTTTGGGAAGGGGTTTGTGCACTTGTGTGGGTCTGTGTGACCAAAGGACTGGGGTCTTTGTGACCAAACAATTGTATATAGTGTAAATAAACGTGTGGTGGTTTGTGCAAAACAAGATGTCTGCCTGTCTGTGCCTGGGTGCCGTTGACATCTGGCGTAGTCGGCAGCATACTCCGCCTGTTGCAAGGCGGGAACCTGCAACAATTAAATTTGTTGTGGACGGCCGGGCACAGCAGGGGACACCACCCACATTCCGCGGGGGCTGCGTGCACACAGCCCCGCGGAGAGAAGAAACCCCACGGACCGCCAAGGGTTCGTTTGATGGCCATATTTACCTGATATGGGCGGGCGGTATGCCTGGCAGGAGAGCAGCGGTCTCCAGAGAGCGCGCCGTTGCTGCAGGCCGGGACGGCATGGCGTCGGAAGAGGCCCCGCCGAGGAGGTGTCCTCGGTTGTACGGGTCTGGGAAGGTGAGTTCCCTGCCTAGTGGCAGCCGGCCCAGGAGGGCCGGGTGTGTTTTTTCTCTCTCAGGCAGAGACTTCCCGGATTCACGTCAGTGGCGGGCGCATGCTGGTCCGCGGGACGCTGGTAACACGGCGGCAGCCGCGAGGGATGCGGAGAAGGAGACGCTGCATCTCGAAGAGCGCTGGCAACAGCAAGGCTGCCAGCAGGCATGTCGGCGTCAAAAGAAGGGAGGCAAGATGGCCGCGGACCGGATGTCCCTCCCCCTGACAGGCAAGCGGTTGGACGGTGTGTCTTGGGTGCCCACTAATGACCGAAGAGAGGCGGGACCAAGGAACGTTCGTCACGGGCAGGTGGGGGAGACCCGATTGGGCCGGAGGAGAGGGCCCACAGGAAGTGGCGGCGCCGGAGGCTGACGTACAGGTAGGCTCCGTCGGTTGACTTTCTGTCCTTGCCGGCTGCTCTGGCAGAGCTGGAGGCGTGCCTTCAGCCTGCAGAGCAGAGTGTGTTACAGATGCTACGTGCCCTCCGGGCTGCAGTGCGGGATCTGGAGAAGAAGGCGCTCGCGACCTTACGGAAGTTTCGACTGACAGCGGGACGGCGCGGCGCTGGAATCTCCAGCCGGAGAGGTACGGCGGATTCGGTGAGTACAGCCGACTCCGTACAGCATGCGGGAGGGTCTGCCGAAAATGGCTGTGATAACAACGAGCAGTTTCGAGTAAGCAGCTCTCCGACAAATAGCGCGGCGCTAACGGCTGTATGCGCGGCGAGGGGGGAGTCCGAGACGGGCTGCTAAGTGCCCCGGGTCCTAGCGCCCTCCGCCCCGAGTTGGCTGCGGCCTCGCGCTGTACTGTAGGGACGCAGACGGGAAAGGGGCTCATGTTGGTTAATACAGTGTCGCGTACCGTCAAGGCGTCCGAGAGTGAGGGGAGGATTAAGCGGCTGGGTGCCGCTTCCTCCAATATGGTGAGACGCGTTGCTGGGTGCACGCGTACGGCTGGCCGCCCTCTGAGGGAGCAGAGAGCAGGCGGTGCCGGCGGCTCCACCATCGAGAGGGACACGGAGGCCGCGGAGAGGGTGCCGATCAGGCAAGTGCCGGGGTGTTGTTTGGAGGGGGGAACGCTGCCTGTGTGTGGCACAAGAAGGGTGCTTTGGCAGCGGTTCTGCCCCTGTATTCTCTTTTGTAGGGACGGACCCCGGGCGAGCTGAAGGAACCCCTTCGTGGCGGACCAGCCCTCTGATGTCGGGCCGTCTGCGGAATTATCTCTCTGCCGGTGCGCAGGTGCGCTCACGGCTGGAGGAGCCTACGGGGGAGCGAGTGGCTCAGAACAAAGGGGCGTGGAGGCCTCGGAGGGGTGCCGATCGAGGAGGCCCCCGGGTGCCGGTAAAAGGGGAGCACAACCTGTGCGAGGCGCAGGGATGCACCAAGGGCTGGTGCTCGGATTGTGTCTCCGCCCCTGCTAGGAGTGCGGGGCCGGACCCCGGCTATCCTCAAATAGGACCCGTTTTGGGACTCTGCTGCCCTCGCGGGACGGGTCGCTCTTTTCCACGGGTGGTCTTCGCTGGCTGTGGGGCACTGTCAGGGATGCCAGGGGCCATGACCCGGCCAGGACGCCATGGAAGCCTTTCCCTGTAGGGGCCCGTTGTTACCGCCAGGAGGCGCCCCGATGTCTTGGAGACTTGTTGCCCCAGCACTTCCGCCACACCAGGAAGTGCTGGGGGGAAGACCTTGGGTGTTACCCGGAGGGCTGACAGGAGGACAGCCGGCACTTCCGCCACGCTGAGGCGTGGCCAACGGAGGAATGCCGGGAACACCTGCTGCTCATCCAGGCCCTCTATAAAAGGGGCCGTCCTTCATACATTCGAGGCTGGAGTCGGGTGGAAGGAGGACAAGGCAGAAGGAGAGGATGAAGGCGGCCCGAAGAAAGGCATGATGAGGCCAGGACTTTGGGAAGAGGTTTGTGCACTTGTGTGGGTCTGTGTGACCGAAGGACTGGGGTCTTTGTGACCAAACAATTGTATATAGTGTAAATAAACGTGTGGTGGTTTGTGCAAAACAAGATGTCTGCCTATCTGTGCCCGGGTCCCGTTGACACTAGTATTAATTACATGGTATGTCCAGCTGCCTCAGTAAAATCTCAATTACTAATCCAAATTTTACTGGTCTTTCAAAAGAATGCTTACTGCTTCCACGACATAAAAAATGATAATTTAGCTTTTCGTTTTTGCTTACTTCATTTTAACTTACTTGACTGCTATAAACTAAGACTTTATACCCCAATCACCATTCCCAAACAAAATATTAAGTCAAATTAAGAAACAACAGAATGAAAAAAGGATCAACAATCAGGAGTTCTAATTAAATGAGATATTTAACCAACTACACGAATTGGTTTCTAATTTTAAAAAATATCTGGATGGAGTGAATAAATGCAAGCCTCTAGAAACAGGACTAGAAATGTCCACCTAGTCTAAGACCTACAGTACAAGTTCAACGTTTTCCCAAAATTTGTTTGACACTAGCTGCTATCTGCATTATGGAATAAACAATTTTATCTTTTATTATTATAACTCTTTGTAAAATATTATGTTAAAAAATGTGTGACTATAAAATCTTGATAAACTATTTTTCACCATATAAACTAATAACCGCCAGGTTCAGTTCAGGACATACTGGTAGTGATCTGTTATTTGCAGGTATAACATACTATAGCTTAACTAGAACAATATTTGTGCTATTGTCATAGTTGCCTTAGATATAAAATAATTTTCTAAAGATTGGTACTTACTGTGACAATTTCTGTTGTCTCATCATCTGACCACTACAATAAAGAATAAATAAAAAACATTAAATTTGACAAAACTTTAAGTCCTCAACTATGAACTTTGATAAATATTGCAAATAAAAAAAACAGTGAAGTACTCAGCTCCCTTCCTTTACTCTGCAGGGAATTACCTCACACATTCTTCTAAGAGAAAGTTGCCTATTTTCTTTGGTATACAAAACACTTCTGAAAGCTGAAACCTTTGAACACACTTAACATAAATCTGCACTTCAGCCAAAGAGAAATTGATCCTTTAAAAAGATGGGGTATGTAGAAATGTAGAACCAGCAAAACTTACACACTTATAAAGCAGAGCAAAAATATATTTTCTATTAGAATTAAAATATTATATATAATATACACACACACACACACACACACACATACATACACTGCTCAAAAAAAATAAAGGAACACATTTTAATCAGAGTATAGCATCATGTCAGTGAAACCTCTGCGATATCGATCTGGTCAGTTAAGTAGCAGAGGGGGTTGTTAATCAGTTTCAGCTGCTTTGGTGTTAATGAAATTAACAACAGATGCACTAGAGGGGCAACAATGAGACGATCCCCAAAACAGGAATGGTTTAACAGGTGGAGGCCACTCCTCATCTTTTCTGACTGTTTTTTCACTAGTTTTGCATATGGCTATGGTCAGTATCACTACTGGTAGCATGAGGCGATACATGGACCCTACAGAGGATGCACAGGTAGTCCAACTTCTCCAGGATGGCACATCAATACGTGCCATTGCCAGAAGGTTAGCTGTGTCTCCCAGCACAGTCTCAAGGGCATGGAGGAGAGGAGGCTCTGTAATGTTGCGGGGCCACTTTTCCTCCAAAGGCCCTGGAAACATTGTTAGGAAACATTGCATCATGGATTCCATGAAATATCAGGAGATTTTAAATCACAACCTGGCTGCCTCTGCCAGGAAACTTGAAAATAAGTTGTTTCTGGATCTTCCAGCAGGATAATGATCCAAAACACATGTCCAACTTAACCTTGCAACTGGCCACAAAAATCACAGTTCTGCCATGGGCATCTCAGTCTCCTGACCTTAACCCTATTGAAAACCTGCGGAGTGAGCTGAAGAGGAGAGTACACAGGAGAGGGCTTAGGACCCTGGATGATCTGGAGAGATTATGTAAAGAAGAATGGTCTCAGATGCCATGCTCTGTATTCTTCAACCTTATAAAAAGTTACAAGAGAAGACTCTGTGCTGTTATATTGACAAATAAAGGTTATACAAAGTGTTAAACGCATGTTTCAATTAAAAGTCAGCTGTTTCTCATTTTTTTCAGTGCAAGATGACAGTTCTTCAGCAGTGATTTTTTTTCTAATCCTTCCTACTAATTCTTACAAGGGTTGCCAATAGTAGAGGAGGGCAGTGTATATCTCTATATATCTCCATCTTTTGTTGTTCCCATGTAATAAATTGTATTATTTTGCTTATCAAATCTAGTGTATTTGATACACTCTGATTGAATCTGTCTTGTAAAGAGAAAACAAACCAGTTATTGACCTTTTGCCACATTAACAAAAGATCATAAATCAAACAACATCACTTTTCCCCAAGCAGCTCCATGAGGCTATAATAAAATGAAAAGATATGCCACATTGAACATCAGATATAACACTATATCTGAAGAATGTTGCCAGTTATTGTCAAAACACGTGCTGGAAGTTGTGCAGAAATGATCTACCAGTTATGTACCTATACCCAATAGCATATAATACCACAGGATCTCATTTTCTTCAGTTCTGCAAATGTTTTAGTTAACCAGGACAAGACTGAATAGTATTACATTTCTGCAAACTTTGATAACCTGCCCAATGTTGGTGCCCACTATATAACAATTGCTTAATTTACCTGTATTTCATTTTCATCTTCACTGTCATTATTTGCTGCTGAATGGCTTGGAGTCTCATCTCTAGAATGAAAGGCAAATAATTAGTTATTAATCTTAGCATCTTCTCAAGTGTTTCATTTCATTCAGTAGAACATTCATTTCAATAAAAAAAGAAAATCTCCCACCAGATTATGCATTCAATCTGAATGCTTGAACACAAAGTATAATGTCATTAGGCCCCCAAGCATTTGTTCACAATGTAACAACTGTTGTTCGTGTCAGATGAAATGTTTTTGATGTGCCATTATTTTTAGAGCAGTTTTAGAAACTGACAGACTAATGCAGAATAATAAATGTTAAGGAATATAAATGAATGTTAACAATTACAATAATAAAGTAAACATATCTAATATTTAATTTTGTTAATCGCTAATATTAATCAACAATGTTTAGTAAACTTCATCCTTCCTTAGGCAATATATACAGAAACTACTTGAACACAGAAAAACTGTGTACCCATAAAGCAGGCTTACCCTTCAAAACTAGCTTTGAATTATTTTCCTCTCATTTTTGACCTTAAGTTATATGTAACTTGCAAGTTACTTTTCTGCTTCTTTGAATATGAATTTATATGCATCTGTATAATTTTTGTAATTTAAAATACATTTAGTCTTCATTCCACATTAAACAACACAACCTTTCTTCCATTAAACAAATAATTCTAAACAAAAAAAACATTTGGTGTACATAAGAAATCACAGACCCATACACACACACAAAAAAATATCTTTACTAAGACATCAATCGATTACAACTAGTGTAGAATGCAGCTGCTAGAATCTTAACTAGAAAAAGAAAATCCAAGCACATCTCTCCAATTCTGATGTCACTACATTGGTTACCTGTGTCATTTAGAATTGACTTTAAAATACTGCTTATGGTTTACAAAGCCTTACATAATCTTGCTCCATTCTATATTTCAGAATGTCTTTCACCTTACACTCCAAATCATAACCTTGGATCAAAGCACCGTGATGTCCCTACATTAATGGATGACCGTCATCATCAAGTTCTTCCATGTGAACCCTGTATACCATGAGGACTAATTGTGAGGTCATTGATGTTAGGTAGAATGCCTCGAGGGGGCTGAGCGGTCTCATGGCCTTGGAACCCCTGCAGATTTTTTTTTTTTGTTTTTTCTGTCCCCCCTGGCCATCGGACCTTACTTTTATTCTATGTTAATTAGTGTTCCCTAATTCTATTTTCTTATTTATTTTATCTTTTTTCTCTTTCTTCATTATGTAAAGCACTTATCCATATATATATGGACTAACAAAATACCCGCGCTTTGCAGCGGAGAAGTAGTGTGTTAAAGAAGTAATGAAAAAGAAAAGGAAACATTTTGAAAATAACGTAACATGATTGTCAATGTAAATCAATGTAATTGTTTTTTCACTGTTATCTATATCTATATATATATACTAGCAAAATACCTGTGCTTCGCAGCGGCGAAGTACTGCCTTAAAATTTTTATTAAGAAGAAAATTAAACCTTTTTAAACTGAAGGAAAATATAGTAATAATTATTTGTTAAGGACCTCCGGTTGTAATATGACCAAGCTGTGCGCTGAGCTTACTCTTGAGCATACAATGTACAGTTGGCCATGTGAAAAGTAATCTTGTCTCAAATCTAAGGCTTGGATTGCTACTGTCATAATCGGTTTGAGTTTCATGGTTTGTTTCAATTATGTTAGTATTTGCAGGACTTGTGTTGAAGTGACATTCGGCATCTGTCAAGCGTTGTAAGCATACAACCGGTTTCATCGATAACTTTGCATCCAGCTTTTGAGAGTTTAAACAAAGTGTCTACTACTGAAATCGTCACCTGTGAATCTAAGATGTTTAAGAGGCATTGGCGGTTGTCGAAAGGTGTAAAATATTTGGCCATTTCGGTACACTTGAAAGCGACAACCGAACAATTCAGTGGCAGCCATCAACTCACATGCAGAACCATAGGTGAAGGGCTTAAGTATTTCACTCTTATAGTGCTCCTGTGTAGTATAATTATCTCCTGTACCATCATCAGTGCATACCTTGAACCTTTCCCAGTCATTCAATACATAAGACACAATGTTCCTCCGGATATCAAGAGTGAGCCTGATATGGCCGTGCAATATGTAGCAAAGAGAATGGAAAAGGCTGGTGGCATCTCCGGGCATGGAAACCATTCGGTAAGTGACAGTTCTTTGATCGATGGTGATCACCTCGATAGACATGTTAATAGGGGTATGGTTGGAATGATAAAGGAAATGTGTACCTGAACAATGTAAAGTAAGTCTAAAATACCTACACAATAACTATAATCGTAATAAACGAACAATAAAACAGCGGAGAAGGCGTGGATTAAATAAAAAGGCTGTAGTTATCAGCAGGGAGACATGAATCCCGTGGTGAAGCAAGGAAGGAAATGTAGATACCGGAGCGATGGATGGCCTTATATAGGCAGGCAGCCAACAACGTGGGAGGCGTTGGGATGGGGGACCCAACGGCGCCTCACACGGTGACCGAGCTGCAGGCTATGGACGTATATATGTACGTAAGTAGGATTCAGTTAGTGTTGGGAACCCGCGTACCAAATTTCTTGAAGATGGGCCAATAAGTAACAAAGACCGTTGAAAAGTTCAATATGGCAGCTGACAGTGGCATCATACCACCGAAATAAGTACCAAATTTCAGTCTTCTACCTACACGCGATGTTGGAGAATTAGTGACGTTGGAAAGTTCAATATGGCGGCTGACAGTTGCGTCATACCACCGAAATAAGTACATACATTGGTTTCAGTAGCACAGGGAAGCCGCCTACCAAATTTCGTGAAGATGGGGCCATGAATAAGAAAGTTCAACATGGCGGACGTTGTTGACCATTATGCGTAGAATTTTGAAATGAAACCTGCTTAACTTTTGTAAGTAAGTAAAATTAAGCCCAGGGTTACTGGCCTCATTGTACTTCAAAATATTCAAATTCCAGGAGGAACAAAACCAAGAAAAAAGGTTGAGAAACCCGCCCTAGAAATATCACACCAAATTTTATCACACAAATACCTATAGTCTGCTGTATTTTAGCAACTGTCTTGATTAACAGAGATAAACAATATATCAGAAACTGTTGGATGACACTGGAATTGGTCAGATGTGTAAATTTTAACCAATAATACTGACCGATATAATTCAGGCTTGCCAACCTTGTTGGTTCATTAAATCAATTGTTTCATTGTTTGGTGTGGCAGACATTAAGCTACAGAAAAACACATATGCAAGCATACTCCCTTTGCGCTCACACACAAAACAAACACCACTGGGTTTGTTTTTTTCCCCCTCATAAATTTAAAAAACTTTATACACTAAGCTCCTGCATAAGGTTTATGTGCTGTGTGTTTATACAATTAAACTATAGACCACAAGTGTTAACTGTTCATTTTGTATTAATAAAATGAAATTAAGTAGTCTTATTGTTCAGTGACCATAAAAATATAAACTTTCCTTAAAATACATACTAATAAAATATGTACAAAAATATGTATCCATAACACATATGGCATAAAAGAAAATAAAATGCTTCTCATTAATTACAAGTTGTCAACTTTTATTTTTTCTGTAATGTACCTATTTGAAGCAAAGTTTAGTTTAAAAAATGCAGTTTCCACTATTTCTCTCTCTGTCTCATATATATTTGTTTTTTCACACGATCAATTAATTAACAATAGCAATTCAATACAGCTTAAATGTAAATATTCATGTACAGTCAACCCTCGTTTATTGCTGTTAGTCCGTTCCAGACTCAGCCGCGTTAAATGAATTTCCGCGAAGTAGGATTCTTTATTTATAAATCGAATATTTTCACAGTTACAGCATAGAAAACCTGTTTACGACCTTCTAAATACATTTTCTAACATTATTAGAGCTCTCTAGACATGAAATAACATCCTTTAGTCAAAAGTTTAAACTGTGCTCCATGACAAGACAGAGATGACAGTTCCGTCTCACAATTAAAAAAAATGCAAACATGTCTCCCTCTTCGTCAGGAGCAGAGAATGTCACAGACAGAGAGAGAGAGACAGACAGAGAGAAAAGCAAACAATCAAAAATCAATAGGGCTGTTTGGGCTTTTAAGAATGCGAGGCACCGACGGACAAAGCAGCTGCCAGGACGGGAGCAATGTGAAGGTAGTCTTTCAACATTTTTTAGAGGAGCGTCCGTATCCTCTAGGCCAGTTTGCGAACAGCCCCTCTGCACAAGCAAACAATCAAAACTCAATACGTGCTGTTTGGGCTTTTAAGTATGCGAAGCACTGCACGGGAAGTATATCGTATATCATTGAGGAGTTTTAGTTAATATGTAATACGTGCTCTGATTGGGTAGCTTTTAAGCCATCCGCCAATAGCGTCCCTTCTATGAAATCAACTGGGCAAAGCAACTGAGGAAGCATGTACCATAAATTAAAAGACCCACTGTCCACAGAAATCCACGAACCAGAGAAAAATCCGTGATATATATTTAGATATGCTTACATTTAAAATCCACAATGGAGTGAAGCCGCGAAAGTCGAAGCGCGATATAGAGAGGGATCACAGTACTTATAGGTTTTAATCATTTAAATTAATTGCACTAATACCTTTTTGCTGATAAAAATTTACATTTACTGCATTTATATAGGTGTGTTTTTTCTTCTTCAGTGCATCAGCTAGAAATTCGTAATTCTGGAAGTGTATGTAAATAAGGACTACCATTTTAATTATTTAGTAGTCGTTTCTTACCAAAAACGTAGGTCATATGATACACAGCAACAAATAATAAACACAGCAGAAATCTTTAAAACACCCACAAATTTATTAAATATTCATAAGTTGTTTATCAACAAGACGCAAGACTAACATGCTTAACAGGTTTCTAAGTAAAACATACATTTGCTGTTAAGCTAACAATCCTATTGCTTACTAAGCAGCAGTTTCAAATTCTTCTTTATCTAATTCGTTTCACAATCAAAAATTTAAGCTGATGCACTTAAAACAAGCACACAGTCCAAACTGAAACTAAAAAGGTCTGAATACATTAAAGTAGCTTTTCTTGCTGCACAGGAGGATGACTACTCTGATTCCTTTATCTCAGCTCACATTATTACTCCACTATCTTTAATGTAAAGGCTAATATTCCAATAACCTCTTTCTCTCTGCTATATGGAAGAATCTGTACTGCTAAAACAAACTTGACTTGATGCTCTTTGTTTATGCATCAGGACATTCGCTGCCAAAAATAAAACAAAAAAAGAGCACTGAAACTACATTACCATAAAGTTTAGAAAAGCGGAGGCTGAAACATTAAACTTTTGTGACTGGCCGATCGAGTCTTTTTTTGAGAAAATTGGCCAATTTGAAACGGCAGCAGATCAATCGGAGCATCCTCAAATTTAAAAGGCCTACTTTGTCAACACTCTTTGCAGTAGCCAAGATCATGCTCCATATTGCAGCATTAGGATTATATAAGTGACGTGCCCTGAAGGAACCACATTTTAGAGGGTATTGGCTTGAAAACGTTTAGGAACTGCTGATCTATGCCACTCAAAACCACGAAAACTCAGATTGTTCCTTTGGGAAGACCTTGTGGATATATCCATGCCTCTGTGTTTCTCTGTCTACCTGTACAATTCAGTATTTTATTTTCAATAGATTCAAGATTGCACTGTAAAATTTGCATTCTGTGAATTATTACTGTTCCAAGCTGGGGTTGAATTTTAGATACCTTTCATCACTACTACAGTCTGAAGAAGAATAATGCTTAAAAAACATTTAACCAGCTGCATAATTAGCATAGGAGTTGAGCTATACAAAGTTAGACTCAAAGGAACACACACATTTGCAGTGTTGCTTAGAACTCAGCATTGAAGGCATGCCTGAAAAAAAGTTTCTGGTAAAATAAACAAACAGAGATAAAATAATCAATAAAATCCTAACCTACATTTAAACACACATTCTGAAATACCAAACACAGTTATCCAATGTAAAAATTCACTTCTAGTATTTGTTTTGATGCAGAGTTTTAAGTGTTGCATAAAATCAGAAGGATACTGCTTCAATTCTCACTTCCCACTCACTGTGTGACTTTAAAAAAAAACATATATTTATCACAAACAGGCCTTTTAATCAGCACGGGTAGGTAAAAACCTGACAACCCATTATTCTAACTCCCACAGTCTTAAAATAAGCAAAATGACACTTTTTATTGGCTAACTTGAAAGATTACAATATGCCAGCTTTCGAGGCAACTCAGGCCACTTCTTCAAGCAAGATGTAATGAAGTAGGGGCCTGAGTTGCCTCAAAAGCTGGCATATTGTAATCTTTCTAGTCAGCCAATAAAACTGCTTAACTTCTCACTACATCCATAATGGCGAACACGGCACAACAACCTAGTATCACAGTCTTAAAAAACATATTCCCTCTTATCTGGTCCTCATTATCTGAGATAACATAAGTGGTGCAAAGGCAAACAGGACAGTCTAGGAAAAATAAAGAGTTACTGCAAATTATAAGATATACAGACTTCAAATGCAAGCAACAGTTCAGCCATAAACATCTAGAGGGGGAAAAATCAGCTGTTACTGAATTATTTTAAGCTGATGAAGACATCTGTGTCATTAGACATTGTGTTACTTCACCCTGATAAAGTGAAAGATTAAGCTGGCCTACTATTTTTAACTTTCATGTTTAAAAACGATATGAGTGGAAAAAAGTAACAGTAAACACATCATAAACAATAATTTAAAAAACAAATATCCAACTACTAACCTTCCAGAAATTACAAGTGTCCCATCATCCAGTAAGTAGTCAATTACATTCTGAGGAAGTGGAAGAATTAAACTAAAAAAAAAAAGAGAAAGAAAAATGTGAAATCAGAAAAAACACTCATGCAAAAACACTCGGCAATCTAATCCTCAGCTAGTTCAATTTAACTAAAATTATATATATATATATATATATATTATATATTATATATATATATAAAGAAAATCAATCATTTATTCCTCTTTTATGTTATTATGCCCAAGTCAGACTCCAAGAATGTAATGATCTACTTTACAATGTTGAACCTGAATACTGTAGCTCCCAGTGGATGAAATAATAGTATAGTGTTCTGCCTTTTTATGGTAACTCAACAATATTTACGGATTCGGCAGAGCCTCCAACTAAAAAACACAATGACAAACAAAAAAAACCTTAAAACCAGTTTTCGAACTGAAATTACTTGCATCGTGTAATAGTGATGATAATGTGAATTCACCATCAGATGCTGATGCATATGGCACTGTACAGCCAAACCGCTGTGATATACCTGCTGAATTCAGCCACGTGAGGTTTCACCAAGGTGTGACAGCAGCTGTATGGCAAACTGATAGTGATCAAAAAGCAAGGGTAACAATGACATTAGCACCCTAAGCACTGTTTACAGCATTACAGTCGTTGTTTGTGTCAGAGAAAATGTGGAACTCACTAAGCCTTGCGCAGTGGTAGTCTGAAAATAACACAATGGGCTGCATCCATCATGTGGATCAGACACTGACACACTACCATCTCAACTGAAAGGAACATAAATAAGGTAAGAAAAGTGCACAAAGAAAAACACTGCTATTGTCCCGATTGCATTGTTGATGGCTTCAAAACATACCATACATAGGACATACATTAATTCTTTATCAGTACAGCAGTAGTCAGTAGACACACCTTCCCTAATGTATTCATAAAATTATTTTGGTATTTACATGTTTCTGTTATACATAATATTTTTTCAAGTTGAAAAAAAAGTTCAACATTTTTGGCTTGTTTATCCAAGGGTAATAAGCATAATGCTAAGGAGACTATCTCCTTTTCTGTAAAAATAACAATAAATTGTCACAATCAGGAATTGAATTTCACACCTATTAACATTACGTGTCATTATCCCTGCCACTGAGCCATCAAAGCTAAGCTGATCAATCAGACTGCTTGGAGGAACCGCAAACAGAAACACAGAGTAGCCTTTTATTTTATAGTAGTAAACTAGAAGCACCACTCCGTGTTGCCCTGGTAAGTAATTTTAGCCTCTTATGTTCCGTCTACTAGTCTGGCTTCCGGCTCTTCTGGTGTTATTGTCATTCCAACTGTAGTAAAAAGAGGACAAAAAGAAAACAGTATTCCCAGGGTCAAAATTTTGGGCCAGGACATAGTCTATGGCAAGTTACTCAATTACGGTCCTGGGGTTCACAGAAACTGCAGGTTTTCAATTCCAACCTGTTTTGCAATTAAAAGACAGGTCTAACAGAGAAATAAACTTGTTTTTTAATTATATGGTTTGTTTTTTGTTGTCTGTGAACTTTACCCTTATAATTTTGTGGTCCTTCCCTTTTCTCTCTTAATTCCAAAACATTTTATTGACACGGATACTTCAGATGCATGTGCACAGGTTTAAATGGAAGCACACTGGCTGGAGAGCTGGGGTTTCCTTTGTCATTTGCACCTCATTATTAATTGATATCTGCTTAAGAATAAAGGAAACAAAACCTAAATGCAGCAGTTTAAAACTAAAATAGGCAAATAAGGGTTCTGAATTGTAACAAGAAAGTTAACTATAACTAGACCCCAAAAATATCACTTTATTAGTAAATAACTGGGTTCCAATTAAAAAAACAGGTTAAAGCAAAAAACCTGCTGGCACTGCAGACATCCGAGTACCCCTGATTTGAACAATGCATGTTTACACAGACACACACACACATACACATATATACACAGATTTTGAGTTTTATATATTAGAAAAGATAATAAAAGTGTCTTCTTGATTAGATTCTTAATATTAATACTTAAGTTTCTCAGCTGTAGACTGAATTCAAGCCATATCTGACCTTGCAGAGGAATTTATAAAATCTTGCCCAGCACATGTATTTCATACTCCAGAATAATGAGCTGGCGATTTCCTATGCCATCACTTACTTCTATGCCTTTAATTTTATTTGCCTTTATATGTTATTATTGTTTGTTTTGTAAAGCGCCTAATAAATTATGTATTCCAAGAAAGGAAACTGTAAATTATGTACAGATATACAAATTTTAAGTGGCATTAAAATGATGAAGTTAAAATAAATTCACTAACTTGCGTGTATTGTCTCTGCATAAAAGCTATTGTTTGCTGATAACTTTCTTGAAGTCTGTTTAAATTTTACTAAAACAAAAATAATACTTTCCACTTATTTAATATGAATTGAGCAACATATAATTCACAAATTCAATATCATGAAACTAATGAAGAACGATGACACCGTCGAGACAGATTGAAGCATACACATATCTTTAACACTGCAGCTTCGCAGTATAAATGTAAAATCAAATTGACACGATAGATAAATAATTTTTTTTTCTTAACTACCACATACCTTTTAATTGTGTGCTTTTTGAAAATGGGATACCAAATGGAAAACTGACAATTCACAACCTGCTCTTTCTTCATACTGGTGATACAAAACAGGAAGTGTCCGACCCCAAAACGTTCCCTCCATCACAACACCTCGTGCGATTCTTCCAATCGTGTATTCGTCGGCGAAATCGGTAGAAAACTTTCCACTATTGCATCTTCGTGTTTTTTTATTTATTTTAATAACACAAGCGGCAGTTTAAAGAAAGACATTTTTTTAAATGTTCAGGAGCGCTTGCCACGTGGGCTGAAGCTCTGCGAATTTGGTGTTTGTTTCAGTCCGGAAGTTGTCGCGCCTGACTGGAATGAGTGCCGTGCCAGTCGGGGTTGCTTAATGAACGGAGCGCATAGTGAAGACCCGAGAGCATTGAGTGTCTGTGGTGAGAACGCGCTCCTCTTTATCAAAGCGTACAGATGGTAGCAAACAACATAATAATTACAGTTACTCTTACATATCTGGTAATCGAGCATGCAGGGGACTTGTTGAAAAGGGAATTGTGAGCAAGAGAGAGTTTTAGACTTAAGGTATTGTAGCGACCATTTCATTGACACCAGTTTGTTTATGGATTGTTTTATTAAATGATGATGTCCGTGAGCTGGTGCATGTATTCTCACCAACTTTCATACCTGGATTTCAGAATTGTAATCCTGTTTTATTTAGTCGTTATGTTATGGACAGTTTGTAATAATGTGGGTTATGATAGTTGCTCTTAGTAGTTTGATGTTGTTCGTTTAGTACATAGCTATTTTTGACACGCGAAATAACTAAATTCAAAACTTTCGAGAATGGCAACCTAAAACCGAAATATTAATATAACTTTTTTTTTTAATTTATCAGTGTTTATTGTAAAGATCACAACTTTAGAAAGTAACAGTCAGCAGCCATCCTCCATCTCGTGCAACTGGCACAATTACAATTCATTACAAGTATGACACCGCTCGTTGGGTTAGAGGCACTTGCGGTCTAGTCATTGTTTCTGTAAACGTACCATACATATTCTGATGTATCACAGACCAATATGTTAGATTAATTTTAAATTATTGGTGGTTTAAGTGGCTCCTCCTTTTTTAATATATTAACCCCAGCTAATACTGTAGTTTTTAAAACTACAAAATAGATTTTTTTTCCAGAGGAAAACATTTTGTTATATTATTGTGTGTGTAGCACCTACAAGTGCGTAAGTTGCAAAATGGAAACTGCCCTGTTAAGTCTGAGTTAGTTTGGCAATTAGAATACATGTTGATAATTTGTAATATCTTGTAAGCATAACCCTCCATTATATTAATAATAACATACTACATCAAAGCAGGTATATTTGTCACCCGCTGTCCTTCACTGACTATGTTGCCACAGTCTCTTAGTCTTGCCAATATCTGCAAAAAAGTATGAAGCACAGCTCCTGGTCCAGGCTTTGGTCATGCCATGTCTGGACTACAGCAACTCTCTGCTGACAGGAGCACTGGTATGTGTCATCAGGTTGCCGCAGATTAGATTATGATTATTTATTTATAAAAGCACATTTAAAACAGCAGAGGTTGCACCAAAGTGCTGTACAAAAAATCATCCAAAAGCAGATTAATAAAACAATCAATTATAACATCCAGCACAATCCCATCATACACAGTGAAAGACAGAAGCAAACAAGTAGGTCTTAAGCCGACTTTTAAAAACCTTGATAAATGCAGCAGCATGTCTGGTATTCAACCAACCAAGGCAAGAACTTGTCACTCCTCTGTTCAGATCACAATATCGGTTCCCCATCGCTGCACGTGTATAGTGTAAATCCTTGATGCTTGACTATAGAGTAGTTAATAAGTCAGCACCCATATTTATGGAGACACCTCTGAGGTCCTATGCTACTTCTTTCCCACTCAGATTTGCTGATGAACTGCATCTGGAGCTGATACCTCTGCGTGGCATCAAATCTCAATCCAGATTTTTTTCATGTGTAGCTCATAGAATGAGCTGCTCTCCTCTATTCCATGTTCTGACTCCCTCAATGTGTTTAGAAAGTGTTTGAAAATTCTCTCTTTTGGTGAATTTCTGTCTGATAAGTTTTTGTAATCTAGGGATTGTTGCAACTAGCTTGTATTTTGTTCTGAGCTGTTCATTTGTGGTGATCAATTTTTTAGCCTTGCCCTGTAACGCATGTTCCCAAACAGTCCCCAGGCTGATGTTTATTTGATTATGTTAATTTCTTTTAGTAAGTTGCCTTGAATAAATACATCAGCTAATGAAAATTAATGTAAATATTATGCTGTTAAAATATTTTTAAAGTAATGTCTGATTAACTTGTAATTGGTTGGAACATGCTGTGCAAGCACAAATCATCAGAATAGGGATACACAATTGAAACAGCTTAATGTAGTTAAAGTTATTCAAATAAAGTACCTGTCACATACAGGTGCATCTCAATAAATTAGAATATCATTGAAAAGTTAATTTATTTCAGTAATTCAGTTCAAAAAGTGAAACTCATATATTATATAGATTCATTACACACAGTGATATATTTCAAGCATTTATTTCTTTCCATTTTGCTGATTGTGGCTTATAGCTAATTAAAACCCAAAATTCGGTATCTCAGAAAATTAGAACATTGTTAAAAAGTTCAATATTGTAGACTCATGGTGTCACACTCCACTCAGCTAATTAACCCAAAACACCTGCAAAGGTGTCCTGAGCCTTTAAATGGTCTCTCAGTCTAGTTCAGTAGGCTACACAATCATGGGGAAGACTGCTGACTTGACAGTTGTCAAGAAGACAGTCATTGACACCCTCCACAAGGAGGGTAAGCCACAAAAGGTCATTGCTAAAAAAGCTGGCTGTTCACAGAGTGCTGTATCCAAGCATATTAATTGAAAGTTGAGTGGGAGGAAAAAATGTGGCAGAAAGAGGTGCACAAGCAACAGGGATAACTGCAGCTTTGAGAGGATTGTGAAGCACAGCTCATTCATGAATTTGGGGGAGATTCACAAGGTGTGGACTGCGGCTACAGTCAGGGCTTTCAAGAGCCACCACACACAGATGTATCGGGACATGAGATACAACTGTCACATTCCTTGTGTCAAGCCACTCCTGAACCAGAGACAACGTCAGAAGCGTCTTACCAGGGCTGAGGAGAAAATGGACTGGACCATTGTGCAGTGGTCCAAAGTCCTCTTTTCAGATGAAAATAAATTTTGCATTTCATTTGGAAATCAAGGTCCTAGCGTCTGGAGGAAGAGGAGTGGAGTGGCACAGAATCCAAGTTGCTTGAGGTCCAGTGTGAAGTTTCCAAAATCCGTGTTGATTTGGAGAGCTGTGTCATCTGCTGGTGTTGGTCCACTGTGTTTTATCAAGTTCAAAGTCAGTGCAGCTGTCTACCAGGAAATTTTAGAGCACTTCATGCTTCCCTCTGCTGACAAGCTGCCAAAAGTACCAATACCTGGTTTAATGACCATGGTATCACTTGATTGGCCAGCAAACTCGCCTGACCTAAACCTTGTCAAGAGGAAGATGAGAGACACCAGACCCAACAATGCAGGCGAGATGAAGGCTGCTATCAAAGTATCCTGGGCTTCCATAACACCTCAGCTGTGCCACAGACGATCTCCTGTATGCCACGCCACACTGATGCAGTAATTCATGCAAAAGGAGCCCAGACCAGGTATTAAGGACGTACATGGACATACTTTTCAGTAGGCCAACATTTGTGTATTAAAATCATTTTTTTGTTGGTCTTATGTAATATTATAATTTTCTGAGATACTGAATTTTGAGTTTTCATTACCTGTAAGCCATAATCAGCACCATGAAAAGAAATAAAACATTTGAAATATATCAGTCTGTGTGTAATGAATCTATATGAGTTTCATTTTTTGAATTAATTTACTGAAATAAATTACCTTTTCAATGATATTCTAATTTATTGAGATGCACCTGTATGCTGTCATAGAAAATATTCTTAACTGAGAATGATATACTCGTATTTTGTTCTTGAGAGTTTTGCAGAATACATATGAGAGGTTTGACCATAAAGACTACATGCCAAAGGACTCAATGGTGTAGACGGAGCTGAGCTTAGGACAAAAATGTATAGCGAAATTAAGAGTTCTGTTTTTTCATTCCCCTTGAGGGCAGATTATGTCACACAGCCCACATATTCTTTTCACCACAACAATGCCAGGAGGAAAATTATATTTGAAGAGTCACATGCCTTTTTTCTTATAGTAAACATTACTTAAATGTATGACTGGGATAATTCAATAGAAAATGAACTTGTTATCCTGTGTATGTTAGAATAATAAAAAATAGTAATGGTGCAGATCGGGTTGGCCACAGCTGCTTTATGAAAAAACCCTGTAAATACTCCATGCATCATCAAATACTGTGTAAATGAAGTAACATTTTTGAATGAATTTGATATTTTATTGGACAGTGTGGTATAGTGGCTATGTCTTTAAGCTCAGGGTTGCCTGTTCTATTAGACTGTATGACTTCCTATTTAAACACCTGAACTATATTCTATTCTTCTGAGTCATCTGTTAAATATACATTATGGAACCTTGCTTGATAGGGCAGTGCAAACAAATAAGTGGAATAATTTTTCTCGAAAATATTCTGAAATAAATAGGAATGACAATTGAAGAGAAGGCAGATGTGCTGGAAAGTGGTTATGTTGCTTTCAGTTTGGCCTCTTATAATAAAGGTCACAATGAAACACATGATATGTATTCTACTGGTATTTATGGGCAGATAAAAAGGAAAGATACTTGGCAGTAGCTAGGAACATAACTGTTAAGCAGGTTTGTTATAAAAGGGCTCACTCTTGAACAGTAAGTCAAAAACCATGAACTAAAAAAAAGTGGAGAAAGTGCATACTACAAATTAGCCTGCAAAAAAGAACACAGGTGATGATATTACTCTTACTACAGTGTTTCTCAGTGATGCCACTAATTAATCATACTAAATTCTCCACTGTAGATAGGATTCCATGTAGTTAAGGAATTGGACAGTAAAACACAAGACAGGAGGTTATTTCCAAACAAATTATCTAGTGTGTTATGTCAGGAAGTCACTTAACCAGCCCTGGCACTGTTACAGAAATATATTCAGAAGAATAGTAATTATTAAAGAAAGAGAAAAAGGCTGAAAAGAATTTGGGGTAGGGCACCAGTCCAACTCTTAGTCGGATTTTATCCATTCATTTTCTAAAGCCGCTTGATGGGACAGCTGGTACCTACATTGCAAAGTTGATACCTATGAATTTCATTTTAATTGTTTTGTTCTTTTTCTTTTTAGAAAATTTCTGTGTGTTTTCAATGAAAACTATTTTGTTGTATTTAAACGGAAAAAGAAGTTCAGGTAATGTGAAATTTACTTTCCACCTATGTTTCATTCTTAACAGAACTTGTAGGTTGATGACTTTCTTTCTCAGTTTGAGGATTTTGGATACTTCTGCAAATACCTTTAGGGTTACACACCAGTAATGTGGGTCTGAAATACCAGAAGATCTGATTTTAACTTGCTCATAATTTTGGTAAATATTATGTATTAGATTTGTATCTTAAAAGAATGAAAATAAAAAGTAGAACCTTTTGCATTGCAGTACATTTTTTAAAGCATTTCTTTTTCTCAGGTATGAAGATTTGTATATAACCATTTAAAAACATTCAGCTGGGCCAGGGAACATTTGATCTCTAACCAGTGTTTACATAAAACTATTGACTAGTGTGGGATTTCTCAATTCTGGAATTTGAGCCACTGGACTAAAAGGAATCTCAGCAGATAACATGAGCAACGAAGAGGTCACAGACATAGCTAAATGTACACAACCAGCTGTCATTAAAGAAGAGGTAATAGTAATTACAATTATATTTCAGATACTTATGTATATTTTAATGGTATGTATGGGTTGTCTTTAATTGTTTAATCATATTAAGTCCTGTAGAGTCTTTTCCTAATTTTATTTTTAAATCTTAAGAAGAGTATATAACTTATGACCTATTTTAACAATGATACATAAAGCTTAAATTTTTAAAATGCAAGCGTCTCGTCTAATTTTATATATTTTGCTGTTGCTTCAGTTGCTGTATTTAATATTTTGTTTATGAACAACTATTTGTAAACTCCATTTTACACTTTGTTTTTTCTCAGGTAATCACAGAAGGAAAATGGGTAAAACTTGAGAAGACTACCTATCTTGATCCTTCTGGAAAAACAAGGTAGCATTCTCAGAAAAAACAACTCTTAAAATGTAGAGAACAAAACATTTGTTTTATTTAAAATGGATATATAGATATATATAAAAGTTAATATTTCAGTTAGCTATGTTATTTGTTAAAGGCAAGCAAGATAGCAATAACAGAAAAACACAAACATGTATTTCATTTAAGTTTCTCTAAGAACATTAAAGCTGCTCTGTCCAATGTTGTTGATTTAGTAGCACACATTACATTTACAATTTTTAAAATATTGTTAGATCATGAAATGAGTAAAGATCTTTTTTGATTTTTATATATCTGCTTTAATACAGCACAAGCAGACTGAAAGTAGAGCAGAAATGCTGGTGCAATTTGTGGAGTAGAATCTGCTGTAGCATGACTACTTTAAAATGAAGCCATGAACAGCCACCTTCAAACATTTCTGTTATTAATATATTTGTTTCCAGAGAAGTAAAAGGCATACTTTGTTTCATTTAGTTATTTAATGCTTGCAGTGTAGCCTAGGGGCTAACATGCTAAAGTTAAGCCACAAGTTTGTCCATCAGTCCCCATTGCTGATACACAGTACAGCTTAACCTCCCACTTATTGAGCTGTGGAAATATTTAAATAGATACTAAGCATTGTTATGGATAACCATAAATTAATATAGAGTATGAATATGTGTAAAAGTTTACAGGTTATTATTGTCAGAGTACAGTACATTACACTGAACCCCGGACTCTGAATAATGTATGCGCTAGAAATACATCATTGTGCTACTAACATAAATGCTACAGGTGTTATACAGACTGTGCATAAATAACAGTATGTGAACACTTTAAAAATTATGGATAAAATCTAAGCAAATGCAATTTAAGTATCCCTCCTATGTTTTTCAAAGATAGTTTCATATATATTTTGCAGCTTGGGCTGGTAGTACATTTTAACTAAAAGCGAGACAAACACTTCTGTGTGGCAAGGAAAACCTTCTGTTTAATAACTTGGAAACTATGGAGTTATTTTAATGGAGTGGGCAGATATGAGAGAAAATGGAATCCTGTCACGTATATATAAAAAAAATTCCAGCATAACATTATTTGAATAACATTAGAAAGTGTATTGAAATAACCCAATAGAATGTGTCCAATTTGTCCACCTTTAAATTTTATTATGCTCCAGTAATTTTTACCATTTTGGATAAATATGTTTGCAAGAAATATTAATGTATTTTAGAGATTGTTTAATCTGTTTATATTTTTATATCTATAGTTAATGTTGCATATGTAGATTTCTATGTTATTGAGAAAAGTCTGATTACACAAAGTACTTGTTAAAAACAGAAGGTTGAAAAGATGTGTAATAATTACAATTTCAAATTAATTGCTGAAGACTGAAGAATTTTTATTTTTTATGTTTAATTTAAAAACTCTTAGGAATTGTATGCAGGCTAATATGGATTTTAAACGCATTGAATTTTTGCTGTTTTAAATGAGAATGTAGTACAATATAATAAGCAATTACAGCTTTCTTTCAAGGTTTCTTTATTTAGTCATGTTTACACAAGAAAACATGAACTTTGACTTCTCAGTTGCATTTAATAACTGAGAGAAAGAAAAAAAACAAAGCAAATAGAGACAAGATAGGTTAAGGTATGGCACTTTGGTAATGTATATTTACACCAAAATGGTTACAGGATACATGTCAAACCTCTACTGTTTTCATTGATATTCCTTATTAAAAAGTCGTTTGGCAATAAGAAGAAAGGAATTTCTAGAGCAACTTGTGTGGGTTTTCAATGTGACTATCCATCCTGATTTACTGAAGTTCTTAATGTAGTGGATGTCTGTCATCAGTTGAGATGAGTTTCTTTAGTATTGACCTCTGACACACATTTACCAAATCATCTGCATCAGCCCCAATAACTTTAGCTGCATGCTTTAGTAGTCTGCTGGAGCTTATATAAATTTGGTTTGTCAGACCACTAAACCAGTCAATGAAACTGAAAGTGATAACAGATTGGATCATACTGCAATAAACATGAGGTCCTTGTCTACTTTAAATAGTTTGAGTTTACAGAGGAGAAATAAAGGCTGATTGCATTTAGAGAATAATTTTTTTTCTACTTTAAATAGTTTAAATTTATGGAGGAGAAATAAGCGCTGATTTCATTAAGATAAGATTTTTTGTATTTGTATTCTAATTAAGATTGCTATGTAAGCTAGTATTTATATTCAATCACCTGCTCCCCCTGAATAACAGTGGGTGAACATACCGATGTCTGTCTCTTAAAATAAAATATAATTTCTTTGGTCTTTTTTTACATGCAGAATAAGAGAGTTCTTATTGCATCAGTTTAACATACAGTTCACGTGATTTAGATAGTGGCTTTCATCCTCCCCAGATATGCATCCTATGAGCATGGTGTCATCAGCATACTTGATAATGTAGTGGTAGTCTTTGTTCTGTCTTAGGTCACTTGTTTAAGGAGTAAATAGTAATTATGGTAAGACATACCCTTGCGGGCTTCCAAAGTTTATATGAATGACATTTGAAAAAGTGTCCTGTACTTAGACTGTCTCTGAATGATTTAAAAGAAAGTCCTGAATCCATAATGTGATAAATGGGTTAATATTCATACTGTTCAGTTTCTCAATCAGTATATGAGGGTGTATGGTATTGAATGCTGAAGAAAAATCCAAATAGTACTCTGACACATGAACCAGGCTTATCAAGAAAGGTATAGATTTGATACAACAAGCAGAGCGTCTTTAACACTTCTGTTTGCACAATAAGCAAATTGGTTGTTATCTTGGAAATACTTTGTCTCTGTCATTAAGATGCTTTTCACCAAATGCTCAATGCATTTCATTGAAAAAGAGGTGAGTGCAACAGGTCTGTAGTCATTTAGGCAGCTTGGCCTGGAAACTTTAGTAACAGGGGTAAAGATTAATTGTTTCCACAGCTTAAGTACCATACCACAGATCAGAAGCCAGTTAAAAAGCAAATGAAAAACTGGAGAGAGGATTTTAAGAGCCAACCTGATATGCCATCTGGCCCATTGCTCTGTTTGTTTTAACCTGCTGTAAGCCTTCCTCCACTTCAATTAAACTAACATTCTTTATTCCTTGACAGGTTAACATTTTTTATTTGCTATTGTATTATCAATGTTTTTAAACATGATCTTAATTTGCATCTAAGAAGATGAAAATCCAGTATTTAAGTAGTGCCTTAAAGTTTGCAATGATTTTTCTTCCATGCTGCAAAACATCTTAAGGTTCCTTAACAAGAAGTTGCGTATGGTGCATATGTTGTTGTCTGTAATAGGCTGGTTGCCTGTTCAGTTTATGTAGTATGCCTGTTCCTACCATGTTAGATTCACACCCAGCCATAACCACCTGAGAGAGTGAATGTATTTCAAAATAATTTGTTAGATTTTTTTTTTCCCATGTGGTGGAATCTCAAATTTAAGCTGGACTAAATCAGTCCTTATGGAGAATAGTATGTACTTTTGCCAGTGAAAGGATAAATGGGACAGACTTTTAATTTTGTTTATGGGAGCTGATCTAAAAGGGCAGCATTTGTATTAAACATATTAGATATTTAAAGAAATATGCTTTATGTTTGATCTGTATGAATTATTGGGCTCAAGAGTGGCAAATCTGTTCCATTAAAATATTTATTCATTGTATAAGAACCTCACAGTGTCCTAACTAATTTAGAAATAGATTTAAGATACTTGCAGTGCTTAAATCTTAACTATGCTTTCAGAACATATTGTTAACTTTCTTCTTCTGATTTAGAATCTGGGAAACTGTGAAAAGAACAACAAAATCTCAGACTTGTTCTGCTGATGGTAGGTGAACTCGATTAAATCATAATGTGTGAATGACGTCTAAAATAGTTATTTTTAAACAAAAACTTCCTGGTTTATCCTCTGTCTCTCTCTGAAGATTCCAAATGCATTATTTAATCATCTGGGGCCTCATGCATAACACCGTGCATAGAACTCGCACTAAAACATGGTGTATGGACAAAAGTGGAAATGTGCATACACACAAAAATATTCAGATGCACAAAACCGTGCTTAAGCCAACTCCCACGCACTTCAGCTCCATAAATCTCGGTCAGCATGAAAAGTAATGCACATGCATGCGCCTACCACCCCACCCCAACTCCTCACAGAATTTTGCTACTTTAATATGCAAATCAAAATAAACATCATCTTCCCTGTTCAGTGTTTGGTTAAAAGACAATGGCAAAAACACGTGAGAAAAAGAATTTCTGCAAATGTGAAGTGGAGGCAAGGAAAAACTACTATTTCTTGGCTTAAGCAGTGGTATATAAACAACAATAGGAAGTTGATCGAGTGATACAGAGTAGCGGAGACACTCGAAAGTTCAAGTTCAGAAAGTTGCACATTGCCCGAAATAAATGAGAAGTGGTCAGATATCAAAGTTGCCATGAAAAGGTGAGTCGTAGCCCACTGTCTTGAGTGTCATATGGAAGCGCATTAGAATACAGAGAAAAGAACAGGGGCACATTGGGGGGAAAAAAGGTTGAAATTTCCAATTTAATCTTGTAGTTTAGTTTGTCATTAAAGTAGAATGTTGCAAACTTGATCTTAAAATCAATGTTGAATTTACTAGTGTTTCTCAGATCCCATCGTAACTAAAATAGCATAGAAAGAAGATTTATGTGACATTTTAAAACAAAATTAGATTTTTATAGAATTAATCATTTTGAGTTTTCTTTTTTAATTTGCTTGTCTTATTAAAAAGTGTTTAATTTTATTACACAATAATAGTTGAGCATTTTACTCACTTGTTTTTTTAGGTGTAGGAATATTTGCTACTTTGAAAAGAACTCTACATTTTGACTGCCTTGTTATGGTTAAACAGTTCAGACCACCAATCGGATGCTATTGTCTTGAATTTCCAGCAGGTAATTAAATTTAACATTTAATTTTAACTGATGGAGTATAAAATTTACTTTAATAATCATGCATATATAGTGCATATTAAATTGGCAAAGCAGTACTTAGATCATTTTGCTGAATTGGATCATCTTTAAAGGTAACTTTGCATTCACATGCACAGAAAAAGACATTTTAACATAATTTAATGTCCTAATTCCCTCTTTATTTATGTTAGTGTTTATTTTCTGTATCTAAAATTATAACCTGACTAATCAAAAATCTAATTAAATATGCATTTAAATTTCTTTAAGCTAGTGAAAACACAGTGACTTTTCCAATGACATTTGGACTAGTCGGTAGTAATTTCAGAAAACTGAGATATCTTTATTGTATTTGAATTAAATACTGTATAGCAACAGTGTTACTTAATATCTATTGTTACAATTTCGACTAGTCAAAATGTTTTAAGCATATCTCTGATAGAAATGGAAAAAGTCCGCTAGTTTAAACGAAACTGCAGGTATCTAATTCACATTCTGAGTATTCCAACTGTAATTCTAAATAACTCTAATTAGAATTAAGACTGGTGAAAATATAATTGTAGATAACTAAGATGGTAATTAACTCAAGACATTAAAGCTAAAACTTTTCATAAAATTCAGGTGGTCAAAATATAATTACAGATCCCTTTAATTGAAGTTTCAATCAAAGTCAAAAGGAAATGTTTCCCAGTTGTATGTATTTGATAGTATACATTAATTATCTCTAGCTTGCATTGTTACTAGTCAACTCAAATGTAAAGTTCTGGTATTTTATTCAGATTTTGACTAGTCAGAATATATCTGAGATATTCTTGAGTTTGATATTGTGTGCGTGTCTCAAAATATTTTCTGTATCACAAATGTCGTTTTGAGTTGCCATAAGAGTGTGTCTGCTATATTCAAAGGAATGGCAGAAGCAGTAAAAGTTAAAGCATCCGTAAAAGTGAGAACAGTTTAGGGTCACAGCACATGAGAGCATGCATTAGTATATGCCATGGTCCAAGTTTAAATCTAGGGCTCTCGGGCTAACCTGAGGACCTTTGAGGAATATGCTGTGCTCTGAGATTTGTGTCAATATTATATGCAGACATTTCAAAATATATATGAAAATGGAAATATTTTAGTGCATCTCATTAGATAGAAGGATAAAAGGATAACAAACTATTTATATTGATACATTTTCTATAGTGGCCTTTCTGTGATTAATATTCATGAACTATTCACACCTGAACTCAGGTTGTGGCAAATCTGTCCCCTGCTTGCTTTTATTAACCTTCATTTGTCATGCACAATTTTGTTGTGCTACATATGCAATTAATTATTAAAATTATTAACAAAATTATTAAGCTGATAGAAAATCTTGCACCCGAAAATGCATATGAAGATGTGAATGGATTTAATGGAAATTTGCTAAACAATAAGAATAAAATACTACTTAGTATTTGCATGTGCCATACATGTAAGCCAATTCCCATAGGAATGCTTTTCCATTCTAGTCTACTGAAGCACTTTGAAAATGGTGCTGCTGTTATATGTACATAGTACAATGAAATTCTTAGTTGCATGACTCCCACACACTACTGACAGTGATACAATACCAACAAAAGAACACAGACAAAAAATAATTGTACATAAATAAACATCATACAATAGAGCCCTGTAGGTTTTAAGCAAAAAAATAATAATAATCCGTTCAAACAAATTCATAAATCATTCAAGCAGATTTTTTCGTTTAAATTTTTTTTTTCCCTGACTCATTTTTCAGTAGTATGAAGCCCCGTTCTGTATTCATTCATTCAAACAGATTATTATTATTTTTCCTTTTTGAAGTCCAGCTCTTATTACGGAGCCTCACACGGTTTTCCTGGCATACAGTTTAGTACAGTGTGTGTGTATGTGTGTGTTAATATCAGTGAACTGGAAGAAGAACTAGTTGGAAGACCACCAGCATTGAAACGGTTCTTTTGAGGAGTCCTGAAACGAGTTTCAAACGCAGGAGAAGTTACAAGAATGGATTTAAGGAATTTTCTCAGAAAATGTGACATTCTGGAGTCAATGGTAGAAATGTTAATAGAAGAAAGGTAAGTGTAAAATCTAGTTGATAATGGCACTGAACAGCATAGAATAAGCTAAAACTATTGGCTAGCTATACTCTTTCCAGTTCACTAAACTGCATACCAGGAAAATAAAATATGAAAAAAAAAATAAAAATAATCCATTCAAACAGATTACAAATGGATGTGTAAATGTAACTCACAGGCAAAGTTAGATCAGTGTTATTTTCTTTATTTTGTACATTAAAATGGTGTTTATTGTTTTTATAATTGTATATGTTAGGTCTTATTGATCCTAATGAAACAGCTGGGGCAGCAGCATTAAGAGAGCTATTGGAAGAAACTGGGTATAAAGGGGAAGTGATTGGCGTTTCTCCAGGTAAGTTTCATACATTCAGTGCTACATTATTTTAGGTTCAGGGTTGTCAAGAGAAGCTTGTTGCAGGACTGATTTTTTTCCATCCATCCATCATCCAACCCGCTATATCCTAACTACAGGAGCCAATCCCAGCCAACACAGGGCGCAAGGCAGGAAACAAACCCTGGGCAGGGCACACACACCCACACACCAAGCACACACTAGGGGCAATTTAGAATCGCCAATGCACCTAACCTGAACTGTGGGAGGACACCCACGCAGACACGGGGAGAACATGCAAACTCCACGCAGGGAGGACCTGGGAAGTGAACCCAGGTCTCTTTACTGCAAGGCAGCAGCACTACCCACTGCACCACCGTGCTGCCGGATTTTGTTTCTTTTCACTGCCAAAAGCCTTATGTGGGTTCCTGAACTATCACCAAGCATAAAGCATATACACTCACCTAAAGGATTATTAGGAACACCTGTTCAATTTCTCATTAATGCAATTATCTAATCAACCAATCACATGGCATTTGCTTCAATGCATTTAGGGGTGTGGTCCTGGTCAAGACAATCTCCTGAACTCCAAACTGAATGTCAGAATGGGAAAGAAAGGTGATTTAAGCAATTTTGAGCGTGGCATGGTTGTTGGTGCCAGACGGGCCGGTCTGAGTATTTCACAATCTGCTCAGTTACTGGGATTTTCACGCACAACCATTTCTAGGGTTTACAAAGAATGGTGTGAAAAGGGAAAAACATCCAGTATGCGGCAGTCCTGTGGGCGAAAATGCCTTGATGATTCTAGAGGTCAGAGGAGAATGGGCCGACAGATTCAAGCTGATAGAAGAGCAACTTTGACTGAAATAACCACTCGTTACAACCAAGGTATGCAGCAAAGCATTTGTGAAGCCACAACACGCACAACCTTGAGGCAGATGGACTACAACAGCAGAAGACCCCACCGGGTACCACTCATCTCCACTACAAATAGGAAAAAGAGGCTACAATTTGCACAAGCTCACCAAAATTGGACAGTTGAAGACTGGAAAAATGTTGCCTGGTCTGATGAGTCTCGATTTCTGTTGAGACATTCAAATGGTAGAGTCAGAATTTGGTGTAAACAGAATGAGAACATGGATCCATCATGCCTTGTTACCACTGTGCAGGCTGGTGGTGGTGGTGTAATGGTGTGGGGGATGTTTTCTTGGCACACTTTAGGCCCCTTAGTGCCAATTGGGCATCGTTTAAATGCCACGGGCTACCTGAGCATTGTTTCTGACCATGTCCATCCCTTCATGACCACCATGTACCCATTCTCTGATGGCTACTTCCAGCAGGATAATGCACCATGTCACAAAGCTCGAATCATTTCAAATTGGTTTCTTGAACATGACAATGAGTTCATTGTACTAAAATGGCCCCCACAGTCACCAGATCTCAACCCAATAGAGCATCTTTGGGATGTGGTGGAACGGGAGCTTCGTGCCCTGGATGTGCATCCCACAAATCTTCATCATCTGCAAGATGCTATCCTATCAATATGGGCCAACATTTCTAAAGAATGCTTTCAGCACCTTGTTGAATCAATGCCACATAGAATTAAGGCAGTTCTGAAGGTGAAAGGGGGTCAAACACCGTATTAGTATGGTGTTCCTAATAATCCTTTAGGTGAGTGTATGTTACTACTAACTTCAGGCAGTATACTTTGGTTTTGTTTCCAAAATCACATACTAGTTGACTACATCTTTAATCCAACAGTTTAATAAACAAGATCGCCCATCATAAGATGAGCAGTAAGCAAGTGAATTATAACCAGCTAATAGGCTTACATGCAGCTGTCTGTAGTTGTTGAGAGCTTTGCTGTGTGATACTACAGGAAAATTACAACATTATACCTCATTTAAGGAGGAAATAGCATATATAGGTGCCACATTAGTATACAGCTTCAGTATCTGCATGAAAATGTGATAAAGTTTTATTTTGCGATGTTCCTTGTCATCACACTTCAAATAAAAACCTTCTCATAAGAACATCATTTGGCATAGAGGACTAGAGGACTGGATAAGTAGCCTGCTGAAATTAGTCATTGCAGTAGTTAGAGCAAACTGCATATTGATTTTCAATTGCTTTGACATTTTACTGTGTCGTTATCTTGTTCTTTTCTACACTGTACTGTGACTGATGATCAGTAGTAAAGATCCTGAGTAAGGCCGGCAGACTGGTATAGTGGCTAAGGCACTGGACTTTAAACTCCCAAGGGTGCCACTCAGTTCTGGCCTTTGCCTCACCATGTGACCCTGAGTAAATCATTTAATTCTCCTGCATTCCAACTGTTTAAAAAAAAAATAATAAAAAATCTGATTTTGTAAGCTCACTTGAATTAAGGCATTATCTGTTGAGTAACAAAAGTAATAAAATAATACTGTAACATAAAAATGTCAAATCAAAATAAAAGATCAGTAGCAGAGTCAGTGTGCCTCACTGTTAGACGATTAGGCTGCCACACTAAGTCAGAACCAGCAATGATTTTAAATGATTTACTCTGCTAACAGTATTTTATGTTTCTCATAACTAAACTATTTTCATGGTTGTTGCCTTTATTTTGACTAACAAAGTCCATCCATCCATTTTCCAACCCGCTGAATCTGAACACAGGGTCACTGGGGTCTGCTGGAGCCAATCCCAGCCAACACAGGGCACAAGGCAGGAACCAATCCTGGGCAGGGTGCCAACCCACCACAGGACACACACAAACACACCAAGCACAGGCTAGGGCCAATTTAGAATCGGCAATCCACCTAACCGGCATGTCTTTTGACTGTGGGAGGAAACTGGAGCGCCTGGAGGAAACCCACGCAGACACGGCGAGAACATGCAAACTCCACGCAGGGAGGACCCGGGAAGTGAACCTGGGTCTCCTAACTGCGAGGTAGCAGCGCTACCACTACCACTGCGCCACCGTGACTAACAAAGTCATGTGTAATTAACTATTTTATTTTAAATGTGGATAATTTTTCAGTTGTTTTCTTCCTTTAATTTTAAATGCCTATTGACATCTTGACCCAGGTCAGTTTTACAATTCTGAAAAAAAAATCCTGTAGCCATTACTAAAAAAAAAAGATTTGATATATTTAGTAAAAGAGGAAAGGGAAGATTTTCCTTTGCACTATTTTGCAACATAACTATAAAGTCATTAGGTTTTTAATATTTGTTATCTTGTTAATTAATCATAAACTTTTAGAGGTTTTAGTGCTGTGAATAATCATTCATTTTACCACTTCCAGCAATTTGTTTAGACCCTGGATTAACAAACTGTACAACACACATTGTGACTGTCAACATTAATGGCGATGATCCAGAAAACATTAAACCTAAACAGCAGCTTGGTGAGTACCTCTTAAAAATTGGCAGAGCTAATGTGGATTCCACTCTTCAAATAAAATGCTGTGAAGAAGCCTTAAGTGGTGCTTTTGGAGTCTTAATAATCGCTAAGCATTGATTAGGGAAACTGGCATTCCTCTTCAGCATTTTACATCAAGACAAGCGGCATATAGCTGTAGACCATATAACTGAAGCATTTCAGATGACATCACTATCTAAATGGTGGCAAGTGCAAACGTAGAATGGCCTTTTTGTAATATTTCAAATTTAAAATATATGTCTTTGATTCAATTATTACTAATTCAATTTGGTTTTATTGTCTCAAATAGGTCATTTGGTTTGTGAATACGTTTTACAAAGAGACGATGACATGACATTAAAATCACTTTACAAAGAACACACACATCAAACATACACGTAGTACAAGAAAAATGCAAAGTCAAACACATTCGTAGTTGACATGACATGAACTCGTGTCTTAGTTAGCCACAGAAAGCACATGTTCGCTGGATACTTGAGGCCACTTGAAGTGAGTCAGCAGCACAGCACAGTGCAGTTATTATTACAATAGCAGCATAACTTGACCTTTTATGGAATTTTTTTTTTTTTTTTACTTTTTGTTGCCTCACTATTTTCCTCATATGTTATTAATGAATACTTCAGCAGCATAACAGGTTAAGTCTCATGCGACCTACATCACATCAGTCAGGTTTTTTGCTTATTACATTTCATCTGTCTGGGATTCAAACTCCATATTGGTGTGATCTGTTTTACTTCTTGCCACTGTCAAAATGGAGATGAATACAATCTGTCTTAAAATTGTGCTTCTATCTCCATGATGTGAAATCTACCCATGGATCATTTTAGCTTTAAGGAAACTGATAAATCTCGGCAGACACTTTTTACTTCATCTACTGCTGTTATCAATGTGATCAGCAAGCTTACTGGCGTTCATTCAGATCAATTCTGTAACTTCCTGAATAACAAATCCTATGTGGAAAGTTTAGTTCAGACTGAGCCAAAATCACTTCTGTCCTCAACAAGCATATGGCTGTTGTACTGGAAAAGGTAAAGTTGTGGGGATTCAACATTTAAACAAACAGCATCGTTTCTAGCTTAAAGCAATAATCACATAACATTTTTTTTTTGCTTTACTGGTTTGAAGTAAAAAAAAAAAAAATCACAGAGAAGAAATGTGTTATTGAGTAAAATGAAAGCAGTGGTGACAGGTCTGAGCCCTGAAGGCTTTGTATTTGCAGACCCAAATAACTGAACTAGTAAAATGCTTAATGAAAAACGTCAAGAGTTTGTTCTGAATTGAAGCTGTTTCTTCATAGGACTTCCATAATAACACTAATACTACCATCTTAGAATGGCCTCTTTGATTGTGGTGGACTTGATTCCCTCATCTTTAATGAATTGACTTGGTGTGCTGTATATACAAGACATTTACAAAGGGGGCTCAAGAAGTATTGTGAGAGTAGATATTTTCACACTTTCATGGTATTGTTTTAAAGTTAAAAGACATTACACAGAAGTTATTGTAATGGAGATTTTTTTTTAGAGCAGTAGATAGAATTTTGTTTTTATTTTTAAAGATTCATTTTATTCATCATTATAACAGTCACTTAATAAAGCAAATAAATCCTTTGAAGTTTGTATGTTAAATGCATTGTGTTATTTTTGTTAATATAATGTCAAGTATTCTCTAATGTTTACTTAAATGATGGCACCAATGATATTCTATGAAGTCTGTCTGTGTATGTATTCCGTGAAGATGCAGAATACTTACTATTTTTCTATTCTTTCCTTTCAGCTGACGGAGGTAGGTTGTTTTACTGTTTTTTGATACAGTCATCTCTTTTAGTATGAAATTACTCCAGTGGACATTTATCTTTCATTTTTTACAGAATTTGTGGAGGTGATCCTAATACCTGTGAACGAGTTTCACAAGAAAATTGATGGTAGGTTTTGAACATTTTCAATACACTGACACTGGATAAAGGGCTGCTGCATTTGCCGTGGGCTTAGAGCTCAGCCTGGGTCGTGTGGTCACCTGACCTCCCTCCACCTCCTCTGATGGGCAAAGTATGTAAACTCTATGTGCACTGAATTGGCATTCCAGCCAGGGCTGATGTTGGCATTCAGTGGATGCTGCCGGCTCATGATTTGGTGAAGCTAGGGAGTTTAGATAATAGAAGGAACCCATGGTTGACTTTTTCTCTGACAATCCCCATTGCTGTGTGTTCTAATTTTTCATGAAGTGGGATACGCATCTATAGACATTTGCTGTCCCACACACAGAATGTGATTTATGTGTATTCAGTTTGAGTTTTATAGCACCTGTCCTTCCACAACCCTACAGCTGTCTACCCATTCACAAATATAATTAAAGTAAGGCACAAAAGAACATACCACACAAACATGCAATGCAGAAAACATTCCCCTTGCAATACAGACATAGATGTACATGTACAATATATGACCAAAAGTTTGTGGAAACCTGACCACCACAAGTATATTGGCTTGTGGACATCCCATTCCAAAACCATAGGCATTAATACAGAGATGGCCCTCTCTTTGCGGCTGTAACAGCCTCCACTCTTCTGGGAAGGCTTTCCACAACATTTTAGAGTTTTGCCCGTTCAGCTAAAAGTGCATTTGTGAAGTCAGGTACTGATGTTGGATGAGAAGACCAATCAGTGTTTTACAGTTCATTCCAAAGGTGTTCAGGGTTGGGATCAGGTCTGTGTACAGGCCACTCGACTTCCTCCATATCTTTATGAATGATGGCTTTCTGCCATCCTCCACCAGCCTTTACAGTGGGCATTATACCATCCAGAAGGTAGCACCAAATTCAGATTCATCATTCTCACTGCTAGATAGTGAAATGTGAGTCATCACCACAGAGAACACAATTCCACAGCTCCAGAGTCGAACGGCCACATGCTTTATACCACACCATTGACCGTGGCATGCTTTACACCAACCCATTTCATGAAGCTCCCGACACACAGTTCTTAGGCTGATGTTGCTTCCACAGGCAGTTTGGAACCCTGTTATGATAGGATAGGCGAGTTTTACACACTTTGCTCTACAGCACTTGGCAGCCCTGCTCCGTCAGTTTGTGTCATTACCACTTCATGGCTGACGTGTTGTTGCTTTTAGACCCCTCCACTTCATACTAATACAAGTAACAGTTTCAGTTCTAGCAGAACAGAAATATCAATTGTGGCATCCTGTGACAGTGCCACATTTAAAGTTACTAAGCTCATTCTACCACCAGTGTTTGTCAATGGACATTGCATGATTTGAGCTGTAATACCTGAACTCAGTCATTTGGGGGAGCGACCACATAACATCTGGCCCTATAGTGAGGTCAACACTAGTTGATTCATCAATGCTGCCCACCGGCTATAACTTGATGAACTCCATCTTCATTCTTTTTGAAGCACTTAGCTGTCAGCATAGGCTGTGTATTTCAAAAGGTGGTGCATGCAGTTCATTGTTATTTTTGATTCAGTACTTACAGTTCATACCAATCGGTTATTGATTTTATTGGTGATTCCAGGTCATTTTTAATGTATGTCCATACACTTTACTTTTAAATAGGCTCATCTTAACATATATTAAGCTAAGTAGCTGGCTAGTAGTGGAGTAAAGAATGAAAAGAGCGCAGACCTGTGATCAGCTGTAGGTCTTCTCATTGAATTTGTGATTTTAAAGAGCCTACAAAAATGGCTGAATGACTGTACTCACTTAAGCAGCTCTCCACAGAGTGCTTATTTTATTGTTGCTTGTTTTGTTCCTCCTTATTCTACAGAGATGGTGAAGAACGAACACATTGTAGTGGACTCTAAAGTTTATATCTACGCCATGGGAATGACTTGTGCAACAACAAAACCAAACGAGCTGCCAGTTCTCAAAGCCTGAATTCCCTTCAGACGTCAGTCACAGTTACACTTTCTATGCCAAGAGCATTCCATAGATGTATGTTCATTCAATGCAATCAATATTGAAAAAAAGTTTGTGCCTTGTTTGTTTTTTTTAAGAAAAAAAATAAAAAATTTTACAAACACATTTTACTGTTATTGAATTTTATTAGTTGTATGCAGAAAATGGATTTCACACATAAAAAATGTAGCGGTTTATTTTATTTCTATGTAACCTGTTTTTTCATTCTCTTGCCCTGTCCAAGCTTAGAGGAGATGCCATCTGATCACAGGTGATATTCACCCTGGGCCATTTTAGAAGGTTACTGGAACATCAGTGGACTGTGAGGAGAAAAGACTCCCTGGAAGAAAACCTGAAGAGCACCAGGAACTGAAGTAGGATGTGCTGAACGCTGCCTCACTGTCTGTCAGCACCATGTCTGTACTGACTCGTAATATAATTCACTTTTTCCTGTAGATAGAATTTTATTTATCACCTAAATAAATACATAAATCGATAAATAAATACATATAGACACAAACACAATATGGTCTGAACAGACACCCGAAAGACTAAAAAGGTAGAACAGTTTTGACTTGGCAGTCCCAGTGAGGCATTATACAGCGTATTGCTATTGGAATAAAGGACCCCAGTAGAATTTCTTGGCACACTTCTGCTGAATAATTCATTGGCTTAAAGTCCTCAGTGTTTGTGTGTCAGAGATAGGATGTGCAGTATTGTTCATAATGGCACTCGGTTTCATTCTCTTCTTTGCGACAATCTGTTGAGGGTCTAGAGTGTGTCCTATAACTGAGCTTGCCTCTTTAGTTAGTTTGTTGATTCAGTGGCCCTCCTTTCAAGTGATGTTACCAGCCCACCACACCCCACCGTAGAACATCGCACTGGCCTTCACAGAGTTCCAGAAGGTGTGAAGGATGTCGCTACATATATTAAAGTAACACAGTCTCCTAAGGATAAAGAGCCTGCTCTGAACTTTCTTATATAGTTCCTCAGTATTTCGAGACTAGTCCAACCTGTCATTAATGTGAAGCCCTAAGTACTTGTTGGCGTGGACCACCTCTACATCCACTCCTTAAATAGTGACCAGACATAGAGGCATTTTGATGCAGTGAAAGTCAAAGACCAGGCTCTTGGTTTTACTGAAGTTAAGTTGCAGAAATTCTCCACCTGTCTACTATACTGGCTCATCCACCTCCAATACACCCCATAATTGTATAATCATCTGAGAATTTCTCCAAGTCACATAACCTGACAATTTATATACAGTGGTGTGAAAAACTATTTGCCCCCTTGTTAAAAAATAACCTAACTGTGGTGTATCACACCTGAGTTCAATTTCCGTAGCCACCCCCAGACCTGATTACTGCCACACCTGTTTCAATGAAGAAACCACTTAAATAGGAGCTGCCTGACACAGAGAAGTAGACCAAAAGCACCTCAAAAGCTAGACATCATGCCAAGATCCAAAGAAATTCAGGAACAAATCAGAACAGAAGTAATTGAGATCTATCAGTCTGGTAAAGGTTATAAAGCCATTTCTAAAGCTTTGAGACTCCAGCGAACCACAGTGAGAGCCATTATCCACAAATGGCAAAAACATGGAACAGGCAGGCCTCACTTGCCTCAATTAAGGTCAGTGTTCACGACTCCACCATAAGAAAGAGACTGGGCAAAAACGGCCTGCATGGCAGATTTCCAAGACGCAAACCACTGTTAAGCAAAAAGAACATTAGGGCTCATCTCAATTTTGCTAAGAAACATCTCAATGATTGCCAAGACTTTTGGGAAAATACCTTGTGGACTGATGAGACAAAAGTTGAACTTTTTGGAAGGCAAATGTCCCGTTACATCTGGCGTAAAAGGAACACAGCATTTCAGAAAAAGAACATCATACCAACAGTAAAATGTGGTGGTGGTAGTGTGATGGTCTGGGGTTGTTTTGCTGCTTCAGGACCTGGAAGGCTTGCTGTGATAGATGGAACCATGAATTCTACTGTCTACCAAAAAATCCTGAAGGAGAATGTCCGGCCATCTGTTCGTCAACTCAAGCTGAAGCGATCTTGGGTGCTGCAACAGGACAATGACCCAAAACACACCAGCAAATCCACCTCTGAATGGCTGAAGAAAAACAAAATGAAGACTTTGGAGTGGCCTAGTCAAAGTCCTGACCTGAATCCAATTGAGATGCTATGGCATGACCTTAAAAAGGCGGTTCATGCTAGAAAACCCTCAAATAAAGCTGAATTACAACAATTCTGCAAAGATGAGTGGGCCAAAATTCCTCCAGAGCGCTGTAAAAGACTCATTGCAAGTTATCGCAAACGCTTGATTGCAGATATTGCTGCTAAGGGTGGCCCAACCAGTTATTAGGTTCAGGGGGCAATTACTTTTTCACACAGGGCCATGTAGGTTTCGATTTTTTTTCTCCCTAAATAATAAAAACCATCATTTAAAAACTGCATTTTGTGTTTACCTGTGTTATATTTGACTAATGGTTAAATGTGTTTGATGATCAGAAAGATTTTGTGTGACAAACATGCAAAAGAATAAGAAATCAGGAAGGGGGCAAATAGTTTTTCATACCACTGTGTGTGTTGACAAGCTGATCAGGCGAGTAGCGTCCGTGGTTGGAATTGAAATGGACTATCTAGTGACGGTGGCAGAGAGGAGGACACTATTCAAACTGCTATCTGTTATGGACAACGAACATCACTCTCTATACACCACCATAATGAAGAAGAGAAGTTTGTTTAGTGGTAGGTTGCTATCACAGAACTGCAATGTGGATGGATACAAGAGATGTTTTGTCCCCAGAGCCATTAGACTCTTCAACTCTTTACAACAGGGGCTGGAAGGGTGGTTGAGCTCTGAGCCTGATACTCCTTCTCTCCTCATAAGCTATAATAGCTATGCACTACATACATCTGATATCTCACTACTTGTCACAACTGTACAAGCCTTTATCATAATGTGGCACTTTAAACATGCTATCCTATCAGCATAAAGCATGTAACCTATTTCATCTTGTGTCACTTTATTATTATTACTTTGGTAGTAATATTACTTGCCTGACTCCCATTGCAGTGGCATTATTGTATGCACTACCCACATTGTCTGTATTGGACTGTGTGATGACAACCTCAGTGTATGTACTTAATGTTATTTGTATAGTGTGTACTTAACTGTTTCTGTCTAACTTGGTATAATCCTTGGCTACTTTCCCTCACGATCAATAAAGTATAAACTTTCTTACATTCTGTGGCGCACAGAGCGAAGAGAAAAGGAGACAGGACTGTCCCTAGTGGTGCTCCAGTGCTGCTCACATTTGGGTCAAGAACACAGTCCATTACCCAGGGCACCACAGGCTTATCCATCTGAGTTTACCACTAACAGGGATGGCTAGATAGTATTGAAGGCACTGCAGAAATCAAAAAGTCAGCTGTAATAATGATGCTCTTAGTTCAGATGATAGTTCTAAGAAGTAAACTTATTTTGCTCTTATTACTTGAGCAGATATCATTGCAGGATAGAAGGAGGGTTAGGAGTCCTCCACCTGAGCAGAACAAGGCAGTGAGCTACAAGTGTTCATAAAGCAGCGACACTAGACAGGGCTATTAGAAGAACGAGCTTTACAAGGAACCCAAAACAGCTCAAAAAGTACATAAAAGTCAGCACTGTGAAAGGCTGAGGCCAAGTGCCCCACCAAAACACTTGGCTCAGGGAGGTGGGTGGCTGAAGATGTGACACACAATCCCATGTAGATTTTGATGTGAACAGATGGTGGGAGAAGTGTGTGTGTGATATACAATCCCAGTTCTGATCTCAATCAAATTCTGTCTCACCCAGACTGAGGAAGAAGAAGGAGAAGAAGAAAAGACTCTGAGTAGGGCTGACATCCACACAGCACCTGGCAGTGGTAACAGTAATGGCCAGTGTCTGCACCACAAGCTAATTGACAACATCATTCTTATACTGTGGTTACCGTCAGGGAGTAAAATACACCGAAGGCTCGAGGAGTCGAAGGATAGGCAAACAAGAGTAATTACTTTTATTGGAATAAACAATAACCCAATCAGTCCAAACTGAGCTGAGCCCCAAACAAGCCTAAAATCACAGTTTATATAATCATTTCTTATCATCTTCACCTCACTTATAATAACCCATTCGCTGTTTATCCCGACTCCCTACTCCAGCTGGCTTTGCACGGGCCACCACTAATGTTCCCACCTTATCTCTTACTTTTATTCTCTGCTTCTCTTATTTCCTAACCGGCCTTCAAACAACTGGTGTTCCCCCTTCTCTGACCTCAGGCAGTTTCTGTTCATCATTCTCCCCTTTCTCTGTCCTTCTGGATTATCAGATATTGGTGGTTTCTCTCTGAGCTCAATTAAAAAAGAAACATTCCATATGCCTTTATTTAACTCTACTTGACATAACTAATTCGCACAAGTTTAATGCTTACAAAAGTTCTTACTAAATTTATATCTATCCATGCCAGTACATCCGTCCATTTTCCAACCCGCTCATGGGGGTCTGCTGGAGCCAATACATGACTTTTAATTTTCTATATATTTACCCCCTTTGAGAATTAACTGAGCCTCACCACCTACAGTATCTGTAATCCCAAAAGAAAGGTAGGGGATGTTGGTTCAAATCTGTTTCGGAGCCTAATACAGTACAGGCCCCTTACAGTTCTTCTTCATTTCCAACACCCATACCTCTCCTGTGGTGGCACAGGAACCAAACGTCTCCCCCCATCAATCAGCAGAGAGGATTAAAAGACTCCTGGCCCTATTCTAACAGTCAAAAACATGAATAAATAATCATTAGTACATATACTGTGTTATTAGACAGATAGATAGATACTATATTAATCCCAAGGGGAAATTCACATAATCCAGCAGCAGTATACTGATACAAAGAAACAATATTAAATTAAATAGTAATAAAAATGCATGTAAAAGCAGACAATAACTTTGTATAATGTTAATGTTTACCCCCAGGGGTGGAATTGAAGAGTCACGTAGTGTTGGGGAGAAACGATCTCCTCAGTCTGTCAGTGGAGCAGGACACTGACAGCAGTCTGTCGCTGAAGCTGCTCATCTGTCTGGAGATGATACTGTTCAGTGGATGCAGTGGATTCTCCATTATTGACAGGAGCCTGCTCAGTGCCCGGCGCTCTGCCACGGATGTCAAACTGTCCAGCTCCGTGCCTACAATAGAGCCTGCCTTCCTCACCAGTTTGTCCAGGCGTGAGGCGTCCCTCTTCTTTATGCTGCCTCCCCAGCACACCACTGCGTTGAAGAGGGTGCTCGCCACAACCGCCTGATAGAACATCTGCAGCATCTTATTGCAGATGTTGAAGGACGCCAGCCTTCTAAGGAAGTATAGTCGGCTCTGTCCTTTCTTACACAGAGCATCAGTATTGGCAGTCCAGTCCAATTTATCATCCAGCTGCACTCCCAGGTATTTATAGGTCTGCACCCTCTGCACACAGTCACCTCTGATGATCACGGGGTCCATGAGGGGCCTGGTCCTCCTAAAATCCACCACCAGCTCCTTGGTGTTCATTTGTAGGTGGTTTGAGTCACACCATTTAACAAAGTCCTTGATTAGGTTCCTATAGTCCTCCTCCTGCCCACTCCTGATGCAGCCCACGATAGCAGTGTCGTCAGCAAACTTTTGCACGTGGCAGGACTCCGAGTCGTATTGAAGTCCGATTCAATTCGACATGAAGTTTACAGGGGAATAACATGAGGTTCAGAAAAGAATAATAAAGATAACAGTCCATTGTGTGTGTCTTCTTTCATTTGGAGAGACTATTAATTTTTAGAAACAACCATTTTTCTTTGCCCCAGGTACTTTGTGCACTTCCTTGGGGAGCCTTTTGATTTAGTATTTCATTATTTACATTGTCATCAAGAATTGAATTGAAATCTGTAGTTGAAGATGTCCATGGTTCAAGAACTTGGATGTACATTTGTTTGACAACAATTGATTTGAAAACTGCTAATAAACAGCAAAATACCATTCAAGGACACAATGATGCAATCAAGAGAGTAATTCCTGCTTTGGCAAACATAGCTCCCCGTGTTCCTTGGTTCAAATGAAGCCAATCCTAAGTGTACTGGTCTTACCTTTTGTTTCTAAGATGAGTTTGCACTAAACACATAATGTCTGAATTGTCCCAATTCCTACATATGGTGAAATAACTATTTAATATACCTAGTTCTGTGTGTTCATTAACAATCAGACCTGTTAATAATACAGTTGGTGGTGACACAGATAGCTAAGTTTCCAGTTTTATGTTTCCACTGATGTGCACAATAATGATTAGAGATGAAGTCCTTCTACACCTCATCATGCTCACATCCTAACACTTTCATTCATAAAGTTGCCCAAATTTACACCCAGTTGTGGTCTCAAACTTGAACCTCCTTTATCACATTAATGCAGTTATTTTGTGGACAGTAGGTGTCAATCCTCTCTTCGGAAGATGTCAGCACTACTTTCCAAAATGCAAGTCACTGGGTCACCTCTGAGGTCACATTCAGATTTCAACAGTTATACCCAAGCTTCTCATTAAGGGTTCAAATCTTCTGTCACAAGTAGAGAACTTCAGATTTTCATCTGGGCTTTTTACTTCACAGATCACACATTCACCACTACATGTATGAGACACTCCATCTCCTATGGGTCAAATTATTGCTTAATTTTGCTTTCTTGTATAAATATACTCAACAAGCCATAATGTTAATCATTTGTCCTGTATCGCCATCAACAAGTCAGCCTTCTCACCAACAATAAGTGTCCCAAAATACTAGTTATGTGTACCATCCCATAAGTTTACTATTATTCTTCTCAATTAATAAATGTACCTACAGTAAATGTTAAGCTCTACATTATTTGTTATAATATTATAATCAATAACCTAGAATATCTAAACTGGACTGGCCCTAATTAGCAATGGTGGAATGCTTCTGCAATGACAGTCACTTAATATAATCTCTAATAGATATTTTATGCTATATTAGATTAGATTCTGAAAAACTCCAAATTACATAAATCTTAGGTCCTTAAAGGTAACTTATTATCTCATATTAAATGTCAATAGGCATATAAAAACATTTATCTAAAACTATCTATTCTTAACCACTTTGAATTAATAATAATCGTATAGTATTCCCATTAATGCAAACATTCATTAAATACATATTATTTAGGAGTTCCTGTATTCTGTTTTTGCTTGCAGATAATTAGCTTTTTCTTCTACACCTTGTATAAGTTCATAATTCAAATACTTTTTGAAAGATGTTGCTAGTTGTCAAACAAGTGGACAGTTAAAGTGGGCTCCGGCTAAGAACATCAAGCCCTGCAGAGTAAAAGTGGATTAAAGCGGGTGTTGGGGTCCAATATCCCAGGTGAAAAGGACCACATCTAGGAGTCTTGGACCAAAGCAGATGGATGCCATCTACAATTCGGAATCCATGATGATCCTTTAGGCTCAGTGTTCACCAGCACAGTTGAGCTCTTAGCAGCAGGGATCCATGATGCCTTGGACTGGAATTGAAGTACGTTATCCAGTAGTCAGTTGGTCGATGGCCTGATCCATGACTTGATCCCATCTCCGGTACGGCTGGGTTCTACTTGGAGTCAGATGATTAGCTTATCTGCAGACCTTTATCGCAGCCCAATCTCTGGGTTCAACTTCAAATGCTGTCATCTATAATTTACTAGGATAAAACAGCTTTCACCTGTAAAGACTTAAGAAATGTTACTTAAATAGTCAGCATGTTAATTGTTCATTAGTGGCTACTTATGGATCCCAGGAATAATGTCTCCTAGAGTGGCAGATCTGTTTTGTTGGGGGTACCCCTACTAGAAATATTGCTAGCAATAAAACAATCAATTTGCTTTTAATAGTCCAAGTAAAGTTTGAAATTGATAAGCACAATGTTCAAGCCTTCCTTTATAGCTGTTTCCAGTTTGGCTGCAGTTGCAATTTCTACTCGATTGATAACATGTCCCTCATAACAAGTAAGTCTTTCTATTATAACAAAAAAACCCAACACCATTATTTTTTCTGATGCTGTACCTCTTTTGTTGCCAACTGTATAATACTGTGGTTACCAATCAGACCTGATTTAGCCCGGTCCTGCCCATGGTACTGTAAATCTGACTAACTTTGACCTTCACCATCAGAGTGAAGTGGTCTGCACACGGCTGCTTAGGGGCATGTCAGGCAACAGCTAACAACTGCAGGGCTGTCGATTGTCCATCTCAAGATGCTTCTTTCTCAAAACGTCAGCCAGAAACATCATAATGGTGAAGCAGGTCTCCAAGAGGAGCAGATTCACACTGACCCATAAGAACTAATCAACACAAAATCGGATTTCAGTTATTAGGTCCAAGCAGGTGACAACATTTCAAACAACACAGTGTGACTTCAATTGATAAATTCAGTAATACGTGTTATTTGTTAATTCAGAGTTCCTTTCATCTAATATTACATTTTGATAAAACATCTGATAAAACCCAGTGAAAAATATACCTCATGGCAGAAAATCACATGGGAAGAACTTCATTAAAAAGGTACAATAATGTATGCCACAGACATTAAAGAAATCATAAAAGAGCCGAGCATCAGGGATGGACAGCTAGTGTCCTAACAACGGATAGGAATGAACCTATGAAGGAGCAGAGAGGTGGGCCTGCAATTCAAATGTGCAATCCCACTTGAATGTGTTTCATGTTTGTGCACTGCTTGGATTATCCACGGTGCATAGTTAGTTTATTTGAGAGCCTGTAGATCAGAGTAATTATATTCATTGCAATCGTAACCCTAAGCCTAACCCAAATGGTAGACCACCCATACAATCAGGTCAGGACTCAGACTACGAATGCAATGAATATAATTACTCCGATCTACAGGCTGTCAAATAAACGAACTACACACCGTGGCACAGCGTAAAGGGACTTCGTCTCTGACACTGACGTCCGAGGTTCGATCCCCGCAAGGGGAGCAGTGGAGTGTGTACACCTGATGAGCCCAAATAAGGGTATGTCACATATTCTTTGCATTATTTGACAGTAAACTATGCAATATTATATATGGTGAGCAGAGAGCTGAAGAAACTTCGTGCCAGCAAAGCAGCGGGTCCAGATGGTGTATCGCCGTGACTGCTGAAGGCCTGTGCATTGGAACTGGGGAGTCCTCTACAGCGCATCTTCAACCTGAGCCTGGAACAGGGGAGAATCCCGAGGCTTTGGAAAACATCTTGTATCACCCCAGTCCCAAAGGTATCACGTCCTAGTGAGCTAAATGACTTCTGGCCTGTTGCTCTGACGTCACATCTGATGAAGACCATGGAGCGGCTGCTGCTTCACCACCTGAGGCCACAGGTCCGCCACGCCCTCGACCCTCTGCAGTTCTCATAACAGGTGAAGGTGGGAGCTGAGGATGCCATCATCTGTATGCTACACTGATCCATCTCCCACCTGGACAGAGGCAGTGGTGCTGTAAGAATTATGTTTTTGGACTTCTCTAGCGCCTTCAGCACCATCCAACCTCTGCTCCTTAGGGACAAGCTGACAGATATGGAAGTAGACTCACACCTGGTGGCATGGATCGTGGACTATCTTACAGACAGACCTCAATATGTGCGTCTTGGGAACGGCAGGTCTGACATTGTGGTCAGCAACACAGGAGCGCCGCAGGGGACTGTACTCTCGCCGGTCCTGTTCAGCCTATATACATCAGACTTCCAGTACGATTCGGAGTCCTGCCACGTGCAAAAGTTTGCTGATGACACTGCTATTGTGGGCTGCATCAGGAGTGAGCAGGAGGAGGAGTACAGGAAGCTAATCAAAGACTTTGTTAAATGATGTGACTCTAACCACTTACACCTGAACACCAGCAAGACCAAGGAACTGGTGTTGGATTTTAGGAGGCCCAGGTCCCTCATGGACCCCGTGATCATCAAAGGAGGGTGTGTGCAGAGGGTACAGACGTATAAATACCTGGGAGTGCAGCTGGATGACAAATTGGACTGGACTGCCAATACTGATGCTCTGTGCAAGAAAGGACAGAGCCGACTATACTTTGTTAGAAGGTTGGCGTCCTTCAACATCTGCAATAAGATGCTGCAGATGTTCTACCAGACGGTTGTGGCAAGTGCCCACTTCTACGCGGTAGTGTGCTGGGGAGGCAGTACAAAGAAGAAGGACGTCTCACGCCTGGACAAACTTGTTAAGAAGGCAGGCTCTATTGTAGGAATAAAGCTGGACAGTTTAACATCTGTAGCAGAGCGACGGGCACTAAGCAAACTCCTGTCAATCATGAAGAATCCACTGCATCCACTGAACAGTGTCATCTCCATGCACAGGAGTAGCTTCAGTGACAGACTTTTGTCACTGTCTTGCTCCACTGACAGACTGAGGAGATCGTACCTCCCCCACACTATGCGACTCTTCAGTTCCACCTGGGTAAGTAAATGCTAACATTATTCAAAGTTATTGTCTGTTTTTTTACATGCATTTTTATTAGTATTTAATTTAATATTGTTTGTTGTATCAGTATACTGCTGCTGGATTATGTGAATTTCCCCTTGGGATTAATAAAGTATCTATCTATATATGTAAAATTCCTTTAAAATAAATATCTTTACATTGAAATTTTCATTACAACAAGGTATTTTTATGGTCCTGACGGCTTCCCCATATGATGCAAGTCTATAGAAATCTCGTCAATATGAAATACATTCAGCAAAAACTTTCAATACAACGAAGTGACCTTGAAATGCCTGGATGAATCATCCACAGAGCAGTTAGTTCTGTGGTCGCAGCTCAGTTGTGCACAACGATCCCCAAAAAGAAACATATACATTTTTGCAGCTTTCAATTGCAGCAAAAAGAAAAAAAAAATGCCAGTGAATTTGGAATTTCGCTATTGACACTGTCAACTTTCTTGAAAGACAGAGCAAAAAAAGAAGAAAAATCTCGGGTTGCAAATGACGTCAAAAAAGCCATTTTTATGTGGTTCCGTGATGCTCGTTCATGAAACATTCCTATTAATGCGGCACTCATTCAAGAAAATGTGAGGTTTCTAAACTCTCTTGGGACCTCCCCCAATTGGACAACACACGGAAGAGTGCCCTGAAGTACAATCGCTGTGTCTGTGGAAGACTGTTTATTTGTTACCGGGGCAACAGCAGGCTCACAGCTCTAATGCATCTCTCCACCAAAGCAAACAGAAAAGATCTTGATTAGTTAAAGCAAGGAACATTGTAAATGCAGGGAACAGGATTACTTGGCCACTAAACTGGTCACAATCCTGCCTGATTGCTGTGTATAGCAGAGTGGCAGATCACACTACAATAAATAATCATGCCGTTCATGTTTCAAGCTGAATAAAGCTGGTGTTGATAAAGTACTGAGACTCAGCCTCGTGTTTTGGGGTCTAAGACAGGGACTTGTAGCGTGACCACAATCTTTTAGGATTCGCTTCTGTAGCGCTTCACTGCAGCGCTATGAGCTTGTTTTTGACCTGCCCCAGCAACTGACAAACAATCTTACACAGATGCGGCAATCACACTTCGGGACGCACTTCAGCGTGACGTTCCCGTTGGGTGGGTGGATCTGATTGATAACTGTGCTGCCCGCAACATGCTTCCACATTCAGATAATGTTTGCATTGAATTCCTCCCACCCAAATGCACAGCAGTGCTTCAGCCTTTGGATTTGGTCATCATTCGCATTCTGAAAATGTATTATCGAAAGGAAATGCTGAGAAAAATTCTTGTCAGCATACCTTGTAGGCAGGAGGAGATTAAAATTAACGCGAAAGAAGCTATTGAAATGATTGCAAACGCCTGGACACAAGTTAAAGAAAGCACTATAGTGACAAATATAGAATCTCATTACAACTAAATATTTTTCACACAAACATAAACACACAATTAGGACTATTTGAAAGCATTTTAATTAAAGTCTGTGGCCCAGTCCTGCTGCTACTTCTCTGCAAGGTTAAGTTTGATAAAAGAACCATAATAATCTAGAGTAGCAGAATTCTGACTCCAAGGGTCTGTTTATCAGTAACTTCCAAGGACATGAGAAATTAAGTTAATCACATACTTCTGTCTTTAGAACATTAGAACACTCTAGACGAGAACAGGCCATTCAGCCCAACAAAGCTCACCAGTCCTATCCACTTATTTCCTCCAAGAAAACATCAAGTCGAGTTTTGAAAGTCCCTAAAGTCTTACTGTCTACCACACTACTTAGTAGCTTATTCCATGTGTCTATCGTTCTTTGTGTAAAGAAAAACTTCCTAATGTTTGTGCGAAATTTACCCTTAACAAGTTCCAACTGTGTCCCGTGTTCTTGATGAACTAATTTTGTATTGTGTATTCAAAACAGTGTATTTAAGAAGTGTAACCAACAGCTGTAAGTCAGTCATCTCCTTCCATGTACTGAGTGACTCCAAATCCTGAAACCAGCTTGGACACTAATAAGTCTGCATCTAGAGTACTGTGTGCAGTTCTGGTCACAACGGTGCAAAAAAGACATAGTAAGTGCATCCCAGAACTGAAAGGCAGGTCCTACTGTAAGATTTTCAGGGAATTAAACCTACCTGGTCTTAAGCAAACACCACAAAGTGAAGACCTAATCCAAATCTTTAAAATTCTCACAGGCTCCGCCTTAAGTTGATGCAGCAGATTTCTTTCATTAAAAAAAGAGTCACGTTATCAACACCACCCCTAGAGAGTGTTGTGGGAACTTGGAACAAATGAATGAGTTGTGCAGGTGAAGTGAAAAATCTGACAGTGTTTAAAAAATTACACAGATTTAGGTTCCAGCTAGGCAACACAGCTGAATGTCATGCCTCATGGACTTTACTATGTGGAACATTTTACCTGTAAGAAACAGGCTGTCACTTCTTTTCTGATTTAAGTTTGCATTAAAATTTGTTTCCGTTTTTTTTCTTTTTTGACATTCATCACTTATTAACCTGACCCACTTTCCTGCTTGTACAGACTCTTACTGTCTGGAGAGACTACCAGTATTGAACAACTCCTATCAAATACACATTTTTCCTGATATTATTGTAAATGTATTCTTCTTATGCTAGTGTATTGTGCCTTTCCTGTATAAAACTAAGTGACACACTAAACATTGATGAGGCAAACAAATCAGAATTCCACTGTACACAGCATGCATAACCATAACCATCAACTTGAAGTGCTTCCCTGCCTAACCACTTTACAGCTCAATTCTTACCTGTCAAAGGACTAGATGGCAGTTTGTCAAAAAAAGAATATTTCATATCTGTTAATGAGGCCTCTTACTTCTGTCCACTGATGGACTGTCATGCTGTTTTTGCTTTGAGATCCTGTTACACTAAACTGGTTCAGTTGTTTCATATAATTAGTGAATGTAAAACTAATGCCACTTTATAAACTGGAAGATGGACGGAGGTGGAAACATGTCAATTCTCCAACAAGATCTGACAAGGGATACATCTCAACATCTTTCTCCCACAAAATATCCTGACGTGTTTACAAGTTTGTGATTCACACAAGACCAAGCCCAAACTACATGGATAATTGTCAGCTTCTACCATCGACTATGCATCAGAACAGAATGTGAAGCATTAAGTCTGCTCCATTATACACTTTGCCTTTTTGTGCAAATGGTGGTAACCTTATTCAACAGAATGGGAAGGTGAGGAGGAAAACAATTTATATGCTGAAAAACACTTTGACATGGATCATCTTGCCAGCTTCTTAGATGCACACAGTTTAAAAGAAGTTGTGCCATTAACAGAAATATCTAAACAGGAATATTCAATTAAAATGTATTCTTTATCGATCACATTCCATTTATGAGTCCATGACACTGTACAATGATTACAAAAATAGTATTGAAAGCACAAAACAATGTTGAACAATGCTGCAGTTTATACAAAAATATCTGCACACCAGTGAATAAGGCATGTTTGGTCTGAATGGCAATACTATTTTGCCTTAAGGGGTGCAAGATATGGAACTTTCATTCTGCACTGGACTTCAGAATGGACATGAAACTGATCAGTATACACGAAAGCAGCCCTGCTCCCACATGTCCTCTGTGATAGACAGGAGCCCTGTCCATGATTCCTAATGATCCTGAGCTGCATTAAGTGCCTTTAGGTGGACAGATTCAAGTTAAACTGGTTGTATTGCACATGGATAAGATGGAATATCTGATAGATTACAGATGGTACCAGAGGTTCAAGCATTCAGCTAGCAGGAAAATGATTCAACTTTCTAATGATAAGGACCTTCAAAAGGGGCTGATGTCTCAATCCGTGTCCAGCTTGGACAGACAATGACATATACAGAATATCTGTTTCTTTGCAAATAGGATTTGCATAACTCAAAGCTTGCTAGTAAATCTCAATTACATTGCATTTTGGGGAAATCCACAAACAAATCAAAGAGCTGATTCTTGCTATTTTCATCACCTAATTTATTCTTCAGTCAGATTCTTTGTACAACATACAAACAATTCACACTGTTGAAGTGAATTTCAACATTACCATACATTGGCCAAATAAAGCAAGGCTTTATTGTGGTTTACAGTACATCCATTTTAATAAATAACACCTAAAGAAATCAAACCATTCTGAATACAGCATTTAAAATTTAATATTAAAAGTCAAAATTTGAGAAAACAAATATAAAAACAGTGCATGGAGACTATAGTTCACTGGATATGCCACTTTCAATGAATTATTTAAAAAGAGAGATTGGCATCTTCAGCGTGTCTGAACACATTTTTTGGCAGCAATCAAAAATTAGTAATAGTAGTGTTTCCTTAAAATACGTGTGCATTGGTTCTCAGCAATACAGGCAACACTTACAGAACAAGTATCGTGTAAACAGTTTAAGGCAGCTGGCACTAACTGCTGCACACAGGCAGAACATAACCTTTTATTAACCAAAAAGGACATTTTGCATTTGCAGCATGGATAAGCAAATATACAGTTATCTTTAGACAAACCTGATATGCAAAAATCAAAATGTTCTCTTTTGCACAAAGTACACAAATGCTAAAAAGGTGGCACCTCAAAAAAACAATGCCCCCATCCCTCCAACTTCTGCCTGTTCTTTGACAAAAATTTCAAAATACTGATATATAATAGTAACAGCAAGTAAAATTCCTGTTCCAGATCCAATGGCACCCAGGAAGTCAGCCAGGACCGAGAGAGCTCCAATACAAAGTCCTCCAAAAGCAGCTGCAGTTGGAATGTACCTGAAAAAGGAAAAACAAAATGTTACTCTAATCACGTCAATACTGAACAATGTAAATTGTGCTGTTGAAGAAGAAGTCCTTTCCTTACCTTAAGTGCCTTGAGTATGGGAAAGGCGCTACATAAATAAAATGAATTATTATTATTAATTACCTATTTAGTTCATGCACCATTGATGTTTCTCTGTGTCCTCTCATTACCATCTGCTGCTCCTTAAGTTGTTTAGCAACCTACAAAGAGCAAACACACACTCAGTGGAAATCATAGTAATTAAAAAATATTGACTACATATTCTAAATAGTCTTTCATTGTTGCAAAAACAAAGCTATTCATAGTGTCTAAAACCTATTTTAAGAATATACTGGGCAAATTAAATTATAAACTATACAGTGGTGCTTCGTACTTTCAACAATTCTAGCTTGGAACAATTCTAGGGTTTGAATGCTAAACTCGAGAGAAATCTGATCCGGAGTTCGAACAATACATCTACTCTCGAACTGTGCGCACATTAAAAAATGAAGCAACAAATGATTCTTACACAGTTAGCGGAAACATTTTCTGTTGTGCGCCCAAGTCGCCTCTCGCTCTCACTGTGAAAGCATCTCGTGTTACCGTTGTATGTTTCAGTGCTTTTTTCAGTTGATTTTTGGAATGTTTGGTTTTTATATATGTACAGTGGGATGCAAAAGTTTGGGCAATCTTGTTAATAGTCATTATTTTCCTATATAAATTGTTGGTTACGATAAGAAATGTCAGTTAAATATATCATATAGGAGACACACACAGTGATATTTGAGAAGTGAAATGAAGTTTATTGGATTTACAGAAAGTGTGCAATAATTGTTCAAACAAAATCAGGCAGGTGCATAAATTTGGGCACCGTTGTCATTTTATTGATTCCAAAACTTTTAGAACTAATTATTGGAACTCAAATTGGCTTGGTAAGCTCAGTGACCCCTGACCTACATACACAGGTGAATCCTATAATGAGAAAGAGTATTTAAGGGGGTCAATTGTAAGTTTCCCTCCTCCTTTAATTTTCTCTGAAGAGTAGCAACATGGGGGTCACAAAACAACTCTCAAATGACCTGAAGACAAAGATTGTTCACCATCATGGTTTATGGGAAGGATACAGAAAGCAGTCCCAGAGATTTAAGTTGTCTGTTTCCACAGTTAGGAACATATTGCGGAAATGGAAGACCACAGGCTCAGTTCAAGTTAAGGCTCAAAGTGGCAGACCAAGAAAGATTTCGGATAGACAGAAGCGACGGATGGTGAGAACAGTCAGAGTCAACCCACAGACCAGCACCAAAGACCTACAACATCATCTTGCAGCAGATGGAGTCACTGTGCATCGTTCAACCATTCACACTTTACACAAGGAGATGCTGTATGCGAGAGTGATGCAGAGGAAGCCTTTTCTCCACCCACAGCACAAACAGAGCCGCTTGAGGTATGCTCAAGCACATTTGGACAAGCCAGCTTCATTTTGGAATAAGGTGCTGTGGACTGATGAAACTAAAATTGAGTTATTTGGGCATAACAAGGGCGTTATGCATGGAGGAAAAAGAACACAGCATTCCAAGAAAAACACCTGCTACCTACAGTAAAATATGGTGGTGGTTCCATCATGCTGTGGGGCTGTGTGGCCAGTGCAGGGACTGGGAATCTTGTCAAAGTTGAGGGATGCATGGATTCCACTCAGTATCAGCAGATTCTGGAGACCAATGTCAAGGAATCAGTGACAAAGCTGAAGCTGCGCCGGGGCTGGATCTTTCAACAAGACAACTACCCGAAACACTGCTCAAAATCCACTAAGGCATTCATGCAGAGGAACAAGTACAACGTTCTGGAATGGCCATCTCAGTCCCCAGACCTGAATATAATTGAAAATCTGTGGTGTGAGTTAAAAAGAGCTGTCCATGCTCGGAAGCCATCAAACCTGAATGAACTAGAGATGTTTTGTAAAGAGGAATGGTCCAAAATACCTTCAACCACAATCCAGACTCTCATTGGAACCTACAGGAAGCGTTTAGAGGCTGTAATTTCTGCAAAAGGCGGATCTACTAAATATTGATTTCATTTCTTTTTTGTGGTGCCCAAATTTATGCACCTGCCTGATTTAGTTTGAACAATTATTGCACACTTTCTGCAAATCCAATAAACTTCATTTCACTTCTCAAATATCACTGTGTGTGTCTCCTATATGATATATTTAACTGACATTTTTTATCGTAACAACCAACGATTTATACAGGAAAATAATGACTATTAACAAAGTTGCCCAAACTTTTGCATCCCACTGTATATATTATATATGATAAACAAAAATCCAAAGAATTAAGAGAGGTTCCTAAACTTTTTCATATGACTGTATAAATATATTATACTGTATAAGCTTTAGTTCAAAATATCTTTTGGAGGTCAATATAGGTTCTAAAAGCTTTAGATGACTTCGAATCTCTCAGCACCTTTCCTCTGTAATGCTTCAATCGAGGTCTGCACCCTTTATCTCTCCATTGGGCTGTCACCATGACTTTTCCAAATGACACCAAGTGTGATGTTTGCCTAGATAAGGTTTTGCTGTTAATCAACATTCATTTTTCTAAGAATTTTACCAGGACTGATTATTTCCTCATTGTTCTGATGACCTTAATTTAATGTCTATTAACTGTTGTTTATTACATTTTAACCTGGACTGTTCATCAGGCTGTACAATTGTTTTTTTTGTTTCATATTTCTGTATCCTTTCATTGAGCAGGATGGGTAGATGTGTGCATGCAGCTGCTCTCGGTTTGGTAATGAGCACCATGGGCATATTTACTCCGATACCCTGAACCCTTGGGATGTACATATGTCAGATTTTTAGCCTTTATATTACATGTTCCAGATGCATTAGTGTAGGCATTCTGTTTCACTCATGCAGTGTCAGAGGTGGGAGGGTTGTGAGCGCTTTGGTATCCACTGTGCCTGGTTTAAAGCTTTACGACCGGCTTTCTAAATGTCTAAGACAGTGGATTTCCGGAGCATGGGATTACAAGTTTTTTGCTGTGATGTGCTTTTTGAGTGCACTGGTGAATGGTGGATGCACGCTCCCATGGGGATGTGGATGTTTCATTTTGGCAATTCTTTCAGTTTTGTATAAATTTGTTGCGGATCTTAATCTGATTGATTCATATCATTTAATTAACCCATCTGTAAAGGAGTACTCCTTTTACTCTCACCACTTCAAGTCCCAGTCTCACGTAGATTAAATTTTTGTTTCTCACTCTCTAGCCTCTGCTGCAACTAATGCTAGTCTCATCTCCTCCAGCATCTCTGATCGTAAGTGTGTGGTGTTACACTTGTTTTTGCACTCTCTGGTCTCCTGGGCACCACAATGGAAATTTAATACATCACCACTTCAGAACCCTAAATTAATTGCTTATTTGGCACCTAAGCTTGAAGAATTTATTTCTAATAATGCGGGGTCAACTCAAGACCCTGCCTTTTGCTGAATGGCTTTTAAAGGTTTCCTGCTATTGCTTTTGCCAAATTTCACCAAAAGATGTCCCATATGGAAAACTGTCTCTCACTTTCAGAGAGCTCTCACCCCAGTGTGGTGGACAAAGACCATGAAACTCTCATTGCTAATACTAGGGTAGAGCTGAATGGTTTGCTGTTGCATCGTGCAATTTCTGGTTCACCGCACCAGAACACACTACTATGTTTCTGGGCCAAGACCTAGTAAACTTCTGGCTCTAAGGCTTTGAAAATGTGACACCTTTGCTATGATTTCAGCCATAAAAATCAAGGAGGCTGGTCTCACAACAAACCCTGGCAAAATTAAGTGCTATTTTCAGTTTGATTCTGATCTGTTCTCTTTATTCTCTCCCTCTGATCCTACTGATGTGGATTAATCTCTAAAATCCCTACCCTTCTCTAAGTTCTCAAATAGCCCCCCTATCACTTAATGAACTAAAAGAAGCCCTTGAACTCTATAAGTTCTGGGAAATCTCCCGGGTCTGATGGGTTGCCCCCAAGATCTTGTAAGATTTTTGGAAGCAACTCTCAGTCCCACTCTTCCAGAGGCTTAACTCTGCTCTTTCATCATCACATTTTAACCCTTTATTTAATTCGGCTCCGATTACCCTATCGCTTAAACAGGGTAAGGATCCCACCGATTGCTCTAGTTATCGGCCACGATCATTGATGAATTCCGATGTCAAGCTGCTGGCAAAGGTACTTGCATGTCGACTGCAGGCGGTGATTCCTAAACTGATTCATCCGTATCAAACTGGCTTCATTAAGTCCCGCCATGTGGCTGACAATGTTTGGCGCTTGCTTCATGTTTTGCATGATGCCCCTACTCCTTCCTCTCCTTCTGTTTTTTTTCCCTAGATGCAGAGAAGGCATTTGATGAACTGGACCTTTTTATGGGAGATCCTTGGTAGAATGTGCTTTGGTCCAATCTGATGTATTTCAAGGAGCAAGACAGGGCTGTCCTCTTTCCCCACTTCTTTTTATTCTTTCATTAGAGCCTTTGGCAGTAACTCTATGTAACTCAGACAATATCAGTCCCTTTTTTGACTAAAGATATACCCCAAAAACTTTCATTAAATGGAGATAATGTTCTTCACTACCTTGGAATGCCTCTGCTGATCTTCCCCATGTCTTTGATCTTTTTAATGTCTATCAAGCCTTGTCAGGTTATAAGATTAACTGGTCTAAATCTGTTCTTGTCCCACTAAGTTCTTCCAGTCATCTCTCCACATTTCCTACTTTTATTCCTCAGACAATGTCATTCAGATACCTGGGATTGGATATCTATGCTGGGGTCCAGGAGCTTGCAGCCACCAACTCTGAAGGGTGTTCTGAAGGGTGTCAAAGAATCCATTTCTTCTTGGTCCCACCTTACTCTCTCATTCCAATCCAAACAGGCAATTATTAAAATGAATTTGCTCCCACAAGAGACCATCTATTAAAGACTCCACTTTGTGCCATGACAGGTCAGATGGTGGTGTCTCCCTCCCTGATTTTGAGATGTACCATCTTGCACTCTAAGGCCAGTCTAGAGCTGGGTCTGCTCTCCCCAGTATTCCCCTTCATGACTGCCCATAGAAACAAAATATATGTCCCCTCATTGCACAACTTAATTTCCATTTCTAATAAAGTCCCTTTCTCCTATTATTGGCCCCATTGTCTCTTATTCTTTCAGATATGGAGGAAGGTTGAAAAAGTGATGGGTCTACTGCCAAGATCCATCCATCCATCCATCCATCTATCCATTATCCAACCCGCTATATCCTAACTACAGGGTCACGGGGGTCTGCTGGAGTCAATCCCAGCCAACACAGGGTGCAAGGCAGGAAACAAACCCTGGGCAGGGTGCCAGCCCACCGCAGTCTGCTGCCAAGATGGACCCCCAAATTTCTTTATTTCATAATTCTGCCCTAAATATCGAAGGGTGTCCAATTTCTCAGTTTGGTATATCAGTCCTAGGAGATAAATTTAATGAGTCCGGGCTAGACTCATTCCTTTCTCTTTGATCCAGGCATCCTATCCCTTCCACCTCCTATTTTTTTCAATTTGCAGCTGACGTCTGTGCTCAGTACATGTGGAGTCCCCCTCTCTTCCAATGCATCCCCTGTACTCATTTACTTCATCCCTTTCTCATAATTCCAAACCAGTATCTGGTCTCTATTCTCTTTTCCTTAAAGCTTCCCTCAAAACTCTCCCAATTATGTCTAACTGGTTAACAGACCATTTCCTATCCTCTGCGTTGCACTGGAAAACTCTCTAAATATTAAAAACTGTTCTAAAAATTATGATCACCAGCACAAACAATTTAAATGTGTTCACAAACTATACCTTACTCCCTGGAGATGCCATTTAATGGGAATAGTATTACATCCCCTATGTCACCTTTGTCCTCTTAAAGTCCCTGGCACTTTAATCCACATGTTCTGTGAATGCCCTCTGGCTATGACTCTCTGCCATTTTGTACCAGAATCCCTCTCTACAAATTTTTCTTTTCCCATTCCATTGTCTTCTCAAGTTCTCCTCCTCCTAGATTTTTCATCTCTTCCCTCACTCTCTCTTTCTCACTTTCAGCAGAGCCTGTCAGTGACCACTGCAGCTAAACAGATTTTAGCATCTCACTGGAAATCTCCTGCCCTTGTCTCTCCTACTACCTGGAAGTCTTCCTTTTATGATCTTGTCCTCCAAGATCTTTCTGCGTCTCAACAACTCTTTCAGCTCTACTATCCACAACTGGCATCACGCCATTCACTTAGTAAAGAGCTGATTGGGGTTTGCTCTGTGATGTAGTTTTTCCTGCGAGCAGCTTTCCTTTTTCTTTTAAATTTTGTTTAGATTGTCCTGCGCTCATGCATGGTGTGTGTGTCGGTTTACTTGCAGACTCTTTTCATCCTTTTTTGTGTTTTGTTTAAACAGCAGATTCACATGGGGTGGGATGGGTTGGTGCCAGTGGGGGGTGTTATGTTGTTTGTTCTTACATAGCTTAAAAATCAGTTATTTTTGTTGGTTTTCTTTGGCTTTTCTATCTTTCTTTCAATTCAGCCAGGAGAGGAAACAATGAGATGACCTGAATAGTTGCATCTGTAAATTTATTTTGTGGAAAATAAAAGCAGCAACAGATAAGGGGATGATGGGGTGCGCATTTTGTTGCGCTCATTGTTAAAATTAGCATTAACCTTGCACTTTTTGCACTTCTTTCATTTTCTTTTAATATAAAAAGAGGAGGTAGACATGTCCGGAGGCAGGAGGAGAGGAGGAAAGTAAAGAGAGTGGAACTGAGCATAAGAATTTTGAATGTTGGCAGCATCACTGGTAAGGGGAAAGAGTTAGCAGATATAATGGATAGAAGGAAAGTTGATATATTGTGCGTGCAAGAGACTAAATGGAAGGGGAGTAAGGCCAGGTGGACTGGAGGTGGATTCAAATTGTTCTATCATAGTGTGGATAGGAGGAGAAATGGGGTAGGTGTTATTCTGAAGGAACAGTATGTCAAGAGTGTTTTGGAGGTGAAAAGAGTGTCAGGCAGAGTAATGATTATGAAGCTGGAAATTGGAGGTGTGATGATGAATGTTGTTAGTGCATATGCACTGCAGGTTGGGTGTGCAATGAGCGAGAAAGAAGATTTTTGGAGTGAGTTGGATGAAGTGATGAAGAGTGTACCCAATGGACAGAAAATGGTGATTGGAGCGGATTTCAATGGGCATGTTGGTGAAGGGAACAGCAGAGACGAGGAGGTGATGGGTATTTATGGTGTCAAGGAGAGGAATGAAGAAGGTCAGAGGACAGTGGATTTTGCAAAAAGGATGGACATGGCTGTGGTGAATATGTATTTTAAGAAGAGGGAGGAACATAGGGTTACGTACAAGAGTGGAGGAAGATGCACACAGGTAGATTACATCCTATGCAGAAGAGTTGATCTGAAGGAGATTGAAGACTGCAAAGTGGTGGCAGGGGAAAGTGTAGTTAAGCAGCATAGGATGGTGGTCTGTAGGATGACATTGGAGATCAAGAAGAGGAAGAGAGTGAGGGCAGAGCCAAGGATCAAATGATGGAAGTTGAAAAGGGAAGACTGCAAGGTTGAGTTTAGGGAGAGGTGAGACAGGCACTGGGTGGCAGTGAAGATTACCAGACAGCTGGGAAACTACAGCAGATGTAGTAAGGGTGACAGCAAGAAGGGTGCTTGGCATGACATCTGGAAAGAGGAAGGAGGAAAAGGAAACCTGGTGGTGGAATGAGGAAATACAGGAGAGTATACAGAGGAAGAGGATGGCAAAGAAGAAGTGGGATAGTCAGAGAGATGCAGAAAGTAGACAAGAGTACAAGGAGATAAGACGCAAGGTGAAGAGAGAGGTGGTGAAGGATAAAGAAAAGGCGTATGATGAGTTGTATGAGAGGTTGAACAATAAGGAGGAGAAAAGGACCTGTACCAATTGGCTAGACAGAGGAACCGAGCTGGGAAAGATGTGCAGCAGGTTAGGCTGATAAAAGATAAAGATAGAAACATACTCACAAGAGAGGAGAGTGTGTTGAGCAGATGGAAAGAGTACTTTGAGAGGCTGATGAATGAAGAGAACGAGAGAGAGAAGAGGTTGGATGATGTGGAGATAGTGAATCAGGAAGTGCAATGGATTAGCAAGGAGGAAGTAAGGACAGCTATGAAGAGGATGAAAATGGAAAGGCCGTTGGTCCAGATGACATACCTGTGGAAGCATGGAGGTGTTTAGGAGAGATGGCAGTGGAGTTTTAACCAGATTGTTTAATGGAATCTTGGAAAGTGAGAGGATGCCTGAGGAGTGGAGAAGAAGTGTACTGGTGCCGATATTTAAGAATAAGGGGGATGTGCAGGACTGCAGTAACTACAGGGGAATAAAATTGATGAGCCACAGCATGAAGTTATGGGAAAGAGTAGTGGAAGCTAGGTTAAGAAGTGAGGTGATGATTAGTGAGCAGCAGTATGGTTTCATGCCAAGAAAGAGCACCACAGATGCAATGTTTGCTCTGAGGATGTTGATGGAGAAGTTTAGAGAAGGCCAGAAGGAGTTGCATTGCATCTTTGTGGACCTGGAGAAAGCATATGATAGGGTGCCTCGAGAGGAGCTGTGGTATTGTATGAGGAAGTCCGGAGTGGCAGAGAAGTACATAAGGGTTGTACAGGATATGTACGAGGGGAGTGTGACAGTGGTGAGGTCTGCGGTAGGAGTGACGGATGCATTCAAGTTGGAGGTGGGATTACATCAGGGATCGGCTCTGAGCCCTTTCTTATTTGCAATGGTGATGGACAGGTTGACAGACTAGATTAGACAGGAGTCCCCATGGACTATGATGTTTGCTGATGACATTGTGATCTGTAGCGATAGTAGGGAGCAGGTTGAGGAGACCCTAGAGAAGTGGAGATATGCTCTAGAGAGGAGAGGAATGAAGGTCAGTAGGAACAAGACAGAATACATGTGTGTAAATGAGAGGGAGGTCAGTGGAATGGTGAGGATGCAGGGAGTAGAGTTGGCAAAGGTGGATGAGTTTAAATACTTGGGATCAACAGTACAGAGTAATGGGGATTGTGGAAGAGAGGTGAAAAGAGAGTGCAGGCAGGGTGGAATGGGTGGAGAAGAGTGTCAGGAGTAATTTGTGACAGACGGGGATCAGCAAGAGTGAAAGGAAAGGTCTACAGGACGGTAGTGAGACCAGCTATGTTATATGGGCTGGAGGAGGTGGCACTGACCAGAAAGCAGGAGGTAGCAGAGATAAAGATGCTAAGATTTGCATTGGGCGTGACAAGGAAGTATAGGATTACAAATGAGTACATTAGAGGGTCAGCTCAAGTTGGACCGTTGGGAGACAAAGTCAAAGAGGCAAGATTGTGCTGGTTTGGACATGTGCAGAGGAGAGATGCTGAGTATATTGGGAGAAGGAAGCTAAGAATAGAGCTGCCAGGAAGAGGAAAAGAGGAAAGCCTAAGCGAAGGTTTATGGATGTGGTGAGAGAGGACATGCAGGTGATGGGTGTAACAGAACAAGATGCAGAGGACAAAAAGATACGGAAGAAGATGATCCGCTGTGGCAACCCCTTACGATAGAAGCCGAAAGAAGAAGATATGTATAGTTCATGGATGAAATAGACTTGAATAGTATTGATTTTGAATTTATTTTTATGGACTTTGCCTTGATTGGTTTCACAGTCTCGGGACAACAGAATCTTTCTGTGGTTCACTGGATGAGACTTTCTTTTGATTGCTTATTCCTGTCTGATGCTTAATCTATGAACATTTTTTCTCTGAACCTTAGAGATCTAGTGGCTGGGGAGGTTCTGTCTCCTTGATTACAACAGATATTCTGGATTGCTATCCATTCCTTCTGTACATGCCTCAACTGGGAATGACTAAGAAGTGATCTGATGTTTACAGCCACCTGGCTTGCGGCTTTGAGACAATCACGCCTGTAAATCCCCAGGATTATATGTATGTGGCTGTATGTTGGAACCTCCGGATTCTGATATTTATCTTTCATGTGCATCTTGTAATATCTCCTACTATGCTTCTTCTGGATTTTTTGTTGCTTTATCTATCATCGCTCATCTGCGCCACCCCACTCTTTCCAGTCTTACATTCTCCACACCTCTGCTACTATCAGTATTGCTCTATATTATGCTGAAATACTCTAGTGACAAACTCTTCCATATTAAACCATTTGTTCAGAGAAAGTGGTCAGATTGGAATATCTTAAAAGACATTGGCATTGTGTGGCACCAAAAATATTTACGTCACGGGTCAGGTCATTGTCACCGTCTGGCTGTGAATGAAAAGTTCAGTGGCAACATTTGCTCAGGAATATGCCATCTTACTCATGGCTTTGGAATTGGGAGTGTCAGTGTGCCAAATTTTCAATATGTTAAAATAACTGCATCCTATGGATCAGTGCACAACTAATCAGTTAATATTACATTGTTTAACCCATGATCTCTTAATGGCAAAACATTGCTGCTATCAGAATTCATTACAGAGTCCAACCTTGATGTGATATGCGTAACATAAACTTGGCAAAAACAGAATAACTTCACGTCTCTCACAGAGGCTTATACCTCAAGACAAGGTTGCAGTAATTGCTAGATAGGAGTTAAACGTCAAAAGAATGCCAGTTGACTTTCCATTTTCTTTCAAGTGTCTGGCTCTTAAACTAATAATGAAATCTGGTCCTGTCTAACTTATTGTTGTCTATCATCCCTCAAAATACAACGGGTCTTTCTTATCTGATCCAACTGATCTTTTAACACACTGAAGTTCTTTCTCCCAGAGAGTCATTCTTCTTGGCAAATTGAACATCCATACTAACACTCCTACATGTAAACTGTGGAATGAATTCCTGTCCTTACTGGACTGTTTTGACTTGGTCATATGTCTTAGGTGCTAAACAGAAAAATCTAAGGATGCGTATGATATGAAATATAACATACAATACACCTTACTGAGTAGAAAGCATGGCATTAGTTTCCTCACACTCTCCAATTTATAGTGAATTATGGCCTTAAAATAAAACTGTCAAAAATATAAAAAATTGCTGCTGTAAAGCAAAACAAGACAATGGCTTAATATATATTCTAGCAAAGCATATTTTCTTAGTACTAGACTCATTCCATACAAACTTTTGTAATTTGTGTTTTTCTTGTTGTAAATTACACAGTATGAGTATTTAATTATTTTTATTATTAGTAGTAACTAATTATTTATTATTATTTAGAAGTTGAAAAATCAAAAAAACAAGCAAGAGTTACTCACATCCTTTGCGGATGAACCAGAAACATCAATCCATGTTTTGGAGAAGAAGGCACATGAACCAAGCATGAAAATAATATATACAACAACATGTATAGGATCTTCAAAAATTGCACCCATTGATTCCGGTGGCGACAGGTAGTAACAGAGGCCACCAACTGGATATGATCGCGCTGGACCACCTCCACTTACATCCTAAACATATTGCAAACAAGAACAATAAAGAGATGAATGGTATTTCAGTCATATGCTTTCATATACTGTACAAGTTTTTAGAATTATTTGCTTAAGACTTTTAACTATATAGGTAAATTGTAAGGTTTTGATTTATCAAACACTATGCTAGGATATATAAATGTAAAAATGGAATAACAATGCTCTGAAATTCAAAACTTGTAAATTCACCAGAAAGGTGCTTCTCAGGTAAACAATACTTACCGCCCACTGTCCAAGCAAATTGACAAGAAAGTTTCCACTGAAGCGAACAGAAAGCATCTGAGAAATCACATATAGGTTTGAAACCAATGCTGACTGAAGAATAATGGGAATGTTTGAGGTATAAAAAAGCTTGATAGGATAGCTACTGTACTGACCACGGTAGCGGGCAGATTTGATTGGCAGATCTACACGGAATCCCTGAAAGTAAAAAGTTGAAGGCAAAAAAATGAGTTTGCAATTCAATGAAAAACAAGTTAAAACTTTTAGGATTAAATATCTGAAAATGTTAGCGATAACCAAATAAAGTATTCATAAAGCATACTCATCAATAAAAATATTTACGATTTACATGGTGTCTGGGTGGCAGTACCACAATTCTTAGGAAAGTCTACCTTATGAATCTTGTGCTCTGGGTCCACATTCTGCACCAGGACATTGTCTGTGTGAGGTGTGCATTCTCTTCCCATGGCTGTGTGGGTTTTACTTCCATATTTCACAAAGACATAGAGGTTAGGCTAACTGGCAGTTCCATATTGACTAGGTGTGTGAATGTACACTGCTTTGGACTGGCATCCTGTTCAGGGTTGATCTGCTTTACAGCTAAACCTACCTAGATAGGCTCTGGCACTGCACAACTCTGAAATGGACTAGGCTGACTTAAAAATGCTATAAACTGACAATTTTTTACAAATTGTTTTCAATAAAAGCAGAATTTCTTCATACAATCTTAATGTAAAATAATCAACATATAACTGTACCTGAAAATAAATGACAACAGCAAATACAAAGATTGTAGCAATAAGGTTCATGAGATTAGGCAAATTCTGACGATAAAAAGCTTCACGGAGAGCACGAACTTTATCAGACCTAGTAGCCAGCAAATGAAACAGAGCAATCACTGCACCCTCAAATTCAGTTCCTTCAAAGAAAAAAAAAAGAAAAAGAAAACAAATTTATAGTTTAACAATATTATACACACACTGCATGTACCAACAAACAAATATTTTCTAGTTAAAAGACAAAGTTGTAGTTATGCAAGCAGTTGTATAATTCATTAGCTGAACCTACCAAAACTAAGAGTTATTACATATTACTATCGTTAGATAACATGTTATAATTTCTAATCACACAAGTTATTTTTCAAAGCTATAATAAGAGTTATAATGTATTATTCAAATGGCAAATTCTCATCCACTATTAATTATAAACATTCCTAAAAAAAGTCCTTGTTAAAATAAGGAGACAGTCTGCTTTAAACTGAACAATACCAATTACTGTTAACATAAATTTTCTAAAATTTCTGTTTTATCAATTAAACACTTTTCTTCAGTGAAATGCAAACAAAAGTTGTTCTGTTAAAACAAAATCCATAATGCACACACAAACTGTACATGCAGGCATATATTAACAGTTATGCAGTTACCTCTGCCGGTGTTGATTGTGGTTGGACTGAAGGCTTTCCACACAATTGTTTCACAGATGTTGGTAGCAATAAACAATGATATTCCAGATCCAAGACCATAGCCTTTTTGAAGTAACTCATCCAAAAGTAAAACAATCAGGCCAGCAACAAAGAGCTACAACAGAATATACTCAATCACATTAAAAACAATCAAACTCCTAAGAGCACACAAGAAATATTACATAGCGCCACTGGGAATTACAGAAACTACAATTTTTTGTATTAAAAATGGGTATGTGGTGGGTGTGATCATGCTAAATATTATGAAAAAATATTGTGTTTCTCACCTGAATAATAATTAATAGACAAATACCAGCACCCATTTCTGCAGGATCTCCATACATTCCTGTCATGACATAGACAATGGCTTGACCAATAGTTATAATCATTCCAAATACTAAGGAAAAGAAAAAAAAAATCATTCAGGGTTTAATTTTCAATTCATAATAAAGCACTTCATATAATATGACATTAAAAGGTTGGAATATTTTTTAAAACACAATAAAAACAATAATCTGTGATATGTTAATTTACATGAACCTTTAACTGACAGAAGTAAATATTTTCAATAGTTTTACTGACCAACTTCATAGTCTGCTAGGGTAGAGGATGCCATGTTAATCTCAGAATTAAAATGAAAGTTGATTGCTTTAGTACAGAATAAGGTAAGTGAAGAGGCTGAAATAGGCTGTTCATATTGCAGAAACATCTGTTTAGTACTGTAGTCAAGCTACGTTAAGTATCCATGAAATAGAACTGTCAAAGGGGTGAAGACCCTTTGCCATCAATATTAAAGACTATATGAAAGATTTTCATATTAAAGCTAGAGTTAGTCTAGTGTATAAGCCATATTATACCACTGGATGCAAGGGAAATTGGATATTGTCAGTTGGCTTAGGTCAGACACACATTTATGTTGCTTATTCCACTCAACTATGGAACCCCAAAAAGTAAATTTTTCTCCATAAATACTGCTAAGTGAAATTTGTCTTTTCCTCTCCAATGTAAAGTCAACACATATTTTTGCTATTAAATGCTAACACGATTTCATGTGAAAAGTACAGTGGTACCTTGAGATACGAGTTTAATTCGTTCCGTGACTAAGCTCATAAGTCAAAATGCTCATATCTCTAATCAGTTTTCCCCATTGAAATTAATTGAAATGAGATTAATTCGTGCCAGTCCCCAAAAAAGCACCCCAATTTTTTGTTAAGTGTTTTCAACATAAGTAAAATGAATTAATAATGAACAAATATTGTATACAAACAAAATAAAAACTAATACATAAAAGAGAATCTAAGGAAATAAACAGATGTTGGCGAAGCCAATTAGCGTATTGTAATATTTTTTCTTTCACTTTTGCTTAACTTAATTTTCTTCTTCACTAGTTTTTATTTTCTTTTTTGCCACTCTTTCCTCACTTTCATTCTCAAGGTGTTTCAATAGAAACCTATCCAAGGAGCTTTGTTTGGTCCTCCCCCTTTAGAATGTTTCTGAAATGAGTTAGGCAAATGTCATTAAAGAGCCCCGCTGCACTATCAGTTGTAACTTTTTCAGGGTGTTTCTTTTCTTTAAAGTTCAAAACTTTTTCCCACATTGCAAACACTTCCTTCATCTCACTTTATGAGGTAACCTCCTCCGCCTCTGCCTCCTCTACGATAACGATCTCCTGCAGAACCTCCATATGTTGCTGCATCTGTAGTTCCGTCAACTCCTCTGTCGTTAGTTCCTCGGAATGTGCGGCGACAAGCCCTTTGATGGCTCGTATTTCAAATTTTGGTTCGTAACTCAAGGCAAAAAGTCGACCTAGTGACGGCTCGTATCTCAAAAAACTCGTATGTTGGGGCACTCGTATCTCAAGGTACCACTGTATATGACTCTTTCTATTGTTATTCATTTAACTTGCTATACTTTCTATGTATAAATATTCTGCAAGGAAATTACATTTGTGTTTCCATTTTGTACTTCAAATCTGCGTATGCCCTCCATGCCTACTTTAAATGAAGAGCCTTATGCAAAAATAAATTGAAACAAACTGAATTAAACTGGCAATTGTGGTTTAGTTTACAAAATAGAAAGCAATAATACCAAGACAAGCAAACACCTAAAATAGTAAAAATATTACAGTACTACTTTAACATTATTTAATTCTATGTACTTACATTTCTGGGCTCCATTAAAAAGTGCTCTGTCTTTTGGTGTATCCCCAACCTCAATAATTTTAGCTCCAGCTAACAGCTGCATAATTAATCCAGAGGTCACAATTGGAGAGATGCCCAACTCCATTAGGGTGCCTGATATACAAAAGTTTAACATAAAGCCCCATTCCAAAACAATTCCATTTATATAACACAATATTAAATTATATACTCAGCAAAAAAAGAAACGTCCTCTGACTTTCAACTGTTTTTACTTTCAGTAAACTTAATGTGTAAATATTTGTATGAACACTAAAAGAGTCAACACCATAAGACATAAACTAAAAATGTTTTACAATGTGTCCCTGAATGAAGGAAGGCTCAAAATCAAAAGTACCAGTCAGTATCTGGTGTGGCCACCAGCTGCTTGAAGTACTGCAGTGCATCTCCTCCTCATGGACTGGACCAGATTTGTCAGTTCTTGCTGTGAGATGTTACCGCACTCTTCCACCAAGGCACCTGCAAGTTCTTGGACATTTCTGGGGGGAATGGCCCTAGCCCTCACCCTGCGATCCAACAGGTCCCAGACGTGCTCAATGGGATTGAGATCCGGACTCTTCCACTGCGAGGATGATCAGCTGTCCTTCCTGTCTCCCTGTAGCGCTGTCTTAGGCGTCTCACAGTGCGGACATGGCAATTTATTGCCTAGCCACATCAGCAGTCCTCATGCCTCCCTGCAGCATGCCTAATGCACGTTCACGCAGATGAGCAGGGACCCTGGGCATCTTTCTTTGGGTGTTTTTCACAGTCGGTAGACAAGTCTCTTTAGTGTCCTGTGTTTTTAGAACTGTGACCTTAAATGCCTACTTTCTGTAAGCTGTTAAGGTCTTAACGACCATTCCACAGGTGCATGTTAATTAATTGATTATGGTTAATTGAACATGCATGGAAAACATTGTTTAAACCCTTTACAATGAAGATCTGTAAAGTTATTTGGATTTTTAAAACATTATTGTTGAAATACACAGTCCTGAAAAAGGGACGTTTCTTTTTTTGCTGAGTATATATGTTCCTTTTAATACTGAATTTTATCAATTCTATGGAAACCATAAAATAGTAGGCCTGCAATGCAAATTCTGTCCCCAAACCACCACCCCCTTACACATTTTTTTTTAGTTATATTAAAATTATGTAGGTCCATGTAATAGTTTTTAAACTAAAGGTGTCTAAAAAATAAAAGGTATGTGGAAAGGATCCATCTGCTACAGTATCTTTGAATTTCTGTTGTTTCTGGGATACACTTAACCAACAAGTTTTAAAGTTAGCTTCTCAAACCAAAAAAGAGGGATTAAGGATCAACGGTTCAACATTTCAAAAATTTAACAATGCATTTAAAAAAAAAAAACTGTCTTCTTTAAGAATTTAAAAGATGAGAGCTTTATTTGTCTATGGCCAGAAGAGTTTCCATGTGTTTTTTGTGAATGAGAATGGAATGGTCATTGTTATTTCAGGAAACAAATGATTTTGCATTCTTGTTCATGCACATCCTGTTTCATGATCAAAACATAATAAATTTGATAAAAAAGAGGAGCCCCTTCAGTCCATCAGGCTCAATTGTTTTTCTAATAACTACGCTGTCCCAATATCTCATCCAGACACTTCTTAAATTTCTACATCAACTACATGACTCAGGCAGAGGATGAGCTTAAAACTGACTGTGTGAAAGTTAATGATTTTCCCGAAACTGAAGATATGAAATTAGCCATGCGGTCATTCTGAAAAGGACAGGTGCAAAGGTATTAAAGAGAATCCATTATAAAATTAAATAACTCACTCTGCATTTGCAGGTTCGTTTCAGAGTCCATGCCTTACAGTTTACAACAAAATAATTAAATAACATCTCCACAGATGCCACTTCAAATACCATCGATCACCTGACTTTGGTCATTCTCTACCAAAATATGAACGTAACACACAGCAGTTGCATCTGACAAACATGCTTGTTTAATACCTTATCAAGCGATTTATTACTTGCAAGCTCTGGGATTTCAGACTGTGTTGTTAAAAACCCACGATTCCAAAAACACTCTGATAATGTCAATATCAATGTATTTATAGAGGTCATTTAAAACAACATCAGTAATGCTGTAGCCAAAGTACTTTACATTAAAACATATAAAATAAAATACAATACAACCAGCGGTAAAATTGAAACAATCAAATGACTAAGAGGAGGGAACCATCGGTATCACTGAAGGTCAGGGAAAGGGAGAGAATAGAAATCCGTCTTCAATCTCATTTTAAACAGTTCAGGTGATGGGGACTCCTTAATGTAATTAGGTAAAGATCTCCAAAGATGAGGTGCAGAAGATGCAAAAGCCCTGTCCCACTTAGTTTTACAATTAGTACGAGGAACAACAAGAGACAACTGACCGGTAGATCTAAGCTATCTAGATGGCTGGTGTGTATAACACACAATTCATTGAACTGGAAGTGGGTTTGAGAATAAGTATGACTATTATCATTTTCACAGTTGACATATTTGTTTTGAGATTACCATGAACTATTGCCAAAATCAACAGACATTACTAAAACACCTTAAGAGAATGTAAAGTTAAACTGTGGTATCGTAGGGAATCATAAGGTATCATGTGTGTCCTATACAGTCATCATTTTTCTCCTGGAATGTCTGTATTTTCAGATTGACAGTGGTGGCAGCCTTAACCTTAGGTATATACTGTATACAGTCAATTTCCTTTAAAATTTACCCTTAGGCATTGTTTCCCAGTAGATAAGACAAAGAGAAGTTATTAGCAAATATATTTGTTAAAGAGCTGGAGAAAAAACTTAAGGGGCAGTTATACCCTGGCCCAAAAAGTAATTGCTCTGTGAGAATCTGACCCCTTGATATTGCTTGTGGACCATTCAGGCCTAATTGATATATGGCATGATTTCTATTTTTTGGAGTTCTAGTCTCTTGAATTTGTTTTACCACTATATTTTTTAAGGTGTAATTAATGTAGGTGCTCTATTTTTGTGAAAATATTTATTTGTGGTGGTTCTAATTTGGGCGACACAGTGGCGCAGTGGGTAGCAATTAGGAGACCCGGGTTTGCATCCTGGGTTCTCCCCATATGGAGTTTGCATGTTCTCCCCGTGTCTGTGTGGGTTTCCTTTGGGTTCTTCGGTTTCCTCCCACAGTCCAAAGACATGCAGATTAGGTGCATTGGCGATTCTAAATTGTCCCTAGTGTGTGTGTATATACGCGCCCTGCAGTGGGCTGGTGCCCTTCCCAGGGTTTGTTTCCTGCCTTGCGCCCTATGTTGGCTGGGATTGGCTCCAGCAGATCCCCGTGATCCTGTAGTTAGGATATAGCGGGTTGGACAATGGATGGATGGTTCTAATTATTGTTTATGTAAAGCCTTATAATTAATAAAAACAATTTTAAAAAATAAATAATGTTATAGCCATCAGTATTTAATATCCTAATAACAACTAGAGAAAAATATAGAATACTAATTAATACATTGTCCTTTGTTACACAGGCTTTGGCCTTAAAGTGCACCTGGGTTCAGCTGGTTCAATTTTCATGTAAGCCCCCCGACCTCTGGACCCCTGGCCTTGGACATAGGCCAGTTTAGAGGATCCATGTATGGTCATACTACATTGCATCCAGAAAGTATTCACAGCGCATCACTTTTTCCACATTTTATGTTACAGCCTTATTCCAAAATGGATTAAATTCATTTTTTTCCTCAGAATTCTACACACAACACCCCATAATGACAACGTGAAAAAAGTTTACTTGAGGTTTTTGCAAATTTATTAAAAATAAAAAAACTGAGAAATCACATGTACATAAGTATTCACTTTGTCGATGCACCTTTGTTAACAAAGTCTTTTTCTTGGTGGCTTTGCAGATTGGTAGCTTTGCAGATCCTTCTGAACAAAGTGTGACTGCTTCAGCACCGACGCTTCCCATCCAACCTGATGGAGCTTGAGAGGTGCTGCAAAAAAGAATGGGCGAGACTGGCCAAGGATAGGTGTGCCAAACTTGTGGCTTCATATTCAAAAAGACTTGAGGCTGTAATTGCTGCCAAAGGTGCATCGACAAAGTGAATACTTATGTACATGTGATTTCTCAGTTTTTTATTTTTAATAAATTTGCAAAACCTCAAGTAAACTTTTTCACATTGTCATTATGGGGTGTTGTGTGTAGAATTCTGAGGAAAAAAATGAATTTAATCCATTTTGGAATAAGGCTGTAACATAACAAAATGTGGAAAAAGCGATGCGCTGTGAATACTTTCCGGATGCACTGTACTTTTCAGCAGACAGATCATTCTTTAAATTTGAGAATGCAGTATCTGTTTATATGCATCTAACTGTAATGTATGTTTATTCATACTGTGATGGACGGCCGGCAGCTCAACCTAGCCAACACACTCAGGACGCTAGACGGCGACTTCCCTGCAGCTTAGTGGTGCCCCGGATTCCCACAGGGCACTATGGGAGATGGAGTTCGGCTTCACAGCTCTGCAGGGAGACACGGGGATTTTTGTTTCCCATATATCTTCCGGGCTGAAGAAAATACAACTCTCCATTTGATCCGTAAGTGCTGTTGAATCACATGGACGGAAGGTTAGAAGCACTTCTGGGTCAAGGACTACATAAAAGGTCTAGTGGAGACCCAGCAAGAGAGCCAGAGTTGAGAGGGAGTGTGACAGAGCTTCTGGGACGAGAGAATTGTTATATATTGTGTTATTATAGTGTATTTGGTGGATGTGGTGTTGTGAAGGCACTTTTGATAAAAAATAATTAAAAACATCTTTTTAGTGCTTTTACAATTGTGTCCAGAGCATCTGTCTGTTGGGTTTCACAGGGCAACAGCTCCCTCTAACATCTGCAATATGTTGCAGCAGATTCCCCCACAAAAGAAGATAAAGTAGGCAAATGGGAAAAATGGATTAAATTAGATGTAACCAACAAACAACAAATACTTTTGGAAATAATCAAACAGCTGACAATAAGACATACAGGTTCTGTGAAAAATTAACAGAGTATTTTTCATTATAACACATCATTGATACGCCAAGGACAAGTTTTTATTTGTAGCTTTTTGTACAATGAATAGGTATAGAAATGTCTGCACTAAAGCTGCATTTTTATTGGTGCCTGTATAACAAAATGTATTGCTTCTACACTATCATGGGCAACAAAGCACGAACATCACCACTGTTTCAGAGGATTCTTATACATTCAGGTTATGTTTAATTCTTTGTTGAACATTTATGTAATTTTGGTTGTCACTGTAATAGTCACATTATTGTAATATTTTATGTGTTACTTACCTCATATGGCTTATATTTATTGCCGAGAAAAAAATGTTATTTCATGTTTTCATGAGAGAACCAACTTTATGATAAAACAGACATCTACAGAGACCAATGCTGGACAATTGTAAACGATATCAAAAAAAGTCCATGAAAAAAGTTCATTACTCTTGCCATGTAATCTGCATGGAAAATCATTGAGTCATATGCTCACAATATGCATGAATGTTTTGTTTAAATATTGTTAAATATTTCTTTGATATCAGAGTACTGCACAAACAGCTTACAACTGGGTGACTTGACATACAGTATGCATCGTTTTTTCTGTGTTCTCCATGAAAACGTGAGATTGATTTTTTTTCTCAGCCATCACTATAAACCACAAGGAAAGAAGCATTAAAAAAACAAAAAAAAAAACCAAAATCTATCTACCACCCACCTATCACTGGACTTTGGATGTTCTCTGCCAAAATATGAGCATAACATTTAGTAGTTGCGTCTGACAAAAGGTACATGTTTCACAGTTTTAATTACCTTATCAAGCAATTTATTATTTGCAAGCTCCGACAAAATGCATTTAATGCATACTTTTACATTTTGAAATTAATACAATGGTGTCAAAAACCTACAATTCTGAAAACACATGTTTTTGGGCTTCTTTTAATGTCACAACTTGTTCTTTTATGATGTTAACAGTAGTTTAGAAAATTGTGAGTGGAGAAAGTTATCAGCCTGTCTTTCAAATAATTTATTCCTGCTCTAATAACTATAAATAAACAATACCCTAATTCTACATGTAGATATGGTATTTCAACTTATATTTAGCTAAAAAGACCAGATTAATCAAGAACAAAAATGAATCAATCGAGTACTGTAATACAAGAAATGTACACAATGTAAAATAAAATATATCAAGACAAATAAAAATATTTTTATTTTATCCATTGTTATAATTTTTCCTATCCAAGTACAGTTTTTTTTATAGCTTTATGTGAATTAAACAGCTTGAGGCTGCATATGTGAATACTGTTAATTTAAGACATTTCATAAACATACAGTTAACATACTATTATTACATTAGGTTGCACAGTAGCACATTAATTAGGACTTACACATCATAGATCGAACATACTAAGTTTAAATCTAACACCTGATTATCTCTGTGGACATTCTCTACCTGTGCCTCTCTGGTTTACTTCTGGGTGATAGTATACTATTCCTTTAATATGAAATGTGCCTGCATTCTCATATAAAAATCAAACAGCTTTAGCAAAACTATAAACTTAGGACTAACTGTTCTAAGACTTATACAGTGGAACCTCGGTTCACGACCATAATTCGTTACAGAACTTTGGTCGTAAACCGAGTTGGTCGTGAACCGAAGCAGTTTCCCCCCATAGGATTGTATGTAAATACAATTAATCCGTTCTAGACCGTACGAACTGTATGTAAATATGTAAATACAGTGGTGTGAAAAACAATTTGCCCCCCTCCTGATTTCTTATTCTTTTGCATGTTTGTCACACAAAATGTTTCTGATCATCAAACACATTTAACCATTAGTCAAATATAACACAAGTAAACACAAAATGCAGTTTTTAAATGATGGTTTTTATTATTTAGGGAGAAAAAATCCAAACCTACATGGCCCTGTGTGAAAAAGTAATTGCCCCCTGAACCTAATAACTGGTTGGGCCACCCTTAGCAGCAATATCTGCAATCAAGCGTTTGCGATAACTTGCAATGAGTCTTTTACAGCGCTCTGGAGGAATTTTGGCCCACTCATCTTTGCAGAATTGTTGTAATTCAGCTTTATTTGAGGGTTTTCTAGCATGAACCGCCTTTTTAAGGTCATGCCATAACATCTCAATTGGATTCAGGTCAGGACTTTGACTAGGCCACTCCAAAGTCTTCATTTTGTTTTTCTTCAGCCATTCAGAGGTGGATTTGCTGGTGTGTTTTGGGTCATTGTCCTGTTGCATCACCCAAGATCGCTTCAGCTTGAGTTGACGAACAGATGGCCGGACATTCTCCTTCAGGATTTTTTGGTAGACAGTAGAATTCATGGTTCCATCTATCACAGCAAGCCTTCCAGATCCTGAAGCAGCAAAACAACCCCAGACCGTCACACTACCACCAGCATATTTTACTGATGGTATGATGTTCTTTTTCTGAAATGCTGTGTTCCTTTTACGCCAGATGTAACGGGACATTTGCCTTCCAAAAAGTTCAACTTTTGTCTCATTAGTTCACAAAGTATTTTCCCAAAAGTCTTGGCAATCATTGAGATGTTTCTTAGCAAAATTGAGACGAGCCCTAATGTTCTTTTTGCTTAACAGTGGTTTGCGTCTTGGAAATCTGCCATGCAGGCCGTTTTTGCCCAGTCTCTTTCTTATGGTGGAGTCGTGAACACTGACCTTAATTGAGGCAAGTGAGGCCTGCAGTTCTTTAGACGTTGTCCTGGGGTCTTTTGTGACCTCTCGGATGAGTCGTCTCTGCGCTCTTGGGGTAATTTTAGTCGGCCGGCCACTCCTGGGAAGGTTCACCACTGTTCCATGTTTTTGCCATTTGTGGATAATGGCTCTCACTGTGGTTCGCTGGAGTCCCAAAGCTTTAGAAATGGCTTTATAACCTTTACCAGACTGATAGATCTCAATTACTTCTGTTCTCATTTGTTCCTGAATTTCTTTGGATCTTGGCATGACGTCTAACTTTTGAGGTGCTTTTGGTCTACTTCTCTGTGTCAGGCAGCTCCTATTTAAGTGGTTTCTTCATTGAAACAGGTGTGGCAGTAATCAGGCCTGAGGGTGGCTACGGAAATTGAACTCAGGTGTGATACACCACAGTTAGGTTATTTTTTAACAAGGGGGCAATTACTTTTTCACACAGGGCCATGTAGGTTTGGATTTTTTCTCCCTAAATAATAAAACCATCATTTAAAAACTGCATTTTGTGTTTACTTGTGTTATATTTGACTAATGGTTAAATGTGTTTGATGATCAGAAACATTTTGTGTGACAAACATGCAAAAGAATAAGAAATCAGGAAGGGGGCAAATAGTTTTTCACACCACTGTATATGTAAAGATTAAGCACAAATATAGTTAATTACACCATAGAATGCAGTGTAATAGTAAACTAATGTAAAAACATTGAATAACACTGACACAAAACACCCAGGCTCCCTGCTCAGCCTGCTCGCGCTCTCGCTCTCTCTCTGTAGCACACACACACACACACCACCCACCCTCTGTCAGCAGCATGTGCAGCAGTTTTTTTTAAAATGAATTTTAAGCACAGCAGAAAAAAAGGAACATTAGAACAAATCTGAACTTTAAAAACCAACCACAAGCAACCAAAAAACATTGCAGGAGTTTATGCTAATAGCCTTACAGCCCGATCGCTGTAAACACTTTTAAAATAAGTTTTAAGCACAGCGGAAAAAAAGGAACATTTGAAAAAAAGAGAAAAGTAACATTGCAACTAATCGTGCTATGAACAACTCCATCTGTAAACACTTTCATGAGTTTTAAGCACATGGAAAAAAGCGAATATTTGAAAAAGAGAAAAGTAACATTGCAACAATTCACGCTACGAACTGAAAAATTAACTTTTGAAAAATCCGTAATACAAAAACCACCAAGAAAACTAACCTTGCATGAGTCAAGTTCTGGCATGAAGTGTTTTCCTTCAGGTGTTTTCTCTCTTGTGATTTCTTGGGTTTCTGGTGTTTTTAGCTGTTTAGCTGGTGGGAGCGAAAGCCTCATGCAGCCATTCCAAAAAGAAAGTCCTTGTGACCCAACCTTTTGTGTTTGCCCTCCACATTACTGGCAGTCTGGCTTTGTTTACATTGTGCTGCTTGAAAGCACGAGGGTTCTCAAATTGGTAAATGAGTAAACTGGTAAACAGTTTTTCCACATCTTATAATTTCTTTCTTTACTTCGATTTCAATTTTCTTCAAAACTTTCTTCTGACCACTCTTCACTTGCTTAGAAGCCATAGTTAACTGCAAAAGCACACAAAATACTGTAGAGCACAAAGAGAGTGCACGTCTGACTGAGAACAATGAACAGGTTAAATGAAAAAGCCAGGCAGGCACGCGGCTTGCTCGCTTTCTCTCTCTCTCTTTCTCTCTCAGCCTGCCTGTGCCAGGGGATGGTTCACGTGCACGTACTGCCTGCTTCTCAGAGAGAGAGTCTAAGCTGTACCCATCCCCTTCCCTCCCCCCCCATGCAGAAGGCAGGCAGTACGTGCACGCAAACAATCCCCCCATTCCACCCCGGCACAGGCAGGCAAACACGTGCAGCAATCTCCCCCACCCCAGCAGCCACGTGGATTGCTCGCTTTCGCTTTCTCTCTCTCAGCTCAAGCAGGCAAGGGAAACTGGCTTGTTCGTATACCGAGTGTGTGGTTGTGAACCGAGGCAAAAGTTTGGCAAACTTTTTGGTTGTGAACCGAGTTGTACGTGAACCGAGACGTTCGTGAACCGCCTGTATACTATATACTTCATTTATACTTCTCTATGCACACGAATTTATACAACCACAGGTAAGTCCCATTCCTACTAGAAAATGTTTTCCTGTTTAGGATTTTAAATTACTCCATGATAAGAAGTTCTATTCTGTTCAGAATTACTGGTCTTAACTAGTGATTGTCCCAACAGATATTTTGTTAACAAGTAGAACATATTTTTACAAAGACGTTGTCTCAAAATAAGCTATTTAGCTCTGTTTACCTGTAAAAACAGCACCAATGATAACATTAAAGAAAAAAAAAGTTTTTTTTTTTTGATTGCCTGATTGGATCGCGACAGTTAAGACTTGATACAAAATATATGGGCATTTATAGAAAAGACCACAACAGTTCTACTAAAAATGATGCGACCATACCTTTCATATTTGAAAAAAAGAGCTTGATGGTCATTGTTAATGTTTTTATTAACGCTTATCAAGAATGCATTTATTATTTGTGTCTCGCCTAATATACTACATAAAATCGTGGAATGCATTATTTAAAGTACTAACAGAAAGACATCCCACTCAAACATCTAATCTAATTCAATAAAACAAGTTAATTTTAAGTTGAGACTCCCATTACAGTTACTCTTTATGACTTGTTCACACGGTTCAACTTGATATAAACTTCACATTAATCAGCCAAGTGAAAAACGAAAAAGAACACTAAACGAGAGGCAGAACCTTCAGCGTAAAACAATACACAAAGGCAATTCAGAAACAGTAATAAAACAAAAGTCCAAAATCATAAAAGGAAAAAAAAAATAAACATAAATATCACGAAATTAATTAACAAGTTAAAACAAAGCCAAGATCAAAAACACTACCATATACACTGGAAATGATGGGGAAGAAGGGGTGCTGCCTAGTGATGAAAAAAAGCTGAGAAAGTTCTTCAGTGTTATAGTCACAACTATGGACTAAATACTGAATACAACAACCAACAACTACAAAAAAATCTTCTATACCTCAGATCCAGTGTGTCTATCAGAAAGAATGTAAGACGCTGGACATGCAGAACAAAAACAACAACAGTGCTACATGTTTCAAAACATGAAATGAAGGAGACAACTTTCAAAGACTAAGGCATGGGAAACTGATGTAAGGATAGAGTGAGATTATGTGATAAAATACTGCCTGTATTAGCCTGTTTCACATACAATATATAACATGCTTGCATAATGATGTACATACGCTAAACAATTTTCATAAACACACTAATGCGAGTCTGAGGATTGTTACTTTTTCAGGAACAGTTCATTTGGGCTCAATTCCTTGATTCTGAATAAAATCATTCTTTTAAAAATACATAGATGCGCACACGCACACACACACACACACACACACACACACATAGATAAATGTAATTCAAGATCACCGGTAGAAAAACCGGTAAGTTAATAAAAAAAAAAAATGCTGAACCATATAAGAGTAATTTGCCATACATAACTTATGCAGTGATCACTTGCTTATACAGTATATCATACTGCAGCATATTCTAAGCAGCATGGCAGCTCAGTGAGTTGGTATAGGATTGTATATGCAATGGCTATTAAACCAGAATAATACAAGTCAACACTCATAACAAAATTTCAATGGTCCCCAGAAAAACAAATAAGACTAACAAACTTCTACACACCCATTCCCTTAAATAGAATACAACAAGAAGACCTTCTTCCTAATATTACTTTATCTTGGAATGGCATTTTTCAAAATATGACACCTTTGTCTAGAAATTCACATTATCAACACACTCTATTTCAAACTATAACCTATAAACATACATTGACTATATACCACTCCCCAAGAGTTTTGCTATAGGTTCCTGGATCTGGATACAAAAATTCCCTTTTCTCCTCATATTGGACATTTATTCCCCCCTGCCTACCTAAACACTTTCAGACAAAAAAAAAAAATAAATAAACTTTTCGGAAAGTACCATATAGTAGCTTCCAAATCAGTCCTCGACTCTCACTGAAGAGAGACTGAGTCTTTATTCATGAACCACTGGAAATCCTCCTTTTACAAACTTTTACTATTTAAACTATCTGTTAAGAGAATCAATAGATCGTCTAAACCAAATACTAAGAATTGGTCCTTGAGCTATAATTTTGCATTGTAATCTGGATGTCCTCTTGAGGTCAACTAGATGGTAGTCTTGTAGTAGGGATAAGACTGGAGGGTTTCATTGTTTTTTGTTTCTCCTATGTTGCTTCTTCTGTCTTCTTCAAACATAGTGTTGCTTTAATTTTAAACTTTGTTATATTTAGTAAAAACTTGCTTGTACAAAATTATTTTTTAGAACTGTTCAACTTTTCATGACTCTAATAAACATTGATGCCAGTTTCAAAAATAAAATATTAACAAATTAAATCTACTAATTTAATACAAAGCACTCCTTACTTTCTAGTCTGAGAAAGCTAACATATTGAAAACAAAGAAAGTTAAAAGAAATCTGAAGTTTTTAAAACTTTTTAAAAAATATTATGATTGTTACATACAAAAGGGAGATTACTGGTGTATGATTATTTGTTTACAAATGCAAATAAGTAATGAGAGTGATGAAAAGCATATAAATATGTACCCCGATTTGATGCCAAGATTACTCTCATCCAGTAGAAAGGATCTGCAGAGTCTGAGGACATTATTCCAAATAATGGGATCTGCAAAATAATATTTTAAAAAGTACTTAGGAATATTTATGAAATGGCATATGACACATTCACCAGGAATACTGTAGTATGGAATTGTTCTCAGGATAGTGTCAGACCCAAACATTAATTAGAGATACTTATATGCAAGAACATAAATGTTATAAAATAAATTACGAGACTTTCAAATTAAATTATATGCATTTTCACATGCTTATAAATTATACATTAATAATAATGCAATTAATACATTGCTAATAATATAGTAACATTAATGATGAACACTGTATAAATGCAAAGTACTGTACTTTAACTTGGAAAAGAGGAGAAAACAATATATTTTTGCTGCCTATTATCCATCCATTTTCCAACCCGCTGAATCCGAACACAAGGTCACGGGGGTCTGCTGGAGCCAATCCCAGCCAACACAGGGCAAGGCAGGAACCAATCCCGGGCAGGGCCAACCCACCGCAGGACACACACACCCACACACCAAGCACACACTAGGGACAATTTAGATTCGCCAATCCACCTAACCTGCATGTCTTTGGACTGTGGGAGGAAACCGGAGGAAACCCATGTAGACACGGGGAGAACATACAAACTCCACGCAGGGAGGACCCGGGAAGCGAACCCAGGTCTCCTAACTGTGAGGCAGCAGCGCTACCACTGCGCCCTTAAGAAAAAGACAACAAAACAAAATCATTCCAAATGTACTATGCTGCCCATATATTCAAACATTTTATATCTGTATGCACTGACAGGATTATCATCAGCATGATAATACTTTTACAAGGCATTAAGAAAGTGAGACTTAACAGAGTCAACAGGACTGCCTGGATGAATATGAAATTGAAAGGTTAATTAAATGTTCCATACAGTGTCTCAGAAAACACCCATCTGCTAACCTTAAGATTTCATTATACAGTTGGCAGTACTTTACTAAAAATGTTCTTCATTATATATAGTTGCACAAAAAATATACTAGTTATTGGCAACTATAGCAGCAAGTGTCAAACAAAACACTGAGCAATCACAGATTAAGAGTGATATGGAGAATTATAATTTCTCTCCATTATAAAAAAAAAAATCTTGGGAGGGAGGGACGTCCTGCGAGACAAGGCAGTGAGACAACACTTAAAACAAGTTCACAACATCTAACCTAGCAGTTGTTGGAATGCTTCTGGCAGAGACACTTGCTCATACAACAACAAGAAGTAACAAGCAGAACATGCAGCACGTCAGCAGTAACAAGCCAGCAGATGATCCAACCACTTTTCCTTAGTGTGTGTTCAGCCCAACCCGAACCACCCCCCCCCTTCCCTTTTACAACGCGAGCGGCAGAGACGCGAAGTGGAAAAAGACAGCTGCTGTACAGGCTTTTAAATGATCGATACGCAGCGCTACAAATATAACAGGCAGCTCGCCAGCAGCAAGACCACAGCTGGTCTGACAGCATCTCCTTAGCATGCGTTCAGCTGCCCCCTCACCCACTTCACAAAGCAAGCAGCGTTATACTTCCTGCGAGAATGAGATTTCACCACGTAAAAGTGAAAATAATGCATAGGTAACAATTCCCATGAACATAATCACTTTAAATTGTGTATCCGGTAAACCAAACCCGGGGGTGGGCAAGCGGAGCCCCCTAGTATTTCCATATTTTCAGAAATTTAAGTGATGCAAGAATGTGCAACCTGTTGTTATTCTCTTATTACTAAATTGTTTATCTGAGCCTATCAAAATACTTTTATGAAGCAATCACACACCACAGTATATAGTGAACAAAATGAAATGTCACAAATTCATGCTGTGGACCTGGCTAACAGCTCCTACAGCCATTTCTGCTCTCTAAATTACTGTACATTTTGGAATTACACTTTTCTCCTTTTTCTGGTCCTCTGTCACAGCCTCCAACTGGATATCCCAGCTTTGTCCCCCAAAAAGGCCTCATTCTATTAATTGGTCCTTACTGAGACCTCTACTGTTGGGCCATCCACTTCTAGAATCAGAAAATGACAGTCTGCTGTACGGTTTGTTTGGAACGGAGTGACTCATGGTCAGTGACGTGGAGATCTCTTGGTTACTGCTGTGCGTGCTCGCTCACTCTCTCAAGGCTGGTCTTCCCCTTCCAACCCGCACCCCCCCAAAATTTTCTTCTGCTTTCTTAAAGAGTTTACGTGGGACTGAGTAGACAGTTTTTTTTCTGATTTAAAGTTAACTGTAATTATTTATTTCCTTCATTTGTTTAATTTAATAACTCTGTTTTAGTAGGTGTATAAAATATATATAATGCTAGCATGTTAACAGTCTAGGGCATTTGCTAGAGTGGCGTGTCTACAGCTGTGGCTCTCTGATATTCTAACAATTTTCATGGACAATATTTATTTGTGTAGCACATTTTCATACAAATGTCGCTCAAAGTGCTTTATTAGATGAAGAAAGAAAAATATGTAAAAACTAGGCAATAATAATTAACAAAGAATAAAATATGGTCCAATGGTCAAGGAGGACAGAATAATAAAAAATATAAAATAAAGAACCTTGTTTTTTTTTTTTTTTCTTCAATTAAAAGGTCAAATCTCAGCCACCAACTACTGTGCAAATTAACTTATTTTAGATGTTCAAGATGTTATAGGATTGTTTCCAGAGATTTAAGTGGTTATACCTAAAATGGGTGAAGTAAAAAGTTTGCTCATGTTGGTTCAAAATGTTTTTCTGAAGTACTAGACTCAATATTTTATTTTACATGTGTCTCATGGTCAGCCTTGGACAAATTAGTTTATAGTAAAAGATTATGCAAAATCAAGAGTACATAAAAAAGAAGCAGATATGGAACATACTGTATACACTATATTGCCAAAAGTATTGGGACACCACTCCAAATCAATGAATTCAGGTGTTCCAATTACTTCTATGCCCAAAGGTGTATAAACTCAAGAACATAGGCATGCAGACTGCTTCTACAAACATTTGTCAAATAATGGGTCGCTCTCAGGAGCTCAGGGAATTCAATCATGGTACCATGATAGGATGCCACCTGTGCAATAAGTCCGTTCGTGAAATTTCCTCACTACTAAATATCCCACAGTCAACGGTTAGTGGTATTATAACAAAGTTGGGAAATTGGAAACAGCAAATTGGGATCAAATCGGGAACAGCAGCAACTCAGCCATGGTAGGCCATGTAAAAATCAGAGCGGGGACAGCACATGCTGAGACGCACAGTGTGTTAGAAGTCGCAAACTTTCTGCAAAGTCAATAGCTATTGGCCTCCTAAAGCTTAAGAACTGTGCGTACAGAGCTTCATGGAATGGGTTTCCATGGCCGAGCAGCTGCATCCAAGCCTTACATCATCAAGTGCAATGCAAAGCGTTCAATGCAGTTGTGTACAGCACACCGCCACTGGACTCTAGAGCAGTGGAGATGTGTCCTTTGGAGTGATGAATCACGCTTCTCTGTCTGGTGTCACACACATGCACATGGGAGGCAGCTAAAGGGCTTGAGTAAGGGCAGTTCCGAAGCATGCCGGGTTGTGGCAGAGTGCACTGACTATTTCTCCCTTTCCTGTAGACCATTCACGGGAGATCCCACCTGGCTCTCTGGACTTCACTTCCGGGACCGAGCCTATGGCAGAAGACCATGCTGGCCCCGGCCCCTGTAATGTCATGTCCGGACTTGAACCAATGGCTGAAGACCATGAGCCCGATCCCTATGATCTCACTTCCTGTCTTCCCCTTTAAAAACCTACACCTTTTCCCCAGTCCCTCAGTTCTGTTTTGGACTCTATTTTGTGCACAGCAGTGCTATATTCATTTGATTGACTTTGCAGCCAGGAACTCAATTATACAGGTGGCTGCCCCAAACCTTTTTCATGACTCATATGTCTCGTTATTGTGACACTGGTAATTCGATGAATGAGTCTGGGATTGGCGGTTGCCAGGAGAACGATACTTGGCTGACTGTATTGTGTCAAGTGTAAAGTTTAGTGGAGGGGGAATTATAGTGTGGGGTTGTTTTTCAGGGGTTGTGCTTGGCCCCTTAGTTCCAGTGAAAGGAACACTTAATGCTTCAGCATACAAAGCCATTTTGGATAATTTCATGCTCCCAACTTTGTAGGAACAGTTTGGGGATGGCCCCTTCCTGTTCCAACAAGACTGCACACCAGAAAACAAAGCGAGGTCTATAAAGAAATGGATGAGCGAGTTTGGTGTGGCAGTACTTGACTGGGCTGCACAGAGCACTGACTCAACCCGATAGAATACCTTATGGATGAATTAGAGCAGAGACTGCAAGTCGGGCCTTCTCGTCCATCATCAGTGCCTGACATCACAAATGCTCTCCTGGAAGAATAGTCAAAATTCCCAAAAACACACTCCTACACCTTGTGGAAAGCCTTCCCAGAAGAGATGAAGCTGTTATAGCTGCAAAGTGTGGGCTAACCCCGTATTAAAGTCTATGCATTAAGAATGGGATGTCATTAAAGCTTGTGTGTGAGTGTGTAAAGGCAGCGTCCCAATACTTTTGGCAATAGAGTGTAATTGTACAATTTATATTGTTCTATTTTGGTTTCTTTTTGGAGGTCCTACCTTACTGGCACATTTAGCAGACCTGGTTTTGCTGGATCATGGCTTCAGAGCTGGTCAGGTTTGCCTTGCTGGGAAGTGAAGCAGTAGTGAAGCTATGGGAAGCAGGGGACAGATCTGGTGGAAACTTAGGTTCCAACAGCTTTCTGAAACAGTTAAATGCAGTATAATGTGTGTTAAGATTCTGCTTTGTATGTGTTTTAGCCATTTTTTAAATTTGCATCAGCAGTGTTGCTTATGTCTTAAATATGTTCTTGTGATTTGCATTTACTGTGCAAAACATGAATAAAAAGCATAACCGATTACAAGTGTGAATACTAAGGATGTTAAATTATAATAAAATTTGATAAACATTTAATATAAAGAATGAGAATCATGTACATGTTTACAAGGAATTCATAAGTTAATGCCAAATTACAGTAGCTTAAAACACCTCTGTAAGGGATGTTTTTTTGTTTTTGGTACATACTTTGAGGACTACTTGTGGACCACAATGTGCATCTGAAAAATCTGCGAACATGGCCTGGTCGCTCAACTAGTTATTTCATGTTTTATGCTTAAAAATATTTATCACTCCAATGCTAAAATACAACAAATGTGATACTTGTATTTTATTATGGGAACAAACTACTCGCCCAAACACAAGATGCTAAATAACCCTTGTGAAACAAAACAGCTTACATGCCCGCCCTCCTGCTGTTGTGAAAATCAGATTTATGGCCTTCTTGTCAAACTGCATGGTAATGGTACATTCTAATATTGTTTCCTCTGTAAAACGTATTTTGATTGGAGGTGACTGGAGAATGGAAGAAGTGTGGCTAGGATTGGCATTTGGTGCTAATCTAATTTTTTGGCTTGTTTTTGTGTTTTTTTCCCCAAATGGTGTTCATCTTCAAATCAGCTAAACTGGTTTTAGAGAAAAGCCAAGCAAAATGACACCTTTTATTGGCTAACTAAAAAGATTACAATATGCAGGCTTTCGAGGCAACTCAGGCTCCTTCTTCAGGCAAGATGTAAATGGTTTTATATATTTACATGTATTTATAAATAAAAAGTTCCTTGCAAAAGTTTGGCCAAATTATATAAGCAAAAAAAGTAAATACAGCTTCAACAGCAAAAAAACCAAGACTATGGCATTTTTATTAAAACAGTAATGTTAATTATTTGATGAACTGAGAAAATATAAAAAATACATAAAGAGTGTGGTATTTTCATAGGTTTTGGCACCCTTCAGCGGTACGCTTTCATCGCTTATTAGCGTGTCAGGTGTTAGTCTGGTCAAGAATTGTTATTAGGAATTGTCAGATGATAATTTCAGAGCATAATAAATTCCTTGACTTTTCAAACATTGTATTAACACTCAAAAACTATAGGCTCTTCTAAGAAACTTAACGAGAACCTGAAAATTAAACTTATTGATGCCTACAAAGTGGGTGAAGATTAATAAAAGATGTCAAAGCAGTTGAAGCTAGCAATTTGCATATTCAAAAATTTTGTTACAAAATGGTAGCTAAGGATAACTGTGGAGGTCAAATTAAGATCTGGAAGACCACAAAAATCGAGATACAGAAGAGCTTGTATACTGTACATGGAGGCAAAGGAAAACCACAATATGACTGCAAGAGACCTGTAGCCAAGTTTATTTCAAGAAATGAGTTTTTGTTGTGCACTGCTCTGCTAGGCAGCATTACTTATACAGACATGGTCATCATAGAACTGCTATTGGAAGAATTACCTTCAATCTCATTATAAAAAACAATGTCTTCAGTATGCAAAACAATATTTCTGTAACACAAAGGCCTTTTGGAACCAAGTGCTGTGGATAGATGAAGCCAATATCACTCTTTGGCCATAAAACACAAAAGGCTTGCTTGGGGGAAAAAAGGAACAGCGTTTAAAGAAAAGAACACCTTTCCACCAGTTAAGTACAGGGTTCTATCTATTATGCTCAAGAAATCCATTGCTGTACTGAATGAGGACAACCTCAGAGTGAGGTATGTTAAAACTGCCATTAGAGACCAGATTTCAACCAAGGTATGTTGACCCTGGTCATTAAAATTTCCTCCACAACACCACTGCTTTGGATCCAAAGTTTAAATCACTGCTGCACCAGGATATAGCCTCTGAATCTCAAAACATCTGTAAAGGGATTGTGAACACTGAACAAGATGTACTACATCAATGTAATATTTTTATTTAAATCACTTTATTAGTAACACTATTACCTGTACTGCCATACATACATGTTATATATATATATCCATTTTCCAACCCGCTGAATCCGAACTATATATATCTATCTATCTGTGTGTGTGTGTGTGTGTGTGTGTATTATTTTATATATATATATATATATATATATATATATATATATATATATATATATATATATATATAAATATATAAAAAAAGTTTTAGGCAGTTATGAAAAAAATGCTGTAAACAAAGAATGCTTTCAAAAATGGAAGTGTTAATCATTTATTTTCATCAATCAACAAAATGCAGTAAATAAACAAAAGAGAAATCTAAATCAAATCAATATTTGGTGTGACCACCCTTATGCCTTCAAAACAGCATCAATTCTTCTAGGTACACTTGCACACAGTTTTTGAAGAAACTTGGCTGCTAGGTTGTTCCAAACATTTTGGAGAACTAACCACAGATCTTCTGTGGATGTAGGCTTCCTCACATCCTTCTGTCTCTTCATGTAATCCCAGTCACACTCGATAATGTTGAGATCAGGGCTCTGTGAGGGCCATACCATCACTTTCAGGACTTCTTGTTCTTCTTTACACTGAAGATAGTTCTTAATGACTTTGGCTGTATGTTTGGGGTCGTTGTCCTGCTGCCGAATAAATTTGGGGCCAATCATACGCTTCCCTGATGGTATTGCATGATGGATAAGTATCTGCCTGTATTTCTCAGCATTGAGAACACCATTAATCCTGACCTAATCTCCAACTCCATTTGCAGAAATGCAGCCCCAAACGTTCAAGGGACCTCCACCATGCCTCACTGTTGCCTGCAGACACTCATTATTGTACCGCTCTCCAGCCCTTCAACGAACAAACTGCCTTCTGCTACAGCCAAATGTTTCAAATTTTGACTCATCAGTCCAGAGCACCTGCTGCCATTTATCTGCACCCCAGTTCCTATGTTTTCAGGCATACTTGAGTCACTTGGCCTTGTTTCCACGTCGGAGGTATGGCTTTTTGGCTGCAACTCTTCCATGAAGCCCACTTCTGGCCAGACTTCTCCGGACAGTAGATGGGTGTACCGGAGTCCCACTGATTTCTGACAGTTCTGAGCTGATGGCACTGCTGGACATCTTCCGATTTCGAAGGGTAATAAGCTTGATGTGTCTTTCATCTGCTGCACTAAGTTTCCTTGGTTGACCACTGCGTCTACGATCCTCAGCGTTGACCGTTTCTTTGTGCTTCTTCAAAAGAGCTTGAACAGCACATCTTGAAAACGCCAGTCTGCATTGAAATCTTTGTCTGGGAGAGACCTCACTGATGCAGTATAACTACCTTGTGTCTTGTTTCTGTGCTCAATCTTGCCATGACATGAAACTGTCTTCCATAACCTCACCTTGGTAGCAGAGTTTGGCTGTTCCTCACCCAGTTTTAAGCCTCCTACACAGCTGTTTCTGTTTCAGTTAATGACTGTGTTTCAACCTACGTGTGACATTGATGATCATTAGCAACTGTTTGGTATAACTGGTTGATCATACACCTGACTGTAATCCTACAAAATCCCTGACTTTGTACAAGTGTACCTATAAGAATTGATGCTGGCTTGAAGGCAAAAGGTAGTAACACCAAATATTGATTTGATTTAGATTTTTCTTTTGTTTGCTCACTTTACATTTTGTAAATTGATAAAAATAAACAATCATTATTTATATTTCTGAAAGCAAATGCCTGCCAAAAACTGGTAGCGCTGCTGCCTTGCAGTAAGGAGATCCGGGTTCACTTCCCGGATCATCCCTGCATGGAGTTTGCATTTTCTACCCCCTGTCTGCGTGGGCTTCCTCTGGGTTCTCCAGTTTCCTCCCATAGTCCAAAGAGATGCAGGTTAGGTGCATTGGCGATCCTAAATTGTCCCTAGTGTGTGCCTTGCGCCCTGTGTTGGCTGGGATTGGTTCCAGCAGACTCCCAGTGACCCTGTAGTTAGGATATAGTGGGTTGGATAATGGATGGATGTTAACAGATTGCCAGATGAAAATTATTTGAACAATGCAGTGCAGTGGTTGAGTTGAAAGGATATCTCAGTTTTTTGTCAACACATCTGTTTCTATTACATTATTATACTGCTTTTGGTTTAAAGCATAAATTCTCTTACCTGACAGCATACCAAGAAAATAAAAAGTGTTATAGCAGTCCATAGTACTTTCTCTCTAAACTGAATCTGAAACAAAAAGGAAAAGAGGATTAAAAACTGCACTACATCATTATACAAAGAACCACCATTTTGAAATTCAAACAAAGAAAATCAAAGTTGATTGTGAATTGGATTTTATGTGGAGTATTTACACTTTAATATTTATTAACTTTTTTTCTAAATAACCCCTATATAAAGATTTAAAAATAGTAGTTATACAAATAATGTTGAGTAACTAAAGGCAAACTGTACCTTAGAATTACTTTGCCAAATGGTTTAATTGTAAACAATGTTCTGACTAGAACTTATTACATTTCAAAGCTGATTCAGTCTTTATTCTTTTCTCATTACTGCACTGAAAATTTACAGTAAAACATGCAGTATGACTTGCATTTTGTAAGATTATTATTTTTCTTACACAGTACTAAATTTAGTACTGTTCTAAATTTAGTTCTTGACACCTACATCTTAGAATTTTGCCTGTACCAGTTTAATGGCAAATATCTGGCCTTAATCTGGCTGGCTTGATGTCTCTCAGATTATCTTTTCCACCAACAAAACCACCTTCATGCATATCGTTGGTTGTTTACCACCTTGACTTATTTTTCCATTTTCACTACTGGTCTGCTCATCGGACCAGACAACATTCTTCCTCTACCTGGCAGCTCCATCTTGAACATCCTTCTCCCAATATACCCAGCATCTCTCCCAACTGTCCAACCTGAGCTAACCGTCTAATGTACTCAATCTTGTCACTTACTGCAAAATGCCTCTACCATAAGGGATTATCTAAATTTAAGATTTAAAAACTTAATGATTTGTGATCACTCACATTATAAATGGTGAAACAGGAAACTTGTTTGAATATTTTAAAATGCAATGTTACCAGTTATGACTGTTACAACACAGATCAGAGGCCCAGTCCAAAGAAAGTAAAGCTCTTTAAACTGAAAATATAATTGGAATCCAGAAATTAGAAACACTGACACAGAAAAATGTTACACTATACAATCTCCTTTAAAATGTATATAGAGTGGCTTCAGCATTTAGACTTGATTTTGTTATTTATGATATTTTAAATTCAATGCACTATAATGTCACACGTTCGTGACAATGTTTTACGCTAGATAAAAATATAAGTATTGTATAAGTATTCTGCTCTCAAATATTTTGCAGAGCCACATTCTGCAACAATATCAACTTTAAGTCTTTTGAGGCAAGTTGGCACTAGCATTGCTGACGGGAAAAGTATTAAGCATTTCAGCTCAACACATTTTTCTAAATGTTACCATCTCAGATTTTTAATTTGAAATCAACCACGTTTTAATTTTTGTATGCATTTTACATGGTTTTAATGATAATGAAAAATAAGAAAATAATTTTTTAAAGTTCACCCAATGCATAAGTGAAAAAATACCAAATTAACTAAATCCACAACGCTTTGATTAGCTATTCACCTAAATCTATTGCCTGGACAAAAAAACAGTTCACAGGAAGGTTACTGCTAGACTAATTGTAACTCTGTTATTATAATAATTATAATAAATTTGTGCCTATATTTATGGTAGTAAAAAAAAATTAACAGTACAGAAAAAAAAACACTCAGCACAAAATGATAAACACTCAAGGCACAGTCCAGTTTTGCAGATGCAGATGATAGTGGTGTAGTTATGAAATGAAATTCCCTGTGAACAGGCTCCTGAAAGTTATGTAAAATTTTATCCTACTGTGTTGCCGACATATGTGAAGATTAGTAGAAGTTGGGAACACTCCCAGACAAAGATGTTTTCGAATGCAGAGAAAAATCACACAAACAACACGGCGCGGGACAAGAACATAAATCCAGAGAAAACTGCAATCCAATTGGTGTAAGTGTAATCCAACTGTAAACAGTGAAGAACTGAAACAAAAAGATATCACCGACTGCAATCCTAGCTCACTTAAAACTAGTGCCCTCATCTTTTGATGACAAACTTGCACATGGCCAGATCCACGCATTGTAAACGTGCAAATCACAAGGGCTGACCTGTATTTCTAAGCTGTTTTCCATGAGAAAGATGCTAGAGATACTGGTATCAAATGATGAAAACATTCTGTCAACATATCAGAGTGCAAAGCAGATAATTATACTGTACAAAGCCCAGGATACAGGAGTAGTCAGGTGGTCTAGGTCCCCAAAATTGTGACTGTCTGACTGCGTTTTTTGACTCTGCATTATACCAAACTATGGAAAGGTTTATTTTCTCCAGTGATGCCGATAAATAAAGTTTTTGGTTTTCTCTCCTTTGTTGTTAATTCGCCTTAGCTCAATGACAATGTTAATGGACAAATACAGTAAGGTTAGGTCCACTTATATGACATTAAACTTATATGGCATTAAACTAATCTACAGCTTTATGTGTATTATGTAGTTAGTAATCTCTGTAATTGTATTTTACCTTAACACCTGTTACACAACTCTGAGCCTGCACAAAAATAAATGGAACTGAACATGAATACTATTCATAGATGGACACCACAGAGGAAACCAATGTACCCCAAAGAAAAAAATACTGCACATCAAGTTTTCAAAAGACCACCTGAATATTCTACAAAACTTCTAGAACAGTGGTCTATGGACAGATAATATAAAAGTTAACCTGTTAGGCAGAAATGTGTAACATTATGTTTTATTAGGGGTACTGGGAATCAATACCAAAACCACACTGCAAATGTGAAGCATGATGGAGGGAGCAACATATTTATTAAAGCAGTAAAGCAGCACCAAACTAAACACTATTCAAAATAGTATCACAAAATATTTTATCACTGAATATCATTGTAGTGACCCTCACAACAGCTGTGTAAGTTTTATCAGCAATTACAGGAAACGTCTGATGAAAGTTACTGCAGCTAATGGAGATTGCAACAGTTACTAAATACTTTCCATACTTTTTGAGCCTAGACTACACAACATCTAAATACTGTAATATGTTCAGCATTGATGAGAATAAGTACAACTGTCTGTGGCTGTGCGCTATTAACTTATGCAGATAGTTGAAAATCAGACCACATTTTTATGAGCAATTAATGCAAATATACATGTGATTCTAAAGGGTTTACAAGCTTGTTCTTGTAGCTGTATATATAAAATAATGTTGCTGAATGCCCTTTTTCCCCCGTCAAAGGAAGGTGGTGTGCATGTCTTTTCACATTTATGAGTTAATGATTATGTATTTGTTACTTGCGCATGCTATCCAAAATTTACATCTATTTAGGTGCTTTATAACCAAATATAAAACAAAAAAAACTTGATGACTTACATACAAACCACTGCATTGGCTCAATGCACTCTCGTCCATCTCATGCTTACTTCCACTTTTCTACTTCTTTATGTTTCCACATTAGCACAGGGTTTTCAGGGCTCTGATACTGTAAGCACAACTTTTATACTTGTTGAGTACTTATTTTAGAACTTCAGCTAATTAGTGAAGAGCACAGGGTTGCACGGTATACTGGTAAAATGGTACAGTACTAGTTTTGGGAATTTCTGTACTGGACATAAATAGTGCTATCAGATGCACTGTTGACCACATGATGGACAAACCCTCCCCCGCTCCTTCTGACACACTAGGGCACTGGAACCAGGGTTCATCAATCTGCCACCCCTGACCTTTTACAAAGTCAAGGAGCATGAAGCCACTTTCACCACGGTCGCCATACTAATGGGGACCGGCACAATCCTCATAGCTAGCCTTGTCAGTGCCAGCGGTCGCACTGAAGTCACCCATGACCAGAGGAGTGTCACCTTGCGGGAACCTGTCAACCACTATGCAAAGCTGTGAATAAAATGTCTCCCTCACTGAAAAAAGACAAGGCACCCAGGGAGTGACTTAATCCGAGTCTCACAATACACTAGTTTAAAGGAGCGACACCTCAGAGTGCGCTGCTAATAAAATGTCGACAAAGCTCCTCCAACAGTAGAGGAAGTTGATCATCATTACGGAGAGACAAGATGGTTCACATGCCTACCCATATGGGCCGCCACAAATTGGGACCCAAGTGCCGCCATGCAGCAGGCAATGCCTCAGCACCACACCAGTTCCGATCGTTAATAGACTGGACCCCATTGGCTTTCTGACAGATTTGACTCTATATATGAGACCTTTAAATGTATCACGTCATTACAATGTGGAAAATATGACGCTTGTATTGCCTATATGACAAATGGATGAAGAAACGCACCACCAATACTTTCAAATGTTTGCATTTCAGTCTGATGCTTTGCTTCACTGCATCAAACATCGAACCACGCACATTGTTCCTGTTGGAGCTGCATGCTTTGTTTCCACAGCCACTTTCAAAGAGCTAGAGAGTTGATGACAACTGTTGTGTCTGTCACTATGGAGATGTTGATAGTAAACAACAATGCTGATGTCACATACCAAAACTTCAACACACGCGCCACCCAACTTTTGCTGATACTGCAACTCATGCACATGTTGCATTCATTTCTGACGATGTGCTCAGAGGACACGTCAAAAGAGCACTGAGAATGCGAGTCAGCCAAGATGCATACACGTAAGCGTTCTGAGCATCAAATATAAAACTTCTAAAAAATCTTAAGACAGCAGTCTTTTTAACTAAAAGCAATTAACCTCTTTTAACATAAGGAATTGAAAATTCTGAAAGCTATAGTTAAATCAAGCACAATATCAGACAGATATTACATTACACCCCCTAAAAACATCAAGCAGTACCTACCCAAATAATACAATGTCATCTGTCAACAGTAAGAATAAATAAATGATGTTACAATTTATTTACAAATTTTCTACATTATTTGACTGTATCATTTACATGCTCAGCTCTTCTTTAAGACCTTAGATTGAGATAAATAGTCGTTAATCTAGGATAGTATAATCACTGCTTCAAATATCTAAGACTAAGGAGCAAATGGCACTAATATTCCACCCATCTAATTTAATAGAGAATGGTTCGGCAATCCCCGAACCTGTTGGTGGACACCGGCAGTGAGGGATTCCATCAAGCTGAAGAAGGAGTCCTACCGGACCCTTTTGTCCTGTGGGACTCTGAAGGCAGCAAATACAGTAGGTACCGACAGGCCAAGCAGAATGCGGCTTCGGTGGTTGCTGAGGCGAAAACTCGGGCATGGGAGGAGTTTGGGGAGGCCATGGAGAACGACTTTCAGACAACTTCAAGGAGATTCTGGTCCATCATCCAGTATTTCAGAAGGGGGAAGCAGTGCAGTGTCAACACCGTATATGGTGGGGATGGTGCACTGCTGACCTCAACTCGGGACGTTGTGGGTGGGTGGGGCGAGTACTTCAAAGACCTCCTCAATCACACTAACATGCCTTCCAATGAGGAAGCAGAGCCTGGGGACTCCGAGGTGAGCTACCCCATCTCTGGGACTGAGGTCACCGAGGTGGTTAAAAAACTCCTTGGTGGCAGGGCCCCGGGGGTAGATGAGATACGCCCGGAGTTCCTCAAGACTCTGGATGTTGGACTGTCTTGGTTGACACGCCTCTGCAACATTGCATGGACATTGGGGACAGTGCCTCTGGACTGGCAGACAGGTGGTGGTCCCCCTCCTAAAAAAAGGGGGACCGAAAGGTGTGTTCCAACTACAGAGGGATCACACTCCTCAGCCTCCCTGGAAAAGTCTATTCGGGGGTTCTGAAGAGGAGGGTCTGTCGGAAAGTCGAACCTCAGATTCAGGAAAAACAGTGTGGTTTTCGTCCTGGTCGCGGAACAGTGGACCAGCTCTACACCTGTTGAAGAATCCTGTAGGGTGCTTGGGAGTTTGCCCAACCAGTCTACATGTGTTTTGTGGACTTGGAAAAGGTGTTCGACTGTGTCCCTAGGGGAATCCTGTGGGGTGCTCCGGGAGTATGGGGTACCAGACCCCCCGATAAGAGCTGTTCGGTTCCTGTACAACCGGTTTCAAAGCTTGGTCCGCATTGCTGGCAGTAAGTCGAGCCCGCTTTCAGTGACAGTTGGACTCGGCCTGGGCTGACCTTTGTCACTGATTCTGTTCATAACTTTTATGGACAGAATTTCTAGGCGCAGCCAGGGTGTTGAGGGGGTCCGGTTTGGTGGACTCAGGATTGGGTCACTGCTTTTTGCAGATGATGTTGTCCTGTTTGCTTCATCAGGCTGTGATCTTCAGCTCTCTTTGAATTGGTTCGCAGCGGAGTGTGAAGCGGCTGGGATGGGAATCAGCACCTCCAAATCTGAGACCATGGTCCTCAGCTGGAAAAGGGTGGAGTGCCCTCTCAGGGTTGAGAGAGAGATCCTGCCCCAAGTACAGAAGTTCAAGTATCTCTGGGTCTTGTTCACGAATGAGGGAAGAATGGAGCGCAAGATCGACAGGCGGATTGGTGCGGCATCCGCAGTGATGTGGGCTCTGCATTGGTCTGTCGTGGTGAAAAACGAGGTGAGTCGTAAGGCATAGCTCTCAATTTACCAGTCGATCAACAAGATCGCGAATAAAAGTGGCTGAAATGAGTTTCCTCCGCAGGGTGTCTAGCCCTTCCCTTAAAGATAAGGTGAGAAGCACAGTCATCCGGGAGGGGCTCAGAGTAGAGGCGCTGCTCCTCTGCATCGAGAGGAATCAGATGAGGTGGCTCGGGCATCTGATCAGGATGCCTCCTGGACGCCTCCCTGGTGAGGTGTTCTGGGCACGTCCAACCGGGAGGAGGCCCCGGGGAAGACCCAGGACACGCTGGAGGGACTGTCTCCCAGCTGGCCTGGGAATGCCTTGGGATTCTCCCGGAGAAGCTAGAAGAAGTGGCCGGGGAGAGGGAAGTTTGGGCCTCTCTGCTCAAGCTGCTGCCCCCGCAACCCGACCTCGGATAAGCGGAAGAGGATGGATGGATGTTTGGAGGTCAAGACAGAACTATATATTTCTATTCCTGTATTGTGCATCTCTCAGGAACCACAGTCGACTAGTGAAATGTATAAAAAAAATGGAAGCTTGAAAATATTATCTCATGATATAGAAAAATATGATTGCACAGATCCAAGTAACTATAGGTGAATACAGTTAAATTAAACTACTATTAAAGACAAGATTGAGCAATACATATCAAGTATACAGCACTTGCTCCTAAAACTGTTTCTCGGTGGCACTGAAGGGTATGCCACACTTCTTACAGGTTTTCTTCCCCTTTAAAATATTTTTTTGTCCTCCTGTTTTTTTTCTGGAATTATTGCAAGCAAGTAACATTTCATTCAAGCAAGTCAAACTTGACATAACTAAATTCAATTCAACCCCTCCCCAGGAACCCTAACCACACACAAAGAAATAGTGGAAAGCCAAAAGCCAGTGTAAAACTTTAAGAGTAGAAAATAAGGAAGAGAATAATCCCCCCAATATAAAAGCTTATTCTAAAACATTATTGATTAGATCGTGGCAGGTTTTTAAAAAGTTTTGAACAGATCCTTTGTTCTCCCTTTTTTAGTAGCACACTTTTACATTGCTCTGTGTAAATGTTTAAAGGGTGTGTGTTCAGTATGGATTTTAAATCTTAGTGTCGAATAGAGAGGCATTGGTTTATTGTGGACTAGAATGCTTATGGCACAAGCTGAAGCTCTACCAATGGGGAAAGTTACAGAGGCACTAATTTACTGGAAAAGGCATATGGTATGAAATTAGTCTGAAATTATTAAAATCAGGAAACAGCAGAACATGGGAGTACAGAACAGTCCCATTTCATAAATTAATATAAAGGAATGAATTTTATTGTTACATATTTATAGAGTCACTATTGTCTTGTGTGTAATGTGAAAATAAGTTAGTAACAAATAAATTAACTAATAAATTGCTAACCAATAAATTACTAACCTAATAATTAACTGGCAAGAAGCTAAAATAACAAATTTCAAAATTTCAAATTGCTTGGCTTAATGCTAGAAGTATCAAAGCTAATACAGTGGATTGTTTACAACTGCACATAAATTATGACATTATTGAATCTGAGAGATGGAAGTGGATATACAGTGATCCCTCGCTATATCACACTTCGACTTTCGCGGCTTCACCATGTAAGCATATCTAAATACATATCACAGATTTTTTGCTGGTTCGCGGATTTCTGCAGACAATGGGTCTTTTAATTTATAATTTTACCTCAGTTTGTTTGCCCAGTTGATTTCATAACAGGGACGCTATTGGCGGATGGCCAATGAGAAGCTACCCAATCAGAGCACATATTACGTATTAAATAAAATTCCTCAATGATATACGATATGCTTCCCTCGTGGTGCTTCACACACTTCAAAGCTCTAACAGCACATATTGATTTTTGATTGTTTGCTTTTCTCTGCCTCTGTCACTCTCTCTGACATTCTCTGCTCCTGACGGAGGGGGTGTGAGCAGAGGGGCTGTTTGCTTAGAAGATACGGACGCTCCTCTAAAAAATGCTGAAACACTACCTTCACATTGATCCCTTCCTTGCGGATGCTTTATCGGTGCTTCGCATACTTAAAAGCCCAACAGCCCTATTGATTTTTGATTGTTTACTTTTCTCTCTCTCTCTGTGTCTCTCTGTCTCTCTCCGACATTCTCTGCTCCTGATGCACACTCCTTTGAAAAGGAAGATATGTCTGCATTCTTTTAATTGTGAGAAAGAACTGTCATCTCTGTCTTATCATGGAGCACAGTTTAAACTTTTGACTAAAAGGGTGTTATTTCATGTCTATAGGGCTCTAATAATGTTAAAAAACGTATTTAGAAGGTCATAAACAGGTTTTCTATGCTCTAACTGCGAAAAAATTAGATTTATTAATAAAAAATCCTACTTTGTGGAAATTCATTTATCACGGTAAAGTCTGGAATGGATTAACTGCGATAAACAAGGGTTTACTGTATCACAGATGGAGATAGGAAAGACAGACAAAATCGAAAAAGGCACAATGTCCATTGTAACACACGTGTGCTTAGGAGACAGTTTATAGGTTTAAAAACAAAAGATTCTCAGCCAAGTCAAGGGGTGGCATTGTCCAGTAATAGTCTCTCATTTGTTTCCCTCTTCAGACCCTGAACAGAAATCATTTCCTAATGACATAATATCCACCAACCACAATCCCTTTTCCTGATGACATCACTACCAGTTCTGTTTTCACCAGCTCCCTCCTCTTCCCATCTCCAACATACAGTATATATCCAACCAATACCAACCTATGTCAGTTCTGTTTTGCACTATTTTTCTATAAAGACATTACTTTATTGCTTTTGCATTCTTTGAAGTATACAGGGTCCAAATTGCCCAAACCTTTATGGTTACCCCTGCCTGTTATTACACCATTTATGTCAAAGGGAAAGAATTTGAATGAGTGCCTGCTTCAGTTGGGTGAGAAGGTATATCTTATTGAGGATACTGTATTTGGATTGGACTTAAAACCAACACGGATAAAGACCTGATATTGAGATGGTATTATAGTCTCCCCCATGCAGATAACAGTGCTAATATGCATTTTCTTTAATAATAAAAATGCTTAACTTGTTCACTTTACCTTTCTCTCCGGCTTCTGTATTTCAGGCAGGACTGCACAAAAAGGCTTTATGACCTCCAAAAATTTTACTAGAGAAGGAAAGAATATGCATTTGAATTAGACTTCATGAACTTGGTGTTAAATTATATTTAGCATTGGCAGGTTACATATATAAAGCACTATACAATATAAGAAAATTTACAAACATGGTATATAAAAGCCAAAAATCCAAACAAACAATTAACTGAGGCTGTCTTACTAACCAGCAGGAGCACAGAGTTGTTGCAAAATATTAGAGGTGGAGCGGAGAGCAATTCATTAATTACAACATTTTCTGAAACAATACTTCATCAATATACCAAGGCTAAACACCCAATTCCCCACCCCCATTTTTAAAATGGGGAAAAAATATGTAGGAAGCTTGGCAGTTTTGGTAATATTTGTAGGTGTGAGAGTTTTTGGAATGTACTGTATACATGTGTCTGCGAGGGTTTCCTCCAGGTGCTCCAGTTTCCTCCCACAGTCTAAAGACATGCAGGTTAGGTGCATTGGTGATCCTAAATTGTCCCTAGTGTGTGCTTGATGTGTGGGTGTGCCCTGCGGTGGGCTGGTGCCCTGCCCGGGGTTTGTTTCCTGCGTTGTGCCCTGTGTTGGCTGGGATTGGCTCCAGCAGACCCTCGTGACCCTATGTTAGGATGTAGCAGGTTGGAAAATAACTGACTGACTGTATACGGATAGTATTTTATTGTTAGTCGCTTGACAAAATGCATTCCTTGCTATATACCAGAAGATGGTGTACCATAAATGGTACTGCTATAAAGAACTCTATGCCAAACGCTCTCTCCATAAAAATGCTCTTTAAGTTGAACATTCAGATTAGTGCTGGGCGATATACCGGTTCATACCAAAAACCGTTTTTTATTTTTGTTATGATATTTATTTTTCTTCTACCGGAACACCGGTTTAAATAGACTAAACAACGTTCAGAACATGGCAGAGCGGGAAACTGTTTAAGAGGGGACCTTTTTCTCTGCTGCATCGCTAAACAGGCATGCAACAGAGTACATGCGTTAGTGGAGGTATTGAGCAGTGACAATAGACAGACAACATTCCTAAACGGAAGCTGAAGCAGACAATAAAATTGAACATGACGACACAGAAGAACTTTTGACGAAAAAAGGTGCAGTGTCTGTTGTCTGAAGATACTTTGGTTTTAAAAGTTTGGATGTGGACCATTATGTTCAAATGTGTTTCTATACTACTGGATAATACTGCAAGCCAAGTAGCACTTGTTTTGTTTTTTCAATATTGTGTAATGTACCTGGTTACTGTGTAATACTGTGATGATGCCAGTCCCCTACAGACTCCCACATAACACCGTTGATAGTTATGACCGAGATGAGCTGAGAAATCTCATTGAATGGTGGAAAGTGCTCAAGTGCTTTTGTTAAAAACAGTCAAAAGTAAAACCAAAAGTGTCCATTGTGCAGTGTTCAGAAAAATACAGTACCCAAATAAACAGCAAATCCATAAAACCGGTGAAACGTGGGGATAAAATCCACAAAAAATAAATCTGTTAAAAGAGGTTAAAATGCAGTCTCTCTCCTTGCCCGATTGCAGCACACCAAATTCTGTCTCCACGGCTCATCCTTTACAGGCGTTGCTGGCAGAGCCTTTGCAGCATGAACTGCTTTCTGCCAACTCCTGTCTTGGCTGCCGCAACACTGCACAGCCAGACCGTCTGAGGTCGGCACACCTCCCGTCTTCCTTCGCGCTCACTCAGTCGCTCCTCAGATCCATTGGGAGGTCTTACATTTCGCTCGCCCCACTCTACACGCTTAGTCAGTGGGGTGAACCAGCCCCTAGATCGCCTCAGCCTGCACTCCCTCACGGAGCCCCAGCTTGTGCTGCCTTCACCTTCCTGGTGTATGTAACGTCTCCCATGACTGCCTTTTCCCTTCTTTAACCTCCTTGTATTCTATCTTTTCTTTTTTGCTTCCCCCTATCCAGACGGCCCATAAATATACATCTCTGTGGGAGCAACGCCTTAAGCACATGCCGCAGTAATCCGAAGAAGCAATAGAGAACGATCGGGTGCGACTCGCCCCAATCACCTCTTTAACTCCCCGCGGTCGTGCAATCGCGTTTTGAACAAATAGTATTATTACTGGAAGTTGTACTATTATTTATTTTATTGTTATTATTTATTAGTTTAAATATTATGTAGTTTAACGATGGTAAAGTTGTTTAAAAAGTCACTTTAATATGTGTATAATCTGTCAGTGGACAGAGATTGTTAACATTAAGAAAAAGTGTAGTTGGTTTACAAAAAATATTTACTATTTATTCCTTTTCTAAAGACATGTTCAGTGCAATACAACTTTTGACAAGCACCTCTGGATATTTTACTAAGTATAAATGCCTCTTTGGATGGTTGACAATATGTTGTGAAAATTTTAGTTTAAGTTGTTTGCATATTTTGACTGCAACTGTCATGCAATATGATTCCTTCTCTTTATTAGTGGCCCCCTCCTTGAAAACTATCACTTTATGGGGCCATGCAAACCTTTATTAATACTTTTGTGCACATTAAAATGTTTTTTTTGTGCAATGTACAATTCTCATGACAGTGGAATAGGTTATTCTTAGCCAGTCTACTGCAGCAATAGCAGTGGAAAATGTGGTTAACTCATGCATGGAAAAAAATACATGTACAGCTGAATACTGTGAAACCAGTACAATTTTGAAAAATAGTGTGATATAGAATTTTGATCATATAGTCCAACACTAATTCAGATTAATTTAGGTTTTTTACAATTTTTCAAAAATTGGAAACATGTACATTGCAAGCATTGTGTTTTTAAAATGAAGTACCCTGGCATCTTACTAACTGGAATTTTTCTTCCAGCTACAGCTTTTGGGAAAGCTTAGTCTGATTTGTACCAAATTAAGAATTTGTAATCTAATTTAAATCAGACAGAAAACAAGCAGTCAAGAAACGCCAGCTAAAATCACTCATCACATATGTCTACAGCATTCACAAGTCTGTACCTGGCAAGTCAAAGTTTAATTTCCAAGAATACCACAAAGAAGACCCATTCACAAAAGACAACAAGGCTAAGATCCTTAAAATAAAAACATAAGGCATAACAGGGTACTTTTACTGGCATCTGAGAGGTGTTCAGATTTTACTTTAGTACAACAGTTTAATAAAGTATTGTGAAAACAGCAGGTCAACTATCTACATGTACCTCATCTCTCTATATATATTACACACAGTTAGGTCAATAAATATTTGGACAGAGATAACTTTTTTCTAATTTTGGTTCTGTCTACTACAATAATAAATTTTAAATGCAACAACTCAGATGCAGTTGAAGTGCAGACTTTCAGCTTTAATTCAGAGGGTTGAACAAAAAAATTGAATAAAAATGTGAGGCAACTAAAGCATTTGTTTAACACAATCCCTTTATTTCAGGGGCTCAAAAGTAATTGGACAAATTAAATAACTGGAAATAAAAAGTTCATTTCTAATACTTGGTTGAAAACCCTTTGCTGGCAATGACAGCTTGAAGTCTTGAACTCATGGACATCACCAGATGCTGGGTTTCCTCCTTTTTAATGCTCTGCCAGGCCTTTACTGCAGCGGCCTTCAGTTGCTGTTTGTTTGTGGGCCTTTCTGTCCGAGGTTTCGTCTTCAACAAGTGAAATGCATGCTCAATTGGGTTAAGATCAGGTGACTGACTTGGCCATTCAAGAATTTTCCACTTCTTTGCTTTAATAATCTCCTGGGTTGCTTTGGCTGTATGTTTTGGGTCATTGTCCATCTGCATCATGAAACGCCGCCCAATCAATTTGACTGCATTTAGCTGGATTTGAGCAGACAGTATGTCTCTGAACACCTCAGAATTCATTCGGCTGCTTCTGTCCTGTGTCACATCATCAATGAACACTAGTGTCCCAGTGCCACTGGTAGCCATGCACGCCCAAGCCATCACACTGCCGCCACCGTGTTTTACAGATGACGTGGTATGCTTTGGATAATGAGCTGTTCCACGCCTTCTCCATACTTTTTTCTTGCCATCATTCTGGTAGAGGTTGATCTTGGTTTCATCTGTCCAAAGAATGTTTTTCCAGAACTGTGCTGGCTTTTTTAGATGTTCTTTAGCAAAGTCCAATCTTCAATCTTGTCCAATCTTTCTATTCTTGAGGCTTATGAGTGGCTTGCACGTTGCATTGCACCCTCTGTATTTATTTTAATGCAGTCTTCTCTTTATGGTAGACTTGGATATCGATACGCCTACCCCCTGAAGAGTGTTGTTCATTTGGTTGGCTGTTGTGAAGGGATTTCTCTTCACCATGGAAATGATTCTGCGATCATCCACCACTGTCGTCTTCCGTGGACGTCCAGGTCTTTTTGCGTTGCTGAGTTCATCAGTGCTTGCTTTCTTTCTCAGGATGTACCAAACTGTAGATTTTGCCACTTGTAATATTGTAGCAGTTTCTCCGATGGGTTTTTTCTGTTTTGCAGCTTAAGGATGGCTTCTTTCACCTGCATGGAGAGCTCCTTTGACCGCATGTTGTCTGTTCACAGCGGAATCTTCCACATGCAAGCACCACACCTCAACTCAACTCCAGGCCTTTTATCTGCTTAATTGATAATGACATAACGACGGACTTGCCCACACCTGCCCATGAAATAACCTTTGAGTCAATTGTCCAATTACATTTGAGCCCCTGAAATGAAGGGATTGTGTTAAAAAAATGCTTTGGTTGCCTCACATTTTTATGCAATGTTTTTGTTCAACCCACTGAATTAAAGCTGAATGTCTGCACTTTTCATTTAAAATTCACTGTGGTAATGTACAAAACCAAAATTAGAAAGAAAGTTGTCTCTGTCCAAATATTTAGGGACCTAACTCTGTGTGTGTGTGTGTGTGTATATATATATATATATAAATAAAACATGACTACCTGTCTGTCCGCTTCTCACAAGAGAACTACTTAATGGATTTAGATTGGGTTTTTTGTAGAATTTGCTTGAACATTCCGGTTGATTTTGCAACTTCTCTCATCGCACTAAGAATCATAGCTCGCTTGCAGGAGCGATATACAGTGGTGTGAAAAACTATTTGCCCCCTTCCTGATTTCTTATTCTTTTGCATGTTTGTCACACAAAATGTTTCTGATCATCAAACACATTTAACCATTAGTCAAATATAACACAAGTAAACACAAAATGCAGTTTTTAAATGATGGTTTTATTATTTAGGGAGAAAAAAATCCAAACCTACATGGCCCTGTGTGAAAAAGTAATTGCCCCCTGAACCTAATAACTGGTTGGGCCACCCTTAGCAGCAATAACTGCAATCAAGCGTTTGCGATAACTTGCAATGAGTCTTTTACAGCGCTCTGGAGGAATTTTGGCCCACTCATCTTTGCAGAATTGTTGTAATTCAGCTTTATTTGAGGGTTTTCTAGCATGAACCGCCTTTTTAAGGTCATGCCATAGCATCTCAATTGGATTCAGGTCAGGACTTTGACTAGGCCACTCCAAAGTCTTCATTTTGTTTTTCTTCAGCCATTCAGAGGTGGATTTGCTGGTGTGTTTTGGGTCATTGTCATGTTGCAGCACCCAAGATCGCTTCAGCTTGAGTTGACGAACAGATGGCCGGACATTCTTCTTCAGGATTTTTTTGTAGACAGTAGAATTCATGGTTCCATCTATCACAGCAAGCCTTCCAGGTCCTGAAGCAGCAAAACAACCCTAGACCATCACACTACCACCACCATATTTTACTGTTGGTATGATGTTCTTTTTCTGAAATGCTGTGTTCCTTTTACGCCAGATGTAGCGGGACATTTGCCTTCCAAAAAGTTCAACTTTTGTCTCATCAGTCCACAAGGTATTTTCCCAAAAGTCTTGGCAATCATTGAGATGTTTCTTATCAAAATTGAGATAAGCCCTAATGTTCTTTTTGCTTAACAGTGGTTTGCGTCTTGGAAATCTGCCATGCAGGCCGTTTTTGCCCAGTCTCTTTCTTATGGTGGAGTCGTGAACACTGACCTTAATTGAGGCAAGTGAGGCCTGCAGTTCTTTAGACGTTGTCCTGGGGTCTCGGATGAGTCGTCTCTGTGCTCTTGGGGTAATTTTGGTCGGCCGGCCACTCCTGGGAAGGTTCACCACTGTTCCATGTTTTTGCCATTTGTGGATAATGGCTCTCACTGTGGTTCGCTGGAGTCCCAAAGCTTTAGAAATGGCTTTATAACCTTTACCAGACTGATAGATCTCAATTACTTCTGTTCTCATTTGTTCCTGAATTTCTTTGGATCTTGGCATGATGTCTAGCTTTTGAGGTGCTTTTGGTCTACTTCTCTGTGTCAGGCAGCTCCTATTTAAGTGGTTTCTTGATTGAAACAGGTGTGGCAGTAATCAGGCCTGGGAGTGGCTATGGAAATTGAACTCAGGTGTGATACACCACAGTTAGGTTATTTTTTAACAAGGGGCAATTACTTTTCACACAGGGCCATGTAGGTTTGGATTTTTTCTCCTAAATAATAAAAACCATCATTTAAAAACTGCATTTTGTGTTTACTTGTGTTATATTTGACTAATGGTTAAATGTGTTTGATGATCAGAAACATTTTGTGTGACAAACATGCAAAAGAATAAGAAATCAGGAAGGGGGCAAATAGTTTTTCACACCACTGTATTCACGCTAACCTGAGATAGAGGCTGCAGGCAGAGGAGAGGGGGAAGCATGACATCAGGAGTGGGGAGTTGGTCTACCTCTTGGTTTTGAAGTGTACCTTGCCTGTGCTTAGCTATCAATACCTTTTTGTTTATTGGTTTTTAAAGTTGGTTGTGTTTCACTACTGTGTGGGTGGAGCCACGGGTGATGACTAGCAACATCTTAAAACAATGTACTAATATTTTAAAACACAGATTTGAATAAATTCAAGAATTAATTTGAATATGAAACAATTTATACTGAATTAGTTGTTGACAGCATTACTACATAACAGCTCATCTGATACCCAAAGCTAAAACTTAGACAATGTATGGATGTGTATGTTAAGTACCATAATTGAATATTCAGTCTTACTGTGGAAAGTGTCAAAATATATTTTTAGTCCATTTCCAAGTTTAAAAAAAAAAATTGTGTGTTCAGCAAATTTTCCCTAAATACAGCTGGAAGCAAAATACTACAAACCAGAAAAAAAATTCACTCTCCTTTTCTAGTCTTGCTAAACTTCATTTACAAATGTACAAGAAAAATTTGAAAAAAAAAAGCAAAATTATTGTCTCTGTGGAGCAAAAACTGCTTTACAGTACTAGTAATTGGGCTAAGATTCAGATTGAGTGATTTTTTTTTAACTTAACATGTCCATTGGCTTGCATGCCGACAGATACATACACATAGACATTACTGCAAAGGTTGTCAGACACTGTTCAGAAAATACTTTTATAGAAAATAAACATATTTAATTGAGTCAAGAGTTTTTTTTGCTTGTATTGATAGCATTTCAGTTTCAGTCATTTAAAAGGGATAAATGCACTGAAATATGGTGTAGAATAGAATACCATTTTCAGACTTTTCAAAAATTGCAAAGAAGAGCAATATTATATTTTGATTCAAGAACTGGATTACTATCATATTGATAGGTTCTAAACAATGCCCACCACTACCAAATACACATAATTTCAATTGTGAAAAAAATGAAAGTGTAGTATTAAACTCCATCATAATGTAACTGAACAGTTAATGGCAATTTCAAATTTTAAGTAGATGATGGGATGTCAAAAATGTGATTACAGTCTGAAGAAATGCACTTTGACACAAAGGTTTTTTCCTCCGGACACTATACTAGGGATAAGGCAGAGAGACAAAAAAGTTTGCTTCAGGTTTTGATTGTTGTTGGAAAGCTGGGTGCTCTATTCACTTGATGTTTTTATTAAGAAAAATATTAGTAATGTCTTTATTACAAGGCCTAAATGCAAAAAGCTTACTAACACCTTTGTGTTCTGTTGCCTGGATTATACCCTTCATGCTGGCCTTCCAAAATGCACCACTGCAGAAAGCTTAGAATGATGTTGCTAGAATACTTATCTGCACTAGTACTAGGGGAAAATCCTCCCCTGTTCATAGTTCTTGTCATTGGCTGTCTCTTTCTGTATGAAGAATGGTAAAAACTCTTCTATTCGTTTTAAATATTTGTATGGCCTGTCTCCTCCCCATCTATTGATATTTTTTTTAACTTGTAAAAGTATTTTTAAAAAATACCTCATTTTGCTTTTATGTGTTTTATATTTTGCTTAATGTAGGATTATTCATCCCTTTTATTATTGTGCAGCACTTTGATGACATATCAATACAGATATATATATATATATATATATATAGATATATTACAAAAAAAATATGATAGCCACAGGCATCTCAAAATATAAACTAGGAAAAGAAGTAATTGGACACACAAATGTCTGTTTTACATAGAGAGAATGTGACGTACATAGTCTATGTAATTTACCATCGTGTATGTTTAATTCAGGTTCTTTCAGTAAAGGTTTCCCAAGATACTTTTGTCAATGGCCATTTAGTTTTTGCTAAAAGAGAGATTTTTTAAATCAAAAATATAAAAATTAGCATGACAGCAGTAATACTTAAGGCATAATACACTGTGATAGATGTACAATGAAATTTGATAACAACATCAGAAAATTGGGTCATGTAACTGCTCACACTACAAGACAGCCAATGTGACAGAAACTGTTTAGCTATATCATAGTCCAATTATAAGATGCAATTACACATCACAATTCATCTCGTACTGCATGTGAAACTGCAAGTAGCAAGATTTGAACCCACAACCTCAGGGTTTGAATCCCAAGGCCTTAACCATTATAACACAGTACCTGTCAATATTAGCCCTTGGTTATATAAAAAAACTACAAATATTGTACGCAAAAAAATGCACTTAGGTACATAGTACTTTTGATACACATACACTTGATTAACTGATGCCCACTGCCTTATAAATTTCCAAGGGGAAGCCAGGTAACACAGCTAGAGCTTTATAAACAAACATTATTATTACTACTGCGGTAGCGGGCAACATGCCAGGTGGGTAGGTTATGCCTATACAATATTATTCTCATTTTTCTTTTTGTCAAACTCAAAGAAACACTGGAGATAAGGGCAAAAAATTAATTGGAAAATATTTAAGGTTTTACACAGCTTGTCTTATCAAATCCTGGTTTTCTTTTATTTCCAACAGAGATGTAATCCTATTTTAAGTGATGTAAACTGCAAAAGTAAGTCATATTTAATCGTAAGGTTTGAGAGGTGACAAATTTAACTTTATTCAGAGATAGGGTTCAGTGTAGTCCTGACTCCTAACTAGATAGATGGATGTTAAAATAGTAAAATTCTTTTTGAAGAAGTATAAAATGACAACATCTAAGAGAATAAGCAGTCATCTTTTCTCCAGTGCCACCTAAAAATAAAGATGGCAAATAAATGTCTCACTTTTTGATTGCAAACTTTCATGTCTGTTTACATAATCTGTTACATATAACATGTGACACAATAATGAGCAGCACTGGAGCAAAACTGAATTACTGTATTTGTTTTGTTATGATTAAGCTACAAGGCTTTGAGAAAAGTATACCCAATACAGATTTGGTCATACCTTGCAAAGCAATGCATTGTGCACTTTATACACCATAGACACCATAGAACAATCCCCACAACAGGGTGCCAGCCCATTGTAAGAGAACACACTGACACAAACCACATGCATACAAGGTCCAATTTAGTGCCACCAATCCACCTAACGTGCATATTTTATTAATTATGGAGTATAACATGTGCGATTTAGGTTGCATTTCTCAAGAATAATACTTTTACATATACATTTATTTAAATGAAAAAGAATGACAAAACAACTACTACACCAGAGAGAAAAACTGTTATTGGTAAAGTGGCTATTACTTCAAGAACCGCCACAAGGCACTTTACAAAGCAAACAAACGCACAGAAAAAAATACAAGAGAAGATAAATTAAATGATTATTCATATAACAAATAAGGAAAATATTCCAGGGGTTGGCAATTGAATAAAAAAAAAAATCGGATTTGACTAAACAGCATGATCTGAAAAACATGACAGCAGATTCGTAATCTGTAGCGGCATAGGTTTAATGCAGTTTAAAATAAATGCATGAATCTGGGTTATGTCACTAAACCCAAAAATGGTACGGATTCAACTACGTTACAGGAATCTAGGATTCGCATCCCTGGTCCCTCTTGCGTGAAGTTTGCATGTACGTCCCGTGTCCACGTGCGACTCCTCCCTCAGCTCAAAGCCATGCGGGTTGTGTGGGTTGCCAATGTTAAACTGGCCCGGATGTACGCGTGTGTCTATGTGTTCCTGCCTTGCGCCCAATGCTGGCTAGGATATGATAAAGGATTTGTAAAGTGGGTTTAGAAAATTAATGGACAGATGATCGAGTGAACCTCACGGATGCCACAACTAAATGAACGCCAACACAAAACCTGTCGAAAAAAAAGCAGGCGAAGCTCAAAGGTTTGAATTTGTAGGAATAACGATGTTCGATGCTGGTCATGACACGTAGGTAATAGTACATTAACTGCGTTTATTGCACAAGCGTGCACATTTGTAAGTTTCAAATTTTCACTGGTTTACCTTGAAGGACAGATAGGGCGCGACTGCAATCCACCAATCCTGGAGGTGTTTAAAAGATTCATATTTGACTTTGAATATACTAACCCGTAACACAGATTCAAGACACTAAATATGAAAACAACCGAAATGATCACATGGTAAAAAACATATTGGGTTCCAAAATACCGTGACGGAAATTTCAGTAATAAGCCAAACATCGCTAATTTCTGCTGTGACAACATACAGAAACCGTCTGGTGTGTCACATAAAATTACTATGGCTATTTACTGTGCAATGCTACATTTATGGAAACATGTCCACATGGCAGACGCGCTTCCAAATCCACATTTGATCCTGACTTGTAACTTGCAGCCGAAGTCGACACTACGCCCGCAGCGCTACACCGTGCGTTCCTTGACTAGAATAGGATACTCACTGCCCATTTTTCCAGAATTACAACGCTTCTGCGAGCCAGTGTTACTAGAACAAGACTCTGGAGATTTTGATTTTAACTTCACCTCCTTCAGACCAAGCAACGAGCACAGAGAAGGAAAAAGAAGGGGAGGCTTAAACAAACCCTAAACGATCACGTGACGGCCACCAACACTGGCAGATGCGTCGGCGTGCGCGCTAGGTCCGCGACTTAACGCGCATGCGTATTCAACAGCATGATACACGCGCGGCGATAAGACAAACAAGCAAGCATGCTTAGTTTGCGAGTGACCCTTTGAAGTAACTGGTGCATATAATCAGAGTGTAGCATAAACTAATAGTACCAGTAAACAACTTTATAATATCAAACAGAGATTCCAGGAGGCGATTTATTGACATAACTTACTAAAATATAAACTGTGAATCTTAATAGTGCAAAGCACGAATATGAATTTACAGAAGTTCTCTCAAATCAAAATATGTACAGAAGGCGACATGAATTAATCAAAACATTGCTTATAATAAATAAGTTATGGAACCATTAGGGATCAGTGATTATAATAAAAATATGTTTTGGTTGTATATATCAAAAGGTAAAATTGAATTTTTCACTTGTGCATTTTTTAACTGGGCTTAATCTAGTTGAAAATAGTTGGCCACAAGGCACCAGTCCATCATTGGGCACAGTTCACATTACATCTACTCAAGGTAGCTCAAGCATTTTTTGCTGCTATAGGCAAAGCTGAAAATAGCACCCCACCACCTTCTTTGTTTTGAGTGAAATAATCACTGCCATACCTGTACACAGAAATCTGAAGACACAGGAAAAGAACCAGGATTGAGGAAGTATAGGGGGTTTGGATACAAGTCAGTGCATTTACAATTTGGAAATGTCAAGCTGGACATTTGATCACTTATAGAAATGTCTATTTACAAGACTATCTCAGAAAGATATGTTCTTGAGGGGTGATAATTCGGAAAACACATAGGAATATTACAGTCTTTAACTATTTATTTGCATTGCAATATTTCTCTAAAGACAAAACTTGTTTCATAGTATCCCTCTTAAACCAAAAATACATCTTGTAGCTTATTTATTAAACCCACTTAAACCAGTGTTTCTGAACAACTGGGTTGTGACCAACATCTGAGTCACAGGCTGTTGTCATTGAGTATGTATATCCCAACGTTTTCTATATGCAAACAATGTGAAAGCAGGTAATCGTGGCATCCCATTCCCACTCTTCCATTCACACTCATTTGACCAAGGGGGAGGTGAGACATGGGGTAAGGGGAAGAGGGACCTCCACCTTGCCTCCTCCCCACTTGTGGGTCCTCCTAAAGTTAAAAAGGTAAAACTGGTTGCAAGAAACGGGTTGAGAAACATTGGTAAAGGACGACAAACACTGATTTAGAAAGCCCCAAACAGATACTTACCATATGATGATGGTGGCAGACTAGTTGTAAAGTACTTTTAATTTAAATTAATAAAATAAATTGGCAAACTAATATACAGTAATCAAAAAATTCAATGAAATTCTAGTATAGTGATTAGCTTTAAAAATGACCCGTGATTCCTTTTTACTGTATCCAACATATATAAATAATGCAATATGAATTGAATGAGCTATTTCCAAGTATTTTTGAAGTGACTGATGGTCAAAGGAGAGCTTTAGTCTAAAATGTACAGCAGTTCCTTCATGTACTTAACAAATTTAGAAACACAAAGCAAAAGGATCATGTGGATATATGCATAATGACAAGCAGTCATTAAAAAGAAAACATACAGGAGGTAAGCATGACAGACAGCTGGCATTAAGCTTTACAGAGCAACTTAAACCAAAAGACCCAACTAAAGGGAAACAGTGGTTATACCAGCTGGGTCAAAAACATGGTGAGCAGTGGTATCAGCTTGCAGAGACATGACAAACATACTGTCTATTCAAATGTTTGCTATTACAACACTTCGTTATCATGCTGTGACTCATAACCAATCAAGTATGACAGAATAGGAGATGACCTACCAGGAAGAATGGGATAAATTGCCTAAATCCAGGTGTGCAAAGTTTGTAAAGACTTATCCAAGAAGACTCAAAGCTGCAACTGTTGCTAAAGTGGCTTCTACAAAAGACTGAAGTAAGGGTCTGAATGCTAACAGGAATAAGAGTTTTGATTTTTAATAAATTTGTAAACCTTTTTGAAAACATGTTTTCTAATTGTCATTATGGGTTATTAAGTGCAGATTGGTGGGAAAAATGGCAAATGCATTCATTTAAAATCAAAAACAGGAACTGATCTACAGCACAAATGTTCCACTACTGAGCAGTTGTATGTAGCATGTTCAAGGGTAGACAGCTCCAGTGAGCTAATATTAGCCCCAAGTAGAGTACAATAAATGACAAATAGATACATAAAAAGTGCTTAATTACACAGTACTTCTGATACATTTGCTTAATTGATGGCACTATAATCAAGGCCTACTCTTAGGAAATTTCCTAGGTGAAGCTGAGTAATATAGGGAGTAGCTGATAAAACTAACTGGTTAGCAGAAATTGAAAAAAAACACACATACTGTATTGAAATTACTCAGCTGTATCTTCTTTATTAAATGTATTTAATTCAAATGTTTGTTCATGTTTCTTACTGTGCTAGATGTGTTTTTTGCGTGTTTCTTATTTTTTTATTCACATACTTTCACTTTTTGTAGTTTTCAATTTTCTTACAAACAAGTTCTCATTCTCATTGTATTACACATCTAAATAAAATAATTGTATTGAACAGAAGGACAAAACAGAACAAAAGGATTATTTGAAACAAATTTCCATGTGCAGGAATTCAACAAGAATATTACAAATGTAATTCTGAACAATGTTTGTTTAACCCACAGTAAGGCAAACATAAAATTTCTCAATTTTGAAAATGTGATTTTCTGGTATTCATTAAGATACAATAATTGCCAATATATCTACAATACTATCAATGATCATTTAGGATAATTTAGACTAAACTAAACTTCACCCAATTCAGATTTCCTTCAATTTCCTTCTACAGGACATCTGACTTTTTTATTTTAATTTCCCCCTTATGAATACATTAATTTTGGTAAATGTAATGATGATCACCCTGTGAAATTTGGTTCACAAAACACTGCAATATTTAAAGAGAACAATGTAAACATTTAATTAGTTAAAATAAACTTCATTAAACATTTCCACTTTGGATAACAGTAATATCATCTGAGTACAAAATGTACAATACTATCCCATACATTGAAAGTTTCATATTCATAGATTAGTTCTCAGTCCACTAAATATGGTTTTCACTTTAGTGGAGCCTAAAACACTTAAACAGTATGTTTGATAGGTGATAGAACTCGTCTGAATTACTGAAGTAGAGAAATAACTCCTTGATACATCAGCTCATCCTTATTTTACACAATTCAATGTACATACTGTATTAGGAAAAAATGCATGCTGCATGCAGAGTTCAACCTGCACAAAGTATTGCAGTATTCATATTGACAGTAAGAAGACATATTTATTCAAATTACATTCTTTGGATTAAATGCATTTCACTTTTCAGCTTCAGTCAGTGAAGTGCTAAACTTAAACACATTGGTATCATATGTCAAAGCAGTTCCCTTCAGGAAGACATTTTAATCTATGACAGGTTGGAATTTGATGTTTAAAACATCCTGTTTACAATGAAGTCATATTTCAAATACAGCAATAGCATTTTAAAACCTTTAAAATCTATCCCCTTGAAAAAGTTCTTGGATTAGAAAGCTAAACTGAGTTATAGCTCAGCCTTCAATTGCAGGAAGAGTCTTCTGATCCTCCTCAACTGTCTGCCTATGCAAACGTTTTGGTGAGGATATCTTCTTGTTGTTGCTGGTGAAGTGTTCCAATACCGACAGCAGGTGCTGGAAGGGGTGGCCTACTTACAAGTCTCAACTGCAAAAACATTAAAAAAGATTATACAATTTACTGTATCACAAAAGTGTGCCCTTAATTGACTATTTTAACTAAACTAATCAACAAGCAAGCATGCAAACTATATAATGAGATATCATTATAAAGCACTTAATATACAAAACAAATATTCAACCCTTTTAAGCCTTAAAATAAACCATACACAGGATAAAATATTATTTGAAAAATTGCAAATTAATGTAAGTTGGAGGTCAAGTCATATGTAGTATCTCACATGAAGTATTTTACTGATTAGATAGGTCTAAAGAAAAGATTGCCCATTTGCATGCGTAGTAATTTGTGATACTGGTTAAGAGGCTGAAATAAAAATATCAGAAAAATGCTCAACCTCTAATAAAATCATTAGTGTGACGCTTTAGAGATCTGTGCAAATACCGTTACTCTTTCTTATTAATAAAAGTAATATATAGATCTGTTTGTCGAGTTTTGGTCTAGGTGGATTGAGTATATAACCCATATTGAACCAGATGTTTTTCTGTTATAGAACCTGTGTTTTATGAATAGGTATTGTCCATACATCCCCTGTCTTCTGTAAATAGTTTTTTTTGCTATAATTGAGAGATAACCCAAAGAGATATATTGATCTGTTTTATGCCATGAAGAGCTTTTTTGATAATATATAAGCTATATCTGTTGTAGACGTGACAAAAGTCATAAACAGATGTATTGGATTGTATCTCTTTTCAATAAAAACTTAAATAAAAAAAAAGTAATATAAAATCAAATATGTTAAATGTGACATTTACACAGGTAAACAAAATAGATTGCCAGAAATAAAAAATAAAATTTGGAGAAGTCTGAATACCATAAGGAACATGACATGTGGTTTACTTTTAGCACAAGCAATGTAAACAAGCAATCAAAAAGTCTAATAAAAAAGTTAGGTTACATTGCAAATTGAATGTAAATCATGTGGCATCAAGCTTAAACTCTCTAAAGAACTGGGAACAATTTATTTAATTCTGATTACCACAACAGAAGAAAGACCATCAACAGCAGCCAAGTTTATTCCTGGGAAAAGAACATGTTTTATTCTGTTTGGCCAAGTTAGTGGAAACTATTTAGTCTTTAAATATGGAGTCTTATGTATCTAACTAATAAGTTTTATTCTTGAAAATTCCTAAAGACATGGATAGTTTGTTCTGAATTTTGTAATGCTTTCAGCTAAATAGCTAATACACATGCTCATAGACACTTGTAGTAGTAAGAGGGGTGGAGAGGTAGGGGTGGTAGGCATACAAGGTGGATTATGAGAATACATTAAGAAAAAACAAACACCTAAATTGTCATGATGGGCTTTAAGAACTTGCTGAGTAAGATACTACGATACCTAGCTCTGAAACAATGAAGTGTGCTTAATGGATTTTATGGTGTTTTCCTCGTGTATTTCAGGGAGTATTACTGTATTGGGCTACCCTCTTTCTCCATTTCTCTTTATTCTTCAACCCTTTCTCTCAACACTAAACTTGTTTTTAGTCTCTACAGCCTCTTCCACAAAGCTTCCCATCAAACTCTTCCAATCATAAATAACTGTCTAATGGACCTTTAACCAACCTTGGCATTTTGCTGGCATACTACAATACTTTCCAATATCCAGCATACACCGTTTAAATTAGTCCACACTATATTCTACTATGGGATTAAAAGTGGATTTGTTTGCCCCCTTAAAGTCCCTGGCACTTTCTTCCACATGCTCTGGTATGTGAGTGGGGTTGTGTTCTTATATATTCTGAAGAACATTAATATTTTAATTATTTTAATGTATGCCTTTTTCATTTTATTAATAAAAATCTAATCACAAAAAGGGCATTTTTTTAATTTATAGCTATAGAATTAATATATCAATTTGACCAGAATAACCTTTTGTAATGAATGGCTAACAGCATCTTTCAGTGTTTCACAGGATTTATTAAATATATCAAAATTAATTGCAAATTGTTTACAAATTTAAGGCACCTGATTGTAATCATTCTGTAACAATAAAACTGTGCATGCAATTCCCAAACTATTCTAAATACCATAGCTGCTTCAGCTTTTTTACTCTTAGTGAACGACTCAGAGTATTTTAACCCACTGTATCTGTCTGTGGAATTACAGCTGTACTGTGGCTGATCGGAAAGCCCTGGAGGATATTTATACCACATGCTGCCTCAGGAAAACCACAAGCATTTGCATGAATTCCACTCAGCAATGTGAACAGTCTATTTGAACTTCTAGCATCCAGCAAACACTTCAGAGCTTTCCCTGCATGGACCTCAGAAAGAGTTTCATCCCAAGAGCTATAAATGCACTCGATCAGTCCATCAAGTGCTCCCAGTAGAATTGCTTGTATTTATAATTACAATTACCTCACTGTAAACTGTTAGTATTGCTCAACCTGAGGCACTTTATGAACCATTTGCACTATATGTACAAGTATATTGTACTTGTGCTTTCATACTATATATTTCTCATTGTTTACTGTATTGTTATTATTGTTATCATATCATTGTATAGGAAAAGGTTTTGCATATTGAATCTCATTGTACCATAGAATGACAATAAAGGAATTTAGTTCAATTCAATAGAAGACAGCGTGTATTTACAGGTAATGATGACTGGCTTCTAAGTTGATTTAGAGTTCCAAGACCTATCCTCTTGGAACTGTGGGCTGTTAGAATACTGAATACTCAATGCTTGATGCTTGATACTTGAAGAATACAGATGTATACTCGATGTTATTTTTATTATGAAATGCATTAAATTATGTAAATTACATTTTACAGATAAATTCATTGAATTTAAATAATGTATACTGTTAATAATTAAAAACATGTGGGGGCACGGTGAAGCAGCGGTAGTGATGAGCTGGCGCCATGTCCAGGGATTGTTCCTGCCTTGCACTGTGTGTTTGCTGGGACTGGATGGATAGATGGATGGAATACTTAACCATGTATTCAATGTTCCTTAAAAATTTTGAAGAATCTGCGTTCTAAGCTTACAACTGGTTTTACATTTACTACAGAAGTTCTATTGTGGCAATTGGTTAAATGGAGAAAGAAAATAGAGGAATAGGAATTGGGTGTTGGTACATTTGACAGACACAGTATTGCTGCAATTAATTATTTTATCAAGGGTCACATGTGCATCCCAGCAAGCATCTTGCGGGTGGCAGGAACAATCCCTGGATAGTGTGCCAGCTCAGCTAACGCTGCACTACTGTGCCCCCATGTTTAACTCTTTTAGGGTGGATGTCGACTTTTGTCAACACAAGGGGTTGAGGGCAGATATAAACTACTGTAAAGTCAACATTCAGGGACAGAAAGCGAAAAAATCTGTAAACGTCGATAAAACCCAGCATTATATTATAGGTAGACTCTCTTTGCTAGGAATACTGTTAGACTCATTGACTTCACATTAAATCCCTGCGTATGTTTGAGCAGCATAGAGTAAAAAAACTTTTCAATGGCATCGACATCGGGCAAGAGAGCAAAGTGAATGTGCAAAGGAAAACACTCCATGCATGTTATTTATTTATTGCGTATCATTGCCGAATCAGACTCTAACTTAATGAAACCTGATTTTGATATAAAAACTAAAGTCAGGTACCTGCATCAGCTAATCGACCCCAACTGACAGGCCTACACATAGGACTACACAGACACTCCTTGACCTTCAATTTTTTAATTCACACAAGATGGAAATCAAAAAACGAAAGACAGGTACCTGCATCAGCTGATCATTTACCAGCTGATCGAAGTGCAGAACACGCTCAAGCCAGGTGTACCTAAGGCAATGTTCACCCTGGGAGAACTATAGAAACATACAGTAGAGGCGTGGGAGGCAAGCTGGCATCTGGACTGCAAACCACACGTTATGCTAGTGGGCACTAAGGTTTACCAGCAACTCAACTCCTTCAAGCTGCTTTTTTTCCAGAAAGTGCCTTTCAGCTTATGAGTGATGAGACAAACAAGTATGTAATAACTTGTGAATTTGCCTACTGTAGAGGCTCATGGAACATAAAGCAGAGTGACATTTGTCATAAATAATTATGTTATGTTGATGTATGTATGAAACCATTGCTTTGTGTGCTTCTTAGAAAACTGAGTTTTTGGAAAAATATTGAGCCCTGGGACAAATGGGATACAAAATAATTAGCCCTTTAAGAGTTAATATATGCTTTAATGCATTTTATCATGAAAATATCAAGTATACATCTTAGTATTCTAAAATGTTCAGAGAGCCGTAATATCATGAATGTAATGTATTCTGTGTGACAATCAGTGCCTGCATGCTCCTGTCTGCAAAAGAGAAAGCCCGTTTAAGATGCACGTGTTTATGCACACACATAGAATACAAAACATTTAATGTGAACTTGATGGAACGATATTCAAAAGTTAATGTTCCTTTTGTTGCTCATACCACTGCCTAAACCACTAAAAGTACATTTTTTCTTGCCTCCACTTCACTCTGTTATTTACCTGTTCCCATTTGCTGAAATTCTTCATTGTCTTTTAACAAAACACTCAACTGAAAGTGCCATTTATATTGATTTACATGTTCAAATATGCAAAATCCTGGGAGAAGTCAGGGTGAGACAGAAAGCTGACCGGGATTTCTGGAGCAGAAGTACACACGGTTTTGTGCATCTAAATTTTTTTTTGTGCGTACACACATTTTCACTTTTGTCAGTACACCATGTTTTAGTTTGACTTCTACGCACAGCGTTATACATGAGGGCCCTGATGTGAAATTTCTAAAACGTGCATACAGACAAAAAGAGTCTCGAAATGAGCATACGCAGCTTTGTAAACAAAAGTCAGGATTTAAAAAAGAAAATTTGACAAGAGAACCCACCCTTATGCAATATTTCAGAGAAAGTGGTGTGGTGGATGCCCCTTTGACGCTGGGACCGGGGGAGAAGCCATGGAATACTCACTACACCCCCTGGAACATGTGTTGGCAGCCCTCCTGAATTACATCGGGGCCACAGGTGTGGGACTTCAGGGCTGCACAGCTTAACAAGCCTGTGTTGGCTGGAAAGCAGCCACACCCGGAAGTGCAGCCTAATTAAGCCAATTACCACCTGGAGCACTTCCGGGAGGGCTATAAAAGGAGCCTGCAGCCACTACTCAGGGCGCCAGAGTCAGCAGGAGCAGGAGAAGGACAAAGCTGCCTTGGAATAGTGGAGGAGAAAGAAAAGTGTGTTTTGGGTGGTTTTCTTTTGATGTTTTTGGGACTGTGAAGGGCCAGTGGGACACGGGGGAGACAAGTCCCACGGCTGAAGAAAATAAAATCCCATGTCCTAAAATGTTATTTACAGCCTAATGGTTTGGCACAGCTTGAAGACTACCGTATGCAAATGGTCATAAATAAAGGGAATGAGCTTTTAGGGTCCAGCAGGAGTTTTTTGCCCATTAATATTACTGAGGTATGAGCTGACTTATGCTTTTAAGAGCCACTCTCTTGGAACTATATGCTGAGTTGGCCGCAGCATTAAAAAGACAGAAGGCCCAAAATCAGGCAGCACCTGTTCATATCAGCTTCAGCTTCATCATGCCGTTCAATGTAATGCAGAATGCAACACAAGACTTATATCCTCTAATGCATGTAGCAGTATCTGGATGTGTCAGGCGGGACGTTTCTCCCATTCAGTGAAAGTCTGCAGCATTATGACTGCATAATATACAAGGTTTATAAGCATTGTCCATATATGGTTGTTTCAGGGGGCAACCAGGCAGGATTCGAGGCACAATCACATAAGCACATTTAAAAGATTGTTGTGATTCACAAAAGGTAAAATGTGTAGAAATATGCATACACCAGGTTTTAATAATCAGATTTTTTTTTTTCATACATATTTTTTTTGTTTTTTGACATACATTTTCAAATTCTTATCCACGAAATGTTTTATAAATGAGACCACAGGAGTTCATGAAGCTATCTATACTAATTCAGTACTGGACTTGAGTGTAGGCATCCCCTAAAGGGATATATTATTATTCCAACAACGTTGTCAACTCAGCAGTCAGAGTTTGACTTATTTTAATATCTCACAAATATAGCATATATATTAACAATGAGAAAAAACACATGACCTTGAAATGTTCCTAAACTCCTATAAACATGACTGTGGAAAAATGAGAAAGTCTACTACCCAAGTAACAAGAGAATAAACAAAATTAATATGATATTTCCTGGCAGTATTCCAAATAATTGTTCTCAATATGGACTTGAACATAAAGTGAAATAAATAGGAAGTTAGGTTGCAAGGAGGAGTAATTGGAGTAAACATTTAAGTCTTCTGTGATGAGGTCTGTGTAGTATTGAATGCTGCTTTATTAATGCAGGTGACATAAGTGGAAAAAGTAGTAGACAGGGTGTTGTTAATAAAGAGGAGTACCAGTAACAGCACTGTAATAAATACTATTTAGCTTAGAGACTATGGAGGACAAGGTGGAGACCTCTAAACTGGGACTGGCAATACATCGTTAAAACAACCTTTGTATAAGATACAGTAACATAACACTCCATATTGCACAAACTAGCATAGACTTACCTTGCATGCTAACTGTTTTTCAAACCTAGGTGCTACAAATGTCCAAGGCCCCATGTTCTGAGGTTCTTCCTGGCTCCATATAAAATCTGCAAATAGAAGGGTTTTGTTAAAGTAACCTGTTTTCATAAGTTTTGTTTAGATGTTGTCACACATGTGCGCATGGGGGATAGTATACAGGCTCAGATACTGGTATTTATCAGCCAGACTGGAGGTGGGTGCTCTCATCTGATCCTCTCTCCTCTTGTTCCAATGCAGTTCAGCCAAAGGCCCTGCCTCTCAGTGACATCACTACCGGTCCACCCACTAACATCACTTCCATCCAACCATGACAACACCTTTTCCGGTACCCAAAATTCACCATCCTGCCACATCAGTTCCTGTTATGGCCTCCCTGACTCCACCTCTCCCTCCTATCCATCATACTTATACAGCAGACTCACCCTGTTAGTTCTGTTCAGTTGTGAACTCCATTCTGTAAAGATGTTGTTTTTTTTTTCTGCCAAAACTTTCAGTATACGGGGTAGCCATCCCCAAACCTTTCTCTTGTCTGTTTGCCTTATTTTTTACCATAATGTTTTCAGATATTCTAAATATACACCCAGCTTATACAGTATGCATATTGTAGGACAAAGTGGAATTACCCTCTTTTGTTTATCATGGCAAATGAGATGTACGGCTACAACCCAAAAACTACAGGCCTAACTTTGAAAGTCAGTTCAGCCAAATTGTGAGTTTCACAAATGGACCTCTCTTAAAATTCTCTTTTGATGTCTATAGTGAGAAGTCAAGCAAAATTACACCTTTTACTGGCTAACTAAAAAGATTACAATATGCAAGCGTTTTAGGCAACTCAGGCCCCTTCTTTAGGCAAGATGTAATCTTTTTATGTCTACAATTTAATAATACTACATCAGCCAGAGTTGATTCTAAGTATATTGGGAGAAGGATACCAAGGATAGAGCTGCCAGGCAAGAGAAAAAGAAGGAAGGCCTAAGAGAAGGTTTATGGATGTGGTGAGAGAGGACATGCAGGTGATAGATGTAACAGAACAAGATGCAGAGGACAGAAACATATGGAAGAATATGATCCACTGTGGCAACCCCTAACGGGAGCAGCCAAAAGAAAAAGAAGACATCAGCCGAAGTTGAATGACAATGGCAGTGACTCAGAGATGGCTCATTATCGTACCATTTACCACCAGTCTCAGTGAGCTAGATGATCATAACTCAACTTTGATAAACAAAACATTTAATCAAATATCAACTAAACGGTTCAGCTTATGTGCACCCAAGAATCAAAAGGAAAAATATTCATTGCATCATTTATAACCCAGTGTAAGCACCTGTAAATGGCTATCTGCCTGTTCCCTGCTTGGCTGTAACTTCTGCTCTATAACAGGACCCCTACTGCCTAGGGTGTGTCTGTAAAAAAAAGGTTGTAGCAACATTTACTCCAAATGATAAATGTTATGGTTTTGCCAGGACTGCACCTCTGGTTGCATTCAATTCAATCTAAATCTAAGAGCAGTCTAACAGTGCTGTAACATGTACACAGGAAAAATGCAATTACAGGTTTACAAGTTACTAATTATATATTGCATTTACATACAGATCTGTTTAAACACACCATAAAACTAAGCACTTCAAAACTAATTAACATAAATGGAATTTAACAATATGAGTTCATTAATAATATGCTGAACTATAGCTAGTTAGTCTTGCGGAGCCAGATGTGATCCTCAAAGAAGAATACACATCTGGGGACAACCTGCTAAATAATTTGTAGTGAACAGTAGCGAAATCCTGCACTACAAAGTCTACACCCACAGGGCTTCTTCCTAAAACACCTGCCCCCAATTCCTCTAGTCAATGAAGTTTAAACCATCAGGATATTAGGAAGAGAGAAAAGAAAGTGAGAAAAAATAAAAAGCTAAAATTGCTGTTATTAATACAGTAGCTCAATAGCACAAGGTAACTGAAGCTTAATGATTAATATGTACATTGTAATAAGCACTGAGTCAGCAAAGTCAAACACACAGACCACCGTAGCTACATGGCTTCAGGTTTCAGTAGTACTTCTGTCTGCTACACTATATTTCTGTCATTATGACTATGTGGCATAGCAACAGCAAACAGACTTTATATACTGTAAGTATTGTGGTCTATAGTCATCCAACATGTTAAAATGCTGCAACTATATTTTGCTGTGCATGTTTGTACTTCCAATTACACATTAATGTTAACTTACTTTAGTTACTTGTTTAGATGTGTGGTCATAAGGTGGATGCTGTGTAGCCTTGTCCATACTCTACTGATTTCGTTAGGTAGATATATTGATTCGAGTGTTTTGAGTACTGAAATGTGCATTTCCTGTGGCTCATTGTTATCAACTCTCTTAACGACAGTTCTTCTGATGGGATGTGACACACTGTTTACTTAAAATGCATATTTTGTTCTTCATATTTTCACCAACATAGCTGCAATTCTGTCAACTTTACTGTACTTTGATTCCTACATGGTCATTGTAACTGAACAGAGAGCACACATAGGACCTGCAAAAAAGTATTGTTCACTTTTACCACTCGTCCATTAATGTCTTTGATTATGCCAATGTATAATCTGGTGTTATAGAAATGTTTTCATTTGCAACAGGTTATGTTTAATTTTAAAATATGCAATGTGCTCTCTGCACATTTGACACACATTTCTATGTCTTTCGACTCTAGATGGTTCATCATAATCAGGATTGCTGTCTGTCGGACCAGGTTAATAAAAGCATAATCACTGTTTCTACTTTTAGTACCACCTTCATGAGGATTTGAATTGGTTTAGAAATGTAACGCCCAGTGAGCCAGTATTAAGCAAAATTCATTCATGGTTGTTTCCAGATTTTCAGCAAGACTAATGGCCAGTTCACAATGGAGGTTACAGTTTCTTTAACTCTTGTTTTTTATTTTGCTGTAGTTTTTGTATTATTTTGATATATTTGTTATTAAACGTTTTTCATTGAGCTCTTTCTTTTTGTGTTTTTCATTAATTGGGCAATTCCATGTCATATCAACCAATGGCCCACGCATTTCGGACTCAAAAAATTACCAGGTGCACCCATGTTAGTCAGGAGACACCTTGTATTATTTTTTTTTGTTTATGTAAGATCAATACTTTCCAGGATACAGCCAGTTTACTGAGGGGGGTGGGGTGTTGATTTTATCTGGCCTAATTTTTTCATCAAATTTCACAAGTCCATAGCTCAAGAACTAAACCATTGAGTAGGCTCAGAGTTTGTACGCTGGTACATTAATTTGTATAGTTGTAGTTTGCTCCAGATGACCCTGCATGGTCAAAGCAGCCCCTGAAAAATCGACCAAAATTGAATTAGTTTTTAGCTTAGCTAAGTTTAGGCCTCAGAAACACATATTTGTACATATGTGTCCCTCTCCCCATTGAGATTTTTAGACCTTTTTATATAGGCCTCAAGCCTATTTAAGGATTCAGGGTTTGTTTGAAGTTATGGGACCTGACATATAACAGTAATCTACTATAAGAGTAGGAGACTATCTGTAAAGGATTTGGACATTGAGAATCCAGTCCAGTAAGGACTTATCCATCTAACAGACCAAGAAACTAACTATTTTATGAAATCGTTTAAAACCGGCCTATTCAAATGTCTGCCTGCAGGCCACATGCAGCCCAGAAGCAATCTCAAGTTCAGCCTCTGGTCCTGCTAGAAATACAAGGAAAAAGTGAGAAAAACATATTTTGTGAGCATTCAGAAATTCCAACATACATTCCTACAGTAGTACAGACTATGAATGTAACACTTCACGTAACCTAACAACATTCAACCCACAATTCAGCGCATTGTTGTGTGTCTGGAAGTGGTGGTAGTAGTTCATAATACAGTGATTGTTTTTGTGACAGTATTTCAGCTGGTTGTGGTATCAACTGTGCATTAAATGATTCGATAATCAACTGTGTACTGAGTCTTAGTTATATTCCAGTTTCATCAAGTTAGTGTGAATGTGGGTTTTCATAAATTAATCTAATGGATTATTTTCACTAATTTATCTAAATCTAATTAATCTAAACTCCAATGAGAAACTCATTACAAGCGCTATCTCCTCACTCCTCTACCTACAAATGCTTAGATCCTCCACTTACACGCTTCGATCGTGGAGGATTCATGGGTGTTACTGGGAGGAAAATCAGTCATTAACACTCAAAGTAAAAAATGAATTACGAAGACTGTACTTGATGAGAACATGTAAAAAGTTTTAAATGTTCTTTAAAACTCAATCAAATTAAGCACTGATCGCTTTGCAGGACTATATAACTTTTTTGTAGACTGTAGAGCTCAGAATTATTCTATGGTTAATATTCTTCAATTTCAGAAATTTTATGTTTGTAATTTTAAACTATCAAGCAAAATTTAGACAATATAGTTCACCTACACAAGTGTTGTAATAATAGCATCACTGCCTCACAATAAGGAAATGCTGGGTTTGTGTTCTATATCCTCCATGCCTGATTTTTGTAAAGCGCTATATAAATACAAAGAATTACTATTATACTTGATGATTTGTCAATTTAAAATTTTAAATGTTATATTTTTTCACTAATGAAACAAAGCATAGCGCCAGGTCTCTTGGCCTCTATATACTGTCACAGTACCTTAAACTTGATCCAAATGCAATATATGTGTACCTCCACCTTTTTGTTTACAAAAAAGGCACTGCTAATCACATACTGTATGTGGTGATTTAAACAAACCTATTTTCCCTCACTGTTTAGTACACATATTTATGTGTGTTACTTTTTCACTAGTTATGGGTTTGGGCACTGATAGCTTTTGATAGTATTGATAGTTCTTTTTTACTCTGTTAAATGCATTTTGTGATGTGCCTGGGTTATATATGATTAAAATATTTACTTTATTTCAAAAGTGAACAAATGTTATTGCTAATATTGTGCACAATTTTGTTTTTATGCACTTTGAGATGTGACTAGGTCAGATATGACCAAAATCTTTTTTTTTTTTTATTGCAAAGTGGAAAAAAAGTATTGCAACTACCTCAGATTCTGTTCAGTTGTAGTTTTTTTATTGTTTTTATATACATTTATATATTTTATATATTTATGTGCCGGTGTCAGATGTGACCAAATTTAAAAGGCAATCAATGAATAAACATTACTTGTTTTTCAATACATTAATTTGTGTTGGTTCAAAATTTGTTATTAACTGCTGCTTTCCGGCCACTGAAAATGTCAGGTCCAGCTAAATTTCTTGGTATGAAAACCTTGCCCAACTGAATTTGTAATTAAATAGTTCTGATTTAAAAGCTGGGCCTGAATAAATGTTTATCTGAGAAATACTAAAGACCAGAATTAAGGAAGGGAATATTACACAGTTAGTACATTCCACTATGCCAAAGAGGAGATAAACCCTAGCTGACTTGGATTTCAGTTTTGTGTTGCTCATTTATATTCTTGTGTCTGTATATACTTGCATATATCCATCTTTTATTATGTTTATGTTATGAAAAAAACTGGATTATCTTGTCAAAAACTAGTCTATCAATATAATTAAACCATAAATAGAGAAGGTGATGGTTATTTTGGGTAGACTTCCACCAATTTATGAAATTTATTAATAAACTGAAATATGTCTCTCCTTAGTTTAGGTTTTAGAGCTAGAAAGTAAAACAGAGATACCCCACAACATTTATTTGTGGATTGTGCATAATGTTTTTCTATTGGACAGTACTGGATTTTGTGTTTATGTTACCTGTTTTTAGCCATACACTTGTATATTTGTAATGATTTTATAGTGTGAAGCCTTAACTGTGCACTTAAGAATAAAGTGAATTGATTTCTTTAAACACCGAATTTATTGTGGTTGGGAAAGTCTATGTAAAGAGATTTTTTGTGTCATTATTTTAACCCCAATGTGATGCACTACCCAGTGATAAAAAACTAGAAACCCTTGTTATAGACAGAGCATGCATATAGAAGGTTCCACATGTAATGTTTAGGTAATAGAAAATACAAAGCAAAACAAGTATCCTAACAGTATTGTTTGTATTTTATTTCATCCTACACCAGGAAGCAAATGTGGCAATGTTTACAACCTTATGGAAATAATCTTCAAAAAAATATGGTCACCCAAAGGGTATGATTAAGATACTATATTCATTTCATCATATGTCCTACAGTTTATTGCTCTTTCAGGTACAGAGGTCAGCCAATCATATTTAACCATCATGCCAAAACAAACATTTATTATAACACGTAATGAAAATTTTACAAGTGCATTGGCTTTCTTCATCATAGTATCTTCCATAAAACATGAAACCGGCAACAATATTTCCATCTGAGTATACCATGTTGACGTCAAGTTCATTGTATCAAATAAATATTTTACCAATGTCCTGTAGGTTAAAATTTTTCAAGTACAAAACTCCACTGATTCTTCAAATGGCCTGAAGTAGCGGTGGAAACTGAAAGCAATTGAATCATTTATTTTCCCGATGTCTATGTGCATGTTGCCGATATTGCAATTAAATTTACTTAAAAGGAAATGCTGAGCTATCTCTGAAGATTAAAAAATTAAATATTTTCTTCATAAAAGCAATCAAAAGAGAGTAGGGACAGATAAGGTAAGCTAATAATAAATTTCCATCCGCATGATTCATAAGTTAAAGCAAGAAACACTTTAAAAAGTATAACAGGGCTATTATTTAAAGAATACTGTGTTACAAGTTAATCAGCCGTGGTAGGCTGGCGCCCTGCCTGGGGTTTGTTTCCTGCCTTGTGCCCTGTGTTGGCTGGGAATGGCTCCAGCTGACCCCCGTGACCCTGTAGTTAAGATATAGCATGTTGGATAATGGATGGATGGATGGGTGGATGGATGGAAGTTAATTAGACTAACACAACAAAAGAGTAAGAACTTGTCCACAACATATTTGTTAGTATAATTTACTTCAAAGCCATTATCCAGTTAGTACAGTGATGTTTAAAACTTTGCAAATACATGTTTAAGTCCTCTATATATTGTATTTATTAATATGTGATCAAATTAAATTATTTAAGGTTTTACATTGTCAGGTTCTATTTACTCAGAGTTATACTATAAAATATTTTTTTGTGTCAATGTCAGGACATGTAACCCCAACTGAACTTAATTTAAAAAAAATGGGTCTTCGTGCATGAAAATAATTCTTAGTACTCCAGATTAACACTTAAGAATGAATTGTAGAGCACATTCTCTTTGTTTGCATGGTTTTCTCCTGGTTCTCCGGCTTCCTCTCATATTTTAAGAATATGCACTTTCAGTTAATTGTTGACTCTAAATTTTCTCTGTATGAAGATAGTTGCATGTGTAAATGTAACCTTTCTTGCACCCAGAGCTACCAGGTTAGTCTCCAACATTCCATGAACATGCATTTGAATGACTAGGTTAGATATTAAATGGATGAGTGAATGGAAAGTCCAACAATTTTTCAACCCCAAAAGAAATACTGTGCCAAGATTAGAAGTGGGTTGTACATGTTTGACATACAACAAATACTGTATATGCTCATAGTTTGGGTTTACACGAGTAAATTAAAGTTGCATATCATTTCTTATTTATCTGAAACACAAATAATGCAACTTTTTTCTTCCTTATAGATTGGGATTTACACATTCTGTATATATACTTACATTACCCATTACCTCATTAGCAAAAATTTAATTGGACTTATTTGAATGCATTCATTCAAAAATAAAAACATATAAAATATAGATGAGTCGTTAACAATTGAGCCATTAGGTTTTAAAAATTTCTCACTGATAGTTACATGTTTAAAGTTACTGTTTAATTTCTAACCTTTAGCACTTTTGTATTTGCCCATTTCTTGCTGTAGAAAGTCCAAGGGAAATGGACAGAGCTCCTCCAGACGGATAAGGGCAGTGTTATGCTGAGAATTCCCTGACACTTCTCGCTGTTTCAACAAAGCATAGTAATGTTTTCCAGAGCAAAAAACCACTCGGTTCACACTGCAAAACAGAAGAACATAATTTATGAAGTTAGAATTTTATTATCACTTATTTCACTAGAAAGTCAACTTAGGTATTGCCATAACAAATATGTCACATCAGGAACACTTAAATATCTTATGACGTACAAATAAGTGTTAGAAGCCTTTAATTAAGACATAACATTATAATGAAAATAAATGCATGTATTCAATTAAATTGCTCCTTATCATTATTCTCCCAAAAATCATAATTCCATTGCCATTACTTTCTACTAGTATTTATATGTTTTTCAAATTTAATTCATTCACTATAAAATGGTAGAGAAGGCTGAATAGTAATATAAATTAGAATAGAAAGATTCAAATTAACTCCTGTGCTCCACCATCACTTACTAAACAATTCTTCTTTTCAATTTATTTGATAGGGAAGCTAAATCACTTGAACCAACAAGGTCACAGTGGTTCATCACTTCATGTAACACAAAATCAAGCTGAATAACCACCTCATCAATAAGACCTAATCACTAATCTCCTAGCAAATACGCTACATTACAATAACAATGTGTCATCTGTTAATACTTTCTATCTAGGTCCACATGTAGAAAATCCATGGAATATTTCATTGTAAAAATAGAGTACAAATAGAAAAAATGTTTTTTACCAGCATGACACCAATTGCCAATTTTCTTACATCATGACAATGATTTTATTTTCCGACAGGAAAGTTTGAACCTGACTATGGCCTTAGACATTTCTCAAATACTATATGTCTGTTTCATCTATCTGTACTCAAGTCCCTTACTATGTTATGAATTCACCTTGTTTTCTTTGTATTCTCTTCAGGAAAGTAACTTAAATTGAGCTGAAGAGAAGATTTTCTGATCCAAAACAAACCATCCAGGTTAATACACCTGTCTTTCTTTCCAGCAAATCTCTCCTACATACTCTGGCCTCTAAGAAAAACCACAAAGCAACCCTGAATTGCATGTTACAGAGGCAATGGCAATAATAAAGCAAATGGTGATTGGAGATTTAAAACAATGTATGATCAAAACTACACCATCAAATTCTGTTTAATTAGGTATAAAAGATATACAAATACTTCAGCCTACTGTTTCTGTACTCGCAGGTAGTGAGCTAGAGGCTGAGTTCTGAAATTGATGACTGCAAGGCCTTTCTCCTTAAAGATGGGAGCGAAGGTACACTAAAGGAACACACTTGAAAAAAAATTTTCTGTGATATAATAAATGGTTTAAAAATAAAAACAAAATTAGAGACACATAGCCACCATAATACCTAATGCAGCTACTTATAAATGTCAAGGCTGGATCTGTTGATATTATCCCATTGCCAGTTGTTATTTGAATTGTCGAATGGTAGATATGTTTAATGCAACTAGATACCTTTTAGCTCTTCACGTACTGAGGTAAATTATAAGATAAAGAATGGGTTTCAGCCCAAGTCTTGCCTCACCTAATAACTAATAGATCATGATTACCTTCCTGAGGCTGAACCTGGAAATTAGGAGTCCTTTGGTAAAAGACCACTTGGACACACTGCAGTTTACCTATCAGATGCTGGAGTTGAAAATGCAATTATCTGTTTTCTCAACAAGGCTTATTCCCATCTGGACAAAGCTGGCAGCACTGTGACGAATATGTTTTTTTTTTCATTTCTTCATTAATTTCAATACAATCCAGTCATTGTTCTTAAGCTCTGGGATATGCAGTAGATGAGCCTATGGAGATCTGAATAATGGACATTCTGTCCTGCGGGCCACAGTTTGTGAGGTTCAAGAACTGTTTCTAAAGTGAATAACAGCAACAGGAAGAACCATCCATTAGTCTCGTACTATAAATATAACACCAGGTCATGTCATTTGCTGAAATTCTCCAATGCCTATGCACTAATATGGTATACTGACAAAGGGGATGAGACAGAACATAGGTGCCAGATGGAACACTTTGTCCTTTGACGCCAAGATAATTGTCTCAACTTAATATCACCAAAAATAAGGAACTGGTTATTGATTTTTTTTTACTGTACCAAACAGCCTCTACGCAAAGTCACTATTCTGGGAATGGATATGGAAATACTAGACTGCTACAATTACTTAAAGGTCCACATCAATTACATCTACACAAGAAAATGCAGAGCTGACTCTTTTTTCTTAGCAGGTTCTTCCTTTAATATGGGTAGTAACAATCTCTACATGTTCTATAACTCTGTGGCAGCTAGTGTAATTTTCTACTCTGTGGTGTGCTGTGCTAGTAAAATCAATTTGAAGAGATCCCCACAGAATCAACAAGCTAATTAAAAGGGCAGGCTCAGTTATGGGATGCTGCACACTCTTGACCATTGGGAAGTAGTAGCAGAGGAGAGAATGAATGCATGTCATCTCTCAGAAACACTATCATTAAGTAATTTTAGCCAACAAATTATTCAGCAGGTGGGTGTAAGGAAACCCTACTGGGGTTCCTTCATATCTACTGTAATATTCCTTTAAAGTCTCTCACTATGACTACTCTATTATGATTGCCCAAGTCACTAGGTTTTTGCTCTTTTTTGTAATTATTTTGTGTATTTGAAGGGGTTTATTTTTGTTTTAATATTTCTATATTTTTGAGTTTCTGTAAAAGCTACATTTTCCCAGTGGAGCAAATAAAATTATTATCTATCTTTTGTCCATCTTTATGCCCAGAGGGGACTGGGCAGTCTAATGGTCTGGAATCCCTACAGATTTAATTTTTTTCTCCAGCCGTCTGAAGTTTTTTTTGTTTTTTCTGTCCACCCTGGCCATTGGACCTTACATTTATTCTATGTTAATTAATGTTGACTTATTTTATTTTCTTACTGTGTCTTTTATGTTTCTATTCTTCATTATGTAAAGTACTTTGAGTTACTGTTTGTAAGAAATTGTGCTATATAAATAAATGTTGCTGTTGTTGTATCAGCAAAATTAAATGCCTTGTCAAAAATTACATCCTTTTGGAAGCTGGATAATGAACTGAAAGTTCACTTTCCTGAAGAGATGGTAAATCTAGCTTATAAGATAATGGTAAAGGAAAGCACCTTTTATGAATTTTGTAAAATTGGAATATGAGAAAATTTGAGCACATATGTTCTTCATAGGCATGAAGACTCCAAGCCTTAAAGTACAGCCTGAAAATGCCTAAATGATGCCTGCCAATCCCCACTCTACAATCAGCATGATAGATAGATAGATAGATAGATAGATAGATAGATAGATAGATAGATAGATAGATAGATAGATAGATAGATAGATAGATAGATGCAGTGCAGTGCAACTTAAAAAATGCAAGGTGGAGAGTGCAAGGCAGATATAACAGTCAATAACTTTGTATAATGTTAAAGTTTACACCCCCAGGTGGAACTGAAGAGTCGCATAGTGTGGGGGAGGAACGATCTCTGCAGTCTGTCAGTGCAGCAGTCTGTCGCTGAAGCTGCTCCTCTGTCTGGAGATGATACTGTTCAGTGGTCTGGAGATGATACTGTTTAGTGGCAATTTACTAAAAGTGAAGTTACTTTAGCTGCCAAATAAAACACTGCCATCTACTGAATTCTGCTTAACTCACTGTTTACCCAGTGAAGGGATGAAGTGGATTCAGCTGCATGATAGATAGAAACAAAAGGTATAACCTAAAAATACTTTTAAGTTACCTTTAAAAAAAAATAAAGAGAAAAGAAAAAAAATGACTCCCTAGATACTTCAATCTGTCCTGTCAAGAACTGAACATTCAAAATTGAAACTTTAAAAGATGTTATAAAAATCAAATTTCTAAAGGACTGATTTATATATTAAAACTATAAATATGCATATTTACATATGCCACTATATAAAAGAGGTAGCAAAGTGCCATGTTGTGTGGAGTTTGCCCACCCAAATATATCTGCTCTTGGATTTCCTTACACATTGCCAAAATAGAGTGTCAGGTTAATTGTCAGCTTTAGATTGACCCTGTATAAGTAAGGGTGTGTGAATATGCATTGCAACAGACTGCCATCCTGTCCAAGGTAGTTCCTACCTTGTGTCAGAGATGTGGCAGACGTAGACTCTGTCTCCTGTGACTTTGACCTTTACCAAGCCTTTTAAATAATGTTAAGAAGTAAATCAAAAAGCCAATAACTCCTCCAGTTCATATATGTGGAAAAATAATTTCAGTTCCAAGTGCTCCGAGATGCCTGATGACTCATTATCCCTGAGGGTGTGGTAAGGCTCTGCCAAGTTGATGGTGATTTTTTAATTATCTTTCTGAATCTTAATAGGCTCCATTGTTGTGGTTTTATTGTAGCCAGCCGTGTAGCCCACCACATTTTAGACTACAAACTGAATGATAAATTCCTTTTCACAAAATATTGTTTAATTTGCTCAGTTCTTTATAGTAGAACTTGTAAAAAAAAAAAAAAAAACACAACACAGGCAAATGCTATTAAGATGAATGTTGTAGAACAATAACCAGTAAGAATCTTACTTTTTGGGATCCACAGATGGGTCACCTATTACTGGCTTAAAATGTGTTCCAGGAGCCATATCTTGTAAAGATGACACAGCACCCTAAATTTTAAATACAATTTAAAACTTCATTAATATAAAAAGCAAAAACTAGAAAAACATATAGTAAGTTCCAAAATCCATAAAAGATTTAAATGCAGTGAAGATTGCTACTTTATATAAACTGTATATATGCAAATTAATTAATAGTGACAGATACTATAGATAATGTGAAAGATGTAAAATATTATTACCGGAAATCGAAGTAGCATTTTTGGGGAGGCAACAATTAACGGTTTCCGAAAATTCCGAATCATTTGTCGCCGCAGAAGATGAAAATATTGGGCTGGAGTGGTAGGGTGCACCACAGACATGTTCACATTGTCTCCATCCACTCCTTGTTCTTGGCTGTCACACAACTAAAATATACACAAGAATACAGTTAACTGATAGAACCTGAATACTTCTGAAGATGCTTGAGCTCAGTGATGATTACAAGGGGCTGCTGACCTACAGAATGCAGCACTTGCCCAGAAGCAATATTTGTTAGCCCACACACTCAGCTTGCATGGTAGCACTAGTATGCTACATACAGTATATTAAAAACATTTTCAAAAAAGTATTATATTCATAGTTTATAATGTATAAAGTTGACTAACACCAAAAAAACGATTTTACATTGGTTCATTACTAGGTTACTGATTACAAGGTTTTCTGAAGATAATGGTGTGCATCTTATTTTGGGGATGAGGATTTTGCCGTCCCCATAGATCTGGTGACCATGGTGAAAGTGGATTCATGTGGATTCAGGGGCTGCAGATTTCTGGATTCTGATTCCAGCACCCTCAGCTGCATAGTTGGACTTGGTACTCCAACACTGAATAGATTGATTACATCCCCATGGGCAAATGCTGGAAGGAGGTTCATACAGAACTGCACTGTCTAAAGAAGTGCCCAGTATGAGAATTCTGACCACAGACTTGTTGCTACTCTGAAGATCCAGCCTATGTCCAGTAGGCTACCACCTACTAGGAGAATGAGACTGGACCTGGACAGACTCAAAGATCAGGCTGTTTCTAATGAGTCTGCATGCAGTTTGTGTGAGGAACTTGCAAACTTGGGTGAGACTGCTGATCCTAATGTGATGTGGGAGACCTTCTGTGACAAGACCCCAAAGAAGGCTGAGGAGTGTGTTGGTGTTGCCAGTGTTCCCAGAAGGAGGTGTTTCACCTCGGAGGGTAGCCTGGATATATTCGAGAGGAGTTGCAGCATACGGCTTGATGTCAACTAAGGTCTGTACCAGGAACTGAGAAGGACATCTGAGAGGGCTCAGAGGGAAGATAAGGAGGCATTTGTTAGAAGAAAGTGACACACCATCTAAGACCTTCTGCTTAAGAAATGAAGCTACAATTGTGACCCCTACTTTGAGCAGCTGTTTAAAGCCGATCCTCCAGCTAGGATGTTGGACATCTCTGGGTCCGCTGTTCTTGAGGACGATTCCCCGATTAGTTGTGAACCAGCCAATCTCATTGAGATTGCACAGGTGGTCAGGCAGCTGAGGAAAGGGAAGGCTCAGGGATCTGTGGTATCCGGGGTGAACTTTTCCTTGCTGCTAGTATGGCTGTCCTCCTTGCTTTGCAAGCAATTTTTGCTTCCATTTAGGAGATGGGCGTACTGGAAAACAGGCCTTGTCATTCGTATTTGGAAAGGGAAGGGTAATCACTTGGATTGCAGCAAATACAGTGGGATAACACTGCTCTCGGTGCCGGGTAAGGTTCTTGCTATGGTCATCCTTGATATGATCCATGATCACTTGCTCACCTACCAGCAACTGGTGCAGTCTGGTTTTATGTCTAAGAAGTCTAACATTAACTGCATCCTGACACTGAGGGTTCTTATGAAGCACATACGCAGTCTTTGTCAATTTTCATAAAGTGTTGGAATCATTTGAGTGAATTTCCCTGTGGGGCATCCTGACACTTTGTGGGATCCTCCCGAAGTTAATAATTCAGTACTGTACTATGTTTTAAAAGTACTGGCTCCACAGACTGTATTTAAGTCAAAAGGCATGGAAATGTTTCACAAGATCTCTCCACTAATTCCTTATGCCATTTTTGTATCCTTGATCCATATGTACTGGAGTTACACATGTATTTACTCCTGGTCAGTATGTCTACCCTTACCTTCTAGACCAGGGGTGGGCAAAGTAATTCCTGAAGGGCCGCAGTGGCTGCAGGTTTTTGTTCCAACCCAGTTGCTTAATAAGAGGCACTTATTGCTCTAGAAACACTTCTACTTCATTTTAGTTATCTCCCTCATTAAGTTTTTGAACCCTTATTACTTATTTACGTCTTAAACAGCTGCATTCTCGGATTTTAATTGCTCCTCATTAACAATAAGATGCAAATGACAAAAGAAACCAGCAGTTATCCATTTTGCTTGTTACCCTTTACACCTGTGTATTTATCGTGCACTATTTTGTTTAGTTTAGTTTAATACTTGGAAGGAAAGAGAAGAGAAAAAAGTGACAGATTGAGAATTACCCATCCGTTTTATACTTCAAAGTATTTGGATGATATCCTTAGAATGGAAAAAAATCTAGGATATTAGAATGACTTGACATAGCATAATTAAAGCACTAACAAGCCATGAAATGTAATTATTGGCAAGGATTGTTTTCTAATTAAGCAACTGGGTTGGAACAAAAACCTGCGGCCACTACGGTCCTCCAGGAATGACTTTGCCCACCCCTGTTCTAGACTCTGAGCACCATTTCTTTAACTAGCAACAAAAAAGATTTCTGGTAGGTAGCATTACAGTTAAGATCCTTTTTGTTTCCAGTCAAAACAGTTAATATTTTAACTCTGGAAAAATGCACATGATGTTATTTACCTGAGGCTATCTTTAGGCATAGTTAACAATGCCTGTCATCATGTTTTTGAACATTTGCCAGTTTTCCAGTTTTAAAAGACAAAGCAACTTATTCTTTGACTGATTGCATATATAGGGTCTGCAAGTAACATTTCTGAAAAATAACCACACATATCTGGGTTTAAGCTTTTTGAGTCTCTCCCCTTTTCTCCCTCCTTGTGGCTAATTCTTTGCACTTCAGTGAAAAAATTTGGGTGGAGTGAGGGGGAGAGCAGTTGTATAGGCTATTACTGGACTTTGGTGATGTCAGAATTAGATTTTGATACACAGTACACATTTTGGGCAGGAGAGTATTTAGTTTTTGGCATTGACATCATTTACGCATTTATTATACTTTAAAAAAAGGAAAATATGAATCAGTAAAAGTAAGAAATATAACATGAAGAAAATAAATGTTCAGAAAAGAGCAAGGCCAGTAAAATGTTTGACTTTACAAAATATAATGAACCATGGCATCCTTCCATATACTGTACTGAAAAAAAGTAAACTTCTTGTAACACCTGGCTAAAAAATATCAGGACTTCGCATTCTTTGTGGTGTAAGGAAACCTGTTGAATTTGGGGATGTATAGGTGACTAATCCAGTGATGATAGATCAAGGGATGAGCCAGCCCTTTTTAAACACCCAGAAGCAGGGGTGTGCTCAAACTGGTGATTCTGATTGCTGCTCTTTGTGTTTCTACCACGACAGAGCAGTGAAACAGAAGAGTCTTCATTTTCTGTCCTTGATATTTAGTGTAGCCAGTTAAAGAGATGATGCTTGTCCATAAACACATCTACATGTACATCTAATCAGCTAGTTAACATTATGTAGACTGAGAGACAAGCATTGACTGGAAGGATGAATGAATGTTGCTAGTAACAACAGATAAGCAAGTAGTGTAACCAATCAAATTGATTAAATTCAGTGACTCCACATTTCTGAAAGATATAATACAATACAATGCAATTTAATTTTATATAGCCCAAAATCACAAAAGGAGTGCTGCAATGGGCTTTAACAAGCCCTGCCTTTTGACAGCCCCCCAGCCTTGTAAGAAGACAAGGAAAAACTAAAAAATTAAAACACTAGTAGGGAAAAAATGGAAGAAACCTTGGGAAAGGGAATTCAAAGAGAGACCCCTTTGCAGGTATGTTAGGTGTGCAGTGGTTGTAAAAAAAGGGGGGTAATTACAATACAATACACCGAACAGAACACTTAATACAATATAACACTGCAATAGAAACTTTACAAGAACAGAGCACAATTCAACAGTAGATGTAATACATGTGCATACATGAAGTTTCACCTGCATGTAACAAAACTCATTTTGATTTAGTTTTTCTCCTTTTTATATCTTGACCATAAAATTTCAAAAACTCTGATTGTATGGCCAAGGTGTCTCTATGGGTTGACCAGTGCCATCCTGGCCCTAATATGGTCTTGGGCCTGGTTTGGAAGATTGTCCCTTGGGTACTGTGTGTGTGTTTTAGCCATCTTCTAAATGAGACAAGGGGGTTTAGAACATGGAGGCACCTATATATTGAGAAAACACTGAGAGCAATATTTGAAAGGACAGCATGCTAGTGTATATGAATACATCTGAATAAAAAGCTTCTCAATAAATCCACATACCTGCAGAAACCTCTCTATGTGACATGAAGAGTGCTCTGGTCCAGCGCCATCATAACCATGGGGTAAGAGAATAACAATTCCACTCTGAAGGAGCCACTTAGCTTCTCCTGTAATAAATAAATGTTAGCATGAATGAGTGTACAATGGATCCCACATCTTAGAGCACCAGGTGTAATGAAAAGGATCAGATTAACAATAATGTTATAGATAATACATCTGACATTTCTTCACTTAAATACATCTGTACAAATTAAAATATTTAAACAGATGATGCACTGCAAGCTAGCAAGGGGTATTGTGCTCACAGCCTGCAAATGAAATAGCTTGACATATTTATGTGCTTTTATCCTTATGAATATAAACTCACCAGCCACTTTATTACGTACACCTGGCTAATACCAGGTTGAACCCCCTTTTGCCTTCAGAACGGCTGTAATTCTTCATGGTATAAATTCAACAAGGTGCTGGAAACATTCCTCAGGAATTTTAGTTCATATTGATATGATAGTGTCCCACAGTTGCTGCAGATTTGTGAGCTCCACATCCATGAAGCAAATCTCCCATTCCACCACATCCCAAAGGTGGTCCACTGGATTGAGATATGGTAACTGTGGAGGCCATTGGAGTACAGTTAACTGACTGTCATGTTAAAGTAACCAGTCTGAGATGATTTGAGCTTTGTGACATGGCACGTTATCCTGCTTGAAGTAGCCTTCAGAAGATGGGTACACAATAGTCATAAAGGGATGGACACAGTCAGTAACAATACTCAGGTAGGCTGTGGCATTTAAATTGGTACTAAGAGACCCAAAATGTGTCAAGAAAATATCCCCCACACCATTACATCACAACCACCCTGACCTGTTGATACAAGGCAGGATGGATACATGCTTTCATGTTGCTGACACCAAATTCTGACCTTACTATCTGATTGTCACAGCAGAAACTGAGACTCATCAGACCAGGCAGTGTTTTTCTAATCTTTTTTTTTATTTTATTGATTTCATTGTAATCATTTCATACAGATAGATCAATTTTTACAAAAAATAGGATTGAAAACAAATCAACCCCCACCCCTGAGAAAGAGCATGGCCAACGGAGTAAAACTTAAAGCTTGTAAAAATACATAAAATTGATGAGTTTAATAGGTGGATAAAGATAAATGGAGAAGAAAAAGAAATGGGAAGAGAATCTACTTCCTCAGTGCTTTAAGAGCTTATTCTAAAATACTATTGATTAGATCCTGCCAGGTTCTGAAAAAGTTCTGCACAGATCCTCTAACTGAGAATTAGATTTTTTCCAATTTCAAATAGTATAAAACATCAGTTTCCCACTGACTTAAAAGAGGAGAGTTAGGATTCTTCCAGTTCAGCAAAATAAGTCTGCGTGCTAATAGTGTAGTGAAGGCAATCACAGTTTGTTTGTCCTTCTCCGCTTTAAGCCCATCTGGAAGAACACCAAACACAGCTGTTAATGGGTTAGGAGGGATTGTGACACCAAGGCTGTCTGAAAGGCAGTTAAAATTTTTTGTCCAGAATGATGTTAATTTGGTGCAGGCCCAAAACATGTGACCCAGTGAGGCTGGGACTTGATTGCAGCATTCGCAGGTTGGATCTTGCCCTGGAAACATTTGGACAGTTAGATGTGCTCGATATATAATTATGAGTTGAATAATTGTATGCTTTGTGCATATGGAGCTCGAGTGAATTCTCTACAATGCTACCCCCCACTTCTTTTCTGATATGTTGAGTGATAGATCTTTTCCCATTGTCCTCTTGGATCTTTGAAAGGGAGGGACTGTAAAATAATTTTATATATTGCAGAAATGCTGTCTGAGCCCTCGAAACTGAACAGTATTTTTTCCAGCATAGAGGAAGTTGCGAGATAAGGGAAATCAGGCAGGTTCTGTTTAACAAAGTTTCTAATTTGAGGATAGTGAACGAAATGTGTTGCTGGAAAGTTAAATTTGGAATGTAATTGTTCATAGGATGCAAAGATGTTGTCTATATAAAGATCTCTAAGTAATTTAATCCCAAATGTTTTCCAAATATTAAAAACTGCATATGTTTGCGAGGGTTGAAAAAGGTGGTTCTCATGCAGAGATGCCTCAGATAAAAGATTCTTCATCTTAAAATTCTTTCTACATTGATTCCATATTCTAAGTGAGCGAAGCACAATTGGTTTATTAGTATATTGGCGATAACTTACATTTATTAGGGCACAAAGCACGGAATATAAAGAAGTACTGCAGGATTTTATTTTGTGGAGGCTGGCCCGGACACAAACAGGCAGACACGTTCATGTCACCCACAAACACGTTTATTTACACTATTTACACAGTTCAAGGTGCACCAAAAACCCCCAAAGTCCCCAAAGACCTGGCCACACAATGCCTTTCTTCAGACCGCCTCCTTCTCTCTTCTCCAGCTCAGTCCACTCCTCTCCCGACTCTTACCTTGAATGAAGGGAGGCGGCCCCTTTTATCATCACCCGGATGTGCTCCAGGTGGGTTCCGGCAATCTTCCATGGACACACCCCCGTGTGGCGGAAGTGCGGCAGCATCCCCGGAAGCACTCCGGGTGTCCCTGCTCCTCTACCCCCAGCACTTCCTGGTGTGGCGGAAGTGCTGAGGTCCAGGGCTCTAAAGGCATGGGGGCCCACAAAGGAACCAGGGCGGTCGCCCCCAGATGGTCTGGGGAAGGCGCAAGTCCTCCTTCGGTCCTTCTGGGTGTCCCGGCTGGGTTGCCACCCCAGCCACCTCTGACAATTTCAATTACTGATCAAGCCTGTGGATGCTCATCTATTTGTGTCAAGGTTTCTATAGCTTGTATGTTTGCAGGCCCAGTAATAAAACTATAAGTTAGGTAGAGCCATGCCACTTTCTGCCTTAGGTTTTTGTAGGGTCGCTCTTTGGATACGTGGATGTTTTGAGTTCCAAATAAATGAGGTTATGGTTGAATCTAATTGCTTAAAAATTATTTATTGATGTATATTGGAATGTTTTGAAATAAAAAGAGAAGCTTAGGAAGGATCTTAACAATGTTAATCCTTCCAGCTAGAGTGAGATGAAGGGAGATACTATATCTGATACCACAAATGAGACTGTTCTATGTATGAGAATTCCCACACCTCTAGTTTTCTTTGTAAAGATGGAATGGAACATTTGGCCAGTCCAGTTTTTTTTGCAGCTGGAATTGATACTTGCTTAGTAAGTGGGCCTCCTGTAAAAATACTATTTTAGCGTTTAAATCTGTTAGGTGATTGAATACTTTCTTTCTCTTTAATTTGTGATTCAGGCCTTTAACATTCCAGCTCACAAAGTTAACTGTCCCATCATGGAGACATTGATTCTGAATTTTTGATGTCATTTTGTAGTCTTAACTGGAAGTGTGACAGCTTTAACCTTAATTTCCAATTTTCCCACGAGTTACTGTCAAGCAGCCTATTGTTATAATTATAAGGATTAAAAGGATAGATTAGATATAGCTTGCTCTCTTTCTCTCCCCCACTTATCCCAAATTTTGCCTCCCCACAAGAGGCTGGACCCCACTTCACAAAGTCCCAGTCCTCTGACATACCTAGAGACAGAGCACATCCAAAACAAAACAAGCCCCCCCCAGCAGCGGCATTCTATCTATTGCCAATAAAGTCTAAATACTATAAGCATAAAATATAATCTTCAACAGTTTGGAAATATTAAGACAGTAAACTCAGGGAATGGTGTTAAAAAGTGGCTCTGGATAACCATAGTAAACCCTAATGCAATAATAGCAATAACAATAAACTGAGGGTATGATGTTAAACAGTCTCCTTTAGAATAGTTAAAAACAAAACAAAAAAAAAGACTACTTTAATTTCTTCCACAACTACGTCTATAATTGTAATTAAAACATAAACAAAAAATGTCAGAGAAGAAAAAAGGATGTATAATTATGGTACCCGTATCGTTGTAAGCGGATCAGACAGTAGGTAATATCTTTTTGCCATACCATCACAGGATGTGACTCACTATCGTATTTCAAAAAAGCATTGGGATCAGCTTTCTTAATTCCTTTTCTGCTTCCTCCGTTGAGGAGAAGATGTGATATTTGTCTTGAAGTTCCACTTTCAGTTTGGCAGGATACAAGAGGCTGTATCTGATATCGACTTTCCGTAACTGCTGTTTAATGTTGTAAAAAGCTGCACGTTTAGCAGCTCTTGAGGGTGAGAAATCAGGGAAAATACGAATGTGGTTACTTCAAATATAATCTCTTGTTTTTTGTCTGAGAAGTGCCATTACATTAAGCTTAAATTGTAATCTCTTGAAGCGGACAATTAAAGACCTAGGTTTAGAGGTATTTGATCCACATATACGATAAGCTGCCAGTATCTCGGTATCTGATTTAAAGTCCTCTCCAATTATTTTTTAGAATAGTTCAGCTACAAATTTCACTGGGTTTGGACTTTCACAATTCTCAGGTAGACCTTCGATTCTAATATTCCTCCTCTATCTATCTTCCAGAGCCGCAAGTCTGTCTCCCAGTTTTTTGCATTCGGAATTCACAGCTGTAGCTTTTCCATCGGTGTTAGATGCCAAATGTTCTACTGTTTCAATTTGAGCCGTGAATATCTCCCTAACTTTTTCCAGCTGATCGGCAAGTTCTCTCAGTTTAGACACATTTTCCTTGAATGTGTTCCTCAGTGTTTCTCAGCATATCTTTAAAGACTGCATCAAAATGATTATAACTGTGTTTTTCCAAATATTTATATTTCTGCCGAATCTCTTGCAGCTCCAGCCGCAGCTTCTCGTTTGTCTTGAGCAAACTATTTATTTCTTTCTTCATATTTTTCTGAATGTCTTTCTTGAGCTCACTTATGGCCGTGGCCAATGCTGTGATCATTTCCTTCAGTTCGGACAAATCGTTTAGGCTTTTGTGCTCCGCAGGTGAAGTGGCAACCCCCGCTACAGCCGATGCCTTCGGCTTGCAAGGAGTAGATGAATGTGTGGATTGCAAGGCCATCTCCAGTTTCAAGTGATCTTCTGGAATCGGCGAGCTATCATGACCTGCATCACTTGCACCTTCTCTCCCATTTTCGCTCTCAACTGGAGATGTTGCAGTGGAGCGGGATCCTTGGAATCCTGGGAAGTCTGTGCTTTCGCCTGCCTGTTCCAGGTCAGTCTCTGAAAGGCCGTACCTTACACTTGGGCTTGATGTCTGTTTTAGGTTTCTTTTCCGTTTCTTTCTGACCCCCTTTCTTGTTACTCATGTTTATATACTATAGTAGAAACTCTTCAGGTTGGGTAAATATAGGATACCTCGGGATAATAAGAAATAAGAGAAAAAATAAAGTCATTGCTAACGGAGCTCTGCTTCAGACGTCCATTTCCCATAACGGAGGAGACCAACCTTGTTTTCTTCTGAGCGTGATGATCAGTAGTGTTTGTCTGTTTTTCTAATCTTATATTGACTAGTTTTGGTGAGCCCATATTAATTGTAGCCTCAGTTGTCTGTTCTTAATGAACAGGAGTGGCAAACAGTGTGGTCTCCTGCTGCTGTAGCCGATTTGCTTCAAGGTTTGAAGTGTTGTGTTCAGAGATGCTCTTTGGCATACCTTGGTTCTAACAAGTGTTCATTTGAGTTACGGATTCCTTTCTATCAGCTTAAGCCAGTCTGGCCATTCTCCTCTGACCTTTAGCATCAACAAATTATTTTTGCCCAGAAAACTGCCACTCACTGGATATTTTCCATTTTTGGGACCATTCACTGTAAAATCCTAGAGATGGCTGTGTATGAAAATCCTAGTAAATCAGCAGTTTCTGAAATAATCTGACCATCCAGTCTGGCACCAACAACCATGCCATGTTCAAAGTCACTTAAATTACCTTTCTTCCCCACTATGATGCTCGGTTTGAACTTCAGCAGTCATCTTGACAATGTCTACATGCCTGACTGCATTGAGTTGCTGCCATGTGATGGGCTGATTAAATATTTGTGTTAATAAACAGTTGAATAGGTATACCTAATAAAGTGGCCAGTAAAAATATATGGTTTTAGCATAGTGAAATGCCTGTTCCTTAAAACAGATGCACCATAGTAAGTCTGTCTGTTTTAATCACTGTGCATTTTGTTGCATTTGTTCATTGGACATTCTAGCCCTTACATCCATATATTGCTGCTACAAAATATATTTAAATATGATCTTTGATCCAGAGTTCTCTGTCAAAAGTTTCATGTGAAAAAAAGAGTACACCATGGAAAAATAACTCATACACCGTGTTAAATATAATTAAGCAATAATAATAATGAACTTTTTTATTTACATTCTGAGTTAAACAAGAATAAATGCAGAAAAAGAAAGCTGAAAATACAAAACACATCAGAGCACATTAGCACATACAAACTGCAAAGTCAAAACAAATTCTGCATATTTATACACAAAATGTCCTTGAGATAAGCAGTAATACAAACATTGTCAGAGGGATAACCTTGAGCTACAGAATACCCAAACTCCGATTATTTTAACATGCATGCTTATTAGACCTGGTGTTGTGGCTCTTTCATGTTGCTTTCTTCTCTCTGTCTTTTATAGTCATAGTTTGATTATATAGTTCTAAGTTTTTTTTATACTCTCTTTCTCTTCTGAGTGTTTATGGTGGCACTTAATCTGCCTTTACATAAAAGTGTTGTCACAAATGATGGACCTATGCCCAGACATCTACCTGTATATTTTTTGTTGTCTGTCTATAAATTTATCCATTTCAGAATGCAACTGACCCAATATAATTTTGAGTCTTAAAACCACCTATACAGTCAAAATGATATGCATCTTACCTTACTTCCTCATCAGCATGGAAATATATTTTATATACAATAATCAAAAAATTAAGGAAACACTTAAATCACACATCATATCTCAATGAACGAAATATTCAAGTGGAAAATTTTTACTGAGTAAAATAGTGTAATCTGTTGAGAAGAAAATGATGCAACAATGGTCAAAAGAAACCAAAATCACCAACTCTTTCACCATCACATCAAATAATCAAATGAAAAATTCAAATCACTGGCTTATCCAACTTGTGTAAATTTCATCACAGCAACTCACAATGTGACTCAGAAGTGTGTATGGCCCCCACTTGTCTGTATGAATTCCCAACAACATCTGGGCATGCTCCTGATGAGACAGCAGATACTGTCCTGGGAATTTCCTTCCAGACCTGGATCAGGGCATCAGTGGGCTCCTGGAGAGTTTGGGACACTGCTTGGTGGTGCTAGGTGCACAGATACAGAACATCCCAGAGGTTCTCAGTTGGATTTAGGTCTGGGGAATGTGTGGGCCAGTTAAGCATTAATGTCTCAGTCAACTAGGAATTGTTTACACTCTCTAGCCACATGTGGCCGGGCATTGTCCTATACCAACAGGAACCTAGAGCCTACCGCACCAGCGGAAGGTCTGGCAATGGCTCAGAGGATTTCATCCTTGTACCTAACAGCAGTCAAGGTATCATTGCCTAGCACACGGAGGTCTGTGTAACCCTCCAAGGATATGCCTCTCCAGATCATCACTGAACCACTGCCAAACCAGTCATACTGCAAGATGTTGCAGGCAGCATTACATTCACCACAGCATCTCCAGACTCTTTAATGTCTGTCACATGTGCTCTGTGTGAACATTCCCTCATCTATGCAGAGAATGGGACACCAGTGGTGGACCTGCCAATTGTGGTATTCTTAGGTGAATGCCAATCAAGGTAAATAATGATATGCTGTGACCACAGGTCCCCCAAGAGGACTCCTAATGGAGTTTGTTTCTGACAGTATAGTCAGAAACATGCACAGCAGTTGCCAACTGGAAGTCATTTTGTATTGCTCTGGCAGTGCTTGCCCTGTTCCTCCTCACACAAAGGAGCTGATACTGGTCCTGCTGCTGGGTTGATACCCTTCTACGGCCCTGTCCAGCTCTACTGATATCTCATCCATGCTCGAGACTGTACTGGGAGACACAGCAAACTCCTTGCAACATCAAGTATGGAGGTGCCATCCTGGATGAGCTGGACTATCTGTGCAACCTGAATCAAATGCAGGTAGTTCCTTACGCTACCAGTTGTGACAAAGATGCTAGTAAAATGCAAAACTAGAGAAGAATCAGCCAGGAAGCATGAGGAGACAGCAATTGTATAAAGCCACCACCTGCAAAACCTTTTGAGGGTTGTCTTGCTGTTGCCTTTTCAGTGCACCTGTTGTTACTTTCATTTACACCAAAGCAGGTGAAGTTGATTCACAATGTCTAATATTTCCTAACTGGACAGACTGATATACACACTAGCTATGTTAATAAGCTTCACCAAGGACATTCTGTAAGACTATGGACTTCAGTTATAGTGCCATCAGTTAATCAGTAATTAACAGAAGTACTAGGTTATCAATTAAGTGCTCTTCTGTATACAATATTTCTAGGGTTTTTCTGTTTTTACCAAGGGTTAATATTATAGGCAGGCAGTGTGTTGTAATGGTTAAGCCTTTGGACTGAGGACTTTAAGCCCTGAGGTTGTTGGTTCAAATCCTACTACTGACACTGTGCGACCTTCAGCAAATCTCTTCACCTGCTGGGGCTCCAATTGGAAATACAAAAGTAATGCACCCAATTGCATCTCAAATGTTGTAAGTCACCTTTTCTAAGGGTATCAGTCAAATAATAAGTAATAATAATAATATCACTAGGTCACTGGAGCTGCTTACTATTGAACTTTCTATACAACATTATCCATGAGTTCCTGTATTAGATCAATTCTTGTTTGTTCCTGAAGTTCCCAGTGACTTGGCTTTTCTTGATGGTCATTGCAAAACACAATTTTACAGGAAAGTGTATTATTTTGATTTGAAGCAGGCAATCTGCATGAATAATGTGAAATTTGAGTAAACATTACAGTATTATCATTACTAGATATTTATAATTTTTTATTTGTTTATGTCATTCACTCAAGTACAGTATTTCTTTTTGTGTTTTTTGTCAGCTATATGTAGTCTCCCTTTAAACTCAGCAGATGCAAATGTATACGGAAAGCATTTCTTTAAGTTTATATACGAAAGTGCCAGTAATCCTTAGCACTACACTAATGTAAAACACAGAGGAATAGATTTGAGTGTTGTGACAAAATTTCTATGGCTTCCCGATTAGACATTCATGCACTGCGATGTAAGACCAATACAGTGGTTTATTGCTCAATTTAAGAATTGTGATCATAAAGTGGTGGGGTTTGTCAGTTCCCCTTGTAGTTTGTTGTGCTGCAACCAAGGGATGGATGTCGATGGAGAGGAATGGATAACTTAGGTGAGAGGTGATATGCATCTAAGAATGCTGTTAGTCAATAGCAAAAAAACAGCACTTGTTAAACATTGAGCTTTGCATCTGCCTTGAGCTTCAGAGAACTTATTCTTGTCATTTTATTTCCAGATACTGCCCTGTCTTTAGCTGTCCATCTGTCCTATTGGTGCTATTTATGTGGCCCACCAATCGCAACTACTGTGCACTTTGTTTGCATAATTCTGTATGTAACTGCAGTGAAGAAAATGTATGTTAGCATAATATTAATAAGTTATTGATAATAAATATATTAGCAACAAAAAAAGCAAGTGTCAGCTAATTTTCCTTTTTCTGTAATGTCACCAAATTTCAAATCTGTCAAAGCGTTTTTGAGATTTTGGGGTATTTACTTTCTTGTTTTGGGGGAGGGTTACCCCTCTGTAATAAAATAATTGAAATGTCCATTCTTAATGAATACCTAGTTCCTAGATGTGCCATCCTGCCAAATTTCAGCATTTTAAATAAATGGGAAATAGTATTTTTATTGATGACTGTCTGCGTGGGTTTCCTCCGGGCGCTCCGGTTTCCTCCCACAATCCAAAGACATGCAGGTTAGGTGGATTGGCGATTCTAAATTGGCCCTAGTGTGTGCTTGGTGTGTGGGTGTGTTTGTGTGTGTCCTGTGGTGGGTTGGCACCCTGCCCAGGATTGGTTCCTGCCTTGTGCCCTGTGTTGGCTGGGATTGGCTCCAGCAGACCCCCGTGACCCTGTATTCGGATTCAGCGGGTTAGAAAATGGATGGATGATTGAGTGAGTGAGTGTGTGAGTGAGTGAATGAAGTCATATATACTGTATATAATGTTAGGGCTGCTATTCAATTAAAAATGTAATTGTGATAAAAACAAACAATTGTTAATTGAAGTTAATTGCATATTAATTGCAATTTATCATATTTACTTCAGGCTTATTAATATTTTTCTAGATTTGAGAGATAAATCAATGATTAATTTCTAATAAAAAACAGTTTTAATTATCACTTGCCTATGCATATTAAATTACAGCCCACTAGGCTCTAGTTAATACACTTACTACACTTAATAAAAACAAATTCAATCAAATTGAATATTATGTTTTACGATCTGGCACAGTACATCTGTGGATCTGAATCCTTATTATGTAATAAATACAGTAACTAGTAGTAAATCGCATCATATAAATCCATCTTACCTCCGGAGATAAAGGTGTCAAAAATAATCTGGGCTCCATTAAAAAAATCTCCAAATTGAGCCTCCCATATTGGCAAAAGGGTAGGACTTTCAATGCTCATTCCATACTCAAAGCCTAGTACTGCTTCTTCGGACAAAGGACTGTTGCACACCTAAAAATAAACAGGTAAAGTCAGTGGAAAGGCTCCAAACTGAAGTTTTGAAGTCAACATAAGAACACATTGTTTTTCAAACTAACAACTGTTATCAACATGCACTTATGGGAAATTTAGGAATAAAATCCGCCTGGCTAAAAGCAACTGACATACAGTGCCTGTACTAGGTTATTTTGTACACTATGCCACGCTTATTAGTACACCAACTGTTTGGTAGCTAATCTGTGTGGCTAAGTCATCCATCCCTTATTATCTGTGCCCTAGGCGAATACTTATTTTGCCTTAACGGTGGTACCGTTTGAGCTTACATATGGTTAAAAGTTAACTAGAATGAAAATCAAAAGCAGCACAGTAAATGAGGACTGAGTAAGGGAACTATTGCAGCAGCTATGTATATTTTAGAATCCATTGTTGTACAGCTCTATTACAGTACTGAATGAATGCTAAAGAACTGTAGTATGGTGAGTTTAAATCAAAAACAAGCAATATAAGCAATTAGTAGTCTAACTTCTGGGACAAGCAGTAAGTTTTATCCAGTACAAAATGAGAAGAGAAAGCAAATGTTCTAGGCTGCAAGAACTTTGGCCTTGAAAAAGGACCTGCAGTAGAAATGCAGTAAGCGAATGGTCTAACCTACAGCTGATAAACAAGTAAAATTATTAATCAGTTTAATGTAACTGAAATGTTTGGAAAAACATCCAAGCAAACTCACGCCTTAGATGATTCAAAAACCATCAACTAACTCCTAGCATACTGTAAAAACATAGCTAAACCTCCTCCTTCCCTAAAATTTGAAATCGCCTAACAAAATATAAACTTATTCTGGATCCTTGTTTACTTCTTGGTTTCACATTATTTGGTTGACAAATAGTGCTCAGAAGCGGCTAGTGATTAATTCTAAAACATTATCTAGTCGCTTGACATTTAGGGACCATTAAAAGTCTATCTAATAAACAGCTTGAGGGTGGACACTGTAAGTAAGTCATTATAATATTAGAAGGCTAGCCTGTGGTTTGAATTAAGACTATTACATATTTCAAAATCAAAGAAGTTCAGGAAATACATGACATTCTTAAACATACTAACCAATATGGCTTGTCTTCTACTAAATCTTATAGCAAATTGCTACACGTACATATAAAATCTGCATAGATTTCCTCCACACCACTATGCTTTCAGCCATATGGTTTTTATACATAGCAGAATCCTTAAAACACATTTTTATGTCAACTAATAGTATTATTCAGCATAAAGGGATAACTACAAGACAAAAAGAATTATTAATGCCTATTATAATTTAACTATGAATATCAGATTATACCAAAGTAAATGAAAAAGTAAAGATCTGGAAATTACACATTCACCACAATGGATAGTTATAACGCAACGATCACAATACAACTTATTTGCGATGACTCCTGGGTAGTACAGGCAACACAGTGCTCTGCCTTTTGTCTTGTGAAAGCCAAGGTCAAATAAACATGGACAATCTGCTGCAGGATTGCATCATTGTTGAACAACATGCAATAGTTACATTTCTTTGTACAGAGGGAGTGAAAACTGCTGAAATTCACCAGAGAATGATGAATTGTGCAGACCAGTAAGCTGTTTTGGTACCTATCCTGCAGAAACTTTACAGTATACCATGTCATCATGTACTATGGCATGTGCAGATGCATAGCTGATATCCAAATGTGCAGTGACAGCGGACAACGTAATCTGCTGATTTTCTCTGATAAATGCATTCGCCATGTCAATGTGGGCTTGTGTACGTAATGTTGATGGGCAACAAGATTGAGTTTCATCAATTAATATTTGTTCTTACTACTTTAAATCTTTCTAATCACTCATTATCTTTTCTTTGAGTCATGCTGTTTTCACTGCTCTATTCTATAAACATTTTTTGGTGGATTTCAGAAGGTTACTAACTTTGCCAAAAGAAATCTCACTGTGGCATGCTGCTCAACAAAGGTACAAATCCACAGCAAAGTGCATGTATTCATTTGACAATGGCTTCAACTAGATTAACGGCAGAGTGTTGCACTGCATATGTTCAAACTACTCATAAGCCATCGTGACCATGTACTGCATCAGCTTTTATCCATTATTGCATAATTTTCAAATTTGCTTTAATTTATGATTTACCCTTGTATATTTTCATTCTTTCATTTTCTGCCTCTTAACTGAGACAAGGTTGTGGAGGCAACAGTCTTAGCAGTGAGGCCCATAAGTCCATTTCCCCAGTCACACATGCCAGCTCATACTGTGGTATACTAAAGCTTTCCTAGGCCACCTGGGATATATAATCCTTCCAGGGAGCCCTGGATTTTCCCTAGGTTCTCATCCTAGCTAGTCGTGCCCATAGAACCTCCTCAGAGAGGTGTGCGGGAAGTATCCATATCAGATGCCCAAACCACCTCAACTGGCTCTTTTCAATATGGACTGTCAGCAGCTCTGCTCCACTCCCAGATGTCAGTGCTTCTCACCCTGTCTCTAAGGGAGAGTCCAGCCACCCTGCAGAGAAAGCTCATTTCAGCCCCTTGTACTTGTGATCTCACTCCTTTGGTTTATTATTCAAAGCTCATGATCATAGGTAAGGGTGAATAAGTAGATCAACTAGTGAATCAAGAGGCTCATAATTCTGACTCAGCTCCTTCTTCACCACTGTTTATCAGTTAAAGTGACTGGATAACTGCGCTCTGGGCCCCAATCTCTCTGTGAATCTGACCATCCCTTTTCCCTCACTCGTGAACAAGACCCCAAGGTACTTAAACTCTTCCGCCTGACACGGTAACTCGCTTTCCACTTGGAGAACAGTCCACCTTTCCCCTACTGAAGACCATGGCCTCAGATTTGGAGGTGCTGGTCCTTTTCTTGCCAGTGCATACTGCAGTTCCTAGTCCGATGATGCCAACAGGACCACATCGTTTGCATTAACCAGTGACGATATTTTAAGGCCACCAAAATGGACACCGTCCCCTCTCTGGCTGCATCTTAATATTCTTTACATGAAAATCATAAACATATATATAATGCACAGCCCTGGCCGGAGTTCCATACCCACAAGAAATGGTGTTGATGTTTTTTTTTAAATATGCAGACACTTTCCAGGATCCCCTCCAGCCACTTCAAGTCGTCATGTGGTGCATAAGCACATATGGCAGTCAGAGTCCTCCCCTCCGCAACCTTCAGCTATACAGAGGCAGCCCTTTTATTCTCTGGGACAAACTCCAACATGAACCAGCGAAGGGCTCCAAAAAAAGTTCCTTTCTACCCAATGCCTTTCGCCCTGGGCAACTCCAAAGGAGAGTCCAGCATCTGCCGAAAGGTTTGGTTCCAGAGCCAAGCAAATGGATGGACATGAGCCCAACTATATCTAGTTGGTAGTACCTGCCTCACATACCAACCCCAGCTCCATCCTCCCAAAAGAAGTGACATTCCATATCTTAAGAGTCAGTTTACATGTCTGAGTTCCAGTCTGCCAAGGCAACGTAATGTAATGAATGCAACTCCAAGACTCTTGCCTTTGACCGCCACTCAGATTACATTGCACCCAGCCCCTATTCCTCCTGAAGGAGGTGGGCCCACATGGATAATCCCATGTCGTGATTTCAGGCTGTGGCTGCCAAGTGCTTGCTTGCGAACACTACACCCATATCTGGATCCAGATGGAGCTTCATTAACCCCATACTGAGTGGGGCACTATTTTTTAATTCGTGCATCAGCATCATTAGTGGCACTTGAATCACTTTTTATCTGCCCCTCACCTTGAACCAATTTGCCTTGGGAGGCCTTACCAGGACCTTCAGCTCTGGACAATATAGATCCTAGAGTCACACAAACCTCTTCACCATGAAAAGGTGGCGATTCCTGGAGAGGCTAGTATATTTTGCAAACGTATAATCATTTTGAACACTGCTTTACAAATAAGGAAGAAAAAATGATGAAGGATATAGAGGAGTCTTTAGGTGAGTGGTGAATATATATTTACTTTATTATTACCTCCAAGAAGGACTTTTGGTCAGTTACCAAGTTATTCAGAGGGATGTATGTGTCATCGGTTTCCTGACAGACCACCATTGCATGCCGCTGGCTAAATGTTCCCCGCCCGACATCTTGTCCACTGATGCGTATATTAAATCCTTAAAACATGAAAGGAAACAAGTTCAGAATATATGCTCCAGCCTATATTGTTAATACAATAACAGACAGTGGAACATTTTTAAAAAGGGCAGTCAGGTTTACTGACCACTAGAAATGTCTTTTATAGTCAGAATAAAATCATCATGATGCTACACTTGCAGGTTCTCCAAGTCATCTGTCAGAATTTAAAATGCTACCCTATGTTCTCTATTTAATTTTAGTAGAAGACACAGTAAGAGTCAAATTAAATACTTTAACCTAAATCCATGTTTGGATAGTTTGCAAATTCATCCCATTACTATATATAGCAGCGTTTATTTAATGTGACACAGTTCTACAACTATCCAAATAATTATGTCAGAAATATCTTAATTTATACTATTGCACAAATAGTGCTCTTTGAAGGTTCATTAACTAATAAACCCACAATATGCAATGAACAAAAATACAGTTCTAAAGAAAAAAAAACAGCTGAAATTCTATGACATTTTTAAACATTGCTTAAACATCATGCACCATAAATACATGAGCCTCTGTTTTAGAAATCTTTATAAAGATAAAAAAATATCACTTTTGAAGAAAATTTTCGATTATTAGTATATGCAATTTATAAAAAAGACTTTTTTACATTTTGAATGCATTTAGAAATGTGTCAAATAATACAATAAACTAAAAATGTCATATGATCTGTGGCCATAATTTATAAAATACAATCATGTTTAAGCTGAAAACTTTTCATCCTAATTGAAAGAATAAAACAAAAATATATAATGCTGAAAAAATTAAAACTAAAGTAAGGAAAAGCAAGCTGAGTTTATGAAACTTATTATTATTTGGAATCAGCTTTGGATTGATCTATTACCAAATTAGCTACTCTTTCTCAAGGTAGTTGTAGGTTCAAGATATTCTGAAACATCCTATAATTGATCCATCCATCTATTATCCAACCCGTTATATCCTAACTACAGGGTCATGGGGGTCTGCTGGAGCCAATACCAGCCAACACAGGGCGCAAGGCAGGAAACAAACCCCGGGGAGGGCACCAGCCCACCGCAGACATCATATAATATAAACAAAAAACCTATTCTGACAATGTCCTAAAGTGGGTCTTTCAAGGATCTATATGCCTTTTGTTTTAGATCATTTCCCATGCTTGAAATAAATCCTTCCATGTGAATTATTGAAAAGCACCGTGCAATTGATAAGAGCACTTTTAAAGAAGTTGTTATATAGGCAGGGTTGGAAAACAGTAAGCTAGAGTGTATTTTCACAATGCAGTGGAGGTTCCTGCCTTGCACTGTGCAACCTTGAATTTGATTGAGCAGGATTGAGAATGTTATGTTACTCCAAGGTTAAATTAACACCAATGTTAAAATTTCTGAACATATCAGTTGCCTGCATGTCTTTCTGGATATGAATAACTCAAGTATGATCAATGACTTGCAAATCTATAAACTTTAATTTGAGACTATGCACACAAGCTACAGCAAGTTACAGTAAGTCTGCTTAATGCATGTTTTTTTTTTCACAGGGACAAGACCAATGTCATGCATTCCTATCAACAATACAATGTAATATTCTTTGGAGGCAAAATTATTTTAACTGGGTGATTATAATGAATGCATGACTGGATATTTGTCAAATGCTACCTAGTAATCTATGCAAATAATGTTTCACTAGGGATACAGTAACCAAAATGAGGATGGACAAAGGTTTGTCTTTGAATTTTGTCCAGGTCCATTTGTAAAGATTCTTCTGATTCACCGAGTTTAATGGAATGTAACTCCTGTATATAAATACAAAATAGTGGGGGCTGTTACTCTGATCCCTACAAATACCCACTTTTGATATCGAATTTAGACAAACAGAGTCATCATTAGCCTGCATTTAAACCATTTTTATATTTATTAACACAACACACACTGAATCTCTGTCTCTTGTAAACTGATTATAAGCATACCATTTGGTACCTTATCAAAATTCGTTTGAAAGTCAAGACAGGTAATATGCACATGTTCTGCTCCGATTAAATGTTTTTGCTGCTTTCATATGAAAAAGAAATGTCACAAACAGTAAGAAGCTGAAAACATGTGTCATCAGAATTATATTAAACAGGACAAGGGCTCAGTAGGGACTACAGTGACAGAACCCAATGATGGCAATTGTATAACATCTCTATAAGTCACTGTAGGCAGATGGGAATTGGCAGTACCAAAGAAGCCCCAACATAAAGTAACTTGCAACTATTGTAGAAAGCTTCAAAAATACCCCCAAGATGCTAGATGATATTGGGTAGACTCTTCTTAGGGTTGGCAACTTCAAGCAGACTGCAGAGGGCAGATGACCTACTACATTCTAAATGTGCATCAGCTTCAAATAGGGATAGTAAACCTTCATTTGTTTCATCTGACTAGTTTAAAATTTGATATTTTAAATGATGACATAGAGCTTTACGTTATAGATTTAATCATACCTAAAAATAATGTACTTGCCACACAATAATGTGCTCAAGTGTTTAATAGACTTAAGAGACCATAAGTAAAAAGAATCACATTGTAAGACATGCTTAGTAAATAACATGTAACACTGGTTTTAAGAGGAATCAGTCAATAAGACAAACCGATGCAAAAGAATGCCAAATGCCACTATAAAAAATAGTCTGAAGAAAGCACACCTTGGAGAAGTCACTGTGGATAAACTCACTCTAATTAACCAAACATTGTTACCAGTTTAATTGGGTAAATATTGGTTGTGAAGAGGTAATAACGTACACTTTACCCTTCAAATATCATATAGACCTTCATGGAGCAATCAATTCTTTAAGCAGCTGGTCATTTATCAAATGGCAGATACCAGTTTGGATATGTCATTTGAAGTCCTTTTATTGAATAACTAACAGCAAGTGCAAAATACAGATAATGGAGCACACCTCTCACAGGGGAGTTTGTTTTGTCTCTTCTTACATCGGCTTTATAAATTCACAATAAAGTAAGGTTTAGACATTTTTGTATCGCAAGCAAATTATCTAAAATAAATAATAAAATGTAAAATTTCACAAATAAGAATGTACTGTAGTCAGTGCATTTCAGTATGTAAGAAGAAATAAGGAAAGAAAAGCAAGCAAGAGCTCTAATTTACTAAAGTATTCACTTTAAAATTGCCTAGTAACCCATAACTAGATTAAGGAGCTTAGAAATAAATGGAGGGATGGATTCTAATTATACACATTTCATATCACCTCAGTATAATTATTTGTGTACTCTGGGGAAAGATAAAAGAAAATCTGATCCAACCTTGACAAAGAAGGGAGCCAAACGCCATTGCTTCAGCAGTAGACCAGTCTATTCGAGTCCCTTCTTCTAGTTTCTGAATCCTGCCCTAAAACATTAAAATAATAAAGTATCTCTAATATCTGTGCTCACATTTTATAACATCTTTCTATGTTAAACTACAAATACCAACCAACCCCCCCCCAACCCCGCACCAAAATGAGACAAAGGCTATACGGTCAATCAACCATCTATTTCTCCAGGTTTACAATGTAAATCTTCATTAAATAAAAGTAATACTTTTTACAGTATCTTCAGAAAATACCACTATAAATTTGATTACATTCATTTGAACTTTGATGGATGCAAAAATAATAAGTATCTGCCTGTTATATCACTTACTTGGACATGGGTCTTTTTCAAATGACTGTGAAGCTGGATTTCCTCAGGGACTGCAACAGATTTGGCCCCAACAAACCGAAGAAGGTCTATAGAAATTCCTGTATCCCAAGTTGTAATTTTGGCTTGAGGTTCCACTAGCTCACTCCAATGGGCCTGAAGATTCATGGGAGGGGGGCTATAAAGAGTCATATTTGACAAATGCTCATTCATTTTGGAGAAATGAGAGCTCTTTATTTCTGCAACCTCCTTCTCAGTCATAAGACCCTCTGACACCAGATTTTCAGCATAAAAATCAGGAATACTTTTTCGGGATCTAAAAGAAAAAAACGGATCAGATCATTTGCCACCTGTGTAAATATATTCTCTATAACATTTGTGCTGAACAGCTTTTCCTCAAAGTCATGATTACACCTGATGAGTCAAAGTATGTGTTAAAGTGCTATTCTTTTTAAAGTTCAAGTGCTTTGTCTTTTTGTCATTGAATTTGAGTGACAGCAGTGCATGCATGTGTGTAGAATCAGCAAGGACTACTAGAGAAAAGAACCTCTTTTAAAGGAGTGTGTGCCCCTGCTAAAAATAGATTGACTGAATACCAACTAGCTCATTTGTACTTTAACTAACAGAGACTGTAAGGAAAATATAGACAGACAACAGACAGGAATATGTAAGGAACACATCAAACCAAGGCATAGTGTGTTGTGTTCTCCCAGTACCAGGCAATAAGGTGCTATTAAGGTGCTAACAATCTTAACTTTTGTAACTGTTAAATGAACCTGAAAGACCCTGCTGAGACCATCTCTAAACAGATTTAAAAGATAATATAATCTGTCTAACAATCACATCCAGTATCCCTATTTGATGTTAAAAAATTCTCAAATCAAATGGTTCACACAGGGAGAGCATAGTGCTAAAAGCATGGGTTGTAAATGTTACATTTTGTAAGTAAGGAGTATCCATGATGTATTTTTATGCAAGTATGGGCACCAATGGGCGATAATATAGTAATAATGCTTAGGTACATCTGGATTAAGAAATATGGGACAAGGCAATATTAGAAAGTTGTTTTTCCTTGTGTCATCTGAGTGGTTCTGTGTTTCTTTTTTTGTTGTTTTTAATAAATGCTCTGCCCTCCCTTTACTTTATTTTCAGCCTGTTTGATTTTGGTGAAATAGAGTTAACACTATGCATTTTTCTAAGCTGTGTGGCACCTGTAGAAACAACATAAGTGTGTTAAAAAGTAAGCTTGCATATTGATAGGATGAACATTAATATGTTAGTGTTTTTGTACAAAATTACTTATCTGCTCAACTGTGGTTTTAAAAAATAATCTTCCCAAAAACACCATTGCATTATTGAGAATAATATATTTTACAGCTTTACAAAGCTTTGGATTGGTCTTTAGCTCATAAGACCTTCTGCATTTAAAAGATCCATAAGATATGCCATTTCAGATAGGGAATTCTATTACGCATGCTGTGTTTTACATTTTATTAGTTAAAACTATGCTTTATATCTATAAATTTTTATTTAGAAATAAAGTGGTTACCAATAAAGAGTACAGTATTATTAATATACTGTATTTTATAAAAATTGTGTGTATTGCATGCACTTACTTTCAGAGGAAATTATTTTATCTTACTTGTGTCACTGTGGTGGTAAATGGCAGACTTCTGAAAAAATTGGACTTCAGGATCATCTTTTGATATTCTACATCTAACTCAAACTGTATAACTAGTCTTTGCCCTTTGAGTCTGTATTCTAAAACCATGCGGCTGGTCATCCTTAGCAAAATTAAACTGACAGTGTTGTTTATTTCAACACTTTAATTCTTATTAACTAGTGTTAGAGAATAGTGTTGTACTGCAAAACTTTAAATAACATACCTAATAATTTTATACATAGTGGGGTTTGTAAAAGAGGGTTCATCCAATTCATTGTGGCCCCATTGGCGGTAGCAGAGTAGGTCAACAATCACATCTTTACGGAACTGACGTTGATATTCTAAAGCTAAGCGGGTGGCCCGAAGGACCTCTTCTGCATCATCTCCATTTACATGGATCACAGCACATCCAACCATCTTACCTGGTCAACAGGAAAAGAAAGAAAAACAAATCAGAATCATTGATGTAGGAATTATTAACAGAAATATGAAATTCAAAAAGTAAAACATTAACCAGGCTTTCGAAAAAATTGTAATTGACACCTGAAAAGGTGTTAGTAGTAAATACTATTTTTAAAAAGATAAACCAATATTATTGAACACAAATGTAACAATAAAGTTACTTTTATTTAAGTGATAGGTTGTGATCATAGTACAAATGTGACAGAAAAGTATGTTGGTTTTCACATTTTGTTCTGATTAAAACCATTAGTCAAAAGTAGAGTTGTATGAGGTCTTAAAAGTCAATAGTCACATTTTCATTTCAAAACATTGACAATGTACGATATTATTGCCTCTTCTGAGAGAAATGGGAGTTGGAGAGATGCTTGTGGATTATAAATAATTAGCTGCTCTACCCATGCATAGCAGAAACCATCTATATGGGGTGGTGACGAGATGGTTCATTGGGTGTTAGCTTAGGACACAGGAGTTAGTTTTGTTGTCTCAAGGATTGCTATAACTTGGCACACATAGCAGTAATTTATTAATGATGAATCAAAGGTGATACATTCCAAGTTAATTTAAAATTGCTACGAATCACAATGTATTGACATAAAACTTTAAAATTAGATCTGTATCATCATAAAATGGATTTTAATAAATGCCTTCCAACAGGAAAGCAAAAGTTACGAATTACTTTTACAAACTCAAACAAGTAATTCTCATCTGCTCTCTTTCTACCATCTTCTGAACAAAAAAAGAGACCCAGCATGCGTTACAGAAAAAAAAAAATCACACTTTGTTGTTTTTCATTGTGTCTTGGCTGTAGCACATACTTTTGCCTCTTCTTATCACACATGCAAACAACATGCCACAAAAAGCGCATAATGCTGAGTGTTGATTGGTATTGCGAGTGTGCAATGTACAATGTGCATGCAGGAGGACAATGCCACTGCCACTTTTGTACATCGTACAATTACATTCCTATTTGCCTGTAAGCAGTACTTAAAGTAGAAGCAAATTATAGGCAGTAATCTGGTTAGTTAGCATCTTGTTCCTCCTCCCAATTTATTATAACTTTTAAATGACAGGCACTCCCCCTTTGAGGTGGATACGCATGTATATTAGTATATGATATTAAAGCGAGGGTTCTTTTTGAATCTACGAGTGCCACAATATATTAACATTTGATCAAAGGTTACAGTGAAGTACCTGCCTACTTCAAGCACTGCCCTCAAGACCAAACAAGCATTCCCATGCCACCACTCTTCTTATCGAACGCCCAGCTTTCACTGTATAGATTAAGACAACACCACTAAGATAAGTACCGACTTCCCTGCAATCCTGCCCAGGATAAACAGGTTAGGAAAATGGATGATGTATCAGAAAACAATGTAATTTCAATGTAAGGCATTAGCCTGGTGATCAGTCACCCAGAATAGTTTGCTGACATTCCATCACACAAATGAGTGTCTTCAGGGGACCCTTTAAATGAGGCAATTGTGCCAAATTCACAAGAATTCCAACCTGGGTGGCAGCAATGTGCGATCATTTAAGGATAGTAAGCTACCTAAAAAAAACAATGTAAACAGTGAGAAACAGTAGCACAGTGCTATAAACGTATTTGCACTCTTCCCTTTCAAACTTTGTGCGTGTCAAACTAATCAGGTTGCCTTCCTTGAGCTACAGTGCACTCCTGCTAAACTAGCATAGCACAGTGTAGGAAGTGAGGTCCATGGCAGTGTGTATTTCAAAAAAATAAAGACAGTGTGCTCAGGCTTGGAGAGGGTGCATGTGTGTGTAGCACCATGGTAGAGCAGCTCCAGAGATTAATGGGAATATCAGCAGTACATGCATCCATATGCGGTTCAGTCATTTGACTCATTAGAGCTCTGGGGTCTGCAATTAATGTACCTGCAACCATATTAGCTTAAAAGAAGCCTGAGCAGGGTTGGGAAAAGGACCAGAATCTGATTATGGAAATAAGAAAGGAAAGGCAGAATTGGTAAGTGTTCATCAATGTGGTGGTGAGAAAGCAGAGAGGTCAGTGATCCCATGGGGGAGTGATTGGTCTGTGCTCCAAGGAGAGGATTGTTCCACACTGAGCACCACTGACGAACAGGGAATGATCATGCAAGCCTCCTAGGGATCCCAGATACACCAAGGAGGGGCATTAGAGGAAGATGGAGATCCTGCAGATGTGGGTGTGGCTCAGAGGTTTGTGACAGACACCAACAGAGGCTGCTGCAACAAGAACCAGAGGAAGACACAACATCTGCTAGTGTCTTTGCTGACTCCAAAACTCAATGGGGTGAGCTAGGAAGACAAAGAAAAAAGATGCATTGGGCTGGCAGGATGAGATTGGCAAAGAAAAGGAAAAGAAGGCAATGTAGGTTTTATGGTCAGTTTTAGTGGACTACTTTTTGATGGTTTTAACCGACAAAGAACACTGATTTTATGGATTTTTTATTTATCTCACTGCACTGCAATATTTGCACTTGGTTTGACTGCTGAAAATAAAAACACATTTTTTGCATTTCACTCTTGCTGTGTTGTCTCCTCATTGTTTGGCTCAACTAAATACATGATTATCGATGGTCCCAGGTTCCAGGGATTATGGCAGTTGTAGCCAATTTGGATAGTTACACACAGGAATCGTTTACACCTCCTGCTGGAAGTGCCCAACAGCTTTCTTGTAACGTGCACAAGATTTAAAAAATTAAAAAGTTATGGCTGGAATTTGTTGCATTGAGGGAATTTCTGCAAATGTTTGGTGCCAATTGAAGATGTTTATAAAACTCAACAATGTGTTTAGCTACTGACATCATTGACCATCCATTCAGCAATAGTCAAAAAAGCAATGGTAGTTGAGTGACTAGTGTAAGCAGAAAGGATTTCATTATCAATGGACATGAAAACTTGTTTTTGGCATGTGATATATATTACAATACCTCTGTCAAAAGTCAGATATATATAGTCCACCTCAACCACAATTATTTTATATGCAGAATCCGGCATTTCCATTGATTTCATCAAAAAACAAAAAATTAATAACAATTTCTTATGAATACACTAAAATACAGATTATTTCAATTTGAACTTGTGTGTAGACAAACCATGGGCTCAGACTGCAAACTCTGACTCTTGCAAGATACTTACAGTATCTGATGCAACAGACTACTTTAAAACTTGTAGATTCCGACTCCAAACTCTGAACCTTGACTGGATACTTTCCTGATGCAACAAACTACTTCAAAACTTGTGGAACTTCATATAGTGTCGTCTAATCACAAGGGAGGGGTCATAAGTATGTTGTGCTTGATCAATTTACAGGTACATAATCAGTTTTGTGCATTTGCATGAGGCTACTGCTGACTTTCTAGATAAAGCTACCAGATTACAAATCTTTCTAAATTCTTAACTTCTGCTTTGATTACGAACTGTGGGCTACTAATGATAGTGTAAAGAACCTACTAATTTGCACAGTAAAGTATCGCCTCCTAGCTACTGCGTCATCTAATAAAAAGAGTCTCTAAACAGCAAGGTAACAGAATCTGGGCTGTATTATACATGTACTACAATGGCATGCCAAAAAATACTGTACCTGGAAATTCCACATGATTAAGTGGAATATGGTGCTGGAGATAAGAAAGTCTAGCACTGTTGCTTTACCACGCCTCATCACAAAAGCATATTAAAGCTAGAGGCATACTACATGTAATCATCACATTGTACCATCAAATTGCACTTCATGTTCTACATAACCTGATTGGACTACAATATACTGTATGTAGGACAACGGTCATAATGTGCTACTATGTTAAAATTAATGTTCTTACCAACATCACTGCAGTAAAGTGAAGATCGTCCTCTCTCTGCTGGCGTTGTATAGCCCAATTGGTTATTCACAATGAGATGTATGCTACCACCAACTCTAAAATGAGGGATATTTGAAAGTGTGAACGTTTCAGGAACAATTCCTTGTCCTGAGAATGAAGCATCACCATGGACCTATGAACAGATGTAAATGAATATAGATAGTATTTTATATGTTCAAATTGTTCTGCCACATTTAAAGAGATCAGCAAGAACGTAATATATGGTGCAGCCCTCATTTCAATTTGCCTTCATCTACAGGAAAATTATACAATGTCTACAATGACAGAAATACTGAACATATGCTATATTACTAATAAAACAAAATCTTTAGAACTGACAGCTCAAATATTATCAAAACATTAAAGATTTTTTTTTAATTCATACTACTGTATGTTCTCAAAGTGTTTATTTATGTTAATATAAGATATACAGAAATGTGTGCATTGTGGCTCTTATTAGGTCCAGGCCTAAACCAGTAGCTGTGGGTAACCACACTGATGAAGTCTATATAATCAAAGCTCAAAATGTAGATAAGGCTAGAAGATCTGCATAGGTAAGCATCTGCATTTCAATATTTATTCAGTTTTAAGCACTGTTGCAGTCAAACAATTAACACTAGAATTACCAGCGCCTACAAAAAAACTCGTAGATCCAGCCCAGCTTAAATCCATTCGTACCTCTTCGCCAGCGTCTTTTGTCCTGTAAATGTGCTGATAAAGACAAGCAGCCTACTATTCCATCCCCCCACCGCCGCAGAATGTGAACAAAGTTCTCCCAGCTCATGCCTTGATTATCTGGAAGTGAAGTGCTGGAGTTTTAGAGTGAAAATAACATCATTATTTGGAACACATGCATGTCATGTGTGTTCCGTTTCTACAATAATCTGTGTAAACACATTGTTATAACAGAAATGTTTTTCAAATTTTAGTAGTAAATGACAAAATGTAGGCATAAACTATATAATGTATGAAGCCTGAAGTCCAAAAATCAAATAAACACTTTCACAAAAGGTTCAAGGAAAAGACAATAGCTTCTGTGGCGCAGTGGTAAGATTTGCTGACTTGTAATCAAGAGTCCCCAGTTCGATCCAGACTGCCTCCTATATTTGTCGTTTTGTTTGTATACAGTAGACATATGCATTTGGTTTGCGTCTGTAACAGACGGTGTACATTTATAGGACTTGTAAAAGTTACCTTTTTTTTTGCTTTTATTCTCTCATTCATGATCATGATACATACTACCACCCTAGGGATCTGACGCTGTTAGTTTTTATTTGAAACTGGGAGTAAATGTGGATGTGTGTGGTGTTTTGAGGCAATGGAACTGGACATTCTCTGATCTAGAGGGATAAAAGCTGACACACAAACGCTGGTGAATCTGCATCCTTTGTATCTCACCGTCACTTGATTTTTTTTTTTTATTCAGTTTTATTGAGCTCACGCTGAATTAGTATGCGCCTTATGGTCTATGAGGTCAAAAAAAAACCAAAACAGAGACATAGGTATATATGATATTTGGAATTATTCATTTTATGACCTGTATAGTACGGAAAACTATGTGGCATGGATGCAACATTATTCATATTATTCATGTTCATTCGCATAACATTGTAATCAGTGACCACATGTTTTTTTTTCCTGATCTTGCCAGTCTCCATATTGCTGTATTTTATGTTTCTTTTGTACACCAGGACATCCAGAGGAAAGAATAGTACAAAGAGTTCAGTTCAGCAATATATGCAATCATCAGATTCAAATGCTAACAGTTCACACACACGCAAGGACAGTCCTTCCTACATTTACGACATGTGTACCTGTTGCAATGTGCACACTTCTCTCTATGCTTCATACATTATATAGTTTATGCCTACATTTTGTCATTTACTACTAAAATATAAAAAAAGTTTCTGTTTTAAAAATGTGTTTACACAGATTATTGTAGAAACGGAACACACATGAAATGCATGTGTTCCAAATAACAATCCATTATTTCCACTCTAAAACTCCAGCACTTTACTCCCAGATAATCAAGGCATGAGCTGGGAGAACTTTGTGCATGTTCTGCGGCGGTGGGGGGATGGGATACCAGGCTGCTTGCTGCTTGTATTTATCGGCACATATACAGGACAAAAGACGCTGGCGGAGAGGTGCAAACTGATTTAAGGTGGGCTGGATCTACAAGTTTTTTCGTAGCCTCCGGTAATTCTAGTGTTAATTGGGTACTAGACAGTTTCTGTTTAACTGACAGTTAGTGGTCCTGCTAGATTTGGCACACCCTCCACAGAGTACTCCTGCCTTGTACTCAAAAGCTGGTGGGATAGGCTGTGGCTAAAAATTGAAAACACAGGCTTCAGAAAACAACTTAATAAATTATAATTTCAGTTTGAAGACAAGCTAACAAGATCAATAGCTGTGTGAAAAGCTGGCTCTTGACTAATTTACTTGGTAATATGCAAAAAAAAAAAAAAAGCAGTCCGAGTACTGGTTCGGAGATCATTATAGTTCTCTTTTCTGATGTTTTTTATTCTCCTACCTGAAGACATAGGACTTTATCCCCAGGGCGAGCAGAACTGTCATGTGAATAGTCTCCTTCTTGCTTAGACTGCTGTCTTCCTCGGGTTTTCCCTGCAGTCACTGGGTTAATTGCTTCTAAATGAGAAGGGTTGGGCAGCATGGTCACATGAAGAGGTTGTCCAACACCAAAATCCAGATCAACTGAAGATGTCAGGTGGGACAGCACATCTCCAATTGCAGGAGAGGTCTCTGGAAACTCACTAAGTCCTCTCATCTTACGGAACATCAGCTTTAGAAAATAAAAGATCAAGTATTAGTTTTACTGTTTCCAAAAATCAAATACAGATTACAGTAATTGTAGGATAAAAACAGAACTTGCAATAATAATAAGCGTGGGCTACTTTAATAAATTATACCAGATTACACTACTGTTATTCACATAAATCTTATTCTTTTTGCCATATGAGTTGTAATGGATGGCCGGCCATTTATCCCGGCCAATACCCCCAAGCCGCCAGGTGGAGCCCTCCTTGCAGCGTGGAGGTCCCCAGAAGACCAGCAGGGCATCATGGACATTGGAGTTTTTATGCAAAGCCCTGCTGGATGCCGTGGGGGTCACAGGAGGGAGCTGCAGGAAGGACCGAGGGCTTCTTCGTGCCCTGTGACCCGGAGGTTCGTCACAGGAAGAGCGACAGACTTCCGGGTTGAAGAAAGGGACTATTTACCCTGACCCGGAAGGGAAAAGGACTAGTGGACTATTGGGCAGAAACACTTCCGGGTCAGGGATTATAAAAGGACTATGGAAACTCCCAGACAACGAGCTGAGCTGGGTGGAAGGGTGGCAACGCGTCTGGGAGCTGGAGGATTGATTTATTGTTTATTATTGTGTAGTACTGTAATTATATGAGTATTGTGGAGAAGAGTGTGCTTTGTGCACTGTGGGAGAAAAATAAAGTCAACTTGAGGACTTTTACCTGGTGTCTGGAGTCGTGGACAGTGGTTCAAGGGAGCAAGGGCGCCCCCTATCGTTCACAGAGTACATTATAACACTTAACGATGTCTGTATCATATTCCATGTATTTTATATATTTTGCTTAAATTTACATAATTGATACATATGCTTATTACTGCTACTCAAAACCTTGAAAAAATCTGGGACTTGGATGGGGATGGAACAAGGGAATGGAAGTTACTTAATTGACAGCATATGAAGAACTAAACTTTTTTTTGGTAATTTAGAATTATTAGCGATATATACTCAGCAAAAAAAGAAACGTCCTCTGACTTTCAACTGTTTTTACTTTCAGTAAACTTAATGTGTAAATATTTGTATGAACACTAAAAGAGTCAACACCATAAGACATAAACTAAAAATGTTTCACAATGTGTCCCTGAATGAAGGGAGGCTCAAAATTAAAAGTACCAGTCGGTATCTGGTGTGGCCACCAGCTGCTTGAAGTACTGCAGTGCATCTCCTCCTCATGGACTGGACCAGATTTGTCAGTTCTTGCTGTGAGATGTTACCCCACTCTTTCACCAAGTCACCTGCAAGTTCCTGGACATTTCTGGGGGGAATGGCCCTAGCCCTCACCCTGCGATCCAACAGGTCCCAGACGTGCTCAATGGGATTGAGATCCGGACTCTTCCACTGCGAGGATGATCAGCTGTCCTTCCTGTCTCCCTGTAGCGCTGTCTTAGGCGTCTCACAGTGCGGACATGGCAATTTATTGCCCTAGCCACATCAGCAGTCCTCATGCCTCCCTGCAGCATGCCTAATGCACGTTCACGCAGATGAGCAGGGACCCTGGGCATCTTTCTTTGGGTGTTTTTCACAGTCGGTAGACAAGTCTCTTTAGTGTCCTGCGTTTTTAGAACTGTGACCTTAAATGCCTACTTTCTGTAAGCTGTTAAGGTCTTAACGACCATTCCACAGGTGCATGTTAATTACATGATTATGGTTAATTGAACATGCATGGAAAACATTGTTTAAACCCTTTACAATGAAGATCTGTAAAGTTATTTGGATTTTTAAAACATTATTGTTGAAATACACAGTCCTGAAAAAGGGACGTTTCTTTTTTTGCTGATTATATATATCGAGTATTCAATGTTAAAAACAAGCATTTACATACAGTGTAATGGATAGCACAAATGGGCTGGCATCATACCCAGGATTGAACAGGCACCCTTACCCAGCCAGGAGGCCAGTGTAATGGAAGGACCTCGGGAGATGAACAGTACCGAGTATTTTCTTCACCAATACACTAGATGGCAGCCTCCCTGGATTAGGATTTCCACACAGATACCGGCAGGGCATGCTGGAACTTGTAGTTCCGTGGGGCAACCCTGTTAGGATCTGTGGGAACTGCCAGGGGGAGCTGCCGGGATTCACAATCCCTACTTTCAGGGACTTTCACTCAACCCAGAAATGCTTCCAGTTGGCTATGCCCTAACACCAGAAGTACTCCCAGGTCATAGTTAAAAAGGGCCACTCGATCTCAGCCAGTCAAGTTGGATTGGGAGAGGAACTGGACAACACTCTCCTGGGAGGAGTCAAGGAGAAAGGAGAAGAAAACATTTGTTTGCTGTGCTTTATTAGGCCATATTAAAAGGAAGAAACTCGTTAAAGGATTTTTTGTAAATAAATGTTTTTTATTTGCACCTAGGACTGTTTTGGTGTAGTTGTGTTTATAGTTTGGGGCCTCGGAGGTGCCCCTTGATGGTCACAGCAGTTAAGCACAATCAATGGTTAATCCACAGATGTACAGGGAGAACATGTTAAACCCGTGTAAACCCTGGCGGTATATTACAATGTCTGTATTAAACTTACCAAACTTTATACTTATTAAAATTAAATGTATACCTATAACTTTTGTTCAGTTGTTGTCCATTGACTGCACATTGTGTGTATGCTTAATCTTGTCTAGCTATCAACAGACAACCGAAGCACACACGTGACTGTTGTTACCGGCAGCAGCTGGCAATATCCTTATGAAATAATGCAATAACTGCTGTAAAATAACACAGTATTGAAATACAGCAATATTTTGTTTCTGTAAATTTCTAATTTTACTGCTAAACACTGATTTTTATAGACACCTGCAATCTGCTAAATATCTCATTACTCAGTGTTTTGAAAAAAATCGAACATAAAGAAGATCTGCTTTTGCCATTTTAACTCGATATCTTATCTGCTTGGTATCATGTTCACAAAAGGATAGAGACACAGCCAATTGTCAACAAGAAAGCAAATAAAAAAACAGTGCAACCCACATATATTAGAAGTTACTGCATGGGAAAGGGTATGGCCTGTTTTTAAAATAATCAAGATGAGTTTTGACAATAGAACGAGTTGTACAGGATAACATAAACTGATTAATGTATTTTCCTTTTGTACAAGAATTAAAATGAACACATGGAACAATTATGAACTTAAACAGACAGTTATTTAAATAGATGCCCATTGTTATTGTCCAAGGAACATAAACAATATAAATAAACAAATTCAGATTGCATATATAACCATATACAACAATTACCCACTCCAAATCATAAGCAAGTTCATCATAGGATGTAGGGTTATGTATTAAAATACTGAAACATGCTGTGGGGAATTTGGAGGAAAAAAAAATTAAATCAAAATCTAAAATGCTGATTACCTCTGGAGGAAACTGAAGAAGACCTGTCAAAAGATTAAGTCGTCCTCTGTGGGGCATACCCATGATCACATCTGTCAGACCACAGTAGGCAGACTGGCGGAAAAGCTCATAGAAAAAGCCCATCATGCTCTCTGCACCTTCACCACCATATCGTTTCACAGTAGCAAACTTAGTGGCCAAAAAGTGGTCAAACCCCTAGAAATCATGTAAATTAAAAATATGTGAGTACATTAATAATCAGTTTGTCAATGAAAATAAAACCAGAAAAACAGCGGTTAACAAAATCTGTCTGCCTACTTTTCTAGATTTAAGCATATACTGTACTTACCTGACTACGACAGGCAGCAAAACGTTTTTTAAAATTAATAGGTAGTACTTCTGTTTCCTACATTTCATTGTAAATTACAACTTGTTATCTTTGGTGTCATGTAAATTGTTTTGAATACTTTTATGAAAACATTTCTTGTAATATGGATTCTCTGTTATATGCAAGTTAAAAATATATATGTGCAATTTGAATGTCCAAATGCTGAAAGAAGAGTGTTTATCTGATCTTAATGTCTAAATTTTATGCAGTAAAGGATTATTTGACTCAAGTTTACTCTGAGGATAGTGCCAAAAAAGACAGTGATCTGCAAAACTGTGCAATGTGAGTTAGCAACTCAAAGTCAAGGGAAGACATGGTTGGAATAGGCAGCAAAGAATACACTAGCAAGAACAATGAAATATAAAAGGAATATGCAAAACAAAGGCTGAGCACAACAGGAACAACAAAAGGGGTAGAAAGATGGGATCCAAAAAGTTAGGAATATAATAAGGCTGAAAAATGATGACACAGTGAAGATATAAAAGAGAAGTCATTGAAGAAGCACTCCAGGAAAGCAAAGCTTATTTTAGTATTTATCTTAATTGCTAAAACAGACCCAAGGCCAGCCTGTTACCTAGAGGCATATCATCACTTTGAAACACAGTTTAACTACATTATATGTTTGGAAAGAGCAAAAACATATTTAAGAGGGTGCAATCCAATATAAGATTAAAAACAAATATTGATACAAAGTAAAAACAATGAAAAAGAGCAAAGCAGTGTTTTGTCACAGTAACAACACTTTAGACAAAGATTAATGTATGCTGTGATCATTTTGACAACAAACTGTTAAAATAAACCTACCATGCCTTAGCCACTAATTCTTAAAAAAAAACACCATATTCTCATCTCTGATTAATGTAACACTGTCCACTAGAAAAAGGAAGAATACAGTGGGTTGCATTTCTAGAATATGGACCTAGAATCCTAGGCTTGTTTACTGTTCATCAGTCATGTGCATGTTCAGTCTGTGTCTACATGAGTGTTTTCTGTTTATTCTGTTTTTCCCATATCAACAAAAGTATGTCCATCAAGTTAACTGTTATACATTTGCTGTGTGAGCAGCCTTTAAAAGGGTTGATTCTCACTTTGTGCCCAATGCTTTGGAAGAGGCTTCAGCACTGAGTGTTTCTGATTTGGATCACCATATGGACAATAATCCTTTTACTGAAACAAAGGCATCATGCTCCATATTCAGTCAGTTAATTAAATGGCAATAAATGACATTGCATAGCCAACAATATTAATCACTTATTTACATTGTTTTAAAAAGGCAGTCATATAGCAAAGAAAACCATCTCAATTTTTAAATATATGCAAATCACCCATGTTGTTGCTAAACGAGGTATCAACTGTAGTTACTTTGTTTATCACACCCGGCACATTCATTCCTTGAGTGTATTTAAACTATCTGGGCATATCAAACAAGATACATTAAATAGGCACACAGTGCATTAGTAGCATTACTTTACAATACATAGAAACCTGAAGATAATTACCAAATTTATTTTACCTTTATTATTATTAAAATGGTAAAAAAAAAAATGGGTTCTCCATTTCAGTGGAGATAGAAAATGCTGCTGTATATTTTGTATTCTGTAAATATTTCAGTAACATACATGCTAACAGACAAATGATACTGAGCAGAGGTGGAAGAGAACATTTTCTGTTGTCACAGACGGCTGGGGTTCTTACCCGGCCGGGACGCCTAGAAGGTCCGGAAGGTGGCGGTAAAAGCTTCCGGGTCAGGAGGACACAACCGCCCTGGAGCAGGAGAGGAGCACAGGAGAGGAGGAGAGACTTTCCAACTCGTTGGGACCCGTGGCCACCGCCAGGGGGCGCCTTAAGCCTCCTAGAACCCGGGAGAACATTACTTCCGCCACACTTAGCAAGATGGTGGAGGAACCTGCCAGGGACGCCCGGAGTGCTTCCGGGGCAAAGGGCATTATATTATGATTATTTGTGATTAATAAACGTGTGGTTTTTTTATAAAGATGTGGTCTCTGACTGGTGGTGTCCAGGCAAGTCTCAGAATGGCGCCCGAACAGGGACTTCCTATCTGTTCCAAGACGGGGAACCCTTCAAATAAATTTTTTGTGAGCTGCCCAGTACCCCAGTCGGCCACATACACGTCCTGCAGGGAGGCGGTCCGCACACACACCGCGGATGTTCCGCGAATCGCCCTGTGGAGAATCTCCAGAGTGCTGTCTTCCACCCGAGGGGACTGAGGAATGCTAGCCAAGGCAAAGGAGAAGGGGATTCCCCAGCGTTTGTCGTCGTTGGAGGACTGCAGTAGGCACACCCACTGACGGGTCCGGAAGAGATTGCCTGGAATCGCGTCACTGGCTGGGGTGTGCATATCTGGTCCACGAAGCCGGGACAGCATCGCTAGAGGCAGGGGAGGATCCACCACGTCTCCAGCAGCCAAGGCAGAGGGACGGCAGCGAGAGTTGCAGTTCCCTTGGGAGAGGCAAGATGGCCGAAGACCGGAAGTTCTGCCCCATGACAAGTGAGGGATTGGACGGTGTGTGCTGTGTTCCCGTCGGTGATTGGTTAAAGATGGGACGGGCGAACGTCCATCCTAAGCAAGGGGAGGGACCGGTGGATCCCGGAAGAAAGCTCCAGAAAACACAGCCGGTGAAAAGGGCCGATAGAATGGTAAGTCCTTCACTGGCTGTTGATTATTTTCTACCTGCAGGTCATGATATATCGGAAAAGGTACTTCGATTAATGATGATGGTGAAGCAGGTGGAACACGACCTTCGAGTCTGTGTGGACAAGCTGAAGAGGAAGGCGATCGCGTCACGTCAGACGGAGCGTCATAGGGCGGAAGGGTGCGACGCTGGAATCTTTGGCTGGAGGTCTGTGGCGGTAGAGGTGAGTATAACTGATACCGTAAAGGAAAAGGGAGGCTTGAGGACTTAGTTGCTGCATCTCCAACAGCAGAAACGAAGCGAGGTGCTGATCGCTTGGAATGGGTGGAGCCAAGACGCCGGTTGACAAGTGCCGTGGGTCCTAGTGCTCTACCGTCAGAAACACCATCAGTCTCGGGTCATTCTGCAAGGGCGCAGATGGCAAGGGGTCTTTTCCTTTACCATAGGAAGACTCAAGCTGTCAGAAAGCTCCAGAGAAATAGGAAGAATCGTTGGAGGAAAGCCAGTTCTTCCTACAAAGGGAGAAGTGAGCCCTTGAACTCATGTAAAGAGATGAAACACCCGCTGCGAGTGCAGAGGGAAGCCCCGAAGTCAGCGGAGGAGTTTAATAGGGCGGTCCCTGAAGTTTACCCAAAGGCGGGGGCATGAGAGGAACGGAGCGGGTGCCGAGGTTTCGGCGACCACGGTGCTGATCAAAGAGGGAAGCGTTGGTCCTACTCTAATGACAAAGCCTGTTTATACAACTAACTAAGAACAGAAAATCAATGTATCTGGAATACTTTATTCAATATTTATTTGAAGAACTACTACACATTTTTAGAGAGTTATATAGTACGTTACACATTAATTTGCATCATCTCAAGTAATCTTTAATAAAAAACTAGACAAAATCATTTGGAGAATAGATACATTTTATAAGAGATGGTCTTTTGTCTAATTGGTGTAATCTTTTGATTTGTCATATTTGTACTGTCAATAGTTAACTTTTCCAATTAACCATTCAATGAAAAGCAACAAAATAAAGGAACTCAATGAAGTGAATATAAGCACATCACACTAACAGACTCATTAAGGTTACTTTAGAGAACAGCCTACATTTTGTGTTTGAAGAGGGTAATGAAGATAGAGACACACAAAATAAATTCATATATTTTTTACATGGTTTTTATTATAGGTTGTTTCCAGGCTTGATTGTCTAAGTGAATTATCAGAAATTTTCTCATGATTCTTTGCATTGACTACAGTGGAGTTTACACAGCACTTGTCCTCTCCATCTACTGGTGTTCATAAGAAACTGAACTTGCCGTGGGGCATAGAGATGGGCCTAGGAGCAGCAGATGGGCATAACCATGGTGCTGGGGTTCACTCCACCTGAGGATTCTTGCCCTTATTCCCTGGGTTTAGGAAGTTTGGGCTTCTGTTGGTCATTAAGACATGTATCATCCATTGCTACAAGTTTTCCTTAATTCACACCTTATAGAGTCTTAATATTTTGATATAGACTCTCGGAGACCAGACAAGAACTTGATGATTGGTGACATTGAAAAAAACTGTTATTTATTCAAACACTCAGCATTTACAAAAATATCAAGTAATATTTGTTAATCAAAAAAACAAACTAACTTATATATTAGATTTTTTTATTCGTACTAGGTATGACACTCATGATTACTCCAGAACAGCTTGAATTCTTCAATGCACAGATTCAACAAGGCACTATAAAACATTTTGGGATTTTTGTCCATGCTGTGTTGATAGCATTAAGTAGTTCTTGAAAGTTTTTCAACCATGCCTACATGCTGTGAATGTACTACTCCACTTCATTCAAAAGTCTCTATTGGACTGAGATCTGGGGACTGTGTGTTGGACTAAATTAAAATCACTGGACTAAACTAAAATTAGTGTCATGCTCAAGAAAACAGCTTGATATGATGCATATTTTGTAGCACATTATATTGTTGGAAGTATTTTTTTAAAAAGGGATGCACAATCCATAAGTATTCTCCTGTCATTCTGAAAACACTCACTTGGTATTAAGGAGCCTAGAAAACATTCTTATACTACCACTACTAATATCATGTACTGGTAGCACAAAGAAGGATGGATCCATGAATCAGCTGTTTATAACAAATTCTGAACCAACTATCTGTGTGTCACATTTTTCCAACATTCATCTATCCAGTCTTGGTCATCACATCTTCACTGTAACTTCATCTTCTGTTTATTTATGACTAGAGTGGAACCTGATATGATTTTATGTTGCTCTAGCATATACGCTTCAAGGTCTGGCACTTTATTTGTAAAGATTTTTTTGTGTTTGTGTTAGTTTCAACAAGTCCAACCATTCTTCTTTAAATTCTCTCTATAACAAGATGTGCTTGCCCATAGAACTGCTTTTTACTAGATTGTTTTATTCACACCATTCTCTGTAACTCTAAATAATGTATTGCATGAAAAGTCAGGCAAGATATCTGTTTGAAATACTGGAATCACACCTGTTGCCAACAATCACAACTTGATCCAAAGTTATGTGTCTTGCCTATACTAATCTAATGATTGGTCAGAGAAATCAAATCTCCTGACCACATCTGAATTCTATTGATTTTGATAGAATATTACTGGCTGCTTGGAAGATGATGTCATTTGTAATAACAAGCATGTTAACCTAAAAAAGTGTACACTGGGTGTGTGCTGAAAATATATAAAATACTGTTCTCAAATTTTCTCAATCCAGTTCAGGGCCCACTCAGGCACAAACCCTTTGGACCAATTTAGGGTTGCTAATTAACCCAAATGTCTTTTGGGAATGTGTCAGGAAAAAGGACTATATGGAGGAAAATTCATGCAGACATTATGAAAAGGTTTAAATTCCAAACAGACAGTGACTGAATGTGAGATCTTTATAGCAATAGAGGTAATTACTGCACTACAGCATCATCCTTAATACATATACAGTACAGTATGTACATACATACTGTGGACGCTGGCCCGGACACAGACAGACGGACATCATATTTCACCCAACACACATTTATTAACAATATATTTACAGTCTTCGTGCACTCACAAAACCCCAGTGCCTCCAGCACCGATTACCCCAATGTCCAGGCCACACAGTTCCAGTGCCTTTCTCCTGGCCGCCTCTAGTCCTCCCTCCAGCTCCGTCCTCTTCCACCCGACTTCTGCCAATGACTGGAGGGAGGCGGCCCCTTAAATGGGAACCCGGATGGGCTCCAGATGCTTCCCGGCATTCCTCCATAGCCACACCCCAGTGTGGCGGAAGTGCCGGCTGCACACCCGGAAGCTGTCCAGGTGTCCCCTGTCGTCTTCCCCCCCAGCACTTCCTGGTGTGGCGGAAGTGCTGGGCTCCCGGGATATTCAGGCACTGGGGCGCCGCCTGGCGGTGGCCACGGGTCCCTACAGGGCTGGGCTTCCAAGCCCTTCACCCGAGGTCCCCAACATAACCAGGGCGGACGCCCCCTCATGGTCTGGAGGAGGCACAAGCCCTCCTCCGGTCCTCCTGGGCGTCCCGGCCGGGGTACCATATGGGATATTCAGGCACTGGGGCGCCGCCTGGCGGTGGCCACGGGTCCCTACAGGGCTGGGCTTCCAAGCCCTTTACCCAAGGCCCCCAACATAACCAGGGGGGACGCCCCCTCGCGGTCTGGAGGAGGCACAAGCCTTCCTCCGGTCCCAGCCGGGGACCACAATGCATACATACATACAGTGCATAATTAAGATGTATAATATATGTATTAATTGAAGGTAATTACTTCCTTTTTAAAGATGCATTCTGTTTTAAGTGGTCCACCTGCAAGGCTCTAACTAGTTTTACATTGTCTTCAAATAAACGTCCCTGTTTTTGTTTTTTTTTTTCCTTTCCAGGTGTGTGATCTTGGTTTTTACAACTGAATAGTACTCCATCTTACAGTAGTTTTAAGGAAAACCCTTTGGCTATTATATTGTTATATTGATAGTTTAACTAATTAGTAATAAAAGTAAGCTAAAGTCCAAAACAAAACTATTTTGCTTGAGAATATCATATTTAAGGGTTACTTCTGTAACAAACATTTTTCAAGCACTTATTCTGAAACAAACTACAGTATTCTTTATACATTATATGGTCTAAGTATATTTTGAAGTCCAGTTTAATGCAGTTTCAGGCTCCCTCACATAAGCACTAGACATCCTCTATTTACAGAGCCTATTTCTATATAAGGGGGCACTTACAACAGCTTACCTGTGACTCCAGCATTAATTTGGCCAGATGTCTTCTCTCCTCTGGGGAGAATTTTTCCTTCTTCAGTTCTTCAAACCGCTGAAAGAACCACTCCCTTTCCTCAACTGTCTGCAGCTGGCTTGTCTCAATGGAGATATGACCACAGTACACATGATCCAAGTACCCTAATACTTCCTCCAAAGAAGCTTCATTTTTTCCAAAATGTGGTAGACCTTTACAAAACATGTTCAAAATGGTAATGTTTAGTTATAATGGAAAAATAAACTTTCAGCATTATTTACACCTATCTCTGAAATGTACTGAAACAGGACCCTTTGTTTATTATGTAGTAAGAACTTATATGTTCAACATTTTGGACCTCTTAATACTAAAATTCTTAAACACTCAATTGATAGCAAAAAGAGAGGATAGACTGGATAACAGGCCAGAAACAAAATTACAGAGATGAATAAAAATGTTATTCAGTGGTGAATTTATCATTGAAGTTTATCTTCCCAGTTTCTGCATTATAGTGTACTGTAAAAAGGGACTAGACAGAAGCAAGATGAAATTACCCCATTCATGTTTAGTTTGCACATGATTAAACAGGAATTGTCAATATATCTCACGCCCACCTTATCCCATGTTTAACAATGATCTAATTTAAATTTTAAATTTAACAATGGTCTAATGGACTAGAGCAAAACAAGCTTTCTCTTATACAATTCTGCTAGATGTAAACTTAAATTTCTTAAAAACAGAGCAATAACCATGCCTGAAAAGAAAAATGTGTATTAGGTTGTATGATACATTTGTGGGTTTTTTGCCTACAGCAGCTTACTTTGTTTTTCTTTATTTTTCTATGGGAAATGTACAGGTTCACTGCTTGCCCGTGAATTACCCTGTATTTATGTCACAGACTTAAGGAAATATGTTTTCAATTCTTTGCTGCTAAAGAGTTATTGTCAATCTGAACAGCAGAATATGTTATTATATATTGTAGACACTAGAGAAGCGTAGCAAAGCTCCAAGCCCATGACACAACTACAAGAATACGAGTTGCAGGGACAAATCAACCCTTTTATTTAAACAAAGTACCTTTGATACAAACTTCTTCACAATAAAAAATTCTCATCATTGTTCCTCTTTATTTCTCTGCTTCTTTTCTGCTCCTCTAATCCTCTCCTGAATCAAACTTGCCTAAGTGAGGTACAGGGCTCCTTTTAACCTGTATTTGGGAGTACTTTTTGTATCAGCACTATAGTGAGGAGGGTGGCAAAAGCACTCTCTAGGGGCCCCCAAATACCCCACCAGGGCTACCTCCAAAACTATAACTCTCATTCAGCCCTGGTGGTGTCCAAATGGGAGCTATGCCATTGATGCTACTACCCAGTCGACTGGTGGAAGACATGGCGCTAGGTGACATTGATCCCTGTCCTTAATTATATCTTAACAACTGGTAAAGAGGACACCAACCATCCTGGCCTGGAAGCTAGTAATCAGTTCTCCATCTCAGCCAGGATGCCAGCCATCCTCGCCTTTCATCCATCCATCCATCCATTATCCAACCTGCTATATCCTAACTATAGGGTCACGGGGGTCTGCTGGAGCCAATCCCAGCCAACACAGGGCACAAGGCAGGAAACAAACCCTGGGCAGGGTGCCAGCCCACCGCAGGGCGCACACATACACACACCAAGCACAAACTTGGGACAATTTAGAATCACCAATGCACCTAACCTGCATGTCTTTGAACTGTGGGAGGAAACAGGAGTACCCAAACTCCACGCAGGGAGGACCCGGGAAGCGAACCCAGGTCTCCTAACTACAAGGCAGCAGTACTACCCACTGCCACGCCTTTCATCACTATACAAACAATATACTGTATATACACACACAAACATATTCATTTATTTATATATATATATATATATTATTGTCACACACATTCACTTGGAAGAAAATTTTAGGGCTCGTCAAACTGTAATTCTACCCCAAGTTGGGGGTTAGCACTGTCTCTTAATGCCTCTCCTCTTCCTCTTGCTGCAGAGCAGAAGACTGACAGATGAAGACCCATAATATCACTTCCAGTTTCTGGCCTCCTGAACCCACCTATTCTACCTGCCTTGCCTGACACCCAGCTCCGCCACCATCCTTCACTAGTCTAGCTGATGATTCACACTTGGAAAGATGCAGTTATTGCATGTTTATTAACACCTTTTCTCTCTCCTCTCCAGATCCTCTGAACAGAAGCCTGCCTAACTCCACCTCTGCTTCCAGAACCAACGATATCACTGACCTCGCTTCCGGTTCCAACCCGTTGGACACACCCCTTCCTCCTCACAAGCTATAAAAGCGCCCACCTTTCCTCACTTATCAGTCCCTTCTTGGACACAGTATGAAGTGACTACTCGGGTACATTGAGTCTTGTTGATTTGCTGATTTGATTTTTTCCCTCCTAAGAAAAAGGAGACAATCTTTTTCTTGTCTCTCTTGTTTTTCCACAACGCACACACATTATTTATATATATATATATATATATATATATATATATATATATATACTAGCAAAATACCCATGCTTGCATGGCAGTACTGCCTTAAAATTTTATTAAGAAAAAATTAAACCTTTTAAAGTGAGGAAAATATACCAATAATTATTTGTTAAGGATCTCTTTGTATACCACATTGTTAGTTCGGCCCTCCGGTTGTAATATGACCAAGCTGTGCGCTGAACATACTCTTGAGCATGCAACGTACAGTTGGCCATGTGAAAAGTAATCTTGTCTGAAATCTCACAGCTTGGATTGGTGCTGTCATAATCGGTTTGAGTTTCATGGTTTGTTTCAATAATGACAGTATTTGGAGGATTTGTGTTGAAGTGACATTCGGCATCTGTCAAGCGTTGTAAGCATACAACCGGTTTCATCGAGAACTTCACATCCAGCTTTTCAGAGTTTAAACATTCATAAACATCAAAGTGTCCACTACTGAAATCGTCACCTGTGAATCTAAGATGTTTAAGAGGCATTGGCGGTTTCGAAAGGTGTAAAATATTTGGCCATTTCGGTACACTTGAAAGCAACAACCAAACAATTCAGCGGCAGCCATCAACTCACATGCAGAACCATAGGTGAAGGGGTTAAGCATTTCACTCTTATAGTGCCTCTGTGTAGTATAATTATCTCCTGTACCGTCATCAGTCCACACCTTGAACCTGTCCCAGTCATTCAATACATAAGACACAATGTTCCTATATATTAGCTACGTAAGCCCATGCTGTAAAAAGCCTGGTGTCCTAGAAACTATTAAAATCGTCAGAAAAAAAAATTAAATGTAGAGATGTCAGGTAACTGAAAGGAACTACTTCGGGCACCTCTCTCCTAGGAGGATATGTTTTGCCGATGTGCTTGAATCATTTCTGCATTAGCGGCTAAGCGACTGTCTTTCTTCGGAGGATTTGTTTTGCCGACATGCTTGCATCATTTGTGCATTAGCAGTGGGAAGGAAAAGCAAAAGGGATACCGTTTTGCCGATGTTAAGCAACTTTGTCTTTCTTCAGAGGTTTTGTTTTGCTGACGTGCTGGCCTTGCTTGTGTTATTAGTGGCTAAGCGAGTTTTCTGTTTCCTCGGAAGTGGAGCCCTTACCCCAATAACATCTCTCATTTCTGGGCCAGACAGACACACACACACTTCCACACATAAACGTTTATATATAAGATTATATATATATAAGATTATATATATATATATATATATATATATAAGATTATATATATATATATATATATATATATATATATATATATATATATATATATATATAGTCACACACATGCACATGGGAGGCAGCTAAAGGTCTCCAAAGAAGGTAATTTCCGGTCAGAACAGAGGGTGACACCAAGACGATGCCACCTCCACTTCCACCCCAGAAGATGTCACATCTGGTTCCGCCCAGAACAGCCCACCTCCTAATGACCTCATCCCAAGATGTCACAGCCTGATTACCTCATTTCCGGGTCCAGTCTCAAGGTCCGTTGTGGACTCTTATCTGTAAAGACCTTTGCATCAACCATTTTTGCAACTCAGCAGCCAATTCTCAATTATATGAGAGGGTGCCCCAAACCTCTTGATTATTACCACAACTGACGTAGTTGGCAGGATGGTGGACTTCTTGAGGAACCAGGAGCTGGACATATACACACACACAAACACACACATGCATTAAATTTTAAATTTAAACTTCTGGCAATTTACTGCTTACATTTTCACAATTTTAGGTAATTTAATGTATTTAAACTGATTAAATTTGAAGAAAAGCTGAGATGTTCTAAAACTTTTGATAAGTACTATATATGTGTGTATTGTAAATGCACACACACATCACATATATATGTATACTAGCAAAATACCCGCGCTTCGCAACGGAGAAGTAGTGTGTTAAAGTAATGAAAAAGAAAAGGAAACATTTTGAAAATAACGTAACATAATTGTCAATGTAATTGTTTTGTCACTGTTATGAGTGTTGCTGTCATATATATATATATATATATATATATATATATATATATATATATATATATACATATATATATATATATATATATATTGTGGTATCCGGCGGTGCTGGAGCCGGCCGGGCATAGGAGGACGGAGGAGGGCTTGAGCCTCCTCCAGACCGCGAGGGGGCGTCCCCTGGTTATGTTGGGGGCCTCGGGTAAAGGGCTTGGAAGCCCAGCCCTGTAGGGACCCGTAGCCACCGCCAGGCGGCGCCCCGGTGCCTGAATATCCCTGGAGCCCAGCACTTCCACCACACCAGGAAGTGCTGGGGGAAAAACGACAGGGGACACCCGGACGGCTTCCGGGTGCGCAGCTGGCACTTCCACCACACTGGGGTGTGGCTACGGAGGAGTACCGGGAAGCAGCTGGAGCCCATCCGAGTTCCTATTTAAGGGGCTGCCTCCCTTCAGTCGATAGCGGAAGTCGGGTGGAAGAGAGACGGAGCTGGAGAGAGGACTGGAGGCGGCTAGGACAGAGGCATTGTGACTGTGTGGCCTGGACGTTTGGAGAAACGGTGCAAGAGGCACTGGGGAGTGCGCGTGACTAAAAGCAGTATTGTAAATATTAGTGTAAATAAACAGTGTGTGGTGAAATTAAGACGTCCGTCTGTCTGTGTCCGGGTTACATACACATACATGTATACATATACACACACATATATATACAAACCGGATTCCAAAAAAGTTGGGACACTAAACAAATTGTGAATAAAAACTGAATGCGATGATGTGGAGATGGCAAATGTCAATATTTTATTTGTAATAGAACGTAGATGACAGATCAAACGTTTAATCCAGTAAATGTATCATTTTAAAGGAAAAATATGTTGATTCAAAATTTCACGGTGTCAACAAATCCCAAAAAAGTTGGGACAAGTAGCAATAAGAGACTGGAAAAAGTAAATTTGAGCGTAATGAAGAGCTGGAAGACCAATAAACACTAAGTGTGGCAAAATGGAAGACTGTTCTGTGGTCAGATGAGTCACGATTCAAAGTTCTTTTTGAAAATCTGGGACGCCATGTCATCCGGACCAAAGAGGACAAGGACAACCCAAGTTGTTATCAACGCTCAGTTCAGAAGCCTGCATCTCTGATGGTATGGGGTTGCATGAGTGCGTGTGGCATGGGCAGCTTGCATGTCTGGAAAGGCACCATCAATGCAGAAAAATATATTCAGGTTCTAGAACAACATATGCTCCCATCCAGACGTCATCTCTTTCAGGGAAGACCCTGCATTTTTCAACAAGATAATGCCAGACCACATTCTGCATCAATCACAACATCATGGCTGCATAGGAGAAGGATCCGGGTACTGAAATGGCCAGTCTGCAGTCCTGATCTTTCACCTATAGAGAACATTTGGCGCATCATAAAGAGGAAGGTGCGACAAAGAAGGCCCAAGACGATTGAACAGTTAGAGGCCTGTATTAGACAAGAATGGGAGAGCATTCCTATTTCTAAACTTGAGAAACTGGTCTCCTCGGTCCCCAGACGTCTGTTGAGTGTTGTAAGAAGAAGGGGAGATGCCACACAGTGGTGAAAATGGCCTTGTCCCAACTTTTTTGGGATTTGTTGACACCATGAAATTCTGAATCAACATATTTTTCCCTTAAAATGATACATTTTCTCAGTTTAAACTTTTGTTCCGTGATTTATGTTCTATTCTGAATAAAATATTAGAAGTTGGCACCTCCACATCATTGCATTCAGTTTTTATTCACGATTTGTATAGTGTCCCAACTTTTTTGGAATCCGGTTTGTATATACACACACACATATATACATATATATATATATATATATATACACACACACATCCACATACATATACAGTACATATATACATACCTACATATACACACATACATATACATACACATATACATATATACCTATACATATTATGAGGGGCCGTTCAGGAAAAAAAGGTTCGCAAATATATACATTGGTTCAGATATATATTTCGGTTCAGATATATACATTGGTTGGGATATATTGGTTGAGATATATACATCGGTTTGAATACATCCGGTCAGATATATACATTGGTTTAGATACATTGGTTCAGATATATATAAATTGGTTTGCATAGATCCGTTCTGATATATATATACATTGGTTGAGATACATCCGTTCAGATATATACATTGGTTGAGATATATATATATTGGTTGATATACATTGGTTTAAATATATATATTGGTTAAAATAGATTGGTTTAGATATATACATCGGTTCAGATACATCCGTTCTGATATATATATTGGTTAAGATAGATCCGTTCAGATATATACATTGGTTGGGATTTATGGGCAGGCACAGCGCGGCCACCCATGTTTAGCAGCTCCCTTTCGCTTCATCATTGTTTCAGCACTGTTGTAATTATTGTGCACATTTTATACAAGTAGCAGATGCCTGTCTGTCGCGTTTTGTTTCGTAAACCCTCATGGTTGGGGGGGTCCTCGATTTCAAAGCACTTTTTTTCCTGTCATTATTTAAAACACTCGCACAGATACCCGCCTCTTCGCCTCGCTCCGTCCCGCCCCGGCTCATTGTACCCGCCTCATTCGCTCCCTCTTGTCCCTACCATGACAGATTCTTCTCAAAAGCAGAGTTACCAGAAAGCATTAATCGCAACCACAGTATGTTCCATTTTTTCACCTCATGAGACGCTGGTTTATCATTGGTGGAAAGCTGCCAGGTGATATCTGTTATTCCGTATTGGCAGCATTTCATTAAAGGGCGATCTGCTTCAGCAAGGAACTTAGTCCTGTTTGCTGAATGGATGTTATGGAGGAAAACACTGGAGTTGCTCTGTTTCTTTAAATGTTCATCAGGGATCAAAATGACCAGAATATTCCCGCTTCACAAATAACTGATGTTTATCTGTTTTATAGTAAAACTAACAAAACCACACAAAAGCACGTACACGCTCACACACACTCAAACTCACAAATCGTGGGTCGCACGTACTACTGATTACGTGTATCTGTCAAGGGCAATTATTTTTTCACATCATAAAACAGATTCTTCTCAAAAGCTGAGTTACCAGGAAGCATTGAACACAACCGCAGTACCTCCCATTTTTTCACCTCAACAGACGCTGGTTTATCATTGACCGAAAGCCGCCCGGTGATTTCTGTTATTCCGTATTGGCAGCATTTCATATTGGCAGCATTTCATTAAAGGGCGATCTGTTTCACCAAGGAACTTAGTCCTGTTTGCTGAAAGGATGTTATGGAGGAAAACACTGGAATAGCGCTGTTTCTTCTGAATGTTTATCAGTGATCAGGGACCAGAATGATCAGAATATTCCTGCTTCACAAATAACCGATGTCTGTTTTTATTGTAAAACTGAGAAAACCACATACACGCGCGTACACAACACAAACACTCAAACTCACAAATCGTGGGTCGCACACACTACTGATTAAGTGTATCTGTCACGGACAATCATTTTTTTCACCCAATAAAACTTTAGTTTCGTCAAAGTTAGAAAGCAGCGGTGATTTCTATTATTCCTTATTGGCAGCATTTAATTTAAAGATGATTCACGTCAACAAGGTGAAAGAGTCTCTTATTTTGACAGGACGATCTTTTTAAGGCTTAAGCATTTTTGATTGACTTACAAAAGAAAATAGTTATTACTTACCCTCTTTGCTTCAAATTGGCTTTTTAAAAAACATTTTTGATATAATTTGTTTATGGCAGTATAAAATAAAAAAAGTGGTGTTCAAAATTATAATGCGCGTATTTAACAGTAATAGGTGGTGTAAGATTGCTGACTCGCAGTTAAACGATCACTGGTTTGTGTCCGGGGGGCTTCCTTTCTGTTATTTTATTTATTTTTACAAATTGCTTCAAGTAGTAAGAAAGGCGCTATAAAGAGTAAGGAATTCATAACATTATTATAATTATTATTACTATTATTATTATTATTATTATTATACGTGTGAATGCGTGATCAAATTCAGCCGCTGCGTAGTGGGGTATGAATTGGGACACTATGTGCTCGACAATACCACGAGTTCATTGAAATAATTACACAGCAAGGTGCACACGCAATACAAACATAATGTGTATATTATTGAAGTAAAGGTTCATATAAATTAATTATATACAAATTTTTAACAAGTTGAGAGATGTCAACTGGTTAAAATGCACGAAATTATACATGTATTGCTTTATAGTTCACATATAGTGTATTATTAAAATAATGATATAAAAATCATATAAAATGGTATAGAGTCTGCGTCGTATACGTATTTTGTGTCATATTTCTTCAAAGAAGTTTATAATTAGTTTGCTTTAAAAATCTTACGGCAAACATGTGAACCGTTGAAAATCGCTGATCTTAATCAATTTGTTTTAACGCATGCTCCGTGCAAAATGCTGTCATATCTGTTAGTAAACATGCACGCGCAGCGATGTCCTGATGTCTGCGTTCTAAGGCTGCATGTGTATTAAACGCTATTGACGTTTTACTGGGGTGCTCTGTGATTGAGGGCGGACAGTAAACTTTGTTAAAATGATATCGAAAAATACCAGTCGTCAGTTGTGTTTTCAGTCGTTTTGGCGTGTTTACTGTTCTGTTACCAAAAAATTCTTCAAATCAACAAAGAAACGTGGATAGTAAGATTTAGTAAAATATCAGTAATAATAATACATTGCTCGACACCCAGTATCACTTTACAAAGACATTTAAAAGACAGCTCGTTAAAATAAATGTAGCAATCCATTGTCATGCTATAAGTGACAGCTTGCTCTTAAACATTTACACAGGTGGTTTTTCCTGGGAATAAAAAAGGGGGAAAAAATCCACGGAAAAGGTTTTGTTGTTGAACTCAAATTTCACCTCCGCCATGTGAGTCATTAAAACTATTGGAATGAAATATAGTTCAATATAAATAAATAAATAAATTTCCTCTCACACCCACCCTTTCACCCCTGTACATTGGAGAGGAATCTCATTTTCACAGCAGGTGCAATTATCCTATAAAACACACAGGAGTTCTGTGCACCGTTTTTCATGGGAGATTAAAACTCATCAAATGTAAACCTTTGAGCTGCCTGTGGCAATCCTCATCAACAGTGGTCCATTACAAAATGAACACCAGGTAGTTAAAATTGTGCACAGTTTCTTTAATAAGCCTATCAGACAGTCTTTTATAGCACTTTCATATCGAGTGTGTCTCTTAATCCCTTCTAGCAGAGGAGACACTTATTTCCACAGCTCCTCTGCTTGTAAATTAATACTTTAATTACAAAACTGTCCACAGTTTATTTAAAGAGATTGAAGGAAGTCTTCTATATCACTTTTTTGTCTACTATGTCCTTACTCATCCACTAATTAAAAAAAATCAAGCGCTTACACTGTCTTTTTTAAGTATGTCTATGAAAATCGCTGTGAGTAGCCAGAAAAATGCTATATAAATGTAAGATATTATTATTATTATTATTATTTAGGTTTTTTAAAATCCAAATAAACCTGACAGGACTTCTTCCAAGATATGTGCCACTCTAGGGTACCAAGTATATCAAACTGATTAGGTAATTTTGTGATCAGTTTGTTTAAAGTATATTAAGTAAAAAATAACTTCTCATTTCTAATTTGACATTTCAGGATACAGTATATACTGCAAATATTCATTTAAATTGTAACCGCTGACAATTATTTACTCGTGCGCTTGCATTTTCCATAAAACAGCTTCAATATGTGCACAAAGGTGATAAAACACACAAATTCTGACATTAGCATGACTGTTGAAGGAAAAACATGTATTAGAAAGTATTCTATGGAGTTTTCATAAATTAATCATTATATACCTTTTGAGGTTTCTTGATATATTTTGTAATCAGGTTTTTAAAATATTTTTTTTTTATTTTTACTGCCACTTCACAGATGAACAATCCCCAACTTGGTTATTGTCAGAATAAGTCTTTTAACTTTTTTCCTGTGTCCATTAATTCATTTTCCGGGTTTCACTACCCATCTGAAAGAGTTGGCATCAGGTTGGGTGGCACTTTTAAATTGTAGTAGTATGAGCAAGTGTCAGTGTGGCAAGCACTAGACTGGCATTTATTTCCGATTAATTTTTTGTCCTCTGGCCGAAGCCTGTAAATCTCTTTTGTAAATGGATGGTTTGGATAGAGGACAGATACTAACAATTTTCAAGGCTATATTAAAACAATACTAAAAGATATTTGTGTATGTGTGTTGTAGTGCCCCATGTTGTAAGTGTTAGATCCATTGAAGAAGTCAACTTAAACAAAGAAAATGTACATTTTGCAGGTTTGTTTGAAGTGTTTTACATTATAACCATATTATTAATTGCTGCGTGAATATAATTTTTTCAAGGGGATGACCTTTACTATTGTCAAAAAAGAGAGAAACAGGAGGAATATGAAAGTTATTTGTTGAGTTTAGGAGACAAAGGATACTTGTAAGGAAGTTCATGCCAGTGCTATCGGTGTACATTCTGGAATTTATAAAACTGCTGAAATTATTTCACAAAGATGTTACTGGCCTGGTTTTATGCTGACATTAAAATGGCTACGTTTTCTGATAATTATAATCATTATTTTAATTAAAAGACTATAATTGTCAGAACAGATTCAATAAAATGTTTTAATATCTCAGTTGCTGTTTGTCAGACTCTTTAATTGACTTGTCCTACAAATGTGTATCAGTGGATATTTGGTACTTCATTTGACAAATAATAATTTTTTCAAGTCTCATATATTTCAGATAGATAGATAGATAGAACTTTACTTGTCCTCTAAGGGAAAATGTGCTTCTATTTTTTAACAGAGGCTGAATGAATAAATAAATTAATATAATGAAATAAACAGCCAATCCAATAACACTTAGTCTAATGTTGATTCTGCAAGCAACAGTTGGGGCTCACAACTCTGACGCAAAAGCTCAGCTGTAGAAGTGAGTGTCCCTTTGAGTGGAGAGGACAATGGGACACAGTAGACTTGAAAGTGATGTAGAAGACTTTCATCAATCTTTTACCATGGATTTCAGATAATATTAGTTATCCAGGTTTCATTTTGAAAGCAGCAGACAAGCCAATGGATCTGCTCCAGCCATGGAAATGAGTGTTCCCTGTTAGGGGATAGGATGCAGACACATAGTGGAGAAGATTATATAGAAAACTATACCTACAACCTTTTAAAATGAATTTTACATATTTTTACCTCTCCGGTGTTCATTTTGTAATCAGCAGTCAGAGGGCACACAATTTGAGTGAAATTTGAGTTCAACAACAAAACCTTTCCCGTGGATTTTTTTTCCCTTTTTTATTACCAGGAAAAAACCACCTGTGTAAATGTTTAAGAGCAAGCTGTCACTTATAGCATGACAATGGATTGATACATTTATTTTAATGAGCTGTCTTTTAAATGTCTTTATTATTTTAATAATATACTGTACAAACACTATATGTGGACTATAAAGCAATACATGTATAATTTCGTGCATTTTAACCAGTTGACATCTCTCAACTTGTTAAAAAGTTGTATATAATTAATTTATATGAACCTTTACTTCAATAATATAAACATTATGTTTGTATTGCGTGTGCACCTTGCTGTGTAATTATTTCAATGAACTCGTGGTATTGTCGAGCACATAGTGTCCCAATTCATAACCCACTACGCAGCGGCTGAATTTGATCACTCATTCACACGTATAATAATAATAATAATAATAATAGTAATAATAATTATAATAATGTTATGAATTCCTTACTCTTTATAGCGCCTTTCTTACTACTCAAAGCAATTTGTAAAAATAAATAAAATAACAGAAATGAAGCCCCCCGGACACAAACCAGTGATCATTTAACTGCGAGTCAGCAATCTTACTCCTACCACCACCTCTTACTGTTAGATACGCGCATTATAATTTTGAGTACTACTTTTTTTATTTTATCCTGCCATAAACAACTTATATCAAAAATGTTTTTAAAAAGCCAATTTGAAGCAAAGAGGGTAAGTAATAACTATTGTCTTTTGTAAGTCAATCAAAAATGCTTAAGCCTTAAAAAAAGATCGTTCTGTCAAAATAAGAGACTCTTTAAGCCTTGTTGACGTGAATCATCTTTAAATTAAATGCTGCCAATAAGGAATAATAGAAATCAACGCGCTCCTTTCTAACTTTGACGAACTACAGCTTTATTGGGTGGAAAAAAAATGATTGTCCGTGACAGATACACTTAATCAGTAGTGTGTGCGACCCACGATTTGTGAGTTTGAGTATTTGTGTTGTGTACGCGCGTGTGTGTGGTTTTCTCAGTTTTACAATAAAAACCGACATCAGTTATTTGTGAAGCAGGAATATTCTGATAATTCTGGTCCCTGATCACTGATAAACATTCAGAAGAAACCGCGCTATTCCAGTGTTTTCCTCCATAACATTCTTTCAGCAAACAGGGCTACTAAGTTCCTTGGTGAAACAGATCGCCCTTTAATGAAATGCTGCCAATACGGAATAACAGAAATCACTGGGCAGCTTTCGGTCAATGATAAACCAGCATCTGTTGAGGTGAAAAAATGGGAGGTACTGCGGTTGCTGTCAATGCTTCCTGGTAACTCAGCTTTTGAGAAGAATCTGTCATGGGTGGGAAAAGAGGGAGCGAGTGAGGATGTATTCAACCGAATGTATATATCTGAACGGATGTATCTCAACCAATGTATATATATCAGAACGGATCTATGCAAACCAATTTATATATATCTCAACCAATGTATCTAAACCAATGTATATATCTGACCGGATGCATTCAAACCGATGTATATATCTCAACCAATGTATATATCTGAACTGAAATATATATCTGAACGGATGTATTAAAACCAATGTATATATTCAAACCAATGTATCTGAACTGATATACAGTAATCCCTCCTCGATCGCAGGGGTTACGTTCCAGAACCCCCCGCGATAGATGAAAATCCGTGAAGCAGAAACCATATGTTTGTGTAGTTATTTTTATATATCTTAAGCCCTTATAAACTCTCCCACACTGTTAACATTATTAGAGCCCTCTAGACATGAAATAACACCCTTTAGTCAAAAGTTTAAACTGTGCTCCATGACAAGACAGAGATGACAGTTCTTTCTCACAATTAAAAGAATGCAAATATATCTTTTCTTCAAAGGAGTGTCTGCATCAGGAGACGAGAATTTAAGAAAGAGCACAAGCGATCGCAAAGAAAAGCAAACAATCAAAAAATCAATACGTGTCCTTTTAAGTTTGCCGAAGCACCGCAATAAAGCGACATTTTTCAGAGGAGCGTCAGTATCTTCTAAGCAAACAGTCTCTGTGCAAACAGCCCCTCTGCTCACATCTCCTCCCTCAGGCACAGAGAACGTCAGAGAGAGAGAGAGCGAGATTAAAGCAACAATCAAAAAATCAATACGTGTGCTTTTGTGCTTTTAAATATGCGAGCACCGCAATAAAGCGGCACTTTTTAGAGGAGCGTCAGTATCTTTTAAGCAAACAGCCTCTGTGCAAACAGCACCTCTGCTCACACCCCCTCCGTCAGGCAGAGAATGTCAGAGAGGGTGAGAGAGAGGCAGAGACAAGCAAACAATCAAGCAGTCAAAAGAATAATCAAGCATATCTTATAGCATTGAGGAGTTTTAGTTAATATGTAATACATGCTCTAATTGGGTAGCTTCTAAGCCATCTGCCAATAGCGTCCCTTGTATGAAATCAACTGGGCAAACAAACTGAGGAAGCATGTACCATAAATTAAAAGACCCATTGTCCGCAGAAATCCGCGAACCAGCGAAAAATCCGTGATATATATTTAGATATGCTTACATTTAAAATCCGCGATAGAGTGAAGCCGCGAAAGTCGAAGCGAGATATAGCGAGGGATTACTGTATATATCTGAACCAATGTATATATTTACAAACCAATCTTTTTTTCCTGAACGGCCCCTCATAACATATATATACATATATATATACATATACAAAAAAATATATATACATATACAAATATATATATATACAGTACATATACAAATATATATATATATATAAATATACAAATATATATATATATATATATATATATATATATATATATATATATACACAAATATACAGTCCCTGACAAAAGTCTTGTCGCTTGTGTACAAATTGACCTGAGGTGCCGCCAAAATATATTTCTAATCAAGATTTTGTTACAAGAAATGGGTCATTTTAATCCCATCAGCTTTTGTAATAATGTTTCAGTGCAAAACGAAAATGACAAAAAGTATTCTAATTTTCACAGCTTGGTAAAGCCCATTGAGTCAATTTTTGGCAAGACATAAGTGTTGTCGCCTTGTCATATGAGCTTCACCTGTGACTAATAATGGATCAATTAGGTCTCAGGTATATATAAAAAGAACCCCAGTACACTAGACCTTCACATCAACTGCAACTAGACCTCTGCAAACATGCCTAATATTCACCCTGAGACTAAATTGTTGATTATCAAGAGGCTGAAGACCAAATCCACTGCTGATGTGGCAAACACCGTCAAGTTCAGAGGATAAAAAAAAGATTTGAAGAGACTGGAAACGTTTTTGACAAGCCCAGGTCAGGAAGACCCCACAAGACAACTGCCCGAGAGGACCGTTTGTTGGCTCGAAAATCCAAGGCCAGCCCATTTTCCACTGTTTTCTTTGCTATTCCTGATGACTTCATCAATAAATTGTATGAATCCTTGCCAAACCGTATGGATGCTGTCCTTCAAGCTCATGGAAGTCATACAAGATATTACATTTGGATCTCACAGCACCACTACTTAATTTGCTGACATATTTTTGGATTTGCAGTAAAGTTGTTAATTTTCTGTATAGGCGACAAAACTTTTGTCTTGCCCAAATTTGACCTTTCTGTCTTGATTAAATGATAAATCTTTTTTCAGTGAAACTAATTTATTTCAGTGCATTAAACATCATTTGGGAGGGCTTTAGCTTTTCATATGAGCTATTTCTAACACCAGTTGATTAATTAAAAGTCAGGTTAATAGTAGGAGTTTCTACAAAATAGAGAAGCGACAAGACTTTTGTCAGGAACTATATATATAGTTATATATATATAGTTATATATATATATATATATATACTGTAGTTCCAATTATATATATAATTGTCTAATCGTTTGCATTACAGGCCTGTTAAAAAATCTAACCGTGATAAAATACACTCTAAATTGATTAAGTTGTTGAATGGAATGCAGGAGGAGGGTTATATCTCAGCACAACAAAAACGATATTTGGCTGGACCTCCTGATCCCTCAACGCGTAAGTTCTACCTGTTACATATATACTGTATATATATATATATATACTGTATGTATATATATATATATATATATATATATATATATATATATATATATATATATATATATATATACACACACACACACATATACAAATATATATATATATATATACAGTGATCCCTTGCTGTATCGCTTTGACTTTCAGGTTTTGCTCTATCGCTGGATTTTATATGTAAGCATATGTAAATGTATATTATGGATTTTTGCTGATTCGCGGATTTCTGCGGACAATGGGTCTTTTAATTTATGGTACATGCTTCCTCAGTTTGTTTGCCCAGTTGATTTTATACAAGGGACGCTATTGGCGGATGGCTTAAAAGCTACCCAATCAGAGCACGTATTACATATTAACTAAAACTCCTCAATGCTATAAGATATGCCTCCTGCGCTTTGCTCGAATGTTTGCTTGTCTCTGCCTCTATCTCACCCTCTCTGACATTCTCTGCCTGACGGAGGGGTGTGAGCAGAGGTGCTGTTTGCACAGAAGCTGTTTGCCTAGTGGATACAGGCGCTCCTCTAAGAATTGCCGCTTTATCGAGGTGCGCCCAAAAGCACACTTATTGATTTTTTGATTGTTTGCTTTAATCTCGCTCTCTCTCTCTCTCTCTCTCTCTCTGACGTTCTCTGCGCTTGATGGAGGGGATGTGAGCAGAGGGGCTTTTTGCACAGAGGCTGTTTGCTTAGAAGATAGGGACGCTCCTGTAAAAAATGCTGAAAGGCTACCTTTGCATTGATTCCTTCATTGCCGCTGCTTTATCGCGGTGCTTGCATACTTAAAAGCGCAACAGCCCTATTGATTTTTCATTGTTTACTTTACTCTCTCTCTGACATTCTCCGCTCCTTACGCGCACTTTGAAGAGGAAGATATGTTTGCATTCTTTTAATTGTGAGAAAGAACTGTCATCTCTGTCTTGTCATGGAGCACAGTTTAAACTTTTGACTAAAGGGTGTTATTTCATGTCTAGAGGGCTCTAATAATGTTAAAAAACGTATTTAGAAGGTCGTAAACAGGTTTTCTATGCTCTAACTACGAAAAGATTAGATTTATAAATAAAGAATCCTACTTCGTGGAAATTCATTTATCTGTCTGGAGCGGATTAACGCGATAAACAAGGGTTTACTGTATAACTGTGCGGAGAATATTTATAAACAGTGTGGGAGAGTTTCTAAGGGCTTAAAATATATAAAATAATCATACAAACATATGGTTTCTACTTGGATTTTCACCTATCGCGGGGGTCTGAAGCAACCCTTGATCGAGGAGGGATTACTGTATATATATATATATATATATATATATATATATATATATACACACACAAACATACATACATATATATATATACAGTAATCCTCGCTATATCAAGGCCGACTTCAGCGGCTTCACTCTATCGCGGATTTTAAATGTAAGCACATCTAAATATATATCACGGATTTTTCGCTGGTTCGCGGCTTTCTGTGGACAATGGATCTTTTAATTTATGGTACATGCTTCCTCAGTTTGTTTGCTCAGTTGATTTCATACAAGGGACGCTATTGGCGGATGGCTTAGAAGCTACCTAATCAGAGCATGTATTACATATTAAATAAAACTCCTCAATGATATACAATGTGCTTCCCGCGTGGTGCTTGATTGTTTGCTTCTCTCTACCTCTCTCTCTCACTCTCTCTGCCTGATGGAGGGGGTGTGAGCAGAGGGGCTGTTTGCACAGAGGCTGTTTGCCTAGAAGATATGGACGCTCCTCTACAAAATGCAGCTTTATCGCAGTGCTTCTGCATACTTAAAAGCACGTATTGATTTTTTGATTGTTTGCTTTTCTTAGCTCTCTCTGACATTCTCTGCTCCTGACGGTGCTCCTTTGAAGAGAAGATATGTTTGCATTCTTTTAATTGTGAGAAAGAACTGCCATCTCAGTCTTGTCATGGAGCACAGTTTAAACTTTTGACTAAAGGTTTTATTTCATGTCTAGAGGGCTCTAATAATGTTAACAGTGTGGGAGAGTTTATAAGGGCTTAAAATATATAAAAATAACCATACAAACATATGGTTTCTACTTCGCGGATTTTCACCTATCGCGGGGGGGTCTGGAACGCAACCCCCGCAATCGAGGAGGGATTACTGTACCCACACACACATATATATATATATATATATATATATATATACACATATATACACACATACATATATACATATATATATATATACACACATACATTCACATATATGCATATCCACATATCCAGGTAGGCGGCACTATAGGACTGGTGGGGCTTCAGCACTCTATCCACCAGATGTTGAAAGGTTGAAAGATGTTGAAAGGTCGCTGGGGCCCCGTGCAGCCCAAATGGGAGGACCTTGTACTGCCAATGTCCGCTAGGGGTGCTAAAGGTTAAGGGCAGATGTGCCGGCGAATAGGGAGAGGGACGTATGGGTGTCGGGAGACTCTTCCCTGTCCTTCCAAGGTTTTAGCAAGTTGACGTGGTAGATCCTCTCGCTCGGTCAACGATTAGGCTGGAGAACCAAATAGTCGACGAGCCCCTTTCTTTCCTTAACCTCGTATGGCTCATGACAATGAGCAAGCAGCTTAGAGTGGGAGGTGGGAGCGAGCACCATCACTCGATCCCCCGGGCGGAACTCCCGGGGAACGGAGTTGCGGTTGTAACACCGGGCCTGCGCACAAGTCACAGGGTCTTTTAGGATATGCCTGATTTTAGCGAGCCTGTCGCGCAGTTGCGCGACATACTCCAGTATATTGGAGGAGGGAGGGGCCTCTGCCTTCCAGCCCTCTTTTAGTATGTCTAAAAGTCCCCGGGGTTGTCGCCCATACAATAATTCAAAGGGGGAGAAACCCTTAGAGGCCTGGGGCACCTCCCAGTAGGCAAAAAGCACGAGCGGTAGGAGCTGGTCCCAATTCCTGCCATCGGCGCTGAATACCTTGCGAAGCATCTGTTTAAGCGTCTGGTTAAAACGTTCTACCAGCCCGTCTGTTTGAGGGTGGTAGACAGACGTCTTTAGGTGCTTTATCCGGAGTAATTTGGCAACCTCCCTGAACGTACCCGAGGTGAAGGGAGTACCTTGGTCCGTGAGGACTTCTTTGGGGATACCCACTCTTGAAAATACGTTGACTAATTCCCGTGCGATATTTTTTGTGTTAGCGGAGCGCAGGGGAACCGCCTCTGGGTATCGGGTGGCATAATCAACCATGACCAATATGTACTTGTAGCCACGGTTTGAGGGTTCGAGGGGTCCTACTAGCTCGACCCCTAATCTGTCAAAGGGAATGTCTATAAGTGGAATAGGGACGAGAGGAGCACGGTCCCTCCTGGGAATCTGGCGAATCTGGGCATTCATCCCCTGGAGTACTGTGTTTAAGTCCTGTCCTTCAGTCATCTCTTTTGGACAATAATCCTGCCGACTACGCCAATGTAAAAGACTCAAAATGAGGCAGCAAAAAGGTTTGGGGTTTTCCGGCCCCGTATATTGTCTGCAATCCACAATTCGAAAAACAAATCCGGTCAAATAGAAAAACAAAACACATTCATCTGCACGACGCCATACTAGGCGTCGGCAGCCATTTTATAAAGGAGGAGCTGGAAGTGGAGGAATGCTGGGAAGGAGGCGTGAGGGATGACGGGACTGCTGACGTCAGGGAAGATGGCGGAGGAAGGGCGGAAGTGGACGTACTACGGGAAAGGTCCTATGGCGGAGCGTCTTAAGTTTTGGAAAAGAAAGGAAAAAGGTTAGTACCCAGCCACTCCCTGCCGGCGAACGTCTTTCGATGTGTTTTAAGGTCCATCCACGGCCTCCTACTCGCGAATGCGTGACAATAAATACACAAATACATATACACATTTTATATATATACTAAGCAAAAAAAGAAACGTCCTCTGACTTTCAACTGTTTTTACTTTCAGTAAACTTAATGTGTAAATATTTGTATGATCACTAAAAGAGTCAACACCATAAGACATAAACTAAAAATGTTTCACAATGTGTCCCTGAATGAACGGAGGCTCAAAATCAAAAGTACCAGTCAGTATCTGGTGTGGCCACCAGCTGCTTGAAGTACTGCAGTGCATCTCCTCCTCATGGACTGGACCAGATTTGTCAGTTCTTGCTGTGAGATGTTACCCCACTCTTCCACCAAGGCACCTGCAAGTTCCTGGACATTTCTGGGGGGAATGGCCCTAGCCCTCACCCTGTGATCCAACAGGTCCCAGACATGCTCAATTCCTTCAACAATAAACACGAATCCGTCCATCACCCCTGGTGAGACAAAACTGTGACTCATCAGTGAAGAGCACTTTTTGCCACTCCTGTCTGGTCCAGCGAAGGTGGGTTTGTGCCCATAGGCGGCGTTGTTGCTAGTGATGTCTGGTAAGGACCTGCCTTACAACAGGCCTACAAGCCCTCAGTCCAGCCTCTCTCAGCCTATTGCGGATAGTCTGAGCACTGATGGAGGGATTGTGTGTTTCTGGTGTGACTCGGGCAGTTGTTGTGGCCATCCTGTACCTGTCATGCAGGTGTGATATTCGGATGTACCGATCCTGTGCAGGTGTTGTTACACGTGGTCTTCCACTGCGAGGATGATCAGCTGTCCTTCCTGTCTCCCTGTAGCGTTGTCTTAGGCGTCTCACAGTGCGGACATGGCAATTTATTGCCCTAGCCACATCAGCAGTCCTCATGCCTCCCTGCAGCATGCCTAATGCACGTTCACGCAGATGAGCAGGGACCCTGGGCATCTTTCTTTGGGTGTTTTTCACAGGCGGTAGACAAGTCTCTTTAGTGTCCTGCGTTTTTAGAACTGTGACCTTAAATGCCTACTTTCTGTAAGCTGTTAAGGTCTTAACGACCATTCCACAGGTGCATGTTAATTAATTGATTATGGTTAATTGAACATGCATGGAAAACATTGTTTAAACCCTTTACAATGAAGATCTGTAAAGTTATTTGGATTTTTAAAAACATTATTGTTGAAATACACAGTCCTGAAAAAGGGACGTTGCTTTTTTTGCAGAGTGTATAAACTGCTCAAAAAAATTAAAGGAACACTTTGAAAACACATCAGATCTCAATGGGAAAAAGAAATCCTCCTGGATATCTATACTGATATAGACTGGGTAATGTGTTAGGAACGAAAGGATGCCACATCGTTTGATGGAAATGAAAATGATCAACCTACAGAGCCCTGAATTCAAAGACGCCCAAAAAATCAGAGTGAAAAAATTATGTGGCAGGCTAGTCCATTTTGCCAAAATTTAATTGCAGCAACTCAAAATTGTATGCAGCACTTTGTATGGCCCCTGTGTTCTTGTATACATGCCTGACAACATCGGTGCATGCTTCTAATGAGATGACAGATGGTGTTGTGGGGGATCTCCTCCCAGATCTGGACCAGGGCATCACTGAGCTCCTGGACAGTCTGAGGTGCAACCTGGTGGCATTGGATGGACCAAAACATAATGTCCAGGAGGTGTTCTATTGGATTTAGGTCAGGAAAGTGTGGTGGCCAGTCAATGGTATCAATTCCTTCATCCTCCAGGAACTGCCTGCATACTCTCACCATATGAGGCCAGGAATTGTCATGCACCAGGAGCTACTGTACCAGCATAGGGTCTGACAATGGGTCCAAGGATTTCATCCTGATACCTAATGGCAGCCAAGGTGCCTTTGTCAAGCCTGTAGCGGTCTGTGTGACCCTCCATGGATATGCCTCCCCAGACAATCATTAACCCACCACCAAACTGCTCATGCTGAATGATGTTACAGGCAGCATAATGTTCTCCATGGCTTCTCCAGACCCTTTCACTTCTGTCACGTGCTCAGGGTGAACCTGCTCTCATCTGTAAAGCACAGGGCACCAGTGGTGCATCTGCCAATTCTGGTATTCTATGGCGAATGCCAATCGAGCTGCATGCTGCTGGGCAGTGAGCTCAGGGCCCATTAGAGGACATGGGGCCCTTGGGTCACCCTCATGAAGTCTTTCTGGTTGTTTGGTCAGAGACATTCACACCAGTGGCCTGCTGGAGGTCATTTTGTGGGGCTCTGGCAGTGCTCATCCTGTTCCTCCTTGCCCAAAGGAGCAGATACTGGTCCTGCTGATGGGTTATGGACCTTCTATGGCCCTCTCCAGCTCTCCTAGAGTAACTGCTTGTCTCCTAGAATCTCCTCCATGCCCTTGAGACTGTGCAGGGAGACACAGCAAACCTTCTGGCAATGACACGTATTGATGTGCCATCCTGGATAAGTTGGACTACCTGTGCAACCTCTGTAGGGTCCAGGTATCGCCTCATGCTACCAGTAGTGACACTGACTGTAGCCAAATGTAAAACTAGTGAAGAAACAGTCAGAAAAGATGAGGAGGGAAAAATGTCAGTGGCCTCCACCTGTTAAACCATTCCTGTTTTGGGGGACATCTCATTGTTGCCCCTCTAGTGCATCTGTTGTTAATTTCATTAACACCACAGCAGCTGAAACTGATTAACAACCCCCTCTGCTACTTAACTGACCAGATTAATATCCCATAAGTTTCATTGACTTTATGCTATACAGTAATCCCTCGCTATATCGCGCTTCGACTTTCGCGGTTTCACTCTATCGCAGATTTTAAATGTAAGCACATCTAAATATATATCACGGATTTTTCGCTGGTTCGCGGATTTCTGCAGACAGTGGGTCTTTTAATTTATGCTACACGCTTTCTCAGTTTGTTTGCCCTGTTGATTTCATACAAGGGACGCTATTGGCGGATGGCTTAGAAGCTACCCAATCAGAGCATGTATTACATATTAACTAAAACTCCTCAATGCTATAAGATATGCATCCCGTGCGGAGCTTGATTGTTTGCTTGTCTCTGCCTCTCTCTCACCCTCTCTGACATTCTCTGCGCCTGACGGAGGGGCTTGAGCAGAGGTGCTGTTTGCTTAAAAGATACTGACGCTCCTCTAAAAAAATGCCGCTTTATTGCGGTGCTTGGCCTATTTAAAAGCACAAAAGCACACGTATTGATTTTTTGATTGTTGCTTTAATCTCGCTCTCTCTCTCTGACGTTCTTTGTGCCTGACGGAGGAGATGTGAGCAGAGGGGCTGTTTGCACAGAGGCTGTTTGCTTAGAAGATACTAACGCTCCTCTAAAAATGCCGCGGCAAACTTAAAAGCACAAGTATTGATTTTTTGATTGTTTGCTTTTCTTTGCGCTCTCTCTCTCTCCCTCTGAAATTCTCTGCTCCTGAAGAGAAGAAGATCTATTTGCATTCTTTTAATTGTGAGAAAGAACTGTCATCTCTGTCTTGTCATGGAGGACAGTTCAAACTTTTGACTAAAGGGTGTTATTTCATGTCAAGAGGGCTCTAATAATGTTAACAGTGTGGGAGAGTTTATAAGGGCTTAAAATATATAAAAAATAACTACACAAACATATGGTTTCTACTTCGCGTATTTTCGTCTATTGCGGGGGGTTCTGGAACGCAACCCCCGCGATCGAGGAGGGATTACTGTACTCTGATTAAAAAGTGTTCCTTTAATTCTTTTGAACACTATATATTATATCTATACTAATAAAAGGCAAAGCCCTCACTCACTCACTGACTGACTCACTCACTGACTCATCACTATTTCTCCAACCTCCCGTGTAGGTAGAAGGCAGAAATTTGCCAGGCTAATTCCTTACAGCTTACTTACAAAGGTTGAGCAGGTTTCATTTCGAGATTCTACGCGTAATGGTTATAACTGGAAGCTATTTTTCTCCATATACTGTAATGGAGTTAAGCTGGATGGCCGTGGGAGGCGGAGTTTTATGTGACATCATCACGCCTCCCACGTAATCACGTGAACTGATTATCAACACAGTACGTAGAAAACCAGGAAGAGCTCAAAAAAGCGCTGAAGAAAACATGCATTATATAATTGAGGCAGCGAAACAATAAGAAGCGAGCAACTGACATATACAACCATATTCATGAGTGCTGCTACTTCGGAAACAAAGCACGGTGTAAACCTAAAGTTTAAATTAAGTTCATTGACAGGCTGCCGCTGGCGTTTGTAATTTAGTGCCTGCCCATATAAGGCCGTCCGTCAGCGGCAATCCAATAGCAACACTGCCGCTAAATATTCACGGGTGAAGGACTGTGCTTATGCAGAGGAAGATGAGATGATCAGGGTGGTGTTTGGCAAAACTTTTAATTGCCGGGTCTTAGCTAACATTACATACAGCCGTGGACATCACATGAGATGGCACCAGCACAGCTGGGAACCTTCGATGCAAGAACACCAAGCGGCTCACATGAACTGCCGCAGTGCACAGACAAAAAGCAACAGTTCCAAAGAGTGCTGAACAAAAACCAAATTACACAATTGAGAAGGCAGCAAAAAAATATGAAGCGTCTGATACATACAAGCATATTCATAAGTGCAGCTACTGCGGAAACAAAGCACACGGTGGAAAAAGTCAATGTCCCGCTAAAGGAAGACAGTGTAAAAAAAACTTGTGCATGCAGTGTGTCACATCTCAGATAAAGAGGAAGACGAGCTGTTTATTGATGCAGTAAGAAACGAATCGATGAATGAAACCTCTTATCTTTACAACGATTGACAAACACGGAATGTAACTTGAACACACCACATCGTACAAATACGACCCTGATTGAAAGAAATAATGATAATCAAATCCTTGATGACAGCAACACTCAATAACACTCACAAAACAATTACTGTATATTGACAATCATGTTACGTTATTTTTAAAATGTTCCCTTTTCTTTTTCATAACTTCTTTAAAACACTACTTCTCCGCTGCAAATATATATATATACCCCGATCTACATACTCTCAAATAGACAAGCCACATGCCGTGGCGCAATTGTAAAGGCTTCGCCACTAGCGGCGACATCTGAGGTTAGATTCCCGAGAGGGGAAGCACTGAGTATGTACGCGCGCTTCCCGATTCATTTTACCCTCGCATCTCCTTGGTTTGGGACGTATGAAAAAATATGCGGTTAACGCAGAATCATGTTACGTTATTTTTAAAATGTTTCCTTTTCTTAGCAAAAGCACAGCTGAGAAGCTTCGAAGCATGTACTCCATAACACATTAAAAAAATAACGCATTTAATCACACTTTCAATTACAAGCAAAGGGGAACTTTTGTCAATGCATGATTTCCTGGTACATCGATTACACTGATGTACACATCACAGCTACAAAAATGTTAGAGTCGGAATAAAGCGCGTTCCTACGACTGATCGGAGGAAAATTTCATTTCAAAAGACTACCCGAGCGAAGCCTTGATAAAAGCATGGTTTTGTGCACACTGAAAACCAAGCAAAATTAGATGCATTACAGAAAGCGGACTTTGTGGCTCTTACTGGGGATCATTGGACTTCCGTGACCGTTAGTAATTCTAATTACATCTAATTACAAAATGTTCAATGATCACACTGTTTTAGCCTAATGTACAAAATAATTTGGCTGAGGTTACTCAGAGTTTAAAGATTAAGTTGGTCAAATTACCTTTTATGTTTCTGACTTATTTTTTTAAGAAGAAAAACTGCACTTTATGTTGAAATACAATATCATTCTGAAAATGTACTTAAAGTACTTAAACTACCACTTTATTTTTAAGTCTGCCCAATTTTAACCAGGGATGATATTTTTGTTTCTGTTTTGAATTCAAATGCAGTTTAAAAGAATTTTTTTCAGAAATTAAAACAGCTTGAGTTTACAATATTCATGTCCATGTCTATTATTTGATTCTGTCGCCCACTACAACCCTTTTAAATTAAAAAAAAACATTTGCGATTTGGGGCAAATTTACGTGTGCGATTACATACGATTAATCAAGATTAATTCTTACACAGCCTCTAATTAATTGGATTAATTTTTTTAATCGAGTCCCACTCCTAATATATATATGTAGATTTGTATATATATATATGTGTATATACAGTATATATGTAGATTTGTATATATATGTGTATATATGTATATATTTGTATATATATGATGTATATATATGTGTATGTGTGTTTGTGTGTTTCCTTTTCTTTTTCATAACTTCTTTAACACACTACTTCTCCTATGCTGGTATTCTACTAGTGTATATATATATATATATATATATATATATATAGTCACACGCACGCACATGGGAGGCAGCTAAAGGGCTCGAGTGAAGGCAGTTCTGAGGTATGCCGGGATGTGGCAGAGTGCACTAACTCTCTTTCTCACTTCCCTGTAGACCAAAGCCGGGAGGCTCCACCTGGCTCTCTTGACATCACTTCTGGGACCGAACCAATGGAAACAGACCTTACCAGCTCCGGCCACCCTGATGTCACATCCGGGCCTGATCCAATGAATAATGAACACGTGCCCGATCCTTATGACCTAACTTCCTGTCTTCCCCTTTAAAAGCCTACCCTTTTCCCTTCTCCCGCAGTCTGGTTTTGGACTCCATTGTATGCATCAGTGCTAGTTGCTTTAAAAAACGACTTTTGCAGCCAGGATACCAAATTATACGAGTGGCTGCCCCAAACCTTTATCTGTCTTTGTCTTGTTTTGTGACTATATATATATATATATATATAGAAATAGTTTTACTGTCAAATAATGCAAAGAGTACGCGACACGTGTTTCGCCCTAATTCTGGGCTGATCAGGCGTACACACTCACTGCACCCCCTCTTGGGAATCGAACCTCGGTTGTCAGCACTAGAGGCGATACTGAATTTGGGACTTTCATTAGTTGTCAGTTATAATCATCAAAATTAAAAGAAATAAACATTTGAAATACATCAGTCTGTGTGTAATGAATAATGAATGAATCTAATATACGTTTCACTTTTTGAATGGAATTACTGAAATAAATCAACTTTGTCATGATATTCTAATTTTATGACCAGCACCTGTATTTTATATATATATATATATATATATATATATATACTGCTCACAAAAATTGAAGCAGAACAGAATGACCTCCAGAGGGCCACTGGTGTGAATGTCTCTACCCAAACAATCAGGAACAGACTTCATGAAGATGGCCTGAGGGCCCGATGTCCTGTAGTGGGCCCTGTGCTCACTGCCCAGCACCGTGGAGCTCGACTGGCATTTGCTCAAGAACACCAGAATTGGCAAGTCCGCCACTGGCCCTGTACTTTTTACAGATGAGAGCAGGTTCACCCTGAGCAGCTGTGATAGACGTGAAAGAGTCTGGAGAAGACAAGGAGAACGATATGCTGCCTGCAACGTCGTTCAACATGACAGGTTTGGTGGTGGGTCAGTGATGGTCTGGGGAGGCATATCCATTGAGGGAAGCACAGACATCTACTGCGTGCTCTGACTGCCATAAGGTATCGAGATGAAATCCTTGAACCCATTGTCAGACCCTACGCTGGTGCAGTAGGTCCTGGTTTCCTCCTAATGCACGACAATGCCCGGCTTCATGTGGCAAGAGTATGCAGGCAGTACCTGGAGGATGAAGGAATTTAAACAATTGAATGGCCTTCACGATCCCCTGACTTAAACCCAATAGAACATCTGTGGGACATTATGTTTCGGTCCATTAGGCGCCGCCAGGTTGCTCCTCAGACTGTACAACAGCTCAGGGATGCCCTCATACAGATCTGGGAGGAAATGCCACAAGACACCATCCGTCGTCTCATTAGGAGCATGCCCCGACGTTGTCAAGCATGCATACAAGCTTGTGGGGGCCACACAAGATACTGAAAAGCATTTTGAGTAGCAGAAATTAAGTTTTTGAAAAAATGGACTAGCCTGCCACATCTTCATTTCACTCTGATTTTATGGTGTCTACACAATTGAGCCCTCTGTAGGCAGAAAATTTTTATTTCCATTAAAAGACTTGGCATCCTTTTGTTCCTAAGACATTGCCCTGTCGTTATTTGTATAGATATCCAACTTCATATTGAGATCTGATGTATCTAATGTGTTTCTTTAAAGTGTTCCTTTAATTTTTGTGAGCAGTGTATATATATATATATATTGTGAGCTGGAGGGCTGATCGCACCCCAAATAGAGACAGACGCCCCTGGGAAAACCACAAACCCTGAAACACTGACTACACATTGCTCCTTATCCTTGCACTATAACGCGTAATACAAGCCTCGCGGTACTCCACCAACTTATAAGCCTTGCACAGCCTGTCAGTTTGGGAATTGATTGTTTGCTTTTATCTCTCTCTGCTCCTAGCGGAACTGTTATATCTGACTTGTCATGGAGCACGTTTAAGCTCATGTGTTTGGGGTGTCTGAATAAAAATCCTTCTTTTTTTCTACGACCTTCTGTGTGTCTCTGTGCAAATCTGTGACCCAAGCGTGACAATATATATATATATATATATAGTGTCACAGATGGCTTGGGTTCTAACCCGGCTGGGACGTCTAATAGGACCGGAAGGTGACAATACATTGTCAGATGACAGATGCAGATCTAATGATTGATTGGTTATGTGGGGACAGAATAAAGAAGGATAGGAATTGGGGTTTTGGTACATCAGATAGAGATAGCATGCATGCAATAAAGAAAGCCCGCTCAGAAGAACATCCATTTAATCCTGTGTTCATGTTTCCGACCACCAGATCACGAACCCAACATTTACACAATATTTAAGTTAAACCTGTGCGATACCCATTAATACATTCAGTTTTTTGGAGCCTCGTCACACCTGCCATAAAGTTCTCTAAACTGAACGTACACCTGGGGACCCCTTATTGCAAGGGAGCAGCACTACCGCCACGCTATCGTGCATGTTTAATACATGCTTTAATGCATTTCATCATGAAAATGATATCATGTATTTATAATAGCATTGGAAATGTTCAGAGAGCAGGAATATCATCAAGTGAATGCATTCTGTGTGGTGATCCCTCCCAGTGCCTCCTCAGTGCAAGAGGAAGTGCGTTTAAGACGCGCGTAGTAATTAACAACTCGGTCGGGATACACTTAACACAGCATTTAATGTACTACATTACCTTATGACGGGGTTTGAGAAAATCTAGTAAATTAAACATTGATTTTAAGATGAAGTTTAGTTTACGACATTCTACTTTAATAACAAAATTAACTATGAGATTAAAGTGGAAATGTCGAGAATAAAGTCAACTTTATTCTCGACATACAGTTTATTTTCTTCACTGTGGACCTAATACGCTTCCGTAGTTTTGTTTAAGTGACCCATTTGCCATTCCTTTTTGTTCATATCTTGCCCTGCCGTAGAGCACTGAATATCCAACAAGCTCTCACTTTCCCACTCAAAAGTCTTATTCATAGATACTTTTAATTTTTTCCAAACATTTTACCAACATGAGCATAAAAGTTTTCAGAAAACAACACTGCTCAGTTATTTCAGAAAAGAAATGCCACAAACTAATGAAAGTGTAGCGTCAACTCCTCATATGGCAATTTCAGACAAAGACATTGCAGAAGCTGGTTCTTCTGGGGAAATGTCTTCAGTACACACTCTGCCAATCGATAAATCTAAGCACTGCTTATCCTGCATAAACAAACAATGGTTTAAATATTTTGATTGGCTAATGGTCAAAGAAAATGGTATGTGGTGCTCATTGTGCATGAAATATTCAAATAAATATCCCCCAAGGAGGGAGTTACCTTGGGTAAACATGCCATGCACAAGAATTAGAAAAGAAAGCTTGCTGGACCATGAAAAAAGTAAAACGCACATTGAGTCTTCTGCTGACCTTTTAGGAAAGCGTGTAGTAGAGCAAACTGGAATTGGTCAAATTGAAAAATCTGTATCTGTGTTAAAAAACTTACAGAGAGCTGCCTTTGAGGGAGCTTTAAGATTCATGTATTGGTTGGCAAAAAATGAGTTGCCACATACAACGTTGTTTAAAAAGCTGTTGGAAATGCACATTACACCTCCTAAAGAATAATGCAAGAGCTGCTGGATGTCTTAGCATTAGAAATAAAATCTAACATACTGAAAAATATACCTGCTGAAAAATTTTTCAGTAGTCTGTGTGATGAAACCACAGACATCTCAGTTGTAAAACAATTCATTATTTACATTAAATATCTTTGCCAGGTCACTAAAGAGGTCAGAATTAGTTTTGTATCAACCTGCAATATGATTGATAGCAAAGCGTAGACTATAACCAACACACTGAGTGAGACTATGGGCACTCTAGGCTTGAAAACTGCTAATCTTTTTGGACTAGGGTCAGATGGAGCGGCTGTTATGATTGGGAAACAGAAAGGTGTGGCACAACTGCTTAAAGATAAAACATCTGGACTCTTGGTCAACTGCCATTGTGTAAACCACCGATTGGACCTTGCAAGTTCCCAGGCAGCAGCTGCTGTACCTTATTTAACAAAACTGAATGACATCTTAAGGCAGCTGTTCTATTTTTTCCAAAACTCTTCAGTTAGGATGGTTGGTTTAATGAAAATTCAAAATATTCTGAACATTCCCCAGATTAAGCTGAAAATGGTCAGTGACACTAGATGGCTGTCTCATGACTTTGTATTATAGTCACTGTGACAGTGTATGATGAGTGTCATAGCTGCGCTGGAAAGAGAGGCCACCGAATGAAATGACATCACAGCTGAAGGATTAAGCAGATGTATTAAAACGTACAATTTTGTTTCCTATCTGATGCTGCTTTCAGACGTATTACCTTTGTTGTCCAACTTATCTAAGGCTTGGCAAAGGCAAGATGTCAATCTTACCGAAATTAAGCCAATTTTGCTTGCCACAAAATTGTCCATTATGGAGTTGAAAGACACTCCTGGGAGATATTTTCAAAGCCTTCATCATTGTCTGGCAGAAGAATGGTCATATCTCCACATTGTTTATACACAGAGTGATGTAATGTCATTCAAAACTGCAATATATGATAAATACCTAGAGACAGTTGTCAAGCACCTAGATGCAAGATTCCCTGACATGCCAATTATTTCCAGCTTTTCAAAGGTTTTCAATGCAGAAACTCACGATTCACGCATGTCTGCTGAAATTCTTTTCAATTATTACTCCAAAAATGGTAACCCTCCAATTTTAAAATATGAAAGTAGCAGGCAAGAATAGACAGTTGCGTCAAAAATGATCAGGAGTCAACCATACAAAGACTTCAGTCCAAAACAAATTTTACTAAAAATGGCAACGACATCAGAGCTCAAAGAGTCATTTCCAAATTTAGCCAGACTAGCTCATATTGGGCTAATGATCCCAGTGAGCACAGCTGAATGTGAAAGGGGGTTTTCTGCCCTTAAAAGGATCAAGACATGTTTGAGAAATCGCATGAATCAAAGCACGCTAAATAATCTCATGCTGATCTCCTTGGAGGGCCCAGATCCTGGAAACTTTGATTATGGGAAAGCTGCAGACAACTGGGCCTCTAGGAAGAAAAGAAGAATAAATATTTAACTGAAGACACCTTCTGCATATGCAAGTTGGCTTTGAAGAATATTTTTTAATTTTTTTCTTCATTTGGTTTCCCATACATTTTTTCATTGTTTTCACTTTTCTTCCTGACAGCAACAATACTTTTGCCTCTTTAAATAACAATTGTTATTTAAAATTTTTGTTAGGGTTGCAGGATCCTGAATTGGATACTTCTTAAATTTAATAAAAATATTCTGGCAGAAGTGTCAAACCTTAAAAAAGGAAGTCATATTGAGCATTGGAAAATAATTAATAATAGTTTCCCTACCACCAAATTTCCCCATCCTGCCCCACCCGGCTACTTTTTCATGCCACCCGGCTGAAAAAAAATTCTGGGGAGAACACTGTATGTGTGTGTATATTTATATATATATATGGTATATACAGCCACGTGTGTGTGCCCTGCGGTGGGCTGGCGCCCTGTCCGGGGTTTGTTTCCTACCTTGCGCCCTGTGAAGGCTGGGATTGACTCCAGCAGACCCCCGTGACCCTGTAGTTAGGATATAGTGGGTTGGATAATGGATGGATATACACCCACATGTGTTTATGTATACAGAGTGGGAAAAAGGTTTACAGTTGTTTGTATGGAAAAAGGCATGCAGGTTATGATTATCACAAAAGCGTTATTAACTTAATAGCTTTATTAACTAAAAAGAATGTCACAATGGCACAGCACACTTAGGTATGATCTTGTAAGTGCTCAAATTGCCGGCCTCATGTACTCACAACTTTAAACCTACTTTTACCCATCCCATGTATATATATTTGAACCCAGGACTAATAGTAATTGCCTTAGTGTGAAGCCTATCTATTTTGTTTACAAAAAAGTTGTGCTGTAAGTTGTACAAAATGGGCAATAGGAGCAACGGCTCTTTGTTAAGATATCGCTAATGACAAGCAAATTTTCAGGGATTGTGATGATGTGTTGGCTTATGATGATATGATGATGACTGGCTTATAAGCAAAGACTTCCTATAGCTGCCTTGTTGGAGTTGTGTGTTAAATGGGAGACTACGTTACAAAGACCATCACACAGAAATCATGCGATTCCTGTTCGGTTAAAAGTTTTAACAACAATAGGTTATTTGTCTTTTTTGTATGAACAAGCTAACCAGTCAGGAAGCTTGCAGTAATCAGTGAGACACATCATGTCATCTGTATGGTAAGGTATACTTAAGGTGCTACCCAGATACATGAAAAATCTTTACCGTCAGAATGAGCAACCAGACATCAAAACGCAATTTGTAACAATTGTTGATTTTCCTAATGTATCTGGTGAATTTACTGTACACATGTTGCAAAAAAGGCACCATAACAGAATAAACTTTCATTCAATTAATACATAATTATTATGTGATGTTAAATTGTGTCTGACTAATGTTGCAGCGCAGCTCACTTCACAATTGTGTGATGTTTAGCTTCCTGGTATGCAAGCCTAATTGAAAGGATTGCAGTTAAGTTTATTACATTACAAACAATGTGTAAAATCTTGCTTTCAGGTTAAAGTAGGTACACAGAGAAGAGATATAATGAAAGGCACTTCAACAGAAGATCAGTGATAGAGCTGACCATTGATTCATTAAAAGGCAGATGGCACTGTTTGGACTCAAGGCTGGCACAGTGCTGTTCATCCCAGCAAAGGTTTCCCACATTGTGATGGCTTGGACCACCCTCAGTACATCAATAGAATGGCAATTCAAAGATGCTTCACTGTTGTATATCCTGTATATTCCAGGATCGAACAGGAAAAGCTTGTGTTTATTTGCTTGCAAGTGTGTTTATTACTAATACACAACCATGCTGGCACTGCGGAAACATGAATAACTATCTCTAACAAGACTCAAAGGAGATGGCAAGGTGCCATTCATTATTCTAACAGTCTCTGAAAAGCTAACCCAAGACACTTAATCTAAAAAAAATAAGTAAAATAAATTTGTAAATATATACTCCTGTGCAAAAGGCACAATAACAGTAATGTTCCCACCTCAGTAATCTTATTAATAAATGACTGTTTGTTCTGTTTTAGAGTTTTTCCCTTTTCACTCCTTTTACTGAAAACCAGTTTTAAACAAATGTGGATCAGAAAATGTAGGCTGTATTTAAATGAAACTGTTTTGCCTATAGAAGTTGTTTGCTAAAACTGCAATTAGACAAACATGTAATTAACAATGACAAGGCATTTTAAAACTCACTTTATCTAAATCAGGGTATACAGCATAAAGTAAATTAAAAGGAGTACCGCTTGTATTAAAAGGTCCATGCAATGTTTGCTTTAGGAGGTGGATCTCTGGCACCATGTCCATCACAGCTTGGCCGCCGAATAAGGGGTTTATCTTTGCAGCTTTGTGTCCATGTGCTCGATAAGATGCTAAGAGCAGCTCCAGTTGAGGATCTGTCAACCAATTAGACGTTATGTCAAATACGTGTCATTCTATATTTTTACATTAAAATCGCATTTCATATTTTTTGTATAAAGAATACAAGAGTACATATGGCTGCAAGGTGGACACAGACATGATTATGTGAAATATGATAAAGGTATGCTGTACACACTGTCTCTTACCCAACAAATGATCAGTTTTTTATTATCAAGTAAAAAAGGATGTGTTATAGACAGTACTATCACAGATCTATTTTTCTCCCAGTCCGTTCACATAAGGAATTCTTGGTGTTAAAGCAGGGGCCCCTCACATGTTAATAAGCTTCGACACATAGTTTAAACCCATTGTATTGTGTACTTTATCCAGACACCCAAAACAAAAAAAAAACAACATAAAACGTCAAAATCTGTGCTCCTCAGAAATAAATGTGCCATAAAACGCTACTAACATGCAGCTGGCATGTAGGCTCTGCGTTGGCCGACCTCTTTCCCACGTACGCACAGTTGTTTGCTGAGTGATTTTCGTTGCAAATTATTCTATTGATTGAAATCCACAAATTATCCACTATTCGTCTCGTTGTGATCGGTTAATCAGCGCTATAGCGCATTTCAGAATAGCAAGACACTGCGCGTCTGCGCCTACCTTCCTTTCTGGGGACATTCTCCAAAAGACTTCCAGTTACGCCAGGCTCGCTGTTCCTCGTTGCCCATGGTTTGTACCCATAGACTCCTTTGTGAGTGTAATAGAAATTGCATAGGAAGGGACGAAGAACACTTCTAATAGTTCCAGCTGATAAAGCGCAGCGTTTCGCTGTCACAATGAAAGACATCATTTTTGATTGCAAATTCTTTCAGTGCATCGATTAAATCATTCTTCCTTTAGGCGGCCATCAAAAGCAGCGTGTAAACTTGAGCCGAAGAAAACACCTCCCGCTCCAATTGGACGATCGAGCAACTGCTTATTTTTACACGAAAGGCGGGTTATATCCAGCACTTGGGCACAGTTGTTATCCATGACTTGCAGTCTGTGAAGCTAAAACGTTTACAAAAGTTAATCAATAATGAAAGCGTACATGCGGATGGAATATGTCGTATAAATAGCTGCATTTAAGCGCCTGAATGCGATCGCTTCACGTTGTTGTGTAGTTTTAAATCCTCAGGTACAAACAAGTTAAAGCGCCCTTACCTACTGCGCTATTAAAAAAAACTTTAATAGGGTACGGGGAAAGGCCACCGCGCTTCTGTGCCTCGCGAAGTTTCACATAAGAAATGACGTTAGAGATCTTTGATCTATTTAACGCATTGCCACTAATATGAAACACTTTCTAAGTACTTTTGGTCAACTACAAAAAAATCTTCACACTTTAGTAATATCTATTGGGCAAAGCAAATGTATCTAAAAGAGCAGAACTCTGTAATTACGTCAATAAACAGAATTCAAAGCGTAAGATTAACAAATGGCTCTAGTCTACCACATAATAATGATAACAAGTAAGTTTAGTGACAGGTCCCACACTGAAGACGGCGCCAGACTACGCTGCAAAAGCCGCTCTGCTTCGTCCTTGACACTCTGTGTGAGTGGTGAGCGATCACGACCGATATCGCCTGTAATGATATAAGTAATAAAAACATTGAGACAAAAGGTTATAGTTAGAGAACTATTCATATATTTGTTTTAAGGATTTTAAAACGAATACGATTGTAAATATGTATATATTTAATAAATTTTTAGTATTTTCTTTTACATTTTATACAGGCACTAGATTGAACAAACCATTCTTAGAGGTCCTCAGAAAAAGGGGCGGATTTGTTTTTTTTAATGTATATTCTACCTGGAAATAAATCTGATGTTTACAGAAGTTGCAGGTAAACATATATCATATTTTTTGAAATTTCAGTGTTTACTACTGTTTACGACGAGTTTAGAGTAATAGGAATGCCGTCGAACACTTTTAAGAAGGTTTACCTGAATCGTGATGCGAGGCAATCAAATGTTGCATTTTAAATGGGTTTTCACTTTTCACAGGCCTGCACCTGTAATTTGGATATTACCTGTCTACGGATACCAGAATTGTGGAAGTGATTTGATTATTGCTGCGTGGGAAAATTGCACACATCCAAAAGTCGGCAGTGTTTTGTTTTCCTGCTAATCATTCATCCATGCTGCTTAGTACGGACACGCTGATGATAAACGGTTTGACTTTTTTCCTATTAACTGATGCTATTTAAAAGTCTCCACGTTATTGAAGTGATCAACGTTTTGCTGTGTCAAACTTGTTTCTGGTTTTATAACTTACGTGTGTTTCAACCTTAGCACTTTCTTCTGTCATTCGCTACTTTATTTTAAGTTAGAATTGTTATGTTTTAATGTACAATTTTTTCGCTTCTGTTTATCCTTGTGAAACACCAACGCACAGAATGAATCATGCTTGTAAATGTGACATCTTGCCTTAGTGGTCTTTTTTAAGTCCCCTGCTCTTTCCCTAAGTTATAATTATAATAGATTGTATTTATATGGCGCCTTTCCGAAACTCGAAGCTTTTCACAGAAATTCAGAATGACCAACAGGGCATATGCAACATTGGAAACAAGTAATCTTAATGTAAAACAATTAAAAACATAAGTATAGGAGAAGCAAAGATTTGAATTAGAATAAGAGACAATAAACCAGAAAATATACAAAGTACTACTGGAAAACCCTGAACTAATAATTTTTGATATTAACGCAAACCATCCCGGCAGCCTAGACTAGAGTGTGTAAAAAGTGAGAGAACCGAGTAAGTTAAATGCCTTATGGAACGGATTAGTTTAAAGTTTGTTTTTTAAGAGAACGAATGGAGTCAACTGATCTCATTAATTAAGGGAGATCGTTCCAAAGTCTGGGCTCTATTGAGCTGACGGCTCTGTCACCCATAGAGCACACATTAGTTTTCGGCACAACAAAAGTTACAGAATTGGTGGCTCTTCGTAGGGGAACAGGAATATGGAGGTGGAGGAGGCTGTAGTTCGATGCGGTTATAATTTCAGCATTAATTATGCCAGTAAGCCAAAGGCTTAAAATGTTTTCGTAAAGTTAAACTTAGAAAAAACAATCTAAATTTAAAGAAGTAAAATTTTGAAGTGGTGTATTATTTTATGAATTTGTTGCATGTAACTTTCTTCTTTTGTTTTCTTTGGACATTGTATATGCACACCTGGTACTTACGGTTGAATGAACCTAAAAGAATGTCACGTTAAAATAATAATATTGTAATGAAAATAATGTGGAAAGCACACCAGTCAAATATACTAGTGGAATGGAATTTGGATTTTTTAGTGACATCTCTAACCTTTTTAAAGAATGTTTAAACCATGTCTTTTCTTAACTAGGTGAGTTGATTAGAAAACAGTTTACTAGTTCAGAACAATCAATGTATTTTGTTCACAGGCAGGTTAAATAATTTTCTTTATAAAAACACATTGTGATTATACTTGGTGTGTTAGGAGCTATTTATAAATATGACTGAATTGATTAGATCTATAGGTTCTATACCTGCCGCCTCACGTTTTTAGCTAAAGTTAGTGCTACATTACACAATCTGCCACTTCTGCTTTGACAAGGTAACATATCTTGTATAATGTCCATCAATTGTCTAAATCTGATTTAGTTGCACCAGTCTATTTCAGAACATGCAAACCTACTCAACCACGTGAGCCCAGTTTAATGTCACCAATTAACCACGTATGTATGTCTTTGAAATGCTGTAAGAAACCCCACACATACAAGAAATGAACATTCAATTCCACTTTTGCATTGTGTACCTTTCAGTCATAACTAAAGCTTTCAAAATAATGTGACACAAGTTGCTAGTGTTTTATAAATAAAAATAGAAGACTTTTTAATAGTTTAAATAGTCTTAAATATTTTAATAAAAGCAATCAGAAACACAGTGTGACACAAAGTACTAAGTTGATAATGAGTTAAATATGCCTTTTAAAACTACAGCTTTCTAATAACTAGCTCTTTATTCAATGACTTACCTTATTGGTGATAAGGTAATTGAAATTTTCTGAAATGCCTCATAGTGATTGAATCACTTTATTTTTTGACTATATGTTTGGCTACTCATTTAATATTTGTAATATACGTAAGGAAGAATTTTGGAAAAATAAATGTATGATGCTTATTCTCAGCTGCTGTAATAATACAAAACAATTCTAAAGGGACCTTTGACTGAGTAGAAGTGAGTTTAAGTGTCATTTTGGTTTAGAAGGTTAGAATGAAAATAAAACTGAGGACCATTATGAATAATGCTATTCATCCTCTTTCTGATACAGTAGCACTAAGTACTTTCAGAAAACAGATTACTCAGCAGAAGTGTGTAAGAAATAGTTCTGAGGCTTCCTTATGCCAACAGCAATACACTTTTGAATGCCTTACTGTTACTGTACCTTTTGACTGATTTTAATAACTTGATTTTTTTTTCTTTATCCCTTTAAAAAACTATTTACACTATGTTCCCACATAACCAGACACACACAAGCCTCATCTTCTGTATAATTTTTATAATTAAACTATAGAACACGTGTTACCTGTCTGACAAAATGAAATCATGTAACTGTTCAGTGACCATAAAAACTAAAATAAAATGAATTAAAGTACATGCTTTTTAACTAATAAAATATATGTATAGAAATTTTTATCCATAATACATATGGCATAGAAGAAAATTAACTGCTCCTCATAATTACAAGTTTTTATGTTGTACAATTTCTTTTGTAAAGTACTTATCCAAAACAAAGTTTAATTTAAAAGAAAATAGTTGTCACCATTTGTCTAACAAAAAACATTCTTACACAGTGATTCACTTAATTGATATGGCAGTTAATCACTACTTAAATCTAAGTATATTTGAATTATAGTTTTGGATTGATTTTAATCATTAATTCCACTGTAGTTTTTTGCTGTTAAAATATACCTTTCCTATATTATACCGTGTTGTTTTTTTTTTTGTTTTTTTTTTAATATAACAGCGTACCAGTTAGACATTCCTAATTCTTGAGGTGTAATTTTTAAATTTGGATTACTATATTAATTATGAAGTACTTGTTTCTTACCAAAATGTATACAGATTTGTGGTCAGTCAATCTGAGCATCACTACCTCTATACCTTCTCAAATGGTCGTCTTCTTCTTTTGGCTGCTCCCGTTCGGGGTTGCCACAACAGATCATCTTCTTCCATATCTTTCTGTCCTCTGCATCTTGTTCTGTTACACCCATCACCTGCATGTCCTCTCTCACCACATCCATAAACCTCCTTTTAGGCCTTTCTCTTTTTCTCTTGCCTGGCAGCTCTATCCTTAGCATCCTTCTCCCAATATACTTCGCATCTCTCCTCTGCACATGTCCAAACCAACGCCATCTCGCCTCTCTGGCTTTGTCTCCCAACCGTCCAACTTGAGCTGACCCTCTAATGTACTCATTTCTAATCCTGTCCATCCTCGTCACACCTAATGCAAATCTTAGCATCTTTAACTCTGCCACTTCCAGCTCTGTCTCCTGGTCAGTGCCACCGTCTCCAACCCATATGACATAGCTGGTCTCACTACCATCCTGTAGACTTTCCCTTTCACTCTTGTTGATACCCGTCTGTCACAAATTACTCCTGACAATCTTCTCCACCTATTCCACCCTGCCTGCACTCTCTTTTTCACCCTTATTTAAACCCTTATTTAAACTCACCCACCTTCGCCAACTCTACTGCCTGCATCCTCGCCATTCCACTGACCTCCCTCTCATTTACACACATGTATTCTGTCTTGTTCCTACTGACCTTCATTCCTCTCCTCTCTAGAGCATATCTCTACCTCTCCAGTGTCTCCTCAACCTGCTCAAATGACAAAAGATGAAAAATGCTAGTCTAAGTGAAATGGGCCTGCTGTTGTAATTAATAAGTAACGACCATTGCAATAATATTTGGATTTTCTTTATAACGGGTAATTTGTTCTTCTACTAGGTCATAAAATAATCATTAAAGAGAGGCTTTACCCTTAGCCTTCTTAGCATTACATTTTTTCTCAAAAAAAAAAAGTAAGAAGCATTGCATTTTTTGTCTTGAAAAATGACATTTTTATTCTCATCTTTCTACTGTAAAATGTGCAAAACACTAAAAGTACAAAGTCAGAAGTGTAGATAGTATAATAATGATACAGACAATAATTGTTGATGAATAATGATATGAACAACACACTGCATATGTACGAGTGAAGAGAGAATCACTTTTGGTTTCATTAACTGTTTCAATTTCTCAGCCTGGAGACAGATTCACCCCATCATTACTGCTGAGAGGCATTTCTTACAAGACACCATTATGAGCCTAGGAGTGGGTGCGTCTGCATAGTTGCCCGGGTAATGCCTGCAAGACACACCCATATCGTTCCCTGAGTAATGCTCAGCACCAACATTGTTTTACAGCCAGAGTAGCCCTCGGGTCTTACACAGGACATGTCTTCACCATTGCCCGAGAGACCCTCAGGTCTAATGCTAAGGAGGTAAACAGCTATTGACAAACACTAACTACTACATTTCTGTGCCATTCTCCAATGGATTAAATACTAAGTAGGTAATTATTTTTTATTTATTTATTTATTTTACATGTGTCTTACTATCCAGTGTCTCCTGAGAGAGATTTAATTATTGTCTTTGTTACACAAAAATCCCACTCTAATTTTTTTTTCCTAAGTTTGAGCTGGAGTGCTCATAGTAATAATGCAAGTTTAAATGTATTAATAAGTTTCATTAAACATGCTTACAAAAATAAACATTTTTGGAAGAAAAGCTGATCTAGAATTTGTAAGCATGCTAATCCAACTGACTGTGATAACAGTAACATAAACATGCAGTCCACAATCTATAGGTACTTCATAATGTCGATGAGTGGCACTTTCACATACGATATAGTACAGATGTGTACTTCTAGATAGCTGGGCACCATTATTTGCTAAATAAAAAAAAAAAAATACTATTTTAAAGTTTGAGTGTTTCTGGATAACTTCTATTTTTAAATCCTGCCAAACTTTTTTGCCTGAACTGAGGTTCGTACTTTGGCTGACTGGCAACAAATCACTGTGTTAGTGGCGACTGTATGCTTTCATCCATTGTCCTTTTAGAATAGAAGTCGAAAACCCTATACTTGGGGTGTAGTCGCACTAGGCATATTTGTTCTGTACTGTGCCCATGTGCAATTGTCCACCTCCCTACTCCCCCGCTTGCCTGCTCTCACACTGCACTTAACGTTCTGGGCCTGGGCACGCATTTGTCATGACCATTCGATTTTGTGTAAAGCCAAAACAAGATCCAAACACGCTGTGACAGCATGCATGTCAAAATGATTTTTACTTATCTTGTGGTTGTTTTGGAGTTGTGTAGGGCAGGATAATGCTCTACCCTATACCCACATTTTATTTAGTGTACAGCGCAGTGTTTTGTTGTTAATCGTGCTACATGTCCAATAAGATTTTTACGGTGACAAATGAAGTTAAGGGAGGAATTTGCAGCTTCTGTACTGAAAAGTGACCTTTCTTTGTTTTCTGTTTTGGGATTTCTTGTCTCCACAGCTTCTTTATAGTTGTCATCATTTTGGTATTTTTTTTTTCTTTTAATATTGAAAGTTATTCAGCTTTACCTTTCTGATCCAGCTTGCTAGTTTTGGTAACTACCACCAGATTTGCCTACTTTGCCTATTTTGTTTTTTTTTTTTTTTTTGTTGCAAAGTGTTTTATTGCCACATATTGCTGAACCAATATGAACCAATTTCTGTTTTTGTTTGGACTCCTACCTTAATTAGGCAAATGTCATTTTCCAGTTTGTTCACTATTAAAAAAAAACCTGATGCCAATGTACACATTTTTCGCAGAAAAAATACTGTGTCAGAGAGGTCCAACTCCGATACTGGAGGACTACTATGGCGGCAGTTTTTTATTCTAACCATTTTCTTAATTCGTTTTTGCTGCTAAATAACTAAATTTACCTTAAATATAATTGACTGATTAAGTCTCAGGCTGCTCAATTGTTTTTTTTTTCCTTAATCAGCAGCCAATAAATAATGAGATACAAAATGAGCCAGCAAGTGGCCAGCTAACCTGTACCCATCATGCAATATCTGAAAATAAAGAAAAGGTGAAGTTCTTAGTAATTTTAACCACCTCAGGTCCACAAAATATTGCAGGCTCTTAGAAAAAAGATCAACCATTTTACTATTGTCTGCTGTTGCAGAAGTAAAGCACCATCAAGCTGAGGAATTAAATGATGGGTTTAATTAACAATAAGAATTGGATTCTAATTAAGAAAATGGTTATAGTTAAATTGGTTTGAGTTTGAGGCCTGGACTTAGCTGGTCATTTGTTGGTCCACTTCACATCTCATTTTCGTTTGGCTGTTTAAGGAAAAAATCAATTCGGAAAAGTGAGTCTTAAAATGCAAGGCAATTAAAATGAAGAGAAAAAGAACTCACTTAACAGCAAAAAGTGGCATGAAGGAAACACGGAGCCTTGGTAGCCCTCCAGTATTGGAGTTTAACACCACTGTTTTATGGTATTTTACTGTTCAGCACAATACAATGTAAGAAATAACTGAGAGTTAAGAATGTTTACTGTAAATTACTGTGCTAGTGGAATGTAGTGCATCTACATTCTAACTTAAAATTTAAAATAAACACAAATAGAGTGAAATGCTTCGCCAATATCACAAAGGCGAAATTTCCTTCTCCTCTAGACAACATGACAACTGAGTCTAGATTGACTCTTTTCTCAAAGTTGCAATAATTTGATGTAACTCCAAATGAATAGCCTTTCACTTTGAGAAATGTGCATCTGAGGGAAAATAGGTTTTCTTGGATTGCTATGTACAGTATTATGCAGTTTTTCAGGATTTCATCTACATTTTGTTGAATATTTTTCTTGGCAGACAATTGTATATATGTATAAAAATTATTTGCATATGGAAATGGCCCCTTTTGGGGGTAAAGGTACAAATTGATTTTGATGATCCCTACATTGTTGGTCAGTGGTGGGAAATGTTAAATATACTGTAGTTCTCCCCAGATGCTCCCCTTTTTTTGTGTTTATGAAAGGTTATTTGTGATGGGTTGCATTTTTGATAAACTGCGCCCAGGGCTGCCAAGAAAGACATTGCCCCCAGCACTGGAAGAAGCTGGAATGAAAATGCATTTATGCATATACTTTGTTTATTCCAAATGTGAAATGCAGGAAAAATGCAACAACAAAACAAACAAACAAACAAACAAATAAAATTACACTAAGCTTCTGTTGGGCAATTACAACAGAAGGCAGGAGAAGATGTACGAGTTGCAGCACAAAAACACCAGTCTAATGTACATAATGTAAGGTTTCCCTGTGTCTAGTGGTAAACAGAAATTGTTTCAAGGACTGGCATGAAAAATAATATTCAAAGTAAAGGTTTAGATTAATACATAATTATGTGTACACAGTTTCAAAGCATTTGCTTGCTGCCTCAGAGTGATAAAGTGTGTATAAGAGAGACCTAAATATTTCCAAAAAGGGGAACACTTTGTGGCAAGCAGAATAGTTTTGCAATGATATGGGATATGACCTCTAAAGTTGGTACAATAGTAATAGACGTAATAGTTAATGTAAAACTCTAAGGGGTATAAGAAGTTGTGAAATGTAGCAAACATTTATATGTTTATTTAATGGTAATAGTTTAGTGTTACTTTTTAATTTTGAATTTTAAGACTTTGCAGAGTGTTCTGATTATTTCAACCATTATTTACCAGTGAGCATGTTATTGGTTATGGCGCTGAAGTAGTTGTGGCCTTTTAACATTAAGGTGTCACTAGTCCTAATATCAGTTCTGCTTGCCATTAATCGTCATTTTTATGATCCAATTAAGGGAGCAAATGCCAAAGAAAAAAGGATGAATTATTAGAAAAATGACACAAGGAGTTAAGAATTTAAAGCTATGACAGAAATAAAAATATTTATCTATACTAATAAAAGGCAAAGCCCTCACTGACTGACTGACTGACTGACTGACTCACTGACTCATCACTAATTCTCCAACTTCCCGTGTAGATAGAAGGCTGAAATTTGGCAGGCTCATTCCTTACAGCTTACTTACAAAAGTTAGGCAGGTTTCATTTCGAAATTTTACACGTAACGGTCATAACTGGAACCTCTTTCCGTACATATATATGGCCATAGCCTGCAGCTCGGTCGCCGTGTGAGGTGGAGTTGTGTCCCTCATCGTCACTCCTCCCAGGTAATGGAGTGCCTGCCCATATAAGGCCGTCCGTCAGCAGCAATCCAATAGACACGCTGCCGCTAAATATTCGCGGGTGATGGACTGTGCTTATGCAAACGAAGATGAGATGGTCAGGTATAGACTAGTGTTTGGCACAAACTCCGTGATAGTGCGAGAGAAACTTTTAAGTGCCGGGTCTTAGCCTACATTAAATAAAGCCATGGACATCGCAAGATCGCATGAGATAGCACTAGTACAGCTGAGAACCTTCGGTGCATGTACTCCGAGCGGCTCACGTGAGCTGACTGTGAACGCAGTACACAGAGAACAAGCAAAAGTTTCAAAGAGCGCTGAACTAAAAACGCATTACACAATTGAGAAGGCAGCAAAAGAATATGAAGCAAGTGACGCATACAAGCATATTCATAAGTGGAGCTACTGCAGAAACAAAGCACGGTGTAAACATTAAGTTTAAATTAAGTTCATAGACACGCTGCCGCTGGCGTTTGTCATGCCTACGACAAATACGATATTCACGAGATACAAGTTTAATGAGAAGACACAGGGTATAAACGAGACTTTTGATCACTTTGTAACGGAGTTAAAATTGCTTGTGAAGGACTGTGCTTATGCAAACGAAGACGAGATGATCAGGGATAGAATAGTGTTTGGCACAAACTCAGCAAAAGTGCGAGAGAAACTTTTTTACGTTCATAGACACGATGTCGCTAAATATTCGCAGGCAAATCCACAACTTAATACCGGGAATGCCTGTTGAACATCTTAGATTCACCAGTACCGATTTGAGTAGTGATCACTTCGATGAATGAAACCTGTAATCTTTACAATGGTTGACAACGAAGATGAGATGGTCAGGGATAGACTAGACAAACGCAGAATGTAACTTGAATACAACACATCCTCCAAATACGAACCTAATTGAAACAAATAATAATCAAATCCTTGATGACAGTCACGAAACAATTACATTGACAATCATGTTATGTTATTTTTAAAATGTTTTCTTTTTCATAACTTCTTTAACACACTACTTCTCTGCTGCGAAGCGCGGGTATTTTGCTAGTAATAAATGTAAGTATCCTACAACTGTCTGAATGGAGGATAAGAGAAGGCAAAAAAGACCACGTAATTAAGCAGTCATTTTTAGTTTCCTTTTGAATATATTAAGTTTTATGTGTGAGTTTGGAATAACAAAACTTCCTAAAAACCGGTATTTGAGTTTTGAAGTTTAAAGTTTTTTTCATGGTAGTGTAGGGGGTAGTACAAAAAAGGAAAAAAGACAGCTACTTAAGGTTTTGGAAGCATTACATACACTGTTTTGGCAACATATTTTGCAAAAAAGGGTTTAGATGAAAATAAATGGGGTGGTGGGCGTGGAGAGCATGTCTTTGTAAATGTAACATGTCTAAGCACAATTGAAGGTAAGGCAAAATATGTACTCTAAGATAAACACTGTAATCAGACAAGACAATAAAACTGCTACCTTTAGCCGCTTTTCCACTGCATAGTACGGCACGACACGGTTCAGTACAGCTCACTTTTGCAGGGCTTTCCACTGGGAACAGTACCTGGTACCTGGTCCTTTTTTTAGTACCACCTCAGCCGAGGTTCCAAGCGTGCCGAACCGTTACCAAAATGTGACGTGTAAACTCTGCTGGTCACTGATTGGCCGGAAAAATTCGTCATTACTGCGTCACTGGCTATTCTTTTCTTTAAAGGTACAGACACGCGGAAGTTTCGAAAGTTCTCCAGCCACTGAGTGTTTGTAAAACCGGGAACAATCACATCCCACCACTCTGAAGCACGGTTAAATGTCCAAACAGATGGTCTGTTGCGGCGACTTTTTTGCAAAATGTGGAAGATCTGTAATATACAGAATCAGCATTTTAATGTTACACTGGCAGTTAAGTTCATTTTATGCTTTGCAACAGTGATAAAAGTTAGCTAGTGATGTGCTTTTTTTAGATGCTTAACCTTGCGCATCATCGAGCTAAAGTGTTGTCGTTGTCTGCGTGTTGTTGTAAAAGTTCCACGGTGTCACCGCAGTAGAGGCGGCGCAACTATAACGACACGTGAATAATCCCGCCCACTCTAAAGCGGTACTAAACTGCAGTCGAAACGCGAACTGAGCCGAACCAAGGTGAGCTGTACTGAACCGTGTCGTGCCGTACTATGCAGTGGAAAAGCGGCTTTTGATTACATGTCGCACCTGTTGATGCTCTTCTTCAAAGTCTGTAAGGACTAATGAAATTGTCTGGAGCTGTGCACTGGCAGATGGGAATTGTAGTCCTCACATTTGCTTCAAAGTTGCAGATAAGACTGGGGATGGGAGAGATATTAAATACCTTCTGGTTCAGTTGCACTAAATTGACTATGCTCAGAGCCACTGAATGTGGCAAGCACTTGAGCTGCAAAAGGAGACGCTGTGCAATAGAGTGTCTCAATTGCTACAGCATTATTAAGGACAAATATCAGCGATAAACATGGGTCTGCTAATTTTCTTTTTTCTACAATGGCATCATATTTCAATCTTTCAATCGAGTCGGTCCAAGTGTTCTTGAGATTTTGAGGTATTTAGTTTTTCTGATTTTTGTCCCTAACTATTGATATATTGAAATGTCCTATGTTAGTGGTTACCAACTGTCCTAGATATGCTATCATGCCAGATTTAGTCAGGTAGTATTGTTGTGTTTTTTTGTTTTTTTTTATGGACAAGTCAGTGAATGAGTTAGTCAGCTTTACATTGTAGATGTATAGATATATGCATTTGTGTAAATTTCGGCACATGTGAAGTCAGTGCTGACAAGTCTTTATAGAGACAAAAAGTTGGAATTGTGCGGGTAGCCCTCTGGAGTCATTTCAGAATTACTCAAGACTGGGTATCAGTCTACTGTAAATGGAGGAAACTGTGTGAATCTTCCTTGACCATTTAAAAAAAAAAAAAAAAAACAATGAGTTTATAAGCCTTAATCTTTTTGCATTTACTTTAATCTTAGAGATGTTTTCTAATAACTGTTGTTAAAGCCTAATATACTTTTATATGTATGATTTTAATATTAATACTTTTCCATGGAGGATTTCTCTTATGAATTGCTTGTTAATTTGTTGTAAGTGCATTTCTTACTATAATATAATGTAGGTGATTTTTCTATAATGACATTCCCGTTGCTTTTCAGTGACTTAATATTGAATTTCCTTTTTATATGGTATCCTTTTCTTCAAATTGCAGCTTTTTTAGGAGCTCATTTGGGCAGTTTCCCAGTGATGGGTATATGAACATGAAGTGATGCAATCCATGTTAACTGTACTTGGTTGGGCCCTCATAAAGTAGTTCTAAGTCATTTTAAATTCACAGGTTGCACCAGATGATTAATTATAAAACTTTTTTATCCATCTATCCATTCATGCATTTTTTTGTAAACCCACTTCATCCTTGGTGGTGTCATGGGGAAGCTGGAGCCAATTCCAGCAAGCATCATTCACAAGGCAGGAACAATCCTTGGACAGGGTGTCACTCCATCTCATTATAAATTAGTGCATTTATTTATTTATTTTTCCTTTCAGAAAGATCTGTAGACTGGGGCACTGCACACAGATTGCATGTTTTCAGACTATTCAGACATATTTTTCATACAGCCTAAGGCAAAAGCACAAGTAAAATCCTAAGGACAAAAGTGCACTTATAAATCCATGAGGTGGAAAATACGCTTGATTTGTATAAACCAAGTAATAATTGGTTTATTGTATAGGCAGTACACATATAATTTTCAATTCTGATGTATAGTCTCATAAATTGTGATTTTACAACAGAAAAGAGTATTATATGGGTAATTCTATGTCAGATCATCACACTTTTTGACCTCATCTTTACACATTTGAATAAAATGTGGCATGTTGATTTGGTCATATGAGTATGAATTACCCATTTGCTGGAAATATTTTAATACAATTAAAATGAAGACAAAAATGCCAAAACAAAATTTCAGGAGAAAACTTCAAACATATGGAAAGAAACACAAAACAATGTTAATAAAAAAAACTGTTCTGTGCATTGTACATTTTTACATCATATGCAGTCTCTCAAACAAAAGTCTAAAGCGTTACCCATCCATAAGTTAGTTCTGTTTTGCTCTAAAAATCTCGGACCCAAGAGCTTGTGGCAGCCATTGTAGAGCAAAATAAAGCATGTAGTACTTCACTGAAATATTTAAATGAAAAAGCAGTAAGCAGAAACAAGTTCTTTTTGCAAAAAATATATTACTTATATTAATTCTTATTATTTGCATTAACTTAAATGACTACGTTTCCACCTTTGGTAGATAATGTGTGCAGAGTAAAATGTCCATTCTATATGGCAGACTTGAATATGCTACATACATTTGCATATGACTGAAATATTCATGCTGTTGATCAGTTCTTGCATTTAATAGTGATTGACCTTGGTTTTTGTCAAAACACAATTTAAAGTGGAAACAATATTCATTTGAATTTCAACGAATAATCGGCAAGAATAATAAGTGTTTGGCGAAGTTTTATTCTTCTTATTATATGTTCATTGAAGCATTATGTTTTGTTTTTTTGTCAGTTGTATGTTCAAGCTTTTTTTTTTTTTTTATAACCCTAGCCTTAGCTAAATTTGTAAAATTGTAGCACTGCTCTACTTTAACTTATTGGAACAAAATAACAGCCAGTTATTAGAGGCTTCTTTCATGATTACAGGGGGTGTTTTCTCCTTGTAAATGTATTGTAGTGACATTTTTTGTTGGTAAGCAATTAAAGAAAGAGCCTTTTATATGAGTGATTTTCAAATAGGATAGACTTTATGAAAGAATCAGTTCTCTTCTGTTTGAAACTAAGGATTGTACAGATGAGTACAGGTAAAAAGAAATAATCTAATGAACAACAGTATATGTACAGTTATCCACTTCTCTTCCTTTTGGTTGTGTGGAATGTGTTAACTGAGCTGCACTAGTATTTAAACTAATACAGTTGGTACCTGCTTGTGTTGGACATAAGAAATCCATTTCTCCTGTATTTCTTCCTGAACTCGAACTTTATTGCTAAACACGTCTTACTTGAGCTTATTCCTCCTTCAACTTTGGAACCAGTGGTTGAAGTGAAACCATACAGGAGGTACTCTGTTTTCTTGAAGTCTTGTTCATCCTCACAATGTGTTATAAATTTGACATAGTGTTTTAGTGGTGTAACATGGTATAATAGTGTGGGTGATTTGAGATGAAAGCATGTTAACATATTAAATCGAAGAGCCCTTCAAGCCCTTATGCCCTTTTTTTTTTTTTTTTAATCCTGTGCAGAACACCTTGCTGGCGGCCTTCATTCATATACACTTCAAACCCCATGACTCTGTAACGATCACTTCTAAGATGGTGCTTCTTAATAGCCTCCTTGCTACAACATTATTATTGACAAATATCAAGAAATTAAAAAAAAAAACAAAAAAAAAACACCTGTTAGTCTATGTCTGGTAATTTTTAACACATTCATAACATTGAAATTTATGTTTCTTTATATTTTATGTATAGTATGCCTGCAGAATACAAGACATCAATAAACATGGATGAGAAAGAAGACCTTGGAGAAAAAAGACCAACCTGTGCCAAAGAAAAGAATAAAGAAGAATGTAAACTAGGCAGCAAAAAGGATAATTTGAAACTATGTGAAGACAAAAAGAAGAAATCTGAGGAAGAAAAACGTAAGAAAGAAGAAAAGGAGCGTAAGAAGAAGGAGGAAGAAAAAATAAAGGCAGAAGAGGAGCAGAAGAAGAAAGAAGAGGAGGAGAAAAGAAAGATGGAGGAGGAGGAAAAGATGAAACAAGAAGAAGCAGAGAAAAGGAAACGAGAAGAGGAAGCAGCAAGACTGAAGTAAGAAACATTTTAGTATTTGAAAATGTGTAGCCTTAATGGACTATAATTTGTTGTGTGCACTTGTTTCTTTCTGCTTAGATGTCCTGTATCTCTCAATGTTTCCTGCCATAATCTTAAACTTTGCAAAATATTACTTTTTGTTTACTTTTAGATCCGTAATGAAATGGAAATTACAAGAATTTACTTCAAATACATATAAATTAATTTTGTAATGATTAGTGTTTGCATTTGTCTTAAAATTAAGAGAACATATTTTATTTTTCAGAGAAAAAGAAGAGGGACATCAGCTGCATCAAGAAGCCTGGGAACGCCATCAGGCGAGAAAAGAACTGCGTAGCAAGAACCAAAATGCTCAGGAAGGTCGTCCAGAGGAGACTTACTTTAGTAGACTCGATTCTAGCCTCAAAAAAAACACTGCATTTGTTAAAAAGCTTAAAACAATTACAGAGCAACAGAGGGATACTCTTTCCAATGATTTCAATAGCCTTAATCTCAGCAAGTACATTGCAGAAGCTGTGGGCTCTATTGTTGAAGCAAAATTAAAAACTTCAGATGTTGGTTGTGCTGTACATTTGTGCTCTCTCTTTCACCAGAGGTATGCTGACTTTGCTCCTTTGCTTCTCCAGGCCTGGAGAAAGCATTTTGAAGCAAGAAAAGAGGAAAAAACACCAAATGTGAGCAAGCTTAGGACTGACCTACGGTTCATTGCTGAGCTCACAATAGTGGGCATTTTTACTGATAAAGAGGGTCTATCCCTTATCTATGAGCAGCTGAAAACCATCATCAACACAGACCGAGAAACTCATATGCATGTGTCTGTAGTGATCAGTTTTTGCAAACATTGTGGAGATGACATTGCTGGACTTGTGCCTAGGAAGGTAAAGATGGCTTCAGAAAAATTTAATTTGTGTTTTCCTCCCAGTGAAATCATTAGTTCTGAAAAACAACAGCCATTCCAGAACCTTCTGAGAGAATATTTCACTTCTCTGACCAAACATCTAAAGAAGGACCATAGAGAACTTCAAAACATTGAAAGACAAAACAGGTAATTTTTCTTGTAGCACTTATGTTTTTGACAGTTTGTCCTAACATTCTATAGCTTTAAATGGGGTAATTTGAAATCCAACTATATTGAAAGATCTTCCGTATCAAATCAGGATTAATTATAATTTCCGCATTTTCAGACTGACTTCCAAATGTCTATGGTTCTTTGTGAGACAAGAAAATGTTAACCATCAGTATTTTCTTGTTAAAGAACTCCTTTTAAGTAACAACTGGAATCTACTGCTTTTTTAATAATTTTTAATACTTTTGTTGATTTAAACTGAAAAGACACTTTTAATCTTTCCTCATAGTTCATAACCTGTAGTTCTAGAATTAGTTTTTTTAAAGAGCAAGTTAAATATTTTTCAAATCAAACTTATTTCTTCATAATCATGATATGTGTAAGTATGCCAATTGAAATTGTGTTCTGAAGTGGTGTTATCTCTTTATTATATTAAGAAAAACGTCCGCCGTTTCCATGTTATTCAGACCTGACCGCCCCCCTCCACATTTCTTGCCCAATCATTTACTCCTACTGTACATATCCTCTCACTGTACTACCCCATGACAACCTCAGTTCTCACTCGCCCTTCAACACAGATGGTTATAATGGTAAGGCAGAAAAGCAAATGATCTATTCAGGAACGTTGAATTTTAGATTGCGATAGAAAAAGAGCAGCAAAAGCTGACAATGAAGATTGAAAAAAAGAAAACGAACAAAAACAAGCCATATTTAATAAAAATCAAGTCAAAGAGAATCATCGAATTAACAGAAAAGAGAAAAACATTCCAAAAATATACAAACAAATGCGAAAAGTATTGGTTATAGAATGTAAGTTAGAGGATAAATTAATTCATAATATTGCAGCACTCTGGAAAATAAATTACCACAAAGACAGTGTGTCCTAAAAAGCCATGCAAACTGGGTTGCTCAGAGTGCTGTGGAGAAGGGCAGACAGAGGAGCCACATCTGCCACTCTTAAATAAAGTAGCCACTGAAATGCTGGGGGGCAGGAAATTAATAAGGAATTTGCGTTTTTTTTTTGGTACAGAGGGGTGTAAAAAATTAGTTTGAGTGGTGTTTGACATACAGTTCTTATTTGTTGTTGGGCTTTTTTTTTTTTTGATTTTGCGTTAATGTAATTTTTTTGTTTACTTTTTATTATGTCTTACGTGTTCTACTTTTTTTTACTACATTTTATTATTCATTGGTATTTACAATAGACAGTTGTAGTGAAATACTCCAGTAACTAATTTTCACTCTGTAATAACTAAGGGCCAGACCATTTTTGTTCTGCACAACACATACTCATATAATATAATATATATATATATATATATATATATATATATATATATATATATATATATATATATATATAATCTCATTAAATTCAATCACTTTCTCTAAAGGAGAAGCGCCACAACACCCTTTGACCAGCTCTGCTGCGAGATAGGCGCCCGCCCCCGGGAGTTAGCAAGCAAAGCGAACAGGGGGAGGAACCCCCTAGTTTTATAAATTTAAAAAACATCGGATACACAGGTCCATGGGTAATTTTGAAGGGGGGGAAAAAAAAACCTTAAAGTTACTAAATACATTTATTTTTCAAACCTAAAATGCTCTCTAGTCATGATCTGTGTCTTGAGAATAAACACATATTACAAAACAGCATATTGATGTTGTTTAAGAAGGAAAAAGGCAAATCATTGTTGTGAGATTAAGGCTCTACAAAAGGAGGCTGCTCAGTTTACTACTCGCTCCATGGCAGTGCAGCACTCTTGAGGGCCAGCGGGGAGTGGATTCAGAAAGTTCGTTATTTGCATTGAATGTTGATGCCCAGGTGTGAGTTATTCTCTTAATTCTGTGGACAAATGGGCAATGATAACTGAAAAAAGTCACACAATTGTTTATGTTCCTTTGGAACTATACTATATGGAAGCTTTATTTTCTTTACTTCACAAAGAAAATGTATGCTGCTGCTGAACTGTTAAAGCATGGTTTCAGTACCTTGCTCTTTGACAGCAAATATACCCTCCCAGCACTCTCTTTGATATAATGTACTTCTAATAGCCTGCTCAAAACTTCAACAAGGACTTCCATACCTGCTCAATGAAGAAAATGCATTAAATTTGGAACACATCGAGAAAGAGAGTACCAGTAATTAATACACTTCAAGCAATACACTAGCATTTACTCTAATGATAGAAACTATGCATATGTAATGAAAATCCATTCCGCTTATCTGGGGCAGGGTTATGGTGCAGCTTTAGCCTATCCCAGCAGTCACAGATGGACACAAGGCGAAGACAATCCCTGGACAGGATGCCATACCATTGGAGACTAAACACACATGTGCACACATTCACTATAGTGCCGGGTTTAACAATGCCAATTAAGTTTAATCATGATTAAGATTAGTAAACTCAGCCCAGATTTTTTTTTAACATAGGCAGAGTGGGCTGTCATTCTTGCCTTACAGTTGCCAGGTTCTACATGGAATCTGCATGTTCTCCCCATACACTTACAGATGGATTGATATCAGTGATAGTAAATTTACTCACTCAAAAAATTGGGCTCAGTTCTTTTATTGTCAGCAAAGCAACACATTATATGTTAAAACATTTGGTTTGAGGTGCTTTAATCTACTCTTTCACACAGTCAGTTAAATGTTTCTGAGGTTTTTTGTTTTTTTAAGGTTGTGTACATGCAAGGCAAGTCGTGGAAAATGTGACTTGGCACTTTTAAAAATGTAAGGTTGTTATTAGATAGACAGATTGAATTATGTGTCCCCATGAAGAAATTTGGCTTTTTATAGAAGCTCTTTAAATATAAAAAATACAAGAATAGGTGGGTAAATAAATAAATAAATACACACATTTTATCCTGAACACAAGCCAAAAGGGCTATAAAGCAAGAAAATGAACAGGAACTAAAAGATATAACATGGCTGTATTGCTTTTGTCTTGACACAGTAACATTTCTGCTGAATAATTTGTTGGCTGAAACTACTCCATGTTAGTGTGTTGGAGAGAGGATGAGCAGCATTGTTCATAACGTTACTCAGTTTTGTTTTAATTCTCTCCTTCACCACTACCTCCAGGGGGTCCAGAGTGTATCCTGTAAATGAGCTGTCCCGTTTTATTAGAGTGTTGATTCGGTGGGCCTCTCTTGAAGTGATGTTACTGGCCCAGCACACCACAATGTAGAAAATTGCACTGGACATCACAGAGTTATTTAAGATATCACTTCCCATATTAAATGAGCACAGTCTTCTAAGGAAAAAGACCACCATCTTCCCTTTTCCTTTCAGATGTATTGTTGTATGCAAAAGTACAGTGAAATTTGTATGTGCAATTTTCACTTCCAATTGGTATGCAACTGATATGCTTCAATTGGTAACATATTGTGAAGAAAGAACTATGACTTGAAAAATTCAGAAGTTATCCTTTAAGTGTTATTAAGAATATTGTCTAATGTAATGAAATCAGTGGTGCGGCCTCTTTGGTGTGTCTTTGTTACCTTGCATGTTTTTTTTTTTTTCTCTTCTCCCTCTAGGCACTTTAGTTTTTCTCCAACAGAGTTGATAACACATGCAAATAAGAATTTCACTGTACACATGACAATGAACTTGAACTTGGTTAAGTTAAAATTTGCCCACTATGTATAGTATGTGTTACAGCTCCATATGACATGGACTGGAAGCCACAAGTCTGTCCTACAAGCTTGGTGCCTGCCTTTCGTCCAATGTTTCTGAAATTAACTAATGCATCCTGCAACCCTAAAATTGGATTTAGCTGTTCTAGATAATTGATGAGTAGAAGCATAGATGGCTATATTTCTAATTGGACCCTGATTTAATTTCTGGCATGAGCTCTTTCTGTTTCGAGTTTGCAACAGTGTTCTCTGTGGTATGCGTAGATGTGTGTGTCCTATGACAAACAGTTGTGCAGTATTTCTTGAAATTTGTTTTATGTGCTTCTGTACCTGAGAAAATTTTTAGTCTCATGTTTTGATACAGAAAGCGGACATTTATTTTTTTTTTTTTTTTGACATGATAGAAGTTAATAGTGATCAGTGCTGCACAATGGAAAATGATTAGAAAAACGTCTATGGAAAAAGAAAACAAAATCTTACTTTACTTGTGTTGCATAATCTAGATGTCCATTATCAAGTCACTGCTCAAAATGTAATGTATGCTTTTTTGCTAAAAAATTTTTTTAAACGGCTGGAGTAAACAGTACAAATGAAAAAGAGGTTTTAGTGGAATTTGCCAGTGAGAACAACTGTTAAATTGGTGCCATCTTATAGGCTGTTTCCTATAGCAATATGGCATCCAAGTGTACTCGCTTAATTACTTCATTTTTAAGAAAACAGACAATTGCCCTAGCCCTAAGCCTGTTATGGTATATCTCAAAAATGTACTCACCTTAAATTATGTTGTTCTTTGTTACCTTTAGACGGATTCTCCATTCTAAAGGAGAGCTCAGTGAAGATCGTCATAAACAATATGAGGAATTTGCTACATCATATCAGAAACTCCTTACTAATACCCAGTCTCTCGCAGACCTTCTGGATGAAAACATGCCTGAACTTCCTCAGGACAAAACGGTGCAAGAAGGTATTTGTCATTTAAAAAAAAAAAAAAAACTTATTTGAAATGTTACTTACTGTTTAATACTTGAGTTAGTGTTTTGAATTTCTAATTTTAATTGTTTTATCTATATGACCATCATTTAGTAAGGTATTTTTTAACTTATTTTGTTTATTTCATGAATGGTAATGCTTTCAATTATTTTCTGTTAAAGTTGTATTACACAGCCTTACCTGCATGTAATTTGTAGAATCTAGGCATATGTCCTTGTGCCTATTTAGTTCAGCTCATCTGTATACGTAGTTGTTTTCTGTGTTCCACAGGTTTTGTCCTATACATTTTTTTTTTTTTCATTAATTGCAAATCTGTGGGTTTGTAGTCTAACTAATGACACTGTTTTCCTCTTCACATTAAGGCTAATGTACACATTAACTAGACAGAATTTGGTGCAGTCACTAAATAAATTCCCCAGGGGAAATGTTTTAGCCCCAAAGCATAGTTAAGCTGACTAAACACACCATGGAAAGCAAGTTTGGGTATGCCATGCTCCAAAAATGGCCCTTTGGGGCACCTCCCTTATTAATTGTAGACATGGTCTCTAAATTAAGTTCCCCAAAGTGATAAGTTTTGGAGTGAAAGATAGCTTGTGGTCTTCCCCTGTGGAAATGGGTAATCTGTGCAAAACTGAGCAGAGATAGGTTCAACTGTGTGGATCTACATACTGGGCATTCACACATCCACCTTTATACAGTATTAGAAGCATTCCATTGCTTTGTCAATCACCTGTTGTTGAAATATGAAACTATTGTACATAAACAAGTTGATAACTTCATAAAGTGTTCCAGCTATGCTCCAGAGGGGTGTGTGTTTTATTTTTTTGTGAATTGCAGATACATGTACAAAATTAATTTATACAAGCATCTACATTTGAACTTTTCCATCCTTGCATATAATATAGTGTGTATATGTGTTTGTTTTTGTTTTATTTATTTTATTAATGTATGCTCTTTTTTTCGAATTTCCAATTGCTTGTTTCATAGAACATGGTCCTGGAATTGACATTTTCACTCCAGGGAAGCCTGGGGAGTATGATTTAGAAGGAGGTATCTGGGAAGATGAGGATGCCAGAAATTTCTATGAAAATTTAATTGATCTGAAAGCCTTTGTTCCTGCTATTCTTTTCAAAGATAATGAAAGGAGTTCTCAAACCAAAGAATTTGTCAAAGACGATGCAAAAGGTACTTTGATTATTTAATGTATTGTTTGTTTAGGGGTATTAATTCTTAAAAGCAAACATTCTTTTTTTAAACTTTGGTTACATGATTTGTAACAACATATACTTTTTTTGTTTAAATCTGCTTTGAAATGCATTTTTATCTTGTTTTTTTTTATTACAGTTTTGGTTATTAGCATTAATAATGAAAATTGTAAAACGGCAGAATAGTTTTGCTCCAGTATCTTAATTTTGCTGCATTCAAGCTAGAATAGTTTTTAATAATTGTGTGGGCTGTAATAGTTAAATTATTTCATATGTTTATAAAATTTATGGAATGTAATTTTTTTTTAAGTTCTGGTTGATGTTTGACAATTTTAGTGTTAACTAATAGGCTATTAATTTATATGCAGAAAACATAACATTTTGTCTGGTGTCAAGTAGATAAACATAGTCATTCATTTTTTGAAATTGATGGACCATTAATTTTTATGTGGTGGCAACCTGTTTTCTGTTACATTTATAAATTCTAAAAATTACTATTTTTTTCAACTTCAAACAAATGTTCTTAGTAGCCTCATTATTATGTATACATGGCCTTACTTGCATATATTTTTTTATTCATTGAAAGCATCCTAATGGATGTAGTGGTGGTCATATATTTGTACTAATCACAGAAATAAGTTTTAGCTTGGTTTGAGTTTAGCATAGTAATGAGTACCAGGCAACTCGGATATTCACATGTGACAATATCTTGTGTGTATTATTTATGCCAACACCAAAAAATGTTCACCTTACAGCTATGCTCTGGTTAGAAAAGGAATGTTAATAGCAGGGCATATCTGGTGTTAATTCAAATTTTTAAAGTATTACAATGTTCATTCAAATTAGAAAAGATAGAAAAGTAAATTGACTCCTCAATGTCTAAAAGCAAAAAAGTTTAAATTATATAAAAAAAATAACCAAATTCATGTCTTTCTTGGTCTGTCTGCCACTCTCTCCTAAGTTTCTAAGGTAAAGTTCATTGCAAAAAACATGAATGCAGAAAGCTTTCCTTAAAAAAAAATAAAAATAAAATCAATTAATTACTTATTGTTTGTTCTATTTAAGTAATTATTGTTTTATATTTTATGTAGCACTTTTAATAATTTGCTTCAAAATTGTTACGGGTTAATCTAACTCTCCTGTTACTTGCTTAATGTTTATAAATAGCTTTACTTGAAAAATGTTGGTTTATACAATGAAAGGATGTGAAAATAAGCCTTCTAAACCTTTGGTGTTAGATTCAAGGGAAGGAAAAGATATGAAATGTACAGAAGAGCTGGAAATGGAGTTAGAAAATCTTGATATAAATGATGATACCATGGAACTGGAAGGTGGAGAAGAGGGGGAGAGTGACGACCTGGCAAAAAAATTGCTTGATGAACAAGGTAGTGTTTTCAATTGAAGAGTACTCGGTAGAATAAAATTAAATGTTAATTACTTTAAAAATTTTATCGTTGGTTAATAAAATTAGCTTTTATTTGATTAATGTTTCAGAATTGTGTTCTGGTTTGATGAGAAACTCAATCTTTTTTTATATATACATATATCTATTGTTATGTCATTTATACCAGAGCAAGAAGACGAAGAGGCCAGCACAGGTTCCCATCTGAAGTTGATAGTTGATGCATTTCTTCAACAGCTGCCAAACTGTGTTAACAGAGACTTAATAGATAAGGTAGATTTTAGACTGTGAACTTTTCAAATTCATTTTGTCTGGTGAATCATGCCAAACTGTGTGGTATATGTACAGTGGGTACAGAAAGTATTCAGACCCCCTTCAATTTTCACTCTTTGTTATATTGCAGCCATTTGCTAAAATCATTTAAATTAATTTCTTCCCTCATTAATGTACACACAGCACCCCATAGTGACAGACAAAAAAAAAGAATTTTTGAAATTATTGCAGATTTATTTAAAAAGAAAAACTGAAATATCACATGGTCCTAAGTATTCAGACCCTTTGCTCAGTATTTAGTAGAAGCACCCTTTTGAGCTAATACAGCCATGAGTCTTCTTGGGAAAGATACAACCTGGATTTGGGGATCATCTGCCATTCCTCCTTGCAGATCCTCTCCAGTTCTGTCAGGTTGGATGATAAACGTTGGTGGACAGCCATTTCTAGGTCTCTCCAGAGATGCTCAATTGGGTTTAAGTCAGGGCTCTGGCTGGGCCATTCAAGAACAGTCACAGAGTTGTTGTGAAGCCACTCCTTCATTATTTTAGCTGTGTGCTTAGGGTCATTGTCTTGTTTGAAGGTAAACCTTGGGCCCTTGGCCGCATTCATCTTACCCTCGATTGCAACCAGTCGTCCTGTCCCTGCAGCTGAAAAATGCCCCCACAACATGATGCTACCACCACCATGCTTCACTGTGGGGACTGTATTGGACAAGTGATGAGCAGTGCCTGGTTGTCTCCACACATACCACTTAGAATTAAGGCCAACAAGTTCTATCTTGGTCTCATCAGACCAGAGAATCTTATTTTTCACCATCTCAGAGTCTTTCAGGTGTCTTTTAGCAAACTCCATGCGGGCTGTCATGTGTCTTGCCTCTCCTCAGTGTGTGGAGACAACCAGGCACGTTTACCTTCCAGCAAGACAATGACCATAAGCACACAGCTAAAATAACGAAGGAGTGGCTTCACAACAACTCTGTGACTGTTCTTGAATGGCCCAGCCAGAGCCCTGACTTAAACCCAATTGAGCATCTCTGGAGAGACCTAGAAATGGCTGTCCACCAACGTTTACCATCCAACCTGACAGAACTGGAGAGGATCTGCAAGGAGGAATGGCAGAGGATCCCCAAATCCAGGTGTGAAAAACTTTTTGCATCTTTCCCAAGAAGACTCATGGCTGTATTAGCTCAAAAGGGTGCTTCTACTAAATACTGAGCAAAGGGTCTGAATACTTAGGACCATGTGATAGTTCAGTTTTTCTTTTTTAATAAATCTGCAACAATTTCAAAAATTCTTTTTTTTTGTCTGTCAATATGGGGTGCTGTGTGTACATTAATGAGGAAAAAAATTAATTTAAATGATTTTAGCAAATGACTGCAATATAACAAAGAGTGAAAAATGGAAGGGGGTCTGAATACTTTCCGTACCCACTGTATGTGTATGCGCTCTGGAGCAGGTTTTCATCCAGGATGTCTCTGTACATTGCTGCAGTCATCTTTCCCTTTATCCTGACTAGTCTCCCAGTTCCTGCCGCTGAAAAACATCTCCACAGCATGATGCTGCCACCACCATGCTTCACTGTAGGGATGGTATTTGCCTGGTGATGAGCGGTGCCTGGTTTCCTCCAAACGTGGCATTCACATCAAAGAGTTCAATCTTTGTCTCATCAGACCAAAGAATTTTGTTTCTCATGGTCTGAGAGTCCTTCAGGTGCCTTTTGGCAAGCTCCAGGCGGGCTCCCATGTGCCTTTTACTAAACAGTGGCTTCCGTCTGGCCACTCTACCATACAGGCCTGATTGGTGGATTGCTGCAGAGATGGTTGTCCTTCTGGAAGGTTCTCCTCTCTCCACAGAGGACCGCTGGAGCTCTGATAGAGTGACCATCGGGTTCTTAATCACCGCCCTGACTAAGGCCCTTCTCCCCCGATCGCTCAGTTTAGATGGCCGGCCAGCTCTAGGAAGAGTCCTGGTGGTTTCGAACTTCTTCCACTTACGGATGATGGAGGCCACTGTGCTTATTGGGACCTTCAAAGCAGCAGAAATTTTTCTGTAACCTTCTCCAGATTTGTGCCTCGAGACAATCCTGTCTCGGAGGTCTACAGACAATTCCTTTGACTTCATCCTTGGTTTGTGCTCTGACATGAACGGTCAATTGTGGGACTTATATAGACAGGTGTGTGCCTTTCCAAATCATGTCCAATCAACTGAATTTACGACAGGTGGACTCCAATGAAGCTGCAGAAACATCTCAAGGATGATCAAGGGAAACAGGATGCACCTGAGCTCAATTTTGAGCTTCATGGCAAAGGCTGTGAATACTTATGTACATGTGCTTTCTCAATTTTTTTATTTTTAATAAATTTGCAAAAATCTCAAGCAAACTTTTTTCATGTTGTCATTATGGGGTGTTTTGTGTAGAATTCTAAGGAAAAAAATGAATTCAATCCATTTTGGAATAAGGCTGTAACATAACAAAATGCGGAAGAAGTGATGTGCTGTAAATACTTTCTGGATGCACTAAGTGTATTTCAAAAAACTGTATGTTAAATAGTCATAGTTATGTTTGCTCCCCAGGCTGCAATGGATTTCTGCATGAATATGAATACTAAATCTAACAGAAGAAAGCTTGTACGAGCACTCTTTACTGTTCCGAGGCAACGGTAATATTCTACTTTTCATTATGATAATTGTATATTATTATTATTTTATTACTATTATTATTATCTATTTTTATTTTTAAAAATTCAATTGTACATCACATTGCACTCAAAAAAACAAATACTAAGTTAGTTCTTTTCATAGTTTATTCTGAATATTGTTGTTAAAGTTTGTTTTTTTCTTGCTCAGGTAAATATAAAGGTAGGACTACACTAAATTTCCAGCAAGTCTGTTCTGATGTGCTTTTTGAAAATAAATGAAGTATGTGTAACATGCTTTGTATGGATAAAATAACTTCATTAGATAGTGACATAAGTATTTATTGATCATGATAAATTTTTAATAGTTGCTAGGATGTAGTATATTCAGGTGATACTTAGATATTTGTAATATTAAATGCCTTTGTTAACTATAATTTTGCTTCAACATCAGAGAGTTGTTACTCTTCCTTAGGCGGTTTCATAATATGTGGTTTTGCTGTGTAGAAACACATTTTTAATAGATTAAATATCTTGCTTGATAAACAGTTAAAGCCTAGTGCTACTGCATGAAATATTGACATGTCAGTTATTTAATAATTCGTAATTTTAAAATGTTATAGTATTCCCTTTTTGTCTAGTAATTTAGCACTGACAACACAAAAAGCGGTTTCTCTACCACATTCTAAGAATTTAATGGTTTAACACTGAAGATCATACCATATAACCACTGCTTCTCTGTTGATATGTCACAAATAAAAATTTATGTTTAAATTGTTAATTGTTTGTTTCATCTTCCAGCGTCTCTTATTTTTTTTATCATCACATTGTTAATTTCAGCTGATGTTAATGACTGAATGTGTATTTATTGCCGTTTATTTTAATTTGTTGTCATATGCTGTACATTTTAAGAATTTAGGTTAAAGCAAATAGGCAAAATGTGCTGCTTAGTTAAAACAAATACTTAAAATAAGTTATTGCCGCAAATAAATAAGTTATTTACTCTATATGCAATTCTGATTCTTATAAAATTTTTTGATATTTTTCAGGTTGGATTTACTCCCATTTTATGCTCGACTTGTCGCCACTTTACATCCCTGCATGTCTGATGTAGCAGAAGATCTCTGTTCTATGTTGAAAGGAGACTTCAGGTTTCATGTGTGTAATTTTATTAATATTCCTTATAAATGTCTGTGTAAAATGTAGGTGCTAAAAGTAACATTTGTGTATTTGATAGAATTGGATGAAGCTGTATCTAGCTATGTACAAACCCCATTTCCAAAAAATTGGGGACACTTTCTAGAAATACAATAAAAACTAAAATCTGTAATTTGGTAATTCACTTGAACCTTTATTTAACAGGCATAAGGACATAGAAAAGATTTTCAATGTTTTCATCGACCAACTTAATTCTATTAAACATAAACAAATTTAGAAATTGATGCCTGCAACACACTCTAAAAAAGTTGGGACAGAGGCAAGATTATAACTGGGTCACATCCTTATTTCTTTTAATTAAACTTATTAATCTTTTGGGAACTGAAGAAACTAATTGTTGCAGTTTTTCAAGTGGAATTTTTGTCCATTCTTGATGCATACAAGACTTAAGCTGTTCAACAGTCTGTGGTTGCTGTTGTCTGATTCTCCTATTCATGATGCACCATACATTGTCAATAGGAGACAGTTCTGAACTGTAGACAGGCCAGTGAAACACACAGACTCTATGTCTATGAAGCCATGCTTTTGTAATTGGTGCAAAATGAGCCCTGCTGAAATATGAATAGAGTTCCTGGGAAAAAAATGTTGACTTGATGGGAGCATATGTCTCTGTAAAATTCCAGTGTAAGCCTCCACATCAGTGGTGCCTTATATATACAGATCCCCCACGCCATCACAAATACTGTTTTATTTATTTTTGCTCCTTTCATTGATAACAGTCTGAATGGTCTTTTTCATTTTTGCCACGTAGAATCCGACGTCCGTTTTCCCCCCAAAACAAGCTGAAACATGGACTCATCTGACAACAGAAGATGATTCCATTGTCTTTCAGTCCATCTCAGATGAGCTTGAGCCCAGAGAACTCGCAGAGATTTCTGCAAATATTTGATGTATGTCTTCCTCTCAGTTTCTGGGAGCATTTGTTAATGCCGCAGCGGAATGTTTTAACTGACAATGATTTCCCAAAGTACTCCTGAGCCCATGTGCCTATGTCCATCACGGTAACATGGCGATTTCTAATGCAATACTGCCTAAGAGCTCAAAGGTCGCACACATTCAGCAGTGGTTTCCACCCTTGGCCTTTACACGCAGAGCTTTCTCCTGACCCCCTGAATCTTTTTACAATGTTATTAACTGTAGATGGTGACAGACCTACATTCTTTGATGTCCTGTGCTAAGAAACATTGTTTTTAAATTGACAAATGTTTCTCTCGTAAAGTTCAGCACAAAGTGGTGAGCCATGACCCATCTTTGTTTGCAAAGACTGAGCCTTTGGTGGATGCTCCTTTTATACCCAGTCTTGATATCCACACCTGTTACCAGTTAACCTGCTAATTGAGGAATCTTGCAGAATGTTACTTTTATAACCTTTGCAGTCTTACTTTGCCCAACTGTCCCTACTTTTTTGGAGTGTGTTGCAGGCATCAGTTTCTAAATTTGTTTATGTTTAACAAATAGAATTAAGTTTGTCAGTAAAAACACTGAAATTTTTTTCTTTGTCCTTTTGCTTGTTAAATAAAGATTTAAAGATTTTAGTTTTAATTGCATTTTTAGAAAGTGTCCCAGCTTTTGTAGTTCATTATATAATATGTATTTTCATGTTCAGTTTATCTTTTAGAACTTTGGTTATTTAATCTTTATTGTGTATTACAACATTATAGTCTTCTATTGTTCGTTATGCCAAGGCTGTTACTGTGTATCACCTCCAGCATTTGCCTTGGTCTGCAACTGTTTTCTTCTCAAGGCCTTTTTCTCTTAGATTTAATGTCCATTTCTATAGCCAGTTGCCAATTTTTGTCCTAGCTGTACTTGTTGTGGAGGCTTATGGGTATGCAGATAGCTGGGTTTAAATACTACCATCTTAAATAGTTTAAATACAAATGCAAAATGAGGAGAGCTGAAAGCTGCAAGATAAAATTAACAGTATTGAATCCTGTTTTATGTTATCATCTTGATCTGGAATGGAGTAGTATTGAATGTTTTAAGATTCTTCTTTTCTCTTTGTTCAAGGAAATAGATTTATTTTGATTACATATATGGGTTTCATGTCTCTACTAAAAGGAAATGCAATGCAGAAGTAACCTACTGTTTTATAATTTTATAAAATGTAGCTGTATAACAGACTTAGTTACTTTTTTGTAAGTAATGAGTGATGTAACTAAGTTAACTTCAAAAGTAACCTTTCCCAACACTGGCTACATTTTTTCTGTATCTGAATATGTTGCTAATAAAAACCAAAACCGGCGTGCTTAAGCAACTGGCTAAATAAACAGAAAAACAATAATGTCTTATTTTTCAACTTCATACCATTTTAAAAACTGAATTGTTGATGGATCCAATCAAAGTGCTAGACTAATATGCATTGTGATGTGGCTGAAAATAACAACAGAATTGAGGTTTTGACTGGTTAGTGTTTCACTGTTTATTGAACAGTTATGTGTAACAGAAACAATTGAATAAACTAACTGGAATAATTTAATACACATAGGCAAATGATTATTAAAACTGTTTTGTGTTAGAAATGAATCACTGATTTTATTTCTGTTTTAAAGAAAAATGTTAACTTGCTTGAAGGAATTGCATTACATTTCAATTTAATATGCAGTCAGTTTTGATTAAACATTTTAATTGTGCAATTAAATTTTTCAATTGTCCTCTGTCATTGTATAGGGAACAATATCGAGCAACAAGTGAAAAGCTGGCTGTATCTTCCAGTCATAGTTAAAACTCCATTGAACTAACAGCAGATTAAGTTTTGGCATGTTAATTTTATACTAGTGTTTCATGAACTCTCCATTTGATGAAAAAGATAATATACTTTCTAAAAACTTTATGGAGCTGCCTTGTTTTAATTACGTCATTTTTTTCCATTTTTATTACAGGTGCGAAAGAAGGACCAAATCAATATTGAAACTAAAAATAAAACTGTGAGATTTATAGGAGAGCTAACTAAGTTCAAGATGTTCTCTAAAAATGACACACTTCACTGTTTGAAGGTTAGTGAAATTGTTGATATTCCTTGATTATTTTTTCTTCTGTTAACGAAAACTACTATATTTATATTGAGCTAATGAACTGTGCTGTATCAGGAAGCAACACAGTACTATTTTAAATTCTGTTTAACTTACTTACATTTTGGAGAGTTTGTTTAATTTGAAGTTTTTTTATGTTGCAGTCAGTTTCCATTTAGGAAAGTTAGCAGACATAGCCTGTCATTAACAGAGCCAATAGCGCACTGATTTTTTTCTTTAACACTTCTTCCTCTGCATGTATTTACATGTTCAAAAAGTGCAGATAAATCTTGACTTTCGAGTTTCTGAATTTGTACATGTAAACTTCAAAATGGCAAAAAAGAAATGTCAATTTCCATTGTACTATCTAAATAATTTTACTGTTCTCCGAAATCTTCAAAATAAGTTTAAGTCTTCTGTCTGTTTTTGCCTGAATCTGTGGCCTCATGTATAAAATTTGCTTACACTTGAAAACATACAGAAGCCATAAAAGAAATGTCAGAATTTATAAAACACAAACTTGGTGTGAAGATTGGCTTAAAGTTATTGAAAGTTTCAACCATACGTATGCCAAACTCAGGTATTTTTGATGTTGACATTTTAGGGACTCCAGGCAGCAGGACAATGAAGTGAACTGAAAATGTTATTTCAAGCTTATTTGATTATGTTCCAGTTTGCTTGAACTAACTATATCACGGTTAACTGACATGTTCTGTTGTCATCGATGTCTGTAATGATACACAGTATAACCCTGAAGTCTGCTTTGCACACTACTGTGTAGTTAAATAAAAGGATTGTGGGTTCACCCTAATCACCGATCTGCATGAATATTACATATTAGTTGTATATTAATTTAACTGCATTCTATTTTCAAATGCAAATTCATTCTGTGATGATGCCTTACTTAAATTATTTTGTTTAGTAGGTTATTTCAAGTTCAAGCACTTTATTGTCATTGTGTAACACAACGAAATTACTTTTTGTGACAGCCCCAAGGTGCATTTAAAGAAAAGTCAAATTCCAAATATATCGTATACAGTGTTAAGTGATCAAGTAACCAGAGCAAATTATTATTGCTCAAAGTACAGCAGCATAAATTGTTATTGCACCTGCTAATGAATAGTACATTACATATTACAGTAGACCCCCGCGAAGTCGCGGTTCAGGGTTCACAGACTCAGTCATTCGCGGATTTTTCCTTAGAGCCTAACTATTAATTGTTAGCGGAAAGTGCAAATATCCTCCGCAGTTTTTTATCACTTTTTCGTGGCAATACAGTGCTGTAGAGAGAGCAGGAAGCAACCGCTGAGGGGAAACACGGTGGGATGGTGAAAGTAGCCAATCCGAGAGCGTTATTCATTTCTCCTTGCTGCTGATTGATTGCTGCCCTGTGACGCGTCTCCAGGTGAATGGGTTTCCCACCGCTGAGGGAAACGTGGTTTGGGATGGTGAAAGTAGCCAATCCAAGAGCGTTATTCATTTCTCCTTGCTGCTGATTGTTTCCCTGTGACGCGTCTCCAGCTGAGTGTCCTCATGTTTTCCATTTTGTTATTGTTTTCATTTTGTTATTCTTAACCACACAAGATTGCGCTGAAATGCCCTGCGCCTTTTAAGGCTTCTGGCTCTGAGCCTAAGCTCCAGAAGCAGTTTAAAACACTCCAGGAGAAGGTTTAACTACTGGATTTGCTCTGGGAACTTAAGTTATGCTGCAGTAGCTTGCCACTATGGCATTAATGAAAGCACTGTACGCTACATAAAGAAGAACGAGGCAGCGATCCAGAGTACCGTTTCTGAGATAGTGCCAAAAAGGTTATCGTCAGGAAGGAATCTGCCTTGGCATTGTGGATCACGGACTACAGGATGAAAAACATCCCCTTGGATGGTAACATCATCCGTGAGAAAGCATGGAAATTGTACCAGCAGTTCGCTACAGGAGACAATGTAGAAGGTACCGAAGAACCGCAACCAGGACCATCAACAGCACCGGAGCCTGAAGATTTTAAAGCCAGTAAGGGATGGTTTGATCGTTTTCAGATGTGATTTACAAGGGATGATTGAAGCATGGGATCTCTATATGGTTCAGGCTCTCACAGTTAATAATGGCATCATTGCTGCCATTCAAACATATAAAACACTTCTTGCCACCATGAAGAAACGACAGCAACTTCCCATCACAATGTTCCTGAAACCTATAAAGAAAATCCAGCACGAAACCCCACCAGAAGAAGACCTGTCCAAAGATACGATTCCTCCTGAAGCGCCTAAAGAGGCGCCACCCGAGGAGTTTTAAATCCTCTGCATTGTACTGTACGGCTGCTTCATCTTCATCATCGATATCATTCATCACTGGTGAGTACCCGTACATTTTACCGTATTTTAATTAAATGAAATTATGTATTTATTCTGCTTATAATAAAGAAAACGACAGTGTATACCAAAGAAAACGTGCTTGCATGAAGTACAGTACGTATAACGGTAACATCGGTATTTTACGTTCTAGCACCGTGGGAGACACAGCAATACAGTACTGTACATTATATGTGTTTACCTTTACATTCTGTTTTTAGGTAATATATTAAGGTCATTTTTTAGGTAATGTATTAAGCTAAGTTTGCAACTAAATTAAAGTGCTTTGGGGGCATAATGTATTTAGGGTTTAAACTATAAAAATAGGCATTTAAAAGGCATTTTTAACCACATCCAAAAGTCACGTTTTTTCACAATTTGCGGGTGCTCTAGGAACGTAACCCCGACGAATTTTGGGAGTGTACTGTATATATTGTATCACATTAGTACATTGCCAATATAGCTTATTGCACATGTTCAATTAAAAATGATCTCAGACTGAGGAGATCCAGAGTTCAGAAAGTTTATGGCAAATGGTAAAAAGCTATTTTTTAGTATGTTTGTGCGTACACGGATTGACCTAAAGTGTTTTCCTGACGGGAGGAGCTCAAACGAAGAATTTCCAGGAAGAGTTTTGTCCTTGAGAATGTTTTTGGCCCTTCTCACACAGCGAGTCTTATACAAGAGTTCAAGTGATGGTCTCTGCTGTTTTTATGACCCACTGCAGGGCTTCTTTAGCAGCCTTGGTGCAGCTGTTTTACCAGGCCATCATGTAATTAGTTAAGATGCTCTCTATAGTGCATCTATAGAAATTAACCAGCAGCTTCTAGGAGAGATCATCTCTCCTTAGCTTCCTGAGAAAATAGAGGCGGCGTTGTGCTTTGCCTATTATAGCTAAGTTATTGTCAGCCCAGAACAGGTCCTCTGAGATGATGACTCCTAGAAAATTAAAGCTGGAAACTCTCTCCACCTCATCTGCAATGATTCACTGCACAACAAAGTTTTTGCTTCTTGAACACTGTTGGGTGTTTCTTATAGATTTTTGGGTGCTAATCACGAATATCACATCAAAATTTACCCATCACGTACCGTTTCTTCAGTTTTGTCATGATTTTTTCTTATATTTGTATCCAAACATTTTCGTTCCCGTAAGTGACTTAACAATGGTTTGTGCAGCCTGGGCATGTTCTGGCATGGAATCAGGCCAGGTTGGAAGCTGTTCTGTGGAAGTTGACATCAGAGACGTTGGATGACTGCTTTTGTGAAGAAAGCTTATAATCGGTATTTCGGCTGCAAAATTGGTGATCAAGACAAAGAATGAGCGCCTCACATTTGCTGTGCGTCATGTTCTGTCAGTCTGAGAGCCTGACTCAGAGGCACTTGAAAGATGATGCCGTTTGCTGTTCCGATGATATGGCGAGAACAGAAAGACCATGTGATGGACTGTTACTTCTGTTTGACTAATGTGTCTGGTTTCTCTGCCAAAAACAAGAAGTCAAATGAATATCCTAATCTGCCTTCAACAATGAGACCCGTGCTACATGACGACAGTCTTCCAATTCCAAAACCGCCAGAGGTTTGGACTTTAGACGAACCAGATAAAGAAACTGAAATGCAGGGTACTAACAGTGACATTGACCTGGATTTTGAACCATGCTCATCAGGCGATCCATATCTGATAACACAGTCCAAATTGAACAATTTGGTCAGAGATTTGGGTCTGTCAAAAGCAAAAGCCGAGCTGCTGGGTTCAAGACTGCAGGAATGATGTTTGCTGTCACCAGGTACAAAAGTTTCTGTGTTTCGAGGTCGACATCATGATATAACCAAAGTTTTTGCACAAGTTGACAAGTCTCTGTTTCTGTTGTGACATTGAAGGATTGTTCTCGGCCTTGGGTTGTGATCACAACCCGGAAGAGTGGCGTCTCTTCATTGATTCGACAATGTTAAGCCTGAAAGCTGTTATGCTACAAATTGCAACGTTTATCCTTCAGTACCTGTTGGCTATGCAGAACACATGAAAGAAACGTATTAGAATATGGAACTGTTGCTGAAGCACATCCAGTATAGCAGGTACAACTGGAATATCTATGGAGATCTTAGTCATTGCTCTGTTACTAGGACTGCAGCTCGGCTATACAAAGTACTGTTGTTTCATCTGTGAATGGGACAGCCGTGCCAAAGAGTGGCACTATTCTCGACAGAACTGGCCACTCTGTAAAAAGTTAGTTCCAGGACAGAATAATGTGGCACATGAATCGCTTGTCGACCCGGCAAAGATATTTTTGCCTCCTCTTTACATAAAACTGGGACTCATGAAAAATTTCGTGAAAGCACTGAACAAGGAAGGCAAAGGTTTTCATTATTTACGACAGATGTTCCCAAGAATAACTGACACCAAGATCAAAGAGGGCATTTTTGTTGGCCCCCAGATCAGACATGTTATGAGTGACAAGCGGTTTGAATATCTGTTATTTGGGCCGGAAGAAATTGCCTGGAAAGCCTTCAAAGACATTGTTGATAATTTTCTGAGCAATTACAGAGCCTCAAACTACACTCAGCTGGTAGACAAACTTCTCAAAGCATACAAGAAGACAATGAACTGCAACATGTCACTCAAGATTCATTTCCTCCACTCACAATTGGACTTCTTCCCCACAAATCTCGGTGCTGTCAGTGACGAACACGGTGAAAGGTTTCATTGCTACGATGGAGAAACGATACCAAGGCAACTGGAATCTGTCAATGCTTGCTGACTACTGTTGGACACTGCAACGTGATGAATCAGACATTGACCACAAAAGAAAATCAGGAGCAAAACATAAACGTGACTAAATATGTTATTGTCAGTAAACATATAAATGTCTGTGTCAGAGTTCCTACGTGATGCAGTAAAACCAAAACTATATTTGTGCATACCCAGTAGGTACCTGTCACAATCGGCAAAAACTTTTTTCAGGAAGCAAGACTTTTCAAAAAAAAATTGTTGTGCAGTGTTGGTCTTTTTAGTGGTCCTAAAATCTAGAATAACTTCTTTGGTCTTTTTGGTATTTAAGACCAGGTTGTTGGTGTTGCACCATGCTGTCAGATTCTGAACCTCTTCCCTATTAGCAGCTTCACTATTGTCTGTTACAAGCCAAATGACAGTTGTATCATCCACAAATTTAACAATAATGTTTGATTGGTGGATGGGTTGACAGTCATGGGTGAAGAGTGCATAGAGAAGGGGACTTAGTACACATCCTTGCGGCACACCAGTGCTCAGGGTAAGGGTGGAGGATGTGTGTTTACCCATCCTGACAGACTGGGCGCGGTTGGTGAGAAAATCCAGTAACATCCAGTTGCATATGAACAGATCAAGTCCTAATTCATAGTGTTTTGATCAGCTGGATGGGTACAGTGCATCCGGAAAGTATTCACAGTGCATCACTTTTTCCACATTTTGTTCTGTTACAGCCTTATTCCAAAATGGATTAAATTCATTTTTTTCCTCAGAATTCTACGCACAACACCCCATAATGACAATGTGAAAAAAGTTTACTTGAGGTTTTTGCAAGTTTATTAAAAATAAAAAAAACTGAGAAATCACATATACATAAGTATTCACAGCCTTTGCTCAGTACTTTGTTGGTGCACCTTTGGCAGCAATTACAGCCTCAAGTCTTTTTGAATATGATGCCACAAGCTTGGCACACCTATCCTTGGCCAGTTTCGCCCATTCCTCTTTGCAGCACCTCTCAAGCTCCATCAGATTGGATTGGAAGCGTCGGTGCACAGCCATTTTAAGATCTCTCCAGAGATGTTCAATCGGATTCAAGTCTGGGCTCTGGCTGGGCCACTCAAGGACATTGACAGAGTTGTTTTGAAGCCACTACTTTAAAATCTTCGCTTTCTGCTTTGGGTCGTTGTCCTGCTGAAAGATGAACTATCGCCCCAGTCTGAGGCCAAGAGCGCTCTGGAGCAGGTTTTCATCCAGGATGTCTCTGTACATTGCTGCATTCATCTTTCCCTTTACCCTGACTAGTCTCCCAGTTCCTGCCGCTGAAAAACATCCCCACAGCATGATGCCGCCACCACCATGCTTCACTGTAGGGATGGTATTGGCCTGGTGAGAGCGGTGCCTGGTTTCCACCAAACGTGACACCTGGCATTTACATCATAGAGTTCAATCTTTGTCTCATCAGACCAGAGAATTTTGTTTCTCATTGTCTGAGAGTCCTTCAGGTGCCTTTTGGCAAACTCCAGGCGGGCTCCCATGTGCCTTTAACTAAGGAGTGGCTTCCGTCTGGCCACTCTACCATACAGTCCTGATTGGTAGATTTCTGCAGAGATGGTTGTCCTTCTGGAATGTTCTCCTCTCTCCACAGAGGACCGCTGGAGCTTTGACAGAGTGACCATCGGGTTCTTGGTCACCTCCCCGACTAAGGCCCTTCTCCCCCGATCGCTCAGTTTAGATGGCCGGCCAGCTCTAGGAAGAGTCCTGGTGGTTTCGAACTTCTTCCACTTACGGATGATGGAGGCCACTGTGTTCATTGGGACCTTCAAAGGAAATTTTTCTGTAGCCTTCCCCAGATTTGTGCCTCAAAACAATCCTGTCTCGGAGGTCTACAGACAATTCCTTTGACTTCATGCTTGGTTTGTGCTCTGACATGAACTGTCAACTGTGGGACCTTATATAGACAGGTGTGTGCCTTTCCAAATCATGTCCAATCAACTGAATTTACCACAGGTGGACTCCAATTAAGCTGTAGAAACACCTCAAGGATGATCAAGGAAAACAGGATGCACCTGAGCTCAATTTTGAGCTTCATGGCAAAGGCTGTGAATACTTATGTTCAGTGCATGCGGAAAGTATTCACAGCGCATCACTTTTTACAGATTTTGTTATGTTACAGCCTTATTCCAAAATGGATTAAATTTATTTTTTCCTCAGAATTTTACACACAACACCCCATAATGACAACGTAAAAAAAGTTTACTAGAGATTTTTGCAAATTTATTAAAAATAAAAACATTGAGAAAGCACATGTAGAGGTCCTCTGTGGAGAGAGGAGAACCTTCCAGAAGGACAACCATCTCTGCAGCAATACACCAATCGGGCCTGTATGGTAGAGTGGCCAGACAGAAGCCACTCCTTAGTAAAAGAACCTGGCAGCCCACCTGGAGTTTGCCAAAAGGCACCTGAAGGACTCTCAGACCATGAGAAACAAAATTCTGTGGTCTGATGAGACAAAGATTGAACTCTTTGGTGTGAATGCCAGGCGTCACGTTTGGAAGAAACCAGGCACTGCTCATCACCTGGCCAATACCATGCCTACAGTGAAGCATGGTGGTGGAACTGGGAGACTAGTCAGGATAAAGGGAAAGATGACTAGACCAATGTACAGAGGCATCCTGGATGAAAACCTGCTCCAGAGCGCTCTTGACCTCAGACTGGGGCGACGGTTCATCTTTCAGCAGGACAACGACCCTAAGCACACAGCCAAGATATCAAAGGAGTGGCTTCAGGACAACTCTGTGAATGTCCTTGAGTGGCCCAGCCAAAGCCCAGACTTGAATCCGATTGAACATTTCTGGAGAGATCTTAAAATGGCTGTGCACTGACGCTTCCCATCCAACCTGATGGAGCTTGAGAGGTGCTGCAAAGAGGAATGGGCGAAACTAGCCAAGGATGGGTGTGCCAAGCTTGTGGCATCATATTCAAAAAGACTTGAGGCTGTAATTGCTGCAAAATGTGCATCGACAAATGTACTTATGTATATGTGATTTCTCAGTTTTTTTATTTTTAATAAATTTGCAAAAGCCTCAAGTAAACTTTTTTCACGTTGTCATTATGGGGTGTTCTGTGTAGAATTCTGAGGAAAAAAATTAATTTAATCCATTTTGGAATAAGGCTGTAACATAACAAAATATGGAAAAAGTGATGCACTGTGAATACTTTCCGGCTGCACTGTATGATGGTATTAAATGCAGAGCTGTAGTCAATGAAAAGCATCCTAACATAGGTGTTGGGTTTTTCCAGGTGCGAGAGGGCAGCATGTAGTGCCATACAGATGGTGTCCTCAGTTGATCTGTTCGACCGATAGGCATTCTGGTATTGGTCTAGATCAGCTGGGATGGAGTCTTTGATGTGGGTGGTTACCGGTCGTTCAAAGCACTTTGCAATGACAGGGGTGAGAGTGACTGGTCGATAGTTATTAAGACAGGTTATCCTCGGTTTTTTTGGGAACAGGTACAATGGTTGTGGATTTCAGGCACAAGGGACTACACATGAGGAAAGAGAGAGGTTGAATATGTGTGTAAATATCTCCACTAACTGGTCAGTGCAGGCCTGGAGCATACGTCCTTGCACATTATCAGGACCTGCTGCCTTCCTTGTATTGATGTTTTTGAGTGCCCATTGCACATCATGTATGTGTACGACCACAGGCTGTGAGTCTCCGGTCAACTCAAAGCTGACTGGAGGCTGGTTATTATCCTTGTCAAACCGTGCAAAGAAACTGTTAAGTTCCTCTGCTAGGTTGACATTGTTATTGGCCAGTGTGTATTGTAATTCATTTTTCTTTTTGTAATCCGTCATTAATCGGATGCCTTGCCACATCCACTGTGAGTTTGAGTTACTGTCAAAGTCCTCCTCAATCCATTGTTTGTACTTTAGTTTAGCAGACTTGACGCCCTTCTTAAGGTTAGCTCTGGCAGCTCTGTAGGCTGAGGTGTCTCCTAATTTAAAGGCTTTGTCCCTTTCCCCGAGCAACTGTTTGACTTCACTATTCATCCATGGTTTCTCATTTGGGTAGATCTTAATTATTTTGTTGACAGTAATTAATATATGACAGCACAGATGAAGTATATGTCTCTAAGTCTGTCTGATGAAAAAATATATTCCAGTTTGTTTGTTCAAAGCAGTCCTGAAGTTGGCAAATGGCAGCTTCAGGCCAAACTTTAACAGTCTTGCTAATTGGGTTAGTACTGCTGATAAGGGCTTTGTGCGCTGGAACAAGAAACAAAGAGAGATTGTGAGAGAGGGGTTAAATAGCTATTATGAAGTACAGTGCATTAATTGTAAACTGTAACACTTGCTTTATGGATTTTGAAGACTATTTGCCAGGAATATGAAAATTGTAGGTATTTAGTCCTGCTTTTGCTCTATGCATAGAAATAAGCGCAATGGGAAAATGAAATAGTCATCTTAAGCTATTAATATTCAAGAATTTTTTTATACTGTGGTTAAAACATTTAAATTTCTACTGTGACATACTTTATGCATAATTTGGACTTCATTGGTTTCATAAATCTTCATAAAATACTTTTTCTTCTAGATGTTATTGTCAGACTTTTCCCATCACCATATTGAAATGGCGTGTACACTTCTGGAAACATGTGGCCGTTTCCTCTTCAGAACAACTGATTCACATTTGAGAACAAGTGTTCTTTTGGTAAGGCAATCTTGTCTGTATAATTGGATGATCATATTTCATTATGCTGTAATTTATATAAAAATATGTATTTAATGATGAGTTAAAGATTAAAATCAACCTTTGATTAAATGATTTAAAGCTTTTATAAAGTAATACATCTTCTTATCCTATTTTAAAGTTATGTTATTAATGCTGCATTTCCCAACCAGTGGGTTGTGGCAGCATTACATGGGGGTTTGGTAATCTGACCCCAGACAAAACCAGGCCTAGCCCCTAACCCCCAAAGCTCAGACAGTTGCACTTGATTCACAGTGGCAGCATCACAGGTGGATCGAGGCCTAGCCTGCACGATCTTCCCAACCTCAGCTCTGATGATCATGTTCAATTCACCAAGGAGGAAAAGCTTTGATGATCACACTTGATCCATCTAATGCTTTGATGCTCTGGTGGTTGCATGGGACCTTGGCTTGACAGTGATGTGCTATTCACCAAGGGGGACACCCCCACCAACCCCTGGTGGGTCTCAAAGACACTGGCATATGAAAAACTGGATCGCAACAGCATGAAGGTTGGGAAACACTGTGTTTAAAAGGTATGGAATTTGTGACTACATTAACGTTTTAATAGCATACTATTTTGTTTATGAATAAGGTGCAAACGAAAGTGATCAAGAGAATTTTTTTTCTGTCCTTTTGAAGTTCTTGTATTGTGTATTCACTGGGTTTCTTTGTCATTTGCCAGGAAGTGAAACAAAGGATACTTGTTTTTTCTGATGACACCATTCAACCTCTGTTACTTGCATATCTTCTCATTCTGTGTTGTTATAATCTCTTAGATTATATATTGACCAGAAATACTGCACTTCACTTTATCAGCATACATATATTGTTACACAGAATTTGGTTCCACTAAATTAATCCTTCTTTGAACTGCATAATTTTGCACTGTACAAAATATACTATTCTTAAAGCTATATTTGTTATGTTGATTACATTAAGGCAGAACTTCAACTACAGCATAGCTTTAATCACACATGTGTAATGTATAATAGTGTAGTAGATGCTTTAAGTACATCAAAGCACTAAAAGTAAAACAATTACTCTTTGTTTTCCTATTTTGCTTTTTATATTGTGCACAGTAATGGTTAAGAGTAAACTTTGACTATTTCTGATAGCACCTTGTAAGAGTCTTAAGTTTATATCGCCCACTTAAATCGCTACCAGCTCTCAGTCTTGAAACGTTTTCTTTGATTCAGGTTCTCAGATTCATGAGTGACGAGAATGGTGGCTCAGATGCTAAGGATCTGTGCTGGTATCTGGAAGGTTGGCTGTTCAAATCCCGTTAATGCCAGAACAGATCCTACTCTGTTGGGCCCTTGAGCAAAGCCCTTAACCTGAAAATTGCTGCAGGGAAGCTGTACAATGGCTGACCCTTCACTTCGACTGCCATACGTCATGGGAAAAGACAAATTTTAATACAGTGTAGCAAATACATAAAAAAAAAACACCTATGCCTTGTTAATCTGGTATTTGGTATAGCTTTTCTCTTCTGTTTATAGTATACCATCATCAAGACCAATATGATTTATTTTGAAAAGGATTCTTTCTACTGCTGGTGCACCATTACTGCAATGTCGGAGTCTTTCCTATATAGAAATCTTTGATTTTATAAAAAATATTTTGTTTCTGTGCACTTCATGTTTACATTATATTAGAAGTTGTTTGCTGTGTGTTTAATCTGTAATATCCTTAATACACAGCATTCAAAATAATAGTAGTTACTTCGTGTTATACTACCAAGACTTGTTATCTCTAAATTTCTCTCTGATGGATTCATGCTATTTTTTTTTTATAATTATTCATATTTACGTTATATATAGCAGTAAAGCCCCTTCCAGTTAAATCTAAAAAATGCTTCAATAAACCTCTCCCTAGGTTGAGATGTACTTCAAAATATCACACGATTCCCACAGCAGTATGTTAACTTGCCTTCTTTGCTAAACTATTGAGCCTTTGTTTATTTTCGTGTAACACTGCACAACAGGTTTTTTTTTAATTTTTTATTAAATGTCTTGCTTCCTGAACAGCGTTCGCGCAACGTATTTAGTCACGTTTATGTTTCGCATTAGCTATTAAATTCAACAGAATTAAAAGTGTTTTCATCCTGATTTTTCTTTTGTATTCAATGTCTGGTGCATCATGTTGCAGTGTCCAACAGTAGTCAGCAAGCATTAACAGATTCCAGTTGCCCTGGTATCGTTTCTCCATCGTAGCAATGTCCTGGTGAAACCTTTCACTGTGTTCATCACTGACAGCACCGGGATTTGCAGGGAAGAAGTCCAAGTGTGAGTGGAGGAAATGAATCTTGAGTGACATGTTGCACTTCATTGTCTTGTATGGTTTGAGAAGTTTGTCTACCAGCTGAATGTAGTTTGGGGCTCTGTAATTGCCCAGAAAACTGTCAACAACGTCTTTGAAGGCTTTCTAGGCAATTTCTTCCAGCCCAACTAACCGTTCTTCAAACCGCTTGTCACTCATAACATGTCTGATCTGGAGGCCAACAAAAATGCCCTCTTTGATCTTGGTTTCAGTTATTCTTGGGAACATCTGGCTTAAATAATGAAAACCTTCCCCTTCCTTGTTCAGTGCTTTCACGAAATTCTTCTTTATTCCCAGTATTATGTGAAGAGGAGGCAGAAATATCTTTGTCAGGTCGACAAGCAATTCATGTGCCACATTTTTCTGTCTTGGAACTAACTTTTTACGGAATGGCCAGTTCTGTCGAGAATAGTGCGACTCTTTGGCACAGCTGTCCCATTCAAAGATGAAACAAAAGTACTTTGTATAGCCGAGCTGCAGTCATAGTAACAGAGCAACGACTTTAAGATCTCCACAGATATTCCAGTTGTACCTGCTATACTGGACATGCTTCAGCAACAGTTTCATATTCTCATACATTTCTTTCATGTGTGCTGCATAGCCAACAGGTACTGAAGGATAAATGTTGCCATTGTGTAGCAGAACAGCTTTCAGGCTTAACATTGATGAATCAATGAAGAGACGCCACTCTTCCGGGTTGTGATCACAGACCCAGGGCCGAAAATAATCCTTCAATGTCATAACAGAAACCGAGACCTGCGACTTGTGCAAAACCATGTCGGCCTCGAAACACAGAAATTTTCGTACCTGGTGACAGGTACATTCCTGCAGTCTCGAACCCAGCAACTCAGCTTTTGCTTTTGACAGACCCAAATCTCAGACCAAATCGCTCAATTCGGAGTGTGTCATCAGATGTGGATCACCTGATAAGCACGGTTCAAAATCCAGGTCAATGTCACTGTCAGTACCCTGCATTGCAGTTTCTTCTTCTGGTTCATCTAAAGTCCAATCCTCTGGTGGTTTTGGAATTGGAAGACTGTTGTCATGTGGCACGGGTCTCATTGCTGAAGGCAGATTAGGATATTCATTTGACTTCTTGTTTTTTGCAGAGAAACCAGACACATTAGTCAAACAGAAGTAACGGTCCGTCACATGGTCTTTCTGTTCTCGCCATATCATCGGAATAGCAAACTGCATCGTCTTTCGAGTGCCTCTTTGCCAGACTCTCAGACTGACGGCACATGTCACACAGCAAATGTGAGGCGCCCATTCTTTATCTTGATTACCAATTTTGCAGCTGAAATACAGATGATAAGCTTTCTTCATAAAAGCAGTCATCCAATGTCTCTGAGGTGCAAGTGTATATTTGCCACTGATATAGCAGAATGTATCACAGCTGTTACGACATTGACGAGACATATCGCCCAACACCAAAACTTCTGTAGCATCAAGCTTACTTACTGTTATATTGCTACAGATACTATACTGATACTATACATACACACTGATTATCTATATAAACCAAATGAGCAGGATCAGTGTATGCAAGCAACCTTTTATAGCATGCTGAGACAGTGTCAAGCTTGTTCAGACCTGCCCAGGATGTCAACATCCACAGAACAGCTTCCAACCTGGCCTGATTCCATTGCTGAACATGCCCAGGCTGCACAAAACGTTGTTAAGTCACTTACAGGAGTGAAAATGTTTGAATAGAAATATAACAAAAAATCATGACAAAACTGAAGAAACTGTATGTGATGGGTAAATTTTGATGTGATATTCGTGATCAGCACCCAAAAATCTATAAGAAACACCCAACAGTGTTCAAGAAGCAAAAACTTTGTTGTGCAGTGTAATTAATTTATTTGGTTTTCATGAATACAATGCTTTTGTTTCTTTCTCAAAAAAATCCATTGTGTAGCTCTTAGACTGTCTGCTGGTTTCAAATCTCATTATATTTGCATGTTTCAATTATCTTAAGTAATATTTTTTTATTTGGTAGTACTGAAGTGTAATATTCTCTGTGACAGGAGCAAATGATGCGAAAAAAACAAGCAATGCACTTAGATGCCCGTTATGTCACCATGGTTGAGAATGCTTATTATTATTGCAATCCACCACCAGTTGAAAAAGCAGTGAGGAAGAAGAGACCACCACTTCAAGAGTATATTCGTAAACTACTTTACAAAGACCTCTCCAAGGTTACAACAGAAAAGGTAAATCTTTTTTTGAACAGCCAAAAATCATATGCATAACTATGTTTCAAGTAGAAATTGTGCCTGAATACATTTCAGCATGAATTTCAAATGTCTTTTTCACAGGGTTTGCCTTTAGACATGTATATCCTAAAATTATGCAAATCCTACATAGTCTATTTGATTTTATTTTTTTTGCAGTTGTTTTTGTGACTAAATTGAAAAATATATTGTAAATTATACAGTTTGCCATTTTGCAATTTGTAATAATTCATTCAACCCAATTCAGTTTGTTTCTTTTCTATATAAACTTTATGAATTATACAAGTATTTCCACAACTTTAAATAAAAATATTATTTTAATGAAGTTAAAAATTACTTGATTTAAAGCTGAGCTGGAATATAAGCAAGAACATAATTTTATATTGATGAAAGAAATTTGGAAATATTGGTGAAGGTATACAAAACTGGTTAACTTCAAACAGTCATATGAGCCAGTCTCACACAACTGCTTTTTGGCATGGCCAATGTGTGCCTCATGACTGGAGCTCTTTGAGCATAGTGATTTAAAAAAAATATATATTTTTTAAATATAAATATATATTGCTAATTTGTAGCCATTTGTTGTATATTGTTTATGGTGAGCGTTCCATCAACCTCTTTTGTTGTTTGAGGCACAGTGGCAGAGTGTTTTTAACACTGCTCCCTGACAGTTCACTTGGATCATATTTTTGGCCACAATAAACAATCCAGAGTTGTTGGCAGATGTTTCCCAAACCCTCATGGACAATTAAAACACCATTTAAACATTATAAGCTACTCTAAACTAATTTAGTTCCTCACTCCCTATTGAATTCAATACATTTCAGAGGGTTCACACATCACTACTTATTGCCTGTATTTTATGTTGGACCAATATCAACCTACCTGCAAAATATCATGAAAATGTATTCATTAATTTTTGTGTGATCGGTGAACAAACAAGCTGAAAAGCAAAGAGACAAGATTCAATCTAAATGGAGTGTATTACGTATTATTTTTGCAGGTGCTTTGTGTTTCTTTACTCAAAACGTAGTTTGCAATTGGCAAATGTTTACATTTATTTGTGATAATATTATAGAATTATACTGCAATATTAAAGAAACTGACATACTGCATTTAATGTTTGTAGGTACTGAGGCAGATGAGAAAATTACCATGGCAGGACCCAGAAACCAAAAATTATTTAATCTGCTGCATGGTCAATATTTGGAATGTGAAGTATAACAGCATTCACTGTGTGGCCAACCTTCTTGCTGGCTTAGTTGCCTATCAAGAAGATGTAGGCATCCATGTAGTTGATGGTGTTTTGGAAGATATAAGACTTGGAATGGAGGTGAGTATGTTTCGCAGTGGAAATGTTGTGTTTTTTTTTTTTTTGAAGAATTAACATTTATAGCCAACCCGCGGCGTATCCGGTTTTTTAATGATTTTTAAGCACAGGAAGAAAATTAATATTTGAAGAATCGGTAATGTAATAAATCAGCAAGAAAAGCAACATTGTAACAATGCACGGAACGAACCAACACACAATCGTCCATGACTGAAAACTGGCGTACCGTCCTCGTGCCTTCTCCTGCCAGACGGAGGAATGGGGGTGCACGGCGCGAAGTGTGGAATGCTAAACACTTCTGGAAAGACACGGTTATCTAAAACGGGTTGGTGTTAGAATACAACAGTAAGCGAATGAAAAGATGGAACTCTGGAGAGAGCAAAATACAACACAATAGTGAAGCCGCGGCATAACAAACGCTGCATAATTATTTATTGATTGTTGAACACTTCTGGAAAGACACAATTGTCTAAAAAGGGAGGGTTTGAGGATACAACAAAAAGTGAATGAAAAGATGGAACTCTAGACTTTTCTTTGCTCTGTGCGGTTTTGGCTGGCTTTCTATATAAAATCCACCAAGGCACCCGACCACGGTAGTAGCGAGGTGGGAGGGGATTGTGAACAAAGTGCAGGAGTATCTAAGAAGACGCATGTTTGTCGTGGATATGAATTGCTGTATGTAGCGTGTAAAACAGTTTGCAGTGGTGGACGCGGTTGTGCGTCGTAACGGAAAACTTGGTTTTTAAAGACTGCCTACTTCATTGTGTTTTAACCTCAGTTGTAAAGGAATGTTTTAAGGACCCCATGGGATACCCCTCGGTTTTGGTTGCTTTTCTATATATAATCCATGAGTGGGAGTGTATGAGTCACACTTAGTGGGAATTCCACTGCTTGCAGCCCGAATGAGGTTCAACGGCTTACCCACGCCTGTCTGCGCTGGGTAAACACATGGTCAATCTCATGCATAATTATTTATTGAATGCTAAACAGTTCTGGAAAGACACGGATGTCTAAAACAGGTTGGTGTGAGAATACAACAGTAAGTGAATGAAAAGATGGAACTCTGGAGAGAGCAAAATACAACACAATAGTGAACCCGCGGCATAACAAACACCGCGTGGCTCAGACGTGCATATGGACTCTCACCACAGATGAAAGGGACTAACTGGGTGGTAGGTGAGTTTTTGCGTCCGGGCAAATGGGCAGGCAGTGTGAATGCCTAGAGAGCGAGGGTAGACGCCGGCCGGTGAAAAAGGAGTGTTGGTGGGCAGGAAAACGTCTTCCGTGTTCCCGCAGGAGCATCTAAGAAGATGCATGCTTGTCGCGGATGCAAATAGCCGTATGTAGTGTGTGAAACAGTTTGCTATGGTGCACGCGGTCGTGCGACGTTACCGAAAAGTCGTTTTTTAAAGACTGCTTACTTCATTGTGCTTTAACCTCAGTTGTAAAGGATTGTTTTAAGGATCCCATGGGATACCCCTCGCAAACCATTTCACACGCTGCATATGGTGATTCACCTCTGCGAGAAACATGCCTCTATGAACAGTCAACGTAGCTCACAGGTGCATGACATGCACATGACATTAACCTGACCTGCACTGCATGTGGCCTCTATGACAGACGAATATAAATGACGGCATTTTTTCTGTGTCGTCGCGTCTGAGTTGGTGGGCGTGGCCCTGCGAGTTGTCGTCGTATCCAATGGTCTTGGAGTTGGTGGGCGTGGCTCCTTCCTGCGTGCGCCATAGGTGCCTCACTTGTTGGCGGCTTAGTGAATCCACGCCCCTTCCGGTGTGCTTTCCATGGTTGTCTTGCCTTAGTGAATTATATATATATATAGATACTAGCTGAAATACCCAGCGTTGCCCAGGAGGAAAATTAAAGTTTTTTTAATTGTTTGAGAAAAACATAATTAAAAAAAAAAACACAACTTTTAAAAATTAACAAACAATAACCCTGGGTCCTCCCTGCGTGGAGTTTGCATCTTCTCCCCATGTCTGCATGGGTTTTCTGCGGTGGGCTGGCGCTCTGCCCGGGGTTTGTTTCCTGCCTTGCGTCCTGTGTTGGCTGGGTTTGGCTCCAGCAGACCTTCGTGACCCTGTAGTTGGGATGTAGCGGGTTGGATAATGGATGGATGGATGGATAAAGACTCACTAATGTGCTTGTCTTGCGGTGTTGTATGTATGTTATCATCTAGTTGTCGCCCAGAACCAGCCAACAGTATTTAATTTGAAAAGCAACAGGGGTACGGTGGTGCTCAAACATAAAGAATGCTGGCAGTCACCTCCAGTTGTTCCTCATGGTTTTTTTTTTAATTGGTTGAAAAAATACATGGGATCCTAGAAAGTATTTAAATCGACAGAACTACTCTGGACATCTCTCTGCTAGAAGGATTCATGTTGCTGAAGTGCTCACATTGTTTGTGCATTAGCAGCTAAGTGACTGTGTTTCTTAGGAGTTTTTCTTGTGGTGGTGTACTGGCCTCGCTTGCGTATCCTCCGGGCCGGACAGACACACTCACTTCCACACGTAGAACTGTATTTAATTTCAAAAGCAACAGGGGCGTGGTGGCACTCAAACATAAAGAATGCTGGCAGTCGCCTCCAGTTCACCCTCTGGTGGTCATTCCGAGTGTCAACTGGATGGTAACATGTATACAAGACCACAAGGTCACCCCCCACTATACTTAGAAGGGGGTGGGTTACGGCTGATTTCACCCTGCAGTATTTTTAGTCAACCAAAGTGGAATATGTGTACCAAGTTTCATGAACCACTCTCCAGCCGTTCGGACGTGATGCTGGAACATACATACACACATTGACTTTTATTTATTTATTGTGTATATATATATATATATATATATATACATATATATATATATATATATATATATATATATATATATATATATATATATATATATATACACACACACACACCCGTGTCTGCGTGGGTTTTCTCCGGGCGCTCCGGTTTCCTCCCACAATCCTAAGACATGCAGGTTAGGTGGATTGGCGATTCTACATTGGCCCTAGTGTGTGCTTGGTGTGTTTGTGTGTGTCCTGCGGTGGGTTGGCACCCTGCCCAGGATTGGTTCCTGCCTTGTGCCCTGTGTTGGCTGGGATTGGCTCCAGCAGACCCCCGTGACCCTATTCGGATTCAGCGGGTTAGAAAATGGACAGTGGACACACGTGGACAAAATTGTTGGTACCCTTCAGTCAATGAAAGAAAAACTCAAAATGGTCACAGAAATAACTTTCACTCGAGCTCCATCTGCGCAAAGCATACAATTATACAACTCAAAATTATATATCGAGCGCATCTGTCTCGACTAAAACTCTCCAAAATGTTTCCAGGGCATGATCCAACCTGCGACGTTGCAACCAAGCCCCAGCCTCACTGGGTCACATGTTCTGGGCCTGCACCAAATTAACATTATTCTGGACAAAACTTTTAATTACCTCTCAGACAGCCTTGGACTCACAATCCCTCCTAACCCATTAACAGCTGTGTTTGGGGTTCTTCCAGAGGGTCTTAAAGTGGAGAAGGACAAACAAATTGTGATTGCATTCACTACACTGTTGGCACGCAGACTTATTCTGATAAACTGGAAGAACCCAAACTCTCCTCTTTTAAGTCAGTGGAAAACCGATGTGTTATATTATTTGAAATTGGAAAAAATCAAATACTCAGTTAGAGGATCTGTACAGACTTTTTTCAAAACATGGCAGGATCTAATCAGTAATATTTTAAAATAAGTTTATAAAGCACAGAGAATTTATTAATTTAGGTATTTTTACAAGCCTTAAATTTTACACCATTTGGCTTGCTCTCTCTCTCAGGGGTGGGGATCGATCTGTTCTTAACATAATTCTTTTTTTTTTTTGTAAAACTTGATTGCTATGTATTGATTGTAATAAAATTAATAAAAAAAAAAAAGAAATAACTTTAATCTGACAAAAGTAATAATAAATAAAAATTCTATGAAATTTAATAAATAAAAGTCAGACATTGCTTTTCAACCATGCTTCAACAGAATTAATAAAAAAACTCATGAAACAGGCCTGGACAAAAATGATGGTCCCCCTAACTTAATATTTTGTTGCACAACCTTTTGAGGCAATCACTGCAATCAAACGATTCCTGTAACTGTCAATGAGACTTCTGCACTTCTCAGCAGGTATTTTGGCCCACTCCTCATGAGCAAACTGCTCCAGTTGTCTCAGGTTTGAAGAGTGCCTTTTCCAGACGGCATGTCAGATTAAAGTTATTTCTGTGACCATTGTGAGTTTTTCTTTCATTGACTGAAGGGTACCAACAATTTTGTCCACGTGTGTATATATAATATATCCATCCATCCATTTTCTAACCCGCTGAATCCGAATACAGGGTCACGGGGCGTCTGCTGGAGCCAATCCCAGCCAGCACAGGGCACAAGGCAGGAACCAATCCTGGGCAGGGTGCCAACCCACCGCAGGACACACACAAACACACACACTGCTCACAAAAATTAAAGGAACACTTTAAAGAAACACATTAGATACATCAGATCTCAATATGAAGTTGGATATCTATACAAATAACGACAGGGCAATGTCTTAGGAACAAAAGGATGCCAAGTCTTTTAATGGAAATAAAAGTTTTCTGCCTACAGAGGGCTCAATTGTATAGACACCCTAAAATCAGAGTGAAATGAAGATGTGGCAGGCTAGTCCATTTTTTCAAAAACTTAATTTCTGCTACTCAAAATGCTTTTCAGTATCTTGTGTGGCCCCCACAACCTTGTATGCATGCTTGACAACATCGGGGCATGCTCCTAATGAGACGACGGATGGTGTCTTGTGGAATTTCCTCCCAGATCTGTATGAGGGCATCCCTGAGCTGTTGTATAGTCTGAGGAGCAACCTGGCGGTGCCTAATGGACCGAAACATAATGTCCCACAGATGTTCTATTGGGTTTAAGTCAGGGGATCGTGAAGGCCATTCAATTGTTTCAATTCCTTCATCCTCCAGGTTCTGCCTGCATACTCTTGCCACATGAGGCCGGGCATTGTCGTGCATTAGGAGGAAACCAGGACCTACTGCACCAGCGTAGGGTCTGACAATGGGTTCAAGGATTTCATCTCGATACCTTATGGCAGTCAGAGCACACATATATATACATACGCATACACACACAGGTAGTCCCCAAGTTATGGACATCTGACCTATGACATACGAATGGGGCCGCAGCTGCAACGCATGCGCCTCAGTAACTGCTGCTTTGTCATCTTCTGCCTGGAAACGCTGCAAGCGGTGATGCAGTGCGTTACCTCTGGCGGCTACCGGCAGCATGCTGTTTTACTGCCCGCCTACCACACACGGTTGCCTGTTGATTCTAGGTGGGCGGCTGGTAATGCTGCAAGCGGTGACCCGGTTGTGGCTGAACGGAGGCCATTTTGGGTGAACAGGGTGGCGCGGGGTAGCATTGTAGTGTGCCTCGGATGGCTGCGTGTTGAATGGGGGCGGTGGTGCAGCGGACATTGCAGATAGCATACTGTAGTGGAGGTGACTGTGAGGTGGGCTGATGAACCGCCCCTCGCTGCCCCCATTCATTCTCAATAGCAAGCCTGCTTGTACTTTTACGCACATAGCAGGAAGTTGTCTCTTGTCAGTATAGGGTGGCCCAGATCTAATTATGCAGATCCAGATCGTCTGGATGACTTTGATTTATGTGAGGATGATTCTTCATGTTGTCAGTTCACACACTTCTTGATGGTTCCGGGACTTTTCGGGTTATTTTCTATATAATAAACTGAATAAGTTATAGCGTAATGAAAATTGCATAATTAGATCTGGACCACCCTATACATCAGACATGTTGACATCTGGTGCCTTCCTGCTGTGCAGAAGAGCTCATCTTAATCTTTTGTCTTCACCCTTCAAGAATGTCTCTGAAACACAAATCTGTTGCAAGTGCCGGTGATATAGTAAAGAAGAGAAAAAAACATCACCATTGAAAATAAATTAGAAATAATATAAAGGTCAGAAAGAGGTGAAACTCCATCATTCATTGGCAGAGCACTTGGTTACAGTTGGTCAGCAGTAGCATTTATTAAATAATCTACCTGTTCGACTTAAGTACAAACCTATATATATATATATATATATATATATATATATATATATATATATATATATATATATATATATATATATATATATATATATAGATATATATAGATATATATATATAGATATATATATATATATATATATATATAGATATATATATATATATATATATATATATATAGATATATAGATATATAGATAGAATGGATTGATTGATGAAAGAAACCAGAAAAAAGCGCTCATAATTATAATAAACTCAAACAGAGCATTGATGCCCTAGAAGCAAATTGTTAGCCGAGCTTCAATTAGTTATATGAATTATATCTCTCTATTCTAAAAAAAAAATCTTGGAAGGAGACAAGACATGATTTTCTCGGAAAGATACTTACACATCTTCCAAGACAAGTCTTTGTGCCAAGAGATTTAACCACTGCCACAAAGAGTAGATGACAAAGTAGAACACTGTAAAGATTTCAGAAACATTGGAGCGGTACACATGCAGAGCAGGTTAGAGATAATGGAAGTATGAAAGTTCAAAAGTCTCAATAAAAAAGTTAGTAAAAATCGCATTAGCGCAAACAAATGGAAATTATTAATCAGTGAAATAATAGAACAGCGAAAAGAGATAGAATATATTGTTCATATTTAAACTTTAAGTCGGAGACTTGTAGATTGTCTAATTTGTTTTGCCATCATTGGGGGAAAAAAAGTAGCGTTTCTTCCCAATAAAGAGGCGTATCCGCGGGAATTAAAAGATTTGTTGTTTGGTGAAAGTGAAATCCCGCAAGAGAAAATTTCAGCCCTGCGAGGTGAGCTTATTCAAAGAGATTTTAAAAAGTCCTGCTTGCCTAACTACGCATATGGTTCAATCATTTCTCATTTGTGTGAATGGTATTCTCAGACACATTTCTTGTAGAGAGAAAGAAACAATATTCACTCATGGGCAGTTAATACGTTGCATTGTCAAATTGTAATTCCAAACATGGAATCAAAATTCAGTGCGATATCGATCAAAAGGTAAAAGCGAAAAGATATTGAATATATGGATATAGGTGATATGACGGAAGTATGTAGATATTGTTTGGCTTTAAACTTTAAGTCGGAGACTTGTAGATCGTCTAATTTGTGTTGCCATCAGGGAAAAGTAGTGTTTCTTCCCAATGAAGAGGCCTATCCGCGAGAATTAAAAGGGTTTTGAATTGGGCGAACGAAGCGAGCAGCGGGCAAAGCCCCCTAAGTATATAGAATTTATTTATTTTGATAGAGGACAGAGTATTAAGTTGAAGATGAGGCTAATAGATGAATTATTTGGGGGGATCTAAGTGACTAATCTGTTGTGTTTACAATTTAAAGTTCTTTTAACTTCATCTCTGTCTAACTACTAGTGTGTTAGCTGCTTTACAGCTTGATATGTCCAACTTAAAACTCCTGTTCTCTTGCTCCCATTTTGGGAACTTAGTAAAATACCATGTATGCTTTTCAAGGGAGAAGCAAGGATCACGCTGAAGACTGACCAAGGGTAATAATGGGTGCAATAGATACTTGTCTACACTGCCATCATCTGCAAAAAGTTAATAGTATTGGGTAATGACTGAGAGATGTATATTGTGGTTCCAAATAAGGAAAAAGAAATGTGTTTTCAAATCAATAATATTAGCTTAGCAGCTGACTGTTTTGGAATTGGGTAATTATTTATTAAGAGCTTAGGTAACTTGAACATCTTTTAATAATTCTGCTGGAGTTTTTTCACCTGGAGATGTAGCAGGCGCCTCATACTGAAAGGAGATCCACTGCTGTTTTTCTAAACTGTTCATCTCTCAGGTGGTTTTGGAAAGCCATACAATCATCAAGTTGGTATGGAAATGTTTTTCAGACTTTTGAAGGAGAAGCTGTATAAAAATACTGATGGACATACAGTGTATCAGACCTACTGTCAAGTACTGATTTATTTTGTCATATGTAATTCTGCATTTTTATTAGACTGTAATGTGTTTATTCTGTCATTTTTTTATTCTTAGGTTAACCAGCCTAAATTTAATCAAAGACGGATTAGCAGTGCCAAGTTTTTGGGTGAATTATACAATTACAGAATGGTGGAATCGGCAGTAATCTTTCGGACATTGTATTCCTTTATATCCTTTGGAGTAAATCCTGATGGTTCAGCCAGTCCACTGGACCCACCAGAGCATCTCTTCCGAATTCGTCTAGTTTGCACAGTCTTGGATACATGTGGGCAGTATTTTGACAGAGGATCAAGCAAGAGAAAACTTGATTGTTTTCTTATTTATTTCCAGGTTTGCCTTTGTTAATTTGTGGTCCAACATTTTTTTTTTTTGCTTTAATACCGTAGCACTTGTTTTCTGTTGAAGCTATGAGAACCCAGTCTGTCATATAGTGCACAGTTATACAGCCTACCTTTGCTCATATCAAAAGTAGTTGTATATGTGAATATTTTGAAAGGTTACATACTGGAAGCTCAAACTCTACACCAATAATACTAAAATTAGGAGGAGTTCAATACAACTACAAAAACGTTATTTTACTACTCCTAACATATTTTTACATATGCTACATTTATTTTAAATGTTCTTAACATATTTTTACATATGTTAAAAGTACTAAATGGACTTCACTTTGCCATTTTCTTTTTTTAAATAAAGAATTAAAAAAAAAAAAACAAACACATCTTTTGTGTTTGATCACCAGTGCTAAGTTAATACTGAGGACAGATATAATCTTTTTTTCTGTATGGAAACTACCTGCATTGTACTTCTGCTTCAGTCAAAGTTAATTATTACTTTTCACCTTTTCAACCATTGCATCCTTGATAAGGTGTTACAATCAGTAGATGGATACATTTAAAAAAGTGTCCATGTGTTTGACATTACTTAGGTTTGTAAGTGCAGAAGAATGAATTTCAATAAATGCTTACATAGAAGTCTGTTCTATTCTTTAGCGTTATATCTGGTGGAAAAAGAGTCTGGATGTCTGGACCAAGGATCATCCTTTCCCTATAGATATTGACTATATGATAAGTGATACTCTAGAGCTGCTAAGACCAAAAATGAAACTCTGCTGTTCTCTGGAGGATGCTGTTAGACAAGTAGCAGAACTAGAGCGAGAATTTTTGGTTAAATTAGGTGAGTAAATATGCCTTAAACAATTTCTTTATGGTTTTTGAATTGATTATTAAAATGTTTTTGCCACTTGTCCATTTGTATAGTTGTTGTAATTAAACCATTGCACATTTCAAGCGTACAACTGGATAACTTCTACATGGATTATGTGACTCAAGTAAAGTGAGAATTTTGTTTTTCTTTTTTATGCATGAACGTTTTTTTACATTGTTTGCTATTGTATAGCATTTGTCACCATTAGCTACTTTAACATCATAAGCTTTTTCCTTTGTGCATGAAAACAGGAGATTACATTTTTTCTCAGCCGTTACTACAAAATACAATTTATTTAGCTAAATATATATTTGTTCATTTTTCTTTCCTTAAGAACTCTTACAAATAAAAATGTTTTTCATCATTTTTATTACACCACGCTTGTAATCAGTTTGCTATTACAAATCAGAGTCTAGAACTATCACGTTTCTAAGTTTACCTCTGTTTCAGTATTAGATTTAAGGATTCCACATAAATTAATGTAATTCTTGTTTCATGGAAAGGTTTTAAGTTTCTGCTGGGATAGTACTTTAAATTAGAATGAATGGAATTGTTTAAACATCAGAGGGAGTCTAATGCATGACTAAATTTATTATAATATTCTTCTATATTTGTTTCCCTTACTGATGTGAACTGTAGATTTTCACAGAGGATCAAGCAGGAAGTACTGTAAATAAGTAGTGCCTTGCAGAAGTATTTAGTCCCTTTGAAAATTGACACCATTTTCTGGCTCTCATAAGATACATACACATACTCCTCTAATAAGCATTATTATTGAAATATTAAGTGCTCTTGTTTAGTTTTAAAGCCATAATAAGTAATTTATCAGAAGTATATTCCTAAAATATTAAAACAAGAAAACTGCTGTATAAATATCGGTATTTAGTAACGCCTAATTTTGCTACATTAACTGCCTTAAGTCATATAGGGGTAAGTCTGAACCAGCTTTGCACCCTACTTTAGAGTGATATTGCCCCATTCTTCCTGGAAGATTTTCTGCAGATCATTCACATAGTTTGGGTGATGCTGCTGGACTCCAGTTTTCAAACCGTGATACAGATGCTTAATGGGGTTGAGATCAAGACTTTTTTTTTTTTTTTTTTTGGCTTTTGCTTGGGATTTTCTTCTCTGTGGAAGGTGAACCTTCTCCCAGGCCTCTGTTTTTCAGCTGAGTCTTTTCTGGTTCTTTTCTGTTATTCGCCTGTATTTAGTTCCTCAGATTGCATGATATCCAAAATTTCATAATGATTCTATGCACATTAGTAATTACTGAATTTATTTTTATTGTTGATTTTTTAGGATTAAAATTGGAAGCAGGACTGTGAGATTAAAAAGTTTGCAAATGTTTGTTTAATACAGATATAACCCCCAAAAATGAAATCAGTCATTAAAAGTAATTATCAGCTGTGAGAACAAAACTGGAACAAAAAAAATTCCAGTTTCTTTGCCTGATCAGACCAAGATTGTAATCACATTTACAATTACACCTCTGGAAAGCTTTGCTTTGCAAGATTTAATTAAATAGTGTAAAAGGAAGAGACTTGAGACACGTAAAAAGGTTTGGGGCAGCCACCCGTATAATATTCCTAGCTGCAAAGTTATTGAATTTTTAAGCAACAATGAAGTTGACTGTAGAGAGTCCAAGACAGAACTGTTGAAGGTTGGAAAAGATGGCAGTTTTAAATGGTCAGACAGGAAGTGAGGTCTGTTAACTGGAAGTGATATAGGTTGACCGGAAGTGATGTTTCTCTCACATCAGCCTGGGCGCCGGTACCGGAAGTGACAGTCTTCTGGGCGCTGGAAGTGACGTTCTTCTAGGCACCGGAACCGGAAGTGACGTTCTTCTAGGCACCGGAACCGGAAGTGACGTTCTTCTAGGCACCGGAGCCGGAAGTGATGTTCTTGATTCAGATAGGTTTTCCCGTGGCTGGTCTGTAGAGATAGCAGGAGAAGGTTTAATGCACCCCACCCTCCCTTGGCCTGGCGTGGAATTACCTTTACTTGGTCCACACAACGTCCCCCCTATTGGCACGTGTGTGACAATAGTTTGAATACTACTGAAACAATTATGTATATATTATGCCTGTTTTAGTTTGATATTAAGGCTTTGGGTTACAAAGAGCCATGAGAAATTGATGTAGCTCTAAAGCCAAACATTTAAAAAGAAGGCAATAAACAATTTTCTTGTGTTGACATGTATTTTAAGTACAGTATATTACTCAGTGATTAGTGGCAGCAAAATCTATTTCTAAACCTGACAAAAACTTTCATAACCTTTTAAAAGAATTCTCTTTGGGAGTCTAAAAAGGTATTATTTGTCTTCCTTACTCTTAAACGTTGCTTCTAGTGGCAACTTGAAATATGTAGTGATACAAACTTTGCCCAAACATAGCATGTGATATTAAGCATTAAAGAATGTTAATTTTACAAGTGCCTTGTGCATGGGAAAGGTGCTATGTAAATAAAATGTTAGTATTACAATGTAAATTATCATCTGAAGGGGGGGAAATCCTGCCTGTTGCTAATGCACGTTTATACTAAAAGTACACCCAATCATGATATCTCAGAATGTGTTTTGTGGTCTCATTGTTCCTAGTCTAAGAGATAGTTTTGAGGTTTTGGGGAGGTTTTGTAATCTGAACCAACTAACCATTTTAATAGTTTATCTATAAATGCATGTAAAGTTGTGTCTTTTCCATCTTACCTGAAGTCCGTGATATGTTCTATGGTCTTGAAAATGCTCATGTCTAGGTTAACACTTAAGGTAGTTGTGCCATCTCATTCTTCTATGTGGTCTTGCTATTCAATAGCTTAAGTGTTTTCACTAAATTTAATGCAGTTTTATCCTATAATTTTACTGAATATTCTATGACTGAGGCTGCAGGCATTAATTAATGCTGCAATGAAAATGAATGGCAATTCATCTTTATCTCATGGTCTTTGCTACCATCTAGTGGGTAAACAATATAATACATTATAGGTGATTTTTCTTGGAGGTTTACTTTCCAACTATTGTCGACACCTGCTTTGAAAGTGTTAAATATAAGAGCCATCAAAATCTAAAGCATCTCCATCTCCAATACTGACCACTGATTGTGAAAGATCTTAACAGGACAGCGAGTCATAAAAGCAGCTGCGAAAAGGAACTGAAATCCATGCAAGCCACATGCACTGGCACTGTGCTTCACCACTTTATTATTAATATATTTTATCACTTTTCTTTACATGTGCATTCATGAAATGCTTTTTATAATGTTGCATAAGCCCCACTTGCAACATTTAACTAGAGTCCTGCAGTTGGAAGTGTCTAACAGGTAGCACAAAGGCACAGTTAATATTGTGACATTGAGAAGAAAAGGCTACTTGTGGACTCACCAAGAAAATTGGAATTGTCACAGTATCAAATCCGTCTACTTTTTACAAATGTAACAATATTTTAATAAGATTGGTTTGAATATTTTTAATTACACTTCATTGTTTTAGTTATGTGCCTAACCAGCAGCCATGTAAGATGGAGACTAATTGTGGGACAAGTCATGTTATATAATGAAACTCTTTAAAGTTGGGCTTTTAAAAGAGTTCTAATAAGAGGAAAATCTAAATTACGAGAGTTTTTTTTACCATTTGCTTTATTGGGAAGGTGTTTAAGGCTTAGTGTTAAACAATAGTTGGGAATCTCTGGTTTACAAGTGATTGGGAACAGATCTTGTACAAAAAAATACCTTTAGAGCACAGGAAAAGCATTTGGAAAAAATACTCTTGAGTACACTTGTAGGGCAAAGTGCTGAACAATTGGACAGGAAAAAAAACTATATTTTGGAGGGATCAGGCTATACGTTTTACTAATGAAGATAACCAGCTAACCATTCAAAATTATGAAAAGGCTGATCATTGAAGTGAGAAAGAAAAAAACATTGGTAAAATATTGCAGCTTTGCAAAATGCATCTTGGTAACATGATGCCAAAATTATTGCAGATTAAGCAAACAACCATTCTTTGACAGTTAACGTTAATTTTTGCCTTGGGACCAAAACCTTTTTTAAATAAGTTTTAATTACTTTCAAATACTGAATTTTGATCCGACAGCCCTACCTAGCACTATTTCAAATCACTATATCATGTTGCAATTGTTGTTTTCAATTTGAAAAGCATAGAAATAATGGTTACTGAGTACCTGAGGTGATTCTGTGACTTTTCCGGAGCCCTACGTTGTCATTTTTAAATATCATTAAACAATCTCTTTGAACCTATTACCTAACTGGTAAAGGATGTCGCCGAGTTATGTTTCGCCATGTTGTGTCTTTCGCTTTTCAACCGGGTTGTCTTTTCTCCAAGTTGACTGTCATCCAGTTGCCACCGAACCTTTTAATACATTTCACAGACACAACATTCAACCTGAACTGAAGTGATGTAAAAACTGCACTGATGGCCTGTAGTTAGTTGTTGCTGGAACTATAATGAAGACGCATCCACAGAATGTTAAAATGATTATATAACACTTTCAATTGATGTTTTTCAGAGTACAGGTAGTCCCCAGGTTATGGACATCTGACCTATGACTTAACAAACGAGGCCGCAGCTGCAACGCATGCGCCTCAGTAACTGCCGCTCCGTCATCTTTGGCCTGGGGATGCTGCAAGCGGTTGCCTGGACAGAGGCTGGAGGGGGGCGATTTTACTGCCTGCGCAGTGTAGTGTCCCTCCGGCGACAAGTGGTTTCACTTCCCGCCCACCACACACGGTTGCCCAATGTGTTCTTGGTGGGTGGCTGGTAATGCTGCAAGCGGTGGCTGGAGGGGGTCGGTTTCACTGCTTGTGCAGTGTAGTGTCCCTTGGGCGGCTCCCAGCAGCAAGCAGTTTTACTGCCCGCCCATCACACATGGCTGCCCCGTTCATTCTCGGTGGGCGGCTTGTAATGCTGCAAGCGGTGACCCGTTTGTGGCTGAGCGGAGGCCACCGAGGGTGAACAGGGGTTAGCATTGTAGTATGCATCAGAGGGCTGCCTATTGAAAGGGGCGATTAACTACCTGCCTAATTGTGTTAGTTCTCGATGGGCGGACACTGCAGGCAGCATACTGTAGTGGAGGTGACTGTGTGGTGGGCTGGTGATGAACCGCCCGTCGATGCCCCCATTCATTCTCAATAGCAAGCCTGCTTGTACTGTTACGTACATAGCAGGAAATTGTCTCTTGTCAATACATCAGACGTGTTGACGACTGGTGCCTTCCTGCTGTGATAGCATGTCCAGTGCTGTGCAGAAGAGCTCATCTTAATCTTTTGTCTTCACCCTTCAACAATGTCTCTGAAAAACAAATCTGATACAAGTGTTGGTGATACAGTAAAGAAGAGAAAAACCATCACCATTGAAAACAAAGTAGAAATAATAAAAAGGTCAGAGAGAGGTGAAACTCCATCATTCATTGGCAGAGCACCTGGTTACAGTCTGTCAGCAATAACATTTATTATTTAAATTTATGTGCCTGTTCCGACTTACATACAAATTCAGCTTAAGTACAAACCTACAGTACCTATCTCGTACATAACCCGGGGACTGCCTGTAATGGAACATGCATTACATTTTTAATCTGGCAGAATCGGTGTGATACCAAAATATAATTCATTTTCAATGGAAAAAATTATAAAAGATCATTTAATTATTAGATGGTAGTTCATTTATTTCTACATGCTATACTGTATTAGTAGCCATTCAGACTATAACATTACATGCATGTTTGAATTTAATTGAGGGTGTTCATGTACATCTTTAGTATTCTCTGAAATCAGTATAGTAAAAGAAAAGGTACACAAGTCAAGAGTAAGGGTTAAAATAGATAAGTGGTAAATATATTTCATATTTCCCTTTCTTTCCTCTCTGCTAAACATGTGTTTTAATGTCATTAGTAACAAAATTAAGTATTTTTGGTTTAAGTGTGAGATGTAAAACCGACCCTGATTATGTTTAATTTTTGAGTGCATTATGTTCGTTTCTTTTTTGGAGTGGATTCCTACATTTGTGACAAGTATGTTCATTTTATTTCTAAATGCAGTTTTATGGTAGTTATGATTACAGTTAATTGTTTTAAATTGTTAACCTGTGGTAATATTAGTATTAAATTTGCCTTATACTACAGTGTATTTCTCACTATAGTGCATTTCTCTGTATCAAAATAGCGTTATGTTTAAACAGTTTTTCTTTTTGTCATATACCCTTTTTAACTCTGCATTATGCAGGTCTAACTAACGACAAAGACTCTAAAGACCCAAGCAACCTAGGTGAAGGTGAAAATATAGATGATGACGATGATGATGATGATGAGGGAGGTGCTGAGACAGAGGAACAATCTGGAAATGAGAGTGAAATGAATGATCCTGAAGAAGAGGTAAAAACTACAATACACAGTATAATCTAAATGAGAATAAGCCAGTTTAATTTTGTAAAATATACTGCACCAGAGTATAGTACATTTGTGGTATCTCTCCACCCTCCATGTCAAAGAATTGAAAGATATCTGAAAAGTGAATTTATAACAACAACTTGCAAGAAATAAGAAAGTATCAAAAAAACATCTAGTAAATGTCCTTCCTGGCTTGCCCTCACACTTATATGCCTTTCCACAGGAAGCCTCAGAAAATGAGGAAGAGGAGGGAGAGGAGGAAGAAGAGGAAAATACAGATTACATGACTGACTCAAATAAAGAAAATGAAACTGATGAAGAAAATACTGTGAGTTTGTGTATTATTAATAATATGTAATTTTTAAAAAGGTGTATCTTTTTACTGGCAGAGTTATTGAAAGTATCCAAAATTTCCTATTGATGACATTCCCTTTTCAGAAGTTGCAGTTTGTCATTAACATTCATTTTTAGAATAGAAGTTGGAGGAATGCACAAATGACTAAATACAGTATGTACGTTAGATTCCCCATATACAAAGATATTATGCAGAGACTTGAAGCACTATCCGAAAAAAGTCAAACAACTTATTATTACCTGTACTAATAAATCAGCTTAGAAGTTGTCCTTTTGTTTTCTGAACTTGATTTTTGTCCAGTCAGTGTTTTAGGAAGCTGTCGCACTTCCCCAATCTCAATGGGTTCTGTGCAGAAACTTTATACACCATTATATTGTGTTAATAAAGTAAATAATGTATAAACAAAATACAAATCTTGTCAGTGTGAAGATCAATTAAAAAAAATACAACACTGTTTCTCAAAATGAATAATTAAGGTGGATCAACAATCAAAACCCAAAAACAAGGATGATGTTCTTTATGTTCAAAGCCACATCCTTTAACATTCACCTTATTCAATCTCATAACACCATTAATTAGGCAAATAAAAATAGTCCATTATTGTTCATTGGGTTCATTTGATTCCACGACATAAAAAAATGATGGTGCTTGCCTTCATTGACACCATCAATCACATATATTTGCTAAAAATATAATTGAAAATGAGCATACTGTTCCAACTTGTGTTAGGTTAATGAACAAGTAATATATTAAAGTTATTATGATTGACAAGAACAATGTGAAAAACTGTTATATTTCAAGATCAGTCTTTGATAAACCAACATGAGATCAAATGAAATGTACAAAGAAAAGCAGACACCTGTCCTCTGGAAAAAGAAATGGACACACACAATGATTACAGTAAAACAACAAATTCTACATTAATAAATAAAATATACTAAACATGATGATTAAGATCTACCAATAAAACTGAAAGAAGATGGAGTACTTTGACATTGGAATCGGCCAACTAAGAATATTGGCATGAATTTAAAATGACTTCTCTCTCTTTGTAAATTAAATTTACTTGAACCATCTTTAACAATTCATATGTGATAGTAGAACTTTAGAATTTAGATCACACGCAAATGAAAGTTTTTAGAATTAAATATTGAAGTTGTTACAGTTTAGCACTCATATGGACTAGCTTTAGAATACACTCACACAGAATAGCTTTATTTAATATCTATTGGTAGTTTTCCGTTCACACTACTTACTCCAGTCCCTAGCTAGAACCATGACCTTGCTCATTTATAACTTTTTATTGCACTTTTATACATTATTTATTGTAAAGCAACATTTAAAAAAAATGTTTGTGATTAATACATTGAAATGTGGTATTTAAAGAACTATAACATGGTTCCCAAACATTTTATAGCAAAGCTATGTAGCAGGTTCACAAATTACATACATTTATAGGTCATGACCCCATTTACTGTATATGTGTTTGAAATTGTTTGCAAAACTTCAAATTCTTCAATGGATGGGCAGTGTCTAGGTTTCTCACAGCTATTCAGTAGAAAAATCGAAATGACAGATTTGTAAAATAAATTGAATGAATGCAGATTCATATTCATAAAGATATTACATTGGAGCACAAAATAAATTGCTAATAGGGTCCTATCCACTGACAGAATCTGGTATAAAATTCTAATCTTCCAGTATACCTCCTTTTTATGCAGAACTAAGCTAACTTTTACATGGAACACTCATTCTATAGATTTTGCATACCATGTACAGTGCATCCGGAAAGTATTCACGGCACATTACTTTTTCCACATTTTGTTATCTTACAGCCTTATTTCAAAATGTGTGTAGAATTCTAAGGAAAAAAAATTAATTTAATCCAACACCCCATAATGACAACATGAAAAAAGTTTACTTAAGGTTTTGCAAATTTATTAAAAATAAAAAAAACTGAGAAATCACATGTACATAAGTATTCACAGCCTTTGCCATGAAGCTCAAAATTGAGTTCAGGTGCATCTTGTTTCCCATGATCATCCTTGATGTTTCTGCAGCTTAATTGGAGTCCACCTGTGGTAAATTCAGTTGATTGGACATGATTTGGAAAGGTACACAACTGTCTGTATTAGGTCCCACAGTTGACAGTTCATGTCAGAGCACAGACCAAGCATGAAGTCAAAGGAATTGTCTGTAGACCTCCGAGACAGGATTGTCTCGAGGCACAAATCTGGGGAAGGTTACAGAAAGATTTCTGCTGCTTTGAAGGTCTCAATGAGCACAGTGGCCTCCATCTTCCGTAAGTGGAAGAAGTTCGAAACCACCAGGACTCTTCCTAGAGCTGGCCGGCCATCTAAACTGAGCAATCGGGGGAGAAGGGGCTTAGTCAGGGCGGTGATTAAGAACCCGATGGTCACTCTGTCAGAGCTCCAGAGGTCCTCTGTGGAGAGAGGAGAACCTTCCAGAAGGACAACCATCTCTGCAGCAATCCACCAATCAGGCCTGTATCGTAGAGTGGCCAGACGGAAGCCACTCCTTAGTAAAAGGCACATGGCAGCCCGCCTGGAATTTGCCAAAAGGCACCTGAAGGACTCTCAGACCATGAGAAACAAAATTCTCTGGTCTGATGAGGCAAAGATTGAACTCTTTGGTGTGAATGCCAGGCGTTACGTTTGGAAGAAACCAGGCACCATTCATCACCAGGCCAATACCATCCCTACAGTGAAGCATGGTGGTGGCAGCATCATGCTGTGGAGATGTTTTTCAGCGGCAGGAACTGGGAGACTAGTCAGGATAAAGGGAAAGATGACTGCAGCAATGTACAGAGACATCCTGGATGAAAACCTGCTCCAGAGCGCTCTTGACCTCAGACTGGGACGACGCTTCATCTTTCAGCAGGACAACAACCCTAAGCACACAGCCAAGATATCAAAGGAGTGGCTTCAGGACAACTCTGAATGTCCTTGAGTGGCCCAGCCAGAGCCCAGACTTGAATCCTATTGAACATCTCTGGAAAGATCTTAAAATGGCTGTTCACCGACGCTTCCCATCCAACCTGATGGAGCTTGAGAGATGCTGCAAAGAGAAATGGGCGAAACTGGCCAAGGATTGGTGTGCCAAGCTTGTGGCATCATATTCAAAAAGACTTGAGGCTGTAATTGCTGCCAAAGGTGCATCGACAAAGTATTGAGCAAAGGCTGTGAATACTTATGTACATGTGATTTCTCAGATTTTTTATTTTTAATAAACTTGCAAAAATTTCAAGTAAGCTTTTTTCACGTTGTCATTATGGGGTGTTGTGTGTAGAATTCTGAGGAAAAAAATGAATTTAATCCATTTTGAAATATGGCTGTAACATAACAAAATGTGGAAAAAACAATGCGCCGTGAATACTTTCAGGATGCACTGTATGTTCCAGGTGCATTAAATCTGGTAATTGCATTGTGTTTTAGCAGTTTTATTTCAGTAGCAAAATGACGATTTCACACCCGGGTGGGATAGTTTAGTTTAAGTTACTAGTATGTCATGTATTTTCATTTTTATGCAACTAATACTAATAAAAAAATAATGTTTATTTTTTCCTTTTCAAGGAGGTGACGATTAAGGGTGGTGGTCTTAAGCATATAGCTTGTGCTGAAGATGAAGAATTTATACAGGCCTTGGATAAGATGATGCTGGAAAACCTGCAGGTTTTAAAAGATTTTTATACTTTAATAAAGCTTTACAGTCTGTTCCAAGCTTTACAGTCTGTTCCAAGCAAGGATATTTATTTATTTATTTTACAGCAAAGAAGTGGTGAATCTGTCAAAGTTCATCAACTGGATGTAGCCATTCCCCTGCAGCTGAAAAGTCAGTTGAGGAAAGGACCTCCACCTGCTTGTGTAGGCGATGACAATGAAATTGTGGACACCATGCAGTTTGTCATGTTAACTCGGAAAGGCAATAAGCAGCAGGTTTGTTTGTTATTTAAGATTATTAGTTTCATATGGAAGAATGGTTACCAGTAGTAATGATTGGAATGATTTTTGCAAAATTGAATCTTCAGTGAATCCTAGTTTGACTTTGCACACAAATTCACAAATTAAATGGTGTTTGACCACATTGTTTCTTACACAAATTTGCTTATCTAAATTATCTGGCCACAATTTGTGTGGTTTATGTCATAGGCTCTGTTTATATATAATTAACTTTAAATACAATTTATTCTTAACTTTATATAATGCTCTTCTGCACTGTCTTATTTTTCCTGTTGCATGAAACAAGATTCAATAACAACCGTAATATATTTTCATCTCATTCAAAACATGTTTTCTTTCCCTTCAAACAAAATGCATATTAAATCTGTAATAATATAATATACAGTGTATTGCTCGCATCAAATCAGTGAAACTTTTGTTAATCAGTTTCAGCTGCTTTGGTGTTAATGAAATTAACAACAGGTGCACTAGAGGGGCAAAAATGAGACAACAAAATAGGAATGGTTTAACAGGAGGAAGCCACTGACATTTTTCCCTCCTCATATTTTCTGTTTTTTCACTAGTTTTGCCTTTGACTATGGTCAGTGTCACAATTGGTAGCATGATGCATTACCTGGACCCCACAAAGGTTGCACAATTAGTCTCCAGGATGGCACATCAATACATGCCATTGCCAGAAGGTTTGTTGTGTCTCCCAGCACAATCTCAAGGGCATGGAGCAGAGGCATATCCATGGATGGACACATAGACGTCTATAGGCTAGACAACAGCACTTTGACTGCCATTAGGTATTGGAATGAAATCCTTGGACCCATTGTTAGACCCTATGTTGGTGCAGTGGGTCCTGGGTTCCTCCTGGTGCACAACAATGCCCGGCCTCATATTGCGAGAGTATACAGGCAGTTCCTGGAGGATGAAGGAATTGATACCATTGACTGGCCCCAACACTTACATGACCTAAATCCAATAGAACACCTCTGGGACATTATGTTTTGGACAATCCGATGGGACCAGGTTGCAACTCAGACTGTCCATGAGCTCAGTGATGCCCTGATCCAGATACAGGCCATTTACCATTTACCATCTGGGAGGAGTTCCCCCCCAGGACACATCTGTCGTCTCATTAGAAGCATGCCCTGACATTGTCAGACATGCATACAAGCACGTGGGGGCTCTACAAACTACTGACTACGATTTTGAATTGCTGCAGTGAAATTTCGGCAAAATGGACTGGCCTGCCGCATCATTTTTTACACTTTGATTTACGGGGTTTCTTTGAATTCAGCCCTCTGTAGGTTGATAATCTTCATTTCCATCAAACAATGTGACATCCTTTTGTTCTTATCACATTACCCAGTCCATATTAGAATAGATAACCAGCATGATTTTTTTTCTCATTGAGATCTGATATGTTTTCAAAGTGTTCCTTTAATTTTTTTTAAGCAGTTTGTATAGATATAGATACATATACAGTACTGTATAGAGATATAGATTATATAAAATCTGTTTTAGAAGAAAGGGTCCAATATAATCAAAATCTGTAGTACTTTTTAACATTTTGCAAGACTATGTTAACCCCATGCTTCACCTTTAAAATCTAGCAGTATGAGGAACTTTGGCGAAGCCACTATTTTGTTCAAATTTCACATTCTCCAGTTTTTATTTGTAAAATTAACTGAACATAATTAAGCTATTAACAAACCATATTTAAATTTTAAAAAATTAACCATTTGCAGTTATCACCTCTACATTAATGAATGTTTTGTTTGTTTCATATCCTTGCTTTTCAAGTGAAAATAAAAACTAAGATAAATTGGATGCAATATGTTTCTTCTTGGTTGGATAGTTCTGGATGTATTGAAAGTGCACACATATGAAAGAGCTGTAAATATGGTATGTTGAATGTACAGTAGTTTTTCCTATTATCTTTTTTTTGTGTGTGTCTTTGATCAATACCTGCACCAAGTTTAGGGATCTAAATTGTCATTTTCCAATTCACAAACTATCAGTAACAAAAACAAGTAGTGATTTACATGGTGAAAGAAAAGAAGGGTTCATTCAGAATAAAACGCATAAAATATTCAAGCAATTTGGAACATTTTTTGGAAGAAAGAAGCCATTGATTTTCTTTGAAAATGGCAATGATAGAATTTGTGAGTGAAAACATATGCATTAGAAAAATTATCATTACTTTGCAAAATATCAAAATAACTGTCACTGAAATCGCCAAAGGCTTCCGTGAAGAACAAGCAAAGTCATTAATGAACAATTAAATTTTGACTTCAATAGCATAACAACAAAGTCCACACCATCCTTTCATTAGCAGCAAAAATACTACATTTCTGTTTTCAAGTGTACCATAATCTTTTCTATTTCTGCTTGTATTCCAACTTGCATTGGCACTGCATCTAACTCTAACTTACTCTTGTGGGTGTTGAGCCCACATTGAGGCTTCACACAACTTTTTTTTAATGAAGAACCCTACTGGCAGTTTGAGTTTTAGACCACCCTGATAGACCAACCCTGGCGTGACTCCAGGAGTTAGTCACTGTATTTACAGTTATTAGGTTTGTTTTAAGTTAATTAGAACCATTGTCCATGTCTACATTCTTTTCAAATGCTTTGAAGGAGACTGAGGTCTAAAGTGTTTCCAAAAAATACTATAAAAAAATATTTTAAATATAACTGCAACAGAGGCTTTGCTAGGCATCTCAAAAGGTATGTATGTATGTGTGTATATGTATGTATATATCTCTTTTTTTCTTTTTTGCATCAGTTTGGTTTGGTTCACTGCTGAAGGTACGCTTTTTGTGTAGAGTCGATCAATGTGAAAATACATGTTTTGTTAATTGAATTAAAATAATTTTTTTAATTTTCATGATACAGTTACCTAAACTTTTTTTTACTTTCTTTTTTTATCAAGACCATTAAAAATGGCATTTTTATAAAACATCATTTTAGATAGTATGGGTGACCCTCTCTGTGACTCTGAAATTAAATTAATTCATGAATGCAGAAGTGATGGAGGTAAATGGTTAATTGATTTTTTTTTACTATTACCAGATACTGTATCAAGGCTTGACATTAGTTATTGTTATCAACATTGTTTTTATCATTCAAAAGGTAGTATCTTAAAAGTCCGTGCTGGAAATGCCATCTTCCAGTGACAAAAACTGGAATTATGGTCATAAATGAAACTTTTAAGGTAAATATCAAATGTCCCTTTCCTGATTGGTCTTGTTTTAAACTTTTGTATATGTGATTTAGCTGTACATGTGAGAAAAAGGTAGAAGTCTGAGGCAGCAATCAGTATCACTGTCCTACATTTACAGTCATTGATTCAAACCCCAAACCTTTGTAGAGAATCCACAGACATCCAGGTTTGATATGTCCATTAGAGTGCCCTGTAGCACACTGTTGCCCTCTCCAAGGTTGATTTTCACATTGTGGGAGAGTTATACACTACATTGCTGTGATCTTGAACTGGCAAGCGAGTCAAAAAGTAAGTAAATAGATGATAGTAAGAGTACCACATTGTCTAAATGAAGAACAGTCAAATTCACAGGAGGTTGCTGTATTGTGAAAGCGTTTTTTTAGTGTGCGTTTTTGGAGTAAAACATCCTACTTATCAGATGGAAGTTCTTAGCCAAAACACTGAAAACACAAAATTCACAGTGATATAAAATGATCAAGTTCATAGTCTAATTTTGTGTTTTCAATAAAAAATGAAGAGTTGTGATTTAAAATGTTGAATTTTGTAAGCAATTTTAAGCACAATACATTATACTGTATCTTTCCAGCTGTTTTATATGTTTAAAAGAGAAAGCATACAGTTTGATATTAAAGAGTAAGAGTTCATTCACCACATGATATACTGTATATTTGTGTAAATGGTAAATATTTTAATGATGTTTTACCATCTTCTGTTTTGGTTGTTAGAATTATTTATAAAAATGTGATCTTTAAAACTTGCCAAGGTTTTAACATTTTTTAGAGGAACAGAAGAATGAATATTGGAGTAATTACTATATAATTGATTTTGTATTTTTGCTGTCCATACTGTATTTAGTTTATTGTTTGAAAAAGTCCATGTATATTTAACATTTAGTTAAATTATTAAATTATTATTATGTTCATAATATTTGAAGATGTTTTTCCAAAATTGTTTTTCCCTCCTAGAAACATTTTTCTTTAAACCATTTCACTGAACCCGCATGCTTTATTTTTTCTTCATAGTATATTAAGGTCATAATTACTTTTTTAATCACAATATAACTTGAAAAATATACATATTTAAAGCACACATTAAACATTTGACAGAATAAGATTGTTTTATGATATTTTCTATGATTATCATGGGCAACATTAAACTTTTTTTTTTTCTTTTCTTTTTATAGTTTAAGATCTTAAATGTTCCATTGTCTTCCCATCTTGCTGCAAATCACTTTAATCAGCAGCAAGCAGAACAAGAGGAGAGAATGCGCATGAAGAAACTAACACTGGATATTAATGAACGACAGGAACAGGAGGATTATCAGGGTGAGCAAATTAATAACATTTGTTTAAGAGTAGTAGTGTCATTTCTACTCAGGGATTAATGAGGTATGTCAAAACAAATTTAAAAAATAATCCTATAGCACAGGTACTACAGTCCGAGAAATTAAATCCATTCAGTGTAGTTTTTGTATTGCATGCTTTGTTCACATTTAAAATGCTTCCTTTTTAATCAACATTTCTATCGAAGGTTTTATATATTAATGTTCTGACTTTTTCTTTTTTTTTTTTTTTTTTTTTTTTTTTTTTTCTTTTTCCACCAATTTCTAAACCACAATCCTGTACAATGTAGGCCCTCGGCCACTTGCAGTCCCTGCTCACTACATTCCCACCACACAGTAGGAACTGTAACCTTTATACAAAATATCTGATGTGAAAAGAAAAGTGATACAGTGTATAGTGTGGTGTGATTTGGAGTTCACAGAGGACCCCCACACCTTACTGCTTCAATGTAATTGAGACTTCACATGCAAGTTTATTAATTTGATGTGCTTCATGGTGCTGCACACCAGGATAGTAGCTGTGAAGAGTGATGAGGTGCAACGCATGATGCAGTTGAAAGCTCAAGTGGGACCCCTTATGGATTGCTTGGATGTTACTGTGACTTCACATGGAAGATTATTGCTTCAATGTGGTACATGGGGTGGCAGACCAGGGAGGGCACTCCATCTTCATCAGTAACACTCCAAATTAATAACAGATTTGTAAGGTGGTGCCAGTTTTTGTGGTCAGCCATTCAGCATAGTTTATTGCCTGAACCCCACACACAATTGTTCCTGGTTGAACAAAAAGTACATACCACACAGTAGGAACTTTAAAACATACTATTAACTATAAATGGTTACCGTAGATACTCATGTATAAGTCGAAAAATTTATGCCTTAAAATTCATTCAAAAACACAAAGTCGACTTATCTACGGGGCAACACTGATTTCATTAAATAATTCTTTAAACTGTGAAATACCGCACTTGAATTTGAGCATTAGCTTTTGCAGGTTTTGGATAACAAACATACTATTAGCTGCCAGTAGATGGCGGTAACCAGAAACATGCAGTATTTCGGACCATAAGGTGCACCGGATTTTAAAGCGCAATATCAATGAATGGGTCTCGATTCCGCTGTCATAAGTATCTTCGTTTGTTACATACGAAATAAATGGATTGGTACCGGAGGTGTGCGGTCGAATCGCCGAGTAATACTCTTCACAAAACAGTTCAGGCTTTATAGCGACCGAGTCCGCATGTTCTCGGAGTGTGGTCCACGCCGTCTGTACGAAAGGGTTACAATGGCGCTCACGTTGGCGTCCGACAATCCCATCCTCGACACTTTTCTCCCAGTTTGATAGTGGAAAACGGTGGGACATAGTTTCCTCTTGCGTGGGCGATGTCCTAAAGGGGTTGGTGCTAATTGCGGTGGCTTTGGAAAACTCTGCTTCCAGGTCAGCGTCTACCCGTAGTTTTGTCGCCATTCACAGTTTCCTAGTTACACACTCCACAGAGAGAATGCACTAATTTTCTTTCAGTTTTACAAGCTTCGTGTCACTCACTAGTGCTGGCAGGAATAATCCCGGACGAGCCCCCAGTGTTACCTTTCCTGTGGACTGTGGTCGGGGTGACGCAGGGGAGCTTCTCCTTCTTCGTGTCCAGTGGTGTGAAGCTCCAGGGCCAGAGCAACGTGCTCTGGGGTAAAACCCTGTCCCTGAGTTCCCTTCTCCTAATTTACAGCAGGGAGTGTCACACAAGGTTTGACTGCTCAATAGTTGACTTTATTATCTCCTTCTTTTTAAGGTGCCTGTTTTAGCTTAACAGAGACCAAAAACACAAGAGCTCCACCCCGCCGTCAACAAACACTCAATCCCAAAACTCCACCCCCCAAAACCCTGACAACTCCACCCACATCCCACTTTCAGTATAATTGGGATGTCAGGCTGCTATTTTAAGCTCTGATCCCAACAAGAGTCAGACTTTGAAGGATTTGAAGAAGACACTTAGGGCCACTTTATTATATGCGAGGGATTTAAATACGAATTTAATTGAAATATTCTAACTGTAAGTAAATGAATAAAAATGTTTTTGGAGTTTTAATTTTGGCTTACTAAAATTCTTCAAAGATTAAAATGTTGAAAGTCTGGGCCCAGGTACATTGGGTATAATTATGAAATTCAAAGAATTTGATAGGCTGTCAAGCTTTACCCTCGACTTACACGCTGGTCATAACAAATTTCATAATTTTCGGCTTAAACAATACACTCTACTTATCTGCGAGGTCGACTAATAGGCGAGTATCTACGGTAGATTTCCTGCAGTGGGAATGCTAAAAAAATTGAGTTTCTAAAATGATTCTTGAAAATGTTCCTGCAGTGGAAAAGTGCATTTTGAAAGGTTAGGTTCCTACCTTTGGCTTAGATCATCTAGGGATGCTTTCTTTGAGATACGAGATTCTGAAAATGCCTCCTATAATCTTTTTATTACTAGATCTTTGATTCACTTAAAGACATTGGTGAAAGATGAGCAAAGTTGGGCAGGATACTTTTAACACTAGAATCCCTGAAGCCTGTGAAAATATTTGTAATGCAGGGCCACCTTAATTTTACTCACACCTTCTCATCACTGCATTAATTGTGCACTGATAGTACCTTTGTTTTGCAAATGTGTCAGTAAGCCACAGGCAAGCAGCCTGATATTGCATTCCCCACTGAGGCAGCTGAAGTCAAACACAAAATTCTCATAGCTGTGGTCTGTTTACGTAGGAGTGTGGTGTCTGGAATTGTATAGGAAAATATCTATGCTATCTAAAATACATACTGTAGGAGCAAGTATAACTAGCTCACAAAACTCATACTTTAATCAAATTAGCAAAACCTGTAGACTTTTATTTCAATTTGTCTTGAAGGAGTGGCAGAATGTTTGCAGTAACTTCGATCATGCAGGATCTGTAAATAAGACCTCCAATGCCGTAATCTCCACACTGAAATAAAAGCTCTGGCAAAATAAAGGAAACTTCATGTTTTCATTCAAATAAGAGTTTTTATAATTCATTTTGAATTGATCTAGTGAAATTCAGTTTGTTAGGACTATTAATTGGTGTCTCCAAATTGTTGTTTACAGCGTCAGTAAGGTGACTGTTTGTACTATTACTCTGTCATCTTTGGGCATGTCCACAATTGTGCATTTGCTGAGAAGCACATTAATGCAGGTGCTTTTATTTTTTGACATGCATTCTTAGTATATGTTAATGTACATAGGATAATGTGTTTTCATGCACTAATTTTGCATGGATCTGCCTGTTATTTTGCTTGTGAGTAAATTTCTCTGTTGCAATGAAAAATCACTGCAGTAATTTGCTGTTGTTGTATGTAAGTGGCATTTGTTTTGGTTTTATTTTAGTATGATTTTTGCTTTGCCAATTATTATACCAGTCATGATGCCTGTAGTTCATAAGATGTGCCTGCGACAGAGATGATTATTAGGTATATTACTCCACAAAGCCTTTGGCCAGCCTCATCTGTAAGGAACAGGAAAGAGCACTTTCTAGGCAATGGTTAGGGATGGACTTCCTGTGCTGTGCATTTTCCTGTGGAATAAATGCCCTAATGTGCACAGTAGTGTGTTTTTGTGCAGGAAATAGGCAGAATGTCGTTTTTTGTTTGTGTGGGTTATTTATTTATTTTATTTTTTTAAACTACACTGCAGATCTCTGGATTCATTCGAACAAGGTCCATAAAATTTAGATGAATTAAGTCTTGTCCCTTCCATTACCTGTAATATGATAAGTTAAAAAAACACAAGTAAATGGGTAGGTGTAAATAAGGCCCAATGCTGAAGCTTGTTAAACCGCCACTAAAGGCTAGTTCACACCTGTGATATAATACATTCATAATAAGCGATGCCAGAAATTATACATGTAGTTAAGCTATTGCGACAGTAGAAAATAATTGAATCGTTTTTATTATTTTGTATAGTTATCTTGTAGGCTATAACACAAAGCTGATTGTGCTTTCTTCCATTTTTAGACATTTAAGGATTACAATTGTGAATTCTATTATTAATAATATTTGCACTGATGGTTTGACACTTCATTTGTCCAGTCCTCTTTCTTTGTTTGCAAATTTCTTTCTTTTCATCCACTGAATTTCTATACCTGCATTCTCCAAGATGGATTCATGAATAATCAAGCCCTACCCATACACTACTGGAGTGAAGTAGGAATTAAATCTGGATAGTGCAATGCTGGATGTACTTGGGTTGTAAAATAACTTTCACCTCGTACTGGCACAATTTACGGTTAACTGTTTACTGTAACGCATACTCGGGGATAATTCATTAAAATGCAGAAGGAGAACATGATCTGCTCATACAGTGATTCTTTGAAAACTGAACCAAGCTCTCTAAATCTGTAATGCAGTACTAAAAGTGCCTCCAGTGAAATCCCTTAAACCTTTTGTTTAGTTTGAACCTAGTGAAGCAATATAAATAAAATGAAAGTTTTGTCTTCAAATACTAAAACCATACTGGTGACAACAAAATGTGACCATGCTTTTTTTTTTCCTTTGGATAATTATTTGCAAGTTAATTGCTGCTATCGTTAATCCATGCAAATAATGCATATTGTTATAGAAGAAAATGTTTAAGATTTTCTGAAAAAAAAAATTCTACCTGACCTTCTTTTATATCCTATTGTTACATTGCTATTCTTTACCTGCACAACTTCCATAGGTAACGATATCCCTTCTGTTTGCACCTAGCCATGTCCTCAAGAGCATGCAATTTCAGACAAGAGACAAATGCCAAGAAACCCTTGGTCAGCCAAAATGGATGGTGTCTAAATATTTGCAAGTTAGATTTAAGTTTTAACTGAGTTTGTGCTTAAGTTGTGTAGACATATAGTTGTACCTATTGTAGAAAGTGGGAGACCAAAACACTTGACTTATGAAGTACATGCAACAATTTTGACCACTTTTTTTAATTTTCTTCAAAGCTCTGTCTAAGCTAGAATAAGGATATTCAAAGTAACTCTTTATTTTTAAAATAAATTGCAGATTATCTGAAAAAATGTGCTAATTCCCTGTTTTTTATTACCTGTTGTTCTTGAATTTGCCATTTCTTTCTCAGCTGAAGTTATGCTTACTTTCCTGTTATCCATTCACATAAAAGTATATATGTATTGGTTTTCCAGAAATGATGCAATCCCTTGCTCAGCGTCCTGCCCCTGCTAATACAAATCGTGAAAGACGGCCGCGATACCAGCACCCTAAAGGAGCACCAAATGCTGACTTAATCTTCAAGACTGGAGGGAGGTAAGAAGATATTCTCCAAAGAACTCCAAAGAATTCTCCACACCAAATGCCAAAACCAATGTATAAAGATAAACATAAATAATAAGTAGCAGATAGATAATAAGTAACAGAGGCAGCATAAAGTAAAAAAAAAACAAAATATAAGTATAAAGTGTAATGTGCAGGTAGGTGTATGATGGACAACTCAAATACAGTTGTGTGAGGTAAATAGAATGAGTTGGCCCACGTTTATAAACTCCCGTCAGTTATTTAGGAGTCTAATGGCCTTGAGAAAGAAAGAGTTCTTTAGCCTGAACGTCCTGCATTTCATACTTCTATACCTCCTTCCTGAGTGTAGAAGTGTGAACAGTTCATGTTGAGGGTGGGTGGGGTCCCTGAGGATATCGTGGCAGTTCTCCTGCGGACTCTGCAGTTGTAAGATGCTCTGCAGAGAGGGCAGTGGGGTCCTGGTGATCTTCTCAGCAGTCTTTACCACTCTCTGCAGGCGTTTGAGGTCCATAGCAGTGGTGTTGCTGTACCACACGGTGATGCAGCTGGTCAATATGCTCTCAACAATGCAGCTGTTAAAGTTGCCGAGGATATTAGTCGACATACCAAATTCCCTCAGCCTCCTTAGAAAGTACAGCCGCTGTTGAGCCCTCTTGACCAGTTGTGTGGTGTTAAGAGTCCAAGTGAGGTTCTCACTGATGTAGATGCCCAGGTATTTAATACTGTTCACCCTTTCTACTTCAAGCCCTCAGATGAACAGTGCCCGGTGAGGTCTCCTGTCCTTCCTCATGTCCATTATCATCTCCTTACAGTATCCATCCATCCATCCTCTTCCGCTTATCCGGGGTTGGGTCGCGGGGGCAGCAGCTTAAGCAGAGAAGCCCAGACTTCCCTCACCCCGGCCACTTCTTCCAGCTCTTCCGGGAGAATCCCAAGGCTTTCCCAGGCCAGCCGGGAGGCATAGTCCTTCCAGCGTGTCCTGGGTCTTCCCCGGGGCCTCCTCCTGGTTGGACGTGCCCGGAACACCTCACCAGGGAGGTGTCCAGGAGGCATCATGATCAGATGCCCGAGCGACCTCATCTGACTCCTCTCGATGCGGAGGAGCAGCGGCTCTACTCTGAGCCCCTCCCGGATGACTGAGCTTCTCACTCTATCTTTAAGAGAAAGCCCAGACACCCTGCGGAGGAAACTCATTTCAGCCGCTTGTATTCGCGATCTCGTTCTTTCGGTCACTACCCATAGCTCATGACCATAGGTGAGGGTAGGAACGTAGATCGACTGGTAAATTGAGAACCTTGCCTTACAGCTCAGCTCCTTTTTCACCACGACAGACCAATACAGAGCCCACATCACTGCGGACACCGCACCGAACCGCCTGTCAATCTCACGCTCCATTCTTCATGAACAAGACCCTGAGATACTTGAACTCCTTCACTTGGGGTAGGATCTCTTCCCCCAACCCTGAGAGGGCACTCCACCCTTTTCCGGCTGAGGACCATGGTCTCGGATTTGGAGGTGCTGATTCTCATCCCAGCCGCTTCACACTTGGCTGTGAATCGATCCAGAGAGAGCTGAAGATCATGGCCTGATGAAAGTTATGAACAGAATTGGTGACAAAGGGCAGCCCTGGCGGAGTCCAACTCTCACTGGAAACAGGCTCGACTTACTGCCGGCAATGCGGACCAAGCTCTGACACTGGTTGTACAGGGACCGATCAGCTCATATCAGGGGGTCCGGTACCCCATACTCCCGGAGCACCCCCCACTGGGTTCTCTGAGGGATATGGTCGAATGCCTTTTCCAAGTCCACAAAACACATGTAGACTGGTTGGGCAAACTCCCATGCACCCTCTTGGATTCTGCTATAGGTGTAGAGCTGGTCCACTGTTCCGCGACCAGGATGAAAACAACACTGTTCCTCCTGAATCCGAGATTCGACTATCCGACAGACCTTCCTCTCCAGAACCCCTGAATAGACTTTTCCAGGGAGGCTGAGGAGTGTGATCCCTCTGTAGTTGGAACACACCTCCGTCCCCTTTTAAAGAGGGGGACCACCACCCCGTCTGCCAATCCAGAGGCACTGTCCCCGATGTCCATGTGATGTTGCAGAGATGTGTCAACCAATACAGTCCTACAACATCCAGAGCCTTGAGGAACTCCGGACGTATCTCATCCACCCCCGGGGCCCTGCCACCAAGGAGTTTTTTGACCACCTCGGTGACCTCAGTCCCAGAGATGGGAGAGCCCACCTCAGAGTCCCCAGGCTCTGCTTCCTTATTGGAAGGTATGTTAGTGGGATTAAGGAGGTCTTCGAAGTACTCCCCCCACCGACCCACAACGTCCCGAGTCGAGGTCAGCAGAGCACCATCCCCACCATATATGGTGTTGACACTGCACTGTTTCCCCCTCGTGAGACGCCGGACGGTGGACCAGAATCTCCTCAAAGCCATCCGAAAGTCGTTCTCCATGGCCTCCCCAAAATCCTCCCACGCCCAAGTTTTTGCCTCAGCAACCACCGAAGCCGCATTCCGCTTGGCCTGCCGGTACCTATCAGCTGCCTCCAGACACCTACAGGACAAAAAGGTCCTATAGGACACCTTTTTCAGCTTGACGGCATCCCTGACTGCCGGTGTCCACCAACGTGTTTGGGGATTACCGCCACCACAGGCACCGACCACCTTGCGGCCACAGCTCCGGTCAGCCACCTCAACAATAGAGGTACGGAACATGGCCCATTCGGACTCAATGTCCCCACCTTCCTCGGGATGTGGTCGAAGTTCTGCCGAAGGTGGGAGTTGAAGCTACTTCTGACAGGGGACCCAGCAGACCCTCACAACACGTTTGGGCCTTCCAGGCCTGACCAGCATCCTCCCCCACCATCGAAGCCAACTCACCACCAGGTGGTGATCAGTTGACGGCTCCGCCCCCTCTTCACCCGAGTATCCAAGACATGTGGCCGCAAGTCCGATGACACGACCACAAAGTCGATCATCGAACTGAGGCCTAGGGTGACCTGGTGCCAAGTGCACATATAAACACCCCTATGCTTGAACATAGTGTTCGTTATGGACAATCCTTGACGAGCACAGAAGTCTAATAACAAAACACCGCTCGGGTTCAGATCGGGGGGGCCATTCCACCCAATCACGCCCTTCAGTTCTCACGTGGGCAATGACAGTGAGACCTGGAAGTCTCCCCACAGAACGAGGGAGTCCCCAAAAGGTACGTCCTCTAACACCCCCTCCAGAAACCTAAAAGGGTGGATACTCCAAACTGCCGTTCGGCGCATAGGCATAAACAGTCAGGACCCTCCGACACCCGAAAGTGGAAGGAGGCCACCCGCTCGTCCACCGGGGTAAACCCCAACGCACAGTCTCCAAGTCGGGGGGCAATAAGTATGCCCACACCTGCTCGGCGCCTCTCACCGGGGGCAACTCCAGAGTGGTAGAGAGTCCAGCCCATCTCAAGGAGATTGGTTCCAGATTCCAAGCTGTGGGTCGAGATGAGTCCGACTATATCTAGCCGGAACCTTTAAACCTCGCACACTAGCTCAGGCTCCTTCCCCTTCAGAGAGGTGACATTCCACCTCCCAAGAGCCAGTTTCTGTAGCCGAGTATCAGACCGCCAAGGTCCCCGCCTTCGGCCACCACCCAACTCACACTGCTCCCAACCTCCTTGGCCCCTCCCATAGGTGGTGAGCCCATGGGGAGGAGAACCCACGTTACCTCTTCGGGCTGTGCCCGGCCGAGCACCATGGGTGCAGTCCCAGCCACCAGACGCTCGCCATCAAGCCCCACCTCCAGGCCTGGCTCCAGGGGGGGGCCCCGGTGACCCGCGTCCGGGCAAGGGAAAACATTGCCCAAAGTTTTCTTTCGTCATTGGAGGTTTGTATGCTTTTTGAAAATGCAAGTAGCTTTTAAATTAATGATGTAAATAAAAAAGTTAAAATATTCCTTGTGATACAGAGGAGCAGTTACTAGTACTGCTGCTCTTGAATCTAGTGACCTGGGTTTGAATCCTGCTTCTGTAGAGATTATGCATATTTTTATGTGTCTGCTACAGTTGTTCTCCAGGAAGTCAGGTTGTTCTCTTGCATGCAGCAAAATAAAAAGACGAGACTGGTAAGAAATTCTTAATTGGTCCTGTGTGTCTGTGTCAGTGTCAGTGTGAGAACTGGCCATGTCATGGACTGGTGCTCCATCCAAGGTTAGTTTGTGCATTCCAGCAAATGTTGCATCTCCTCCCTAGATACTCAGAATAGGCAGGGTTGAAACTGTTATTGTAAGCATCGGTTCCAGTTGATCCTTCTCAAGAAAAACCTCAGTACATTGTCACTATTAACCAAGTTTTACCCAGCTATATACAAGGATTACAGGTGACATTAGCCAATTTATACAGCATCAGAGAAAGGCATTAACCACCCCTAGAAACCGTGCAGGACACTCACTCATTCCAGACCAACTTAAAATTCATAGTCATTCCAACTTGTCTTTTGGAATTGGTAGGAGGCAAGAGTACTCAATGAACTGGGCCAGGATTTGAACACAGGACTTATTTTTTTCTTCAGACTTCTACAGTATCTATTATATCATTGCACTAACTAATTTAACAAAAAAGTATACTTAAAACATGAAGTACTGCACAACAGCCCACAAAGACATTAATGCTAAATTTAAAAATCTCATTTAATTATGTTCTTTAACCACTGCAGTTCTGTAATGCTCAACCCCCAAATTCAAAAATGCCATACAGTGTGCAGTTAATTTGTTTTTGATTTCTAAATGCACTGTGAGCAGCCACTAGTGAACACTCAATATCTTGACATGATATAATGACAAACCTGGCCTTTTTTTTAATCACTGAGTCATCAGCCAGTCGTCCTTTATACTGTGGACTCCTTTTATTGACACTGGTGTGGAGTCAGATAGATCTTAAAAGTTCATATAGGTCAGTGACTTCTGGGTTACAGAAGAAGCAGACAGATGCATTAGATTTCAACCTTTAGGCTGCACCTTTCCTTTTTTACTTTCATTTTGGTCCCAGTAAAGGCTGATGAATGGCCACAGCTATAATTCTATATACTGGGTGGAAAACTGCTCCCAAAACCAGTGTGGGAAAGGGAGAATTGATAGCAGTGTAATAGATTTGTGTTCAGTTGTTTGGCAGACTAATTCATTTAACACTGATCAAGCAAATTATATTGCTAACATACATATTAACATACAACAACAATATTTATTTATATAGCACATTTTGATACAAATGGTGTAGCTCAAAGTGCTTTACAGGATGAAGAAAAAGAAAATATATAAAAAATCAAATTAGGCAATACTAATTAACATAGAATAAAAGTAAAAGTTAAAAACCTAGACAGAGCTTCACCATCTTAACACATTTGAAGGATCAGATTATGCATTTTTTTTTTGCAATAATTGATGTGAGTGGCGATTAGATAAACAAAAGTATATATGTGCAATAGTGTCCCCGATGTTACATTTTTTAAATTATATAATTAAGTTGAGGTATATACATTTGGGCTCATATACTGGGTTGTCCTGAGATATAAAGGATCTTTAGTCACTAATCTGTACGGTGCTGAAATACCTTTTAAAAAAAAACAAAAAACTTTTTTTAACAAATGATTTTCACAACCTGGTATTTTAATCAGTTTGAAAAATCTGTATTTGTAAATCAAACATTTTTTTCCCACAGTGCATCCTAAAAAAGAAAGAGAATTATAAAGCATTGGAAAATGTAGATCCAGAAACTGAAATGTCTACAGTTTGCAAGTAATCATTCCCTATGTTCAGTACTTGGTTGAATCTCCTCTCCCAGCTGTTATAATAAGTATTGTTTTTGAGTATTTGTTTTGCAAAATGTTGTGTAATTATGAGTGGACTGCAAAAAAAAAAAATTCCAAAATAAAAGAACACAACGAAAAATCAGCAGTACATGGTTACAATAAAACATAGCAACAATGATACTTTAAAGATCAATAATATCAAATGAATATCACTGCCTGGCACAGTATTTACAATATACAGCAAAATATTACAAAATCCAGATAAAATCAGTTCAAAATACCTGTTTATTCTTAAAGGGGAATTGATGCAATTTTATAAAACAGATGGAATAAGTCATATTGTGTGATTTGTTCAGTACAGCCTCCATATAGAAAAGCAGTAATGAAGCTCCAAGAGACTCCTCCCATCAGCTCCTGACGAGACTTGTGAACATAACTATTTTGTCATTTGTTTTATCATTTTTAATGATTTCATTTTTTTAATAATGAAATATTTGAAATCTATGTTACATTAATACTAACAGTCATGCAGACTCACTGAATGCATTTGTGCACCCTCTGGCATCAATGTCAGTGGGACATTTGGCAAACCCATTTTCATTAGGTTAATATCCCAGGTTTAGTCCTTACCAAGTTCTAAAATAAGATAAATCCAACATCAGGTAAGAATGCAGAAAAGGTTTCAATTTATCCCTTTTTTCAGGCTCTTAATTCCTGCTTATATTAATTTAGTGCTTCATTAATTACTTGATTAAATCTATGAAACTGAATTTCTCAAATAAAAATATTTTTAATTTCTTAATTTTCAGGCGACGCTGAAATGCCAGTGAGTGCTGATTCAGTTTGCCCACTTTGTCTGTTGTATTGTGGGTAAGGGAGTCCTCAATCACTTGAATGAGAAGAGCAGACACATCTCACCATGGCTGCAGCGAGATCAGCACAGGTCCTCCCGCGTCCATTCTGGAGACCTTGGGCAGCCTTCTCTGCCAGAACATCAGCTGAATAAAGTGGCATCCAAATGACTTGACACGTCCAAAATAATGACACTTTTTGGGTGTTAATCTTTATCGTGTGAAAGAGAGCATTTGTGAGATGGTCAAATTATTGCTGAGCAGTTGAACAGAGAATGGAGGGTTGTAAAGGGGAAATCATTTCTCAAATCAAAGGCAATTTGAAATTAAATGATTTTTTTATTTTCAGAGTTCTTTATAAATTAACATTCTTCAGATTTATGTTTCTGAAATGCAAATGGAAAAAAAATCTATGAAAATTGCTGGGCCTCTAGGAAAGGTAGGATACAGAGCAGGCCTGACCAGCCGCTAATAAGCTGTACTGGGTAAGCAGTTTGGCTAGTGAGCCAGTACAGTGATGCAAGGGGCAACAGCAGCTAGCAAGCAAAGGCAGTGTGTTTTTCCGCTCCTCATAGCTGCTTGAGTTAGCATACAGCTATTTTAAAAGGAACAAGTGCAAAAAGAAGCTTTAGGTACAAGAAATGAGAAGAAAGACTTAAGTGACTCTTTTTTAAAAATGGATTTGGTAGCAGAAAATGTTTGGATAGTGTACACAATTTTCAAAAGAAAGAAGTGTATCACATACTTAAGTGTTCTGAGCAGAATGGATAAAGTGATTCTACAATGAAACCTTATGTAAAAATGTACAGCTTCTTCAAGCTTACAAGAAAGTTTTTTTTGTGGGTTTTTTGCTTTGCTTTGTCTTTAAAATAGTTTTGTTTGCTATGTTCAAGCTCTGTTTAAATATGTAATGCACACTTTTTAGACATTATAAAGCTTCTTTTTTGTGAGTTTTTTTTTTTGTCTGCTTTACAATATTTGTAATGTTTGATCCAAAACTGCACGGCTTTACTAACTGTAAAATAAATCCTCTGACCTATCATTATTGCACTATTTGCAGTAATATTTCATTAATCTTAGTCTTTGTCATTTCTTTATGTAGGTATATAAAGTAATTTTCATCCTCCTTTTTATATAAAAAAAAAATAAAAATCCAGTAGTGTTCCAGTTTGCTATAGCTAATTACATAGGTTTTTTACTTTAACATTCTGTTAAGTAGCAAACTAGTTTAACAAAAATCATAACTTTTACAAGAGTAATTTATTAGATAAATTATATGTTGACCTCATTTTCAAGTCATACATTAGTAGTGTCCTAACCAAAAAAAAAAAAGCTGCTTGTACTGGTGCAGTGCCTTACAGCTTCAGGAATAATTGAACATTGGTTTGTATGTATATTGTATTTCATCTGAAAGATGGCAAGTTAGAGTAATTGGTGTCTGTACTGACCAAGTTTAAATGAAAAAGAATTCCATCCATAATTGGTCTCTGCTTGCTGCTCCCAGAATTATTGGCTCAGCACCTCAACTCAACAGACTGGGTTCAGAAAAAGGATAGATTTTTTTCTTTCAAGTAATGTACCGTAAAACCATGGCTGTAAAAAAGAAACATAATAGTTATGGTGTTAAAAAAAAACAAACAAAAATAGGGTAAGATTGGATTTTTGTGCTGTATAATTTGTATTAATCAAGAGGCACAGCTGACATCAATGTGATTTTGTTACCAAATAAAAATTGCTCATAATTTCTTATCACCATTGGAACTTTAACTGATTAATGCCTTGAACTCTTGCTTTATAAGAAAATTGATTAAATACCAAATTTGTTAACTTTGATTCCTTTACATTATTGGATAAATATATATCAAAATTAATATGCAGGGTTTCCAGAAAAGAAAAAAAAAATTAAATATGTGTTAACATACTGTAAGTAAAAACATTTTTTCTAAATTGTAAACATTCTGATTAATCAAAGAAAAGCACAACTCTAATGCATGTATTCTACAGTGTGCACAATCTCTCCACAAAATGAAGTTTTGTTTAGGTCTCTCAGCCTCTCGGGTACATTGTTTTATCATGACCATAATGCTATGTTCTCTTCATAGAAAGAGTGTTCTAACATTTAACTTTATCACAGACTTATCTGTTTAATAGAATTCTATTACTTCTCCAGGGCTACCAGTTCTACAATTCTTGCCTTGATTTATAAAATAATAACTTTTGATTTAGGATTGCTGTTACACTGAGTGTTCTTCACAGCTGTTAATTAATTACTAAGGTTTTCATGAGAATAGGCAATTAAAACACCCACAAATTGCTATGCACAATATTGCTCAGATCCAACAATGCTTGCAAAATAAAACATTTCAGCCTGCTAGAAATCAATTTCCAGTTTATGATTCACAAATTGCTATCCTAAAGTTCTAGGAGGCTAGACACACATTTTTGTGAATTCCAGCAGTGAAAAAGTGTAGTTCTTCCATTTATGATGAGTATTGTAGAGAACAGCACTTTCCAAAAGAAGTGTTAGCAAAGGGAGCTTCTTCTAAGGAAAATTCTAAGATGCATTTAGGCTTTTACTGTTTTTTTCCTTAGGCTACATGTAATTTATGACACATAATGAAACACTTTTACAAATGTATTAGTAGACAGTTTTTGTATGAAATGTAAAGGTAATCGTGGTATGCCAAGTCCTCTTTGGAATGTAGCTAAGAACACTGACACTAACACTGCAGAACTAGGAATGGGGTTAAGAGAGAGGATGAGATACTGAAAATGGATTTTTTCAATTATCAAAAAAAATTCTGAAGTTATACTTTTACTAATAACAAATTTAGTACATTTTCATTCCTACCGTTTCTTATTTCGGTTGTATGCAAAGTGCTGCTGGCCCTGATCATGATGAAATGGCTACACTCTTTGAGACGGGTATCTAACAGGGGTTGCATTAAACACATGCTGAGTGGGAGAACAAACTGGAGTTTTATTTTGCATAAGAGCAGTGGAACAGTGTTTATTGCTTATGTGCAGGCAGAGCCAAGAGGCTAATTGATAGAGTCTCAGAGCAGGTGAATTTTAAAGACCCAATTATTAAGAATTTACTAAAACATAATAAATGTTATTAATGTAAAACTGGGCTGGTTCATATGTTTTAGAAGCAGGACTTTGCATAACCCTCTTTCAAATTACTGTAAGTCACATAGGAGTACTAAATTAGCAAAGCCTGTTTTTGCTGAAACAGAACAGAGAAGCTATTCAAGTAAAATTTATATTTTAAATGTATTTTAAAATAGGCTTTATTAATATTTAATGTAGAAATCAATACATTCATTCAGTTACTATAAATGTAAAAAACTCTGTATATATACAGTAGTTGACAAGAAAATTGCCAGACACTAAATATTCTTGATTCCTATTAAATCGCAGCTACTTTACATGGCCAGTTGCTTTTATGGAGCTCATTTGTCAAAATGTAAAGAATCATGAGATTTTATTTATAGTACTGTCCCTTACAGACCATTACCATTTCCTGATAATAGTGACCTCTGATTCTGCACAAATTTGCTATTATCACCTGCTTCTCACACTGCTTTTCAAGCAAATTAGATTACTGGTTGTTGGCCGCAAGACTCATAGGCACACCCTAAGCCAAAATCATGTGGCCCTGAGTTTAGTTCAGAACATCTAGAGTATTAAGGCCTTGTGCCAGACTGTAGGTTTGTACAAATGATATTCGTGTGAAGAGCCCCTCTTTCTGTCAATAAAAATAGTAAATGCTCAGAGAATCTAAGCTGTGCCTTATTTAAGTACTGTGCCTGTTCAGTTCTAGTACTTGATGAAAAAAGACATGCTTGTGTACAGCACTTAAGTGCAATAAATTACCCATGGGTATTCCAAAATATCAACCTGTTAAGGTGATTTAAATTTTATGTTAATGTGTATAAAGCAGGTTTCTTAAATTAAGTGAATGTAAACATTAGATCATTATGGGAAATTAGTTTTCACAAATATTAGGATTACACCAGAATGTTTAAACATGTTTTTCACCCATGGCTGGAAATATGCTTGGCAGATCAGGTTATAAGAAAATGTCTTAACTTGTGGGGTCAAACAAAACTCTTATTCTTAATGTCAGAAAGACAAAAGGCATTCAAAGATATCCTACCAAATTGGGCAAACAAATTAGGCATGAATGTAGATATAATGAGAGAGAGAAAGTCACCTTCCTGCAACAAAACAAGGAATCCAGTGCATATTAAGTTTACAATAGCTGTGTTTATTGGTGTGCATTAGTGTCATGTTCGTTTTGCGTGCAATTTTAGGCAATTCGTTACATTTTGCCTAAAGGGGCCACTCGGCCTTGAAAGCTTGCATATTGCAGTCTAGTTAGCTAACAAAAGGTGTCATTTTGCTTTACTTGCTAACACGGTACAACATCCTATTACATAAAAGTGGGCCAAAAAGATCATTATACACTCACTGTGCAAATTATAAGGAACCACAATACTAATACTGGATAGGACTTCCTTTTGCTCTCGAAACATCCTCAGTTCGTCGGTGCATGGGTTCCGCAAGATGTTGGAAAAATTTCTTTGAGATTCTGCTCGATGTTGGTTTGATTACATCACATAATTTCAGCATATTTGTCAGCTGCACATTCCTGCTGTAAATGTCCTGCACTGCCTCATCCCAAACATGTTCTGTTGGAGTCATATTTGGTGACTGGAAAGGCAATGAAGAATGCAGAACTCAATTATCATAAAACCAGTTTGAGACGGCTTTTGCATTATGATGTGGTAATATGGTAATAGAAGAAGAAATTAGAAAATAGGTCAATTGTGGCCATGGAAAGAAGCACATGGTCAGTAACAATACCATAGGCAATGACAGTGAAGTGTTCCTTCCCCACACCATTACACCAGCACCACCATCCTGAACTGTTGACACAAGGCAGAATTGATGCCTGGATTCATGTTGCTGGTGCCAAGTTAAAACCCTGGCATCGATGTGCATCAACAGAAATTGATATTCATCAGAACAGGCTAAATTTCTGTAGTCCTTAACTGTCCAGTTTTGGTGAACTTGTGCCGAACTGTAGCCTCAGCTTTCTGTTCTTGGGTGATAAGTGTGGAATGGTCTTCTGTTGTAGTAGCTGATCCTCTTTAAAGTTTGATTGTCAGTACATTCTAAGATGATTTTCTGATCACCGCAGTTGTACGTAGTGGATATTGGAGTTACCGTATCCTTTCTATCAGCTGGAACCTTTCTGGCCATTGTTCTCTTGCCTCTCTTATCAACAAGGCATTTTTGTCCACAGAACTGTCTCTCACTGGGTGTTTTTTTTTTTTTTTTTTTGTTTTTCATATATAGTAATTGTGAGTAAACATAGAGATAGTTGTGTGTAAAAATCTTCGTTACAGAAATTCTCAAACCAGCCCAACTGGCACCAATAAACCTGCCGCAGTCAAAATCCCTGAGACCCCATACCGCCCATTCTAGTGTTTGATTTGAATACGTGCCGGGGGGGAATCTTTTAAGGAGATGAGACATGATTTTCTCAGAGAGACACTTTCGCATCCCGTGAGACGAGTCTTTGTGCCAAGAGATTTAACCACGCCCGGGGCCATAAATAAAAGACAAATAGTAGATGACAAAGTAGAACGTTGTAAAGAATTCAAAAATGTTGGCGCAGTACACATGCAGAGCAGGTTAGAGATAATGGAAGTACAAAAATTCGAATGTCTCAAAGGATAGTAAAGATCATATTAGCGCAAGCAAACAGAAATCATTACTCTGTGAAATATCGGAGTAGCGAAAAAAGATTGAATATACTGTTCATATTTAAACTTTAAGTCAAGAGACTTGTAGATCGTCTAATTCGTGTTGCCATCAGACAAAAAAAAAGTAGTGTTTCTTCCCAGTAAAAAAGCGTATCCGCGAGAATTGAAAGATTTGTTTTTTGGTGAAAGTGAAATCCCCGAGAGAATATTTCAAGCCCTGAGAGACAAGAGCTTATACAAAGAGACTTGAAAAGGTCCTGCCCACATAACCATGCACACAGTTCAATCATTTCTTCTACAGAGAAAGAAACGATATTCATTCAAGGGCATTTGCATTGTCACGATGTAATTCCAAACATGGAATCAAAATTCAAATCAATATTGATGAAAAATTAAAAGCGAAAAGAGATTGAATATATGGACATAGGTGCCAATGCACCTAACCTTCATGTCTTTGGACTGTGGGAGGAAAAACACGCAGACACGGGGAGAACCTGGGAAGCAAACTCGGGTCATGTGTTAGGATATAGCAGGTTGGAAGATGACTGACTGATATGACAGAAGTATGTAGATATTGTTTGACTTTAAGATTGAATATATTGTTCAGATTTAAACTTTAAGTTGGAGACTTGTAGATCGTGTAATTTGTGATGTCATCAGGGAAAAGTAGTGTTTCTTCCCAATGAAGGGGGCCTATCCGCAAGAATTAAAATTTTTGTTGTTTGGTGAAAGTGAAATCCACATATGTGAGCAACAGAGATGCGAAGTTGCTGGCGCGAAGCCCTGGAGGGTTTGGTGAGAGAAGTGAGCAGGGGGCAAAGCCCCCTAGTTTACTAAAGGAAGAAGGTGATCTTTTATGGGTATATCAAGAACAGTCAAGGCAAAGCCTGGATCAATTCATAAAGGTTTAAAACAAATTGGTAGCCAAAGCAGTAGGTCTAGATGAGCTTAAGGGTCATGACTAAGAGTTAAAAAAAGCATTGAAAAGAAATTGCCAGGAAAACTAATTTTCCTCAAATTAAACAAAAAATCTTTGCTTTGAAACAAAGTTCATCAAATGACTTTGCAGACAGATCACTCTTAACTGATATGACCACCATGATATCACATGAACCTGTGTGCCCAAAGGATAGAAGCCTAAAAACAAATGACATCATATTAATCATAATCCAATGCAGCTGAAAGGTGATGTCTTCAATATTTGATGCAAGAATATGATAGAAAATAGAAATCACTCAATTTTTGTAGTTAAATTGTGACCAACTGAATGATTAGATCATATTCTGTTCTTATTCTTTGATGTTTCTTTCTCCTGCAAAACTCATCTGCAGTAGGAGCTGCATAAGTGGAGAGAAAACCTGGCTAGCCGGAATGATTAATGTGTCAGATGCATGTACTATTCCTAGGAAAGGATCCCATCACTACCTAAAGAAGTTTGTCATTCACCTCAGCCAAGTTGTGTCACAGCCTCAGGTTATTCCAGTGATTTCAGGATTTCATTCCAACCAGTGCAAAAATTGGTAAGTTTTTTCATAGTTTTAACAGTTCCCATTGTTTAATTAATTAATGATCTTATTCTGTATTCAAAAGTGTGGGACAGTAAGAGATTTAATTTTATATGAATTTCAGAAATCTTTGTCATTTTTTCCCTAGATTTAAGTACTTAGAACTCTTTTTCCATGTTTTTCCTTTTAACGTACTGTTTTCAGTGGTGTTTTCCCTTGATAGTATCCAGCTCTTGCGAGGGCAGACACGGGTACAATTAGTGCAGAATTGTTGATGTGTAGTCATTAATATACATTGACTTAATTAGCTTGAACCTTAATAAAATGACTTAACATAACAAAGTGGAAATCATCTGTAAATGCTTGATACAGAACATTCCAATAAAAAAATAACAGTCTTCATTTATGAATATGCACAAAAAGATGGATACTTGGAAATAACAGCCTATTCCATAAAGATAACTTTTTAAAACCACAAGTTGATTGAAAGGAAAACTAGCAGTCCAGGCCCACCATTGATCTACTTGAGAACTACAATTCTAGGTATATAATTTTACTGTGTTAGTGTACGGAAGTGTAAGTTAAGGAGTAGAAGCTATTAATCTCCTTTTTTATGTTCTGTTGTGCCTCTGTCTCAAACCACACAACGCAAGTTCCTAAAATGTGTCCTTCACAGGACAAGCTGTAGAGTGGCAGACAGTATCTCCATTGTTAATGTAGAAGAGAAGGGGGCAAATGAACCTTCATTACCTGCTAAACAGTATCAGATTTCAGGTTTTCATCACTCCACTCTTCAAAGATTCGCGCAGGTTGAGTGTATAAGTGGTGTTTATAGAAATGGCAAAAGGCAGGAGCTCAAAATAAAGTCTTAGGAAAGCTGAACTGAAAGCTAGAAGGCTTCAAAGTTAATTCTCATAATGAATGTTGGGTCGATTATCATGCTTATGCAATATACAGGATTGTCTTAATTTTAAAATTAATATTCTTTGTGGGTTTTTAATGAAAGGTGTAGTGGATGTACTGGCACAAGCAGCAAGATGATTCTAAATTTGTTTTCAATGCCAGACATTAAAGCTAAGAAATATGAATTAATTTTGTTCTGTTTCTTTCACATTTGTATTATTGTCATACTCATGGCATCTTGATGTCGGCATTCACCTTCCATGACTTAATGGTTTCCACAAAACTAAAACTGAACGGCTTGAATATTATAAGAGATAAAAATTTAAACTGCCTCATTTTGTTCTTTGCAAAATTAAAGAACTTAAAGATGCCAATTGCCAGCAGTCCACAACACCAAATTCCGGAAGAACACAAAATTGAGTGCCTGAGCTGTAGCTTGATGATTATCCAACATTTTGTCAGCTTGCTTTTTAGATTTCATCAATCTGAAATCCTTTTGCGCTTCAAGCTGGGTCTCCAAAAGCAGAAAGTCCTTTCTGTATTAGATGTTTGTCTGTCTCATCTGGTTTGTGTTCTATTCTCTAAGTTGGTTAGCAAGTAACTGTCCTACTTGCATAATACTTGTCCTCATAAATAAATTGTATCATTTAATTTCTTAAAATTTGCCTGGTTCAGTTACCCTGATATAACTTCAACAAGCCACAAGCAAAGCCAATTGAGTGACTGGCATCAATTTGTCCACTGAAATCGATAAATGGACAAATCGATGCCAATCTGTTTATCTCTTTCATACTGGATATGGCATTAGTCATAAAATCAAAAGCAATGCCATGATTGGTAAAGTACAATAATTTCCTTTTCAAATATGTGGGTGAGTCAAAAATTATCCACACTCCAGTTATATTAAAACTTTTGTTGGCAACATTGTCTTATCAGTGCTTTCCATACGAGGTCCCTGTCTCCCCAGTCACTGCTGTGCTGGTGTAAACGTGTTACGTCAGATCATTTGTAACTGCAGTGCGAGAAACAGTGGCTGTCCCCCTAGTAATTTGCACGAAAGAAGAGCAACATGCAGTGTTTCGTTTTTTGTGGTCTCAGAGTGTGCCTGGTGCCAATATGTATCGAAGACTTTGTGCACAGTATGGAGAAAGTGTTTTGTCTCAAAGACGTGTGTATGAATGGATAGAGAAGTTCAAGGAATGTTGCACAAGTGTCAGCCATGAAGAAGGAGCTCGACACCTGTCCAGATCTACATCCACAACTGAAGACATCATTGAGCATGCACGTGAAATGATTCTGTTGAATAGATGAGTGACAGTAGATGATGTGGCAAATCAGCTATAGCTCTGCCTGTGCAATAATCCACAAGAGACTTGGGTTTCGAAAGAAGCCCTACGAGGACTAAGATTCACGTCTGATGAATAGGTGCAAACATTGGTGCATTCGTGGCTCGCAGCTCAGCCAAAAACATTTTTTAATGAAGGAATCCGAAAGCTTGTTGACAGATGGACAAAGTGTATTGAAAAGCCTAAAAAATAATCAGCGCAAGGCAATGACTAACCCTGGATCAGTGGTGGGGGACCCCAGTGAATCCATCCATCCATCCATTTTCTAACCCGCTGAATCCGAATACAGGGTCACGGGGGTCTGCTGGAGCCAATCCCAGCCAACACAGGGTACAAGGCAGGAACCAATCCTGGGCAGGGTGCCAACCCACCGCAGGACACACACAAACACACCCACACACCAAGCACACACCAGGGCCAATTTAGAATCGCCAATCCACCTAACCTGCATGTCTTTGGATTGTGGGAGGAAACCGGAGCGCCCGGAGGAAACTCACGCAGAAACGGGGAGAACATGCAAACTCCACGCAGGGAGGACCCAGGAAGCGTACCCGGGTCTCCTAACTGCGAGGCAGCAGCGCTACCACTGCGCCACCGTGCCGCCCACCCCAGTTAATCTATTCGTTTAATTAGACTCCTGCCTTAGTTAAGCAAACTGTTGTTGCTATGTTTGGCTGTCAATACAAAAATTTAAAAACTGGGTTTCCTACATTTTTTAGTGAAAAGTCAAGCAAAATGACACCTTTTATTGGCTAACTAAAAAGATTACAATATGCAAGCTTTCGAGGCAACTCAGGCCCCTTCTTCAGGCAACATGCAATCAATCAAGTTTACATCTCGCCTGAAGAAGGGGCCTGAGTTGCCTCGAAAGCTTGCATATTGTAATCTTTTTAGTTAGCCAATAAAAGGTGTCATTTTGCTTGGCTTTTCACTATATCCATAATGGCTAACACGGTACAACATCCTAGTACTACTACATTTTTTTTGCAATGTAGCAAACAATTATGCATGTTACAAGGGGATAATTTAGTGTTTTTTAATCTTTGTTTTTGACATTTTCGTAATCATCATCATCAATTATGAGTTTTGTTTCATTTTCTAGGTGTGCTGGTTATTTAACAATGAGTATTCTAGTGGGAGAAGCAGCAGCCCTCCACCATTCAAGATTGGTGTCTGCCCTGCTCATTATTAATTGTTGTCATTAGGAGTAATTCAAGAAAGCTAATTTACAGAAAAATGTGAATTATTGCTAAAATAAAAAAGCAGCAAGAACTTAAATTTTGGCAACAATACAATATCCCTAAATTTAACCACACAATACTACAGTTTTCTGAATGGAGAAAAAGAGAAGGAAAAAACTCTAGCTAATTCAAAAATGAGATCAACTAGATGGAAAAGTGATTTTGAAGGTGGTTAGGATGAAAACCGGTAGCCACTGGGATGCCCCAGGACTGAACTTGGGTACCACATCCCTGGATAGTGTGCCAGCTCAGTGCAGGGCACATGGGTTCATTTATATAGGTCTAAATTGAATTCACCAATTAATAAAAGAGCCTTCGGAATGTGGGAGGAAACCAGAGAAAATATCACTCTGACACAAGGAGAATGTGGGAACCGAGATTTGAATCCAAGACTTTGGAGTTGTGAGGCTGCAGAGCTAACCATTGGACCACCCACTGGAAATCTACTTACTTTATTTGCTGCATTCGGCACAAGTATTCTAAAAGATTTATGCTAGCCATCAGAGCCTTTTTCTAGCTTCGATTACAGTGGCAGATGTCATTTATACAGTAATTAAACCAGTCACACCTTGTGATCATAACAGCACTTCTCTACTCCTTGATTTTCTTGCCTCATGAGAGTAGTTACAGTTGCCGATCTCAAGGTAACAGTGTGCCATAGATGGAGCCAATGCAGAACAGACTGAACTGTAAATCAGGCCTTGTTGGCCTGTGAGGCTCATCAGTTTATTATTAAGACTCTCTTGTTCGGTTTCTCTCTTGCCCTAGAGATTCACTGTTTGTGACGCAGGAAACAGCTGTTAGTACAAGATGAGTCTATTTTTACCTTCATGCCAATTACACGAGGTGGCTTTGTACGAGTCAATGACCCACACCTGTTGAAGTGTTTTTCACTTTATTTTACAGTGATCAAATCTAATTACAACATCAGTAAAAGGCCTTGCTGTGAAATATTATTTTTAAATTGCCAATTCATTCTGTGTGTTATTCAGTAAGAAGCAAATGCCATTGATTTACACTCTTTTGTATTCAAATATTTTGCTTAGGCGTAACCGGCTGCTTATCTCATTAGTCTTATTTGCCTGATTGCTATTGAAGTATGGTAATCAAGCACTGCGGCTACCAGTGCAAATCACACATCAGTTGCCAGCATTTTCTTAGCAAGCCACAGGTTCCAATATAAAATGACTTTCAACAATGTGTTTCTTTTTTGTGTCTCATGCCTTTTAATAAAGAAATTGTATGTACCTTTCAGGACTCTGCTAAATTTGTGGCCATGTAGTTTGTACTCAGAAAGTTAAAAATCCAAGCTTATAACTGTCTCAGGTACAGAATTCTATCACATTCTTACTGTGTGCAACAAATGAATCAAACAGAATACTGTAACCCTTCTGAGCTCCATTAGAGGGGCTATTGTGAAAGATGCAATGCACATGACACTGGATAATGTATCATAACTAGATCACAATCACATTTTCATCTTCTGTTGTGAGTATTAATGAAACAAAAAATAAGATTATTGCCTTCCATTTTGATGCATCACAAGTAACTTTAATGTTGTAGTGATACTATTCTAATTAAATAACTTACAGTTCCTTATGAAAAAGTTTTTACCATATTGGTAGTTTTCACATTTCATCGTTGTACGTCATTGAATCACAGTTGATTAATTTGTTTTTTTAACTTGAATTAACAGAAAGTATTTTAAATGAGTCTTTTAGGTGAAAACACTGTCCATATTTAGCATGCATGTAACAGTAGGAAAATGGTCCTAGCTGGCTCAAAAAATGACAGAATTATTCACATTCAGTCCTACTCTTAGCAGCAGGAGTAGTAGCATTTTATCAGTTTTTCTAATTTAGGAAACTTCTCCTAAGTTTACCAGGATTTAGGGGTGATCATGTGCTACACTGACTCACTAGGAGCTGCCAGAAGATGGAGTCCAAGCAGAGATCAGCACACACATCTCTGGAATATGTTTTTTTTGGAAATGCTGGACAACAATGAACTCATAAAAAGAAATTGATTTCACAGAGATGGAATCATATTCAGAGCAAATTTTGTACGTCACATGATTGCTACATCTTTACCAACATTTTCATTCAGAAGCCACAGTTTCTTGGTAATGTTCATTTTTGCACACAGGGAAATTGCAGCTGTGAAGTTAGGATGATTTGGGTTGGTCACAACCAACCAGTTCTCAAACTTTGCGTCAAACTTTGAACATCCTTACAACACTTGAGGTAATACACAGATTTATACATTTCCCATCACTCCACATGAGGTTAAAGTAAAGCAAGCTGCATTCATGCAAATCGCTGATTTTCCTGAAGTTGTTAGTGTGATTGACAGCACAAGTGTGGATGAGCACGCATTGGTGAATAGCAAGCAATATCGGAGTATTAACTCACAGGTGGTCAAACTGTATTGTAGTAGCATATTAGTAAGTGGGGGCTAGATAGGTGATTGACTCGAAAATGTCACTCGATACAAGCACAGCCATGTTCGAGAAGGCAGGCAGAGACTCCGGAGCATTACAAAAATACAGCCTCACAGAAGATATGGTGGTGGATCACAGAGAGTGACAAGGCACACAGGTGAAAGCGACTTCAGCAACAGCACAGGAATAACTGTGGCTTGTTTCAGTAACTGTTATGTTACAAGGCATTCCTCTTGTAGGAGATTCTTCTGAAAGTATAGCTGTGGATCATTCATTGGGAAATGAACATGGCAGTGACTGGTCTTTACTTTCATTCAGCGTTTGTCTTGGTCTTTCCATCTCGGAGCTCATTACAGTTTTACTCTTTGAAATTGTTATGAAATGGCAACAATTGCATGTAACTTAAGTACAATATCCTGCCTTATTATGTTTTCCTTCTTCTTCTACTATTACTTTATTATTATTATTATTATCATCATCTTTGTTGCAAAGCCTTACCATTAGTATCAGACAATTTCAAAATGTCATCATAATTGCTATTGTACAACAGTGCCGTAAAATCATTTGGTCTCAAACATGGACTCCTAGTCCTCACTGGGAGTGAGAATAGGACACTTTGTAACTTCTCATATCCTTCTTTGAAGTAGGACAAACTGTTATCTTAGTCAGAGTTTTATTTCAATTTATAGGAGTAATTCTGAGAAACATGACAATGTGGTCATTGTTCTGTGAATATTTTTTTTAATTGATATTGGTTTTGATGCAGGGCTCTTTGTATCCAAGATAAGAATAACTAGTCTTGTGTTGTTCCATTTGGTTTAGTGGTCTTCACTTGTGGGGTTCACTCTGGTAACCTTGTCCTGTAGCACTTATTTCAAAAAAACAATGCACAGACTGCTGTTAGTCGACTAAATTGACATCTTTCGTACGTCCTGTCAGATAAAGGTGTCTGTTAAGTGAGTAAACGTTAATTTAAATGTCGCCACACTGACACTTTGCTCCCAACAATGTGAGTTCTTTTCCCAGAGTTATTTGGTCAGATATTTCTCCTATCATGTTTTATCTTTATGCTCCCATTCTACCTGGCACTTCTTTACCAGGCTGATACCCAACTGCAATATTTATAGAGAAGGCTGACAAAGTAACAGAAAACACCACATGAAAAACTTTGAAGTAAAATGACTAAATCACAATTGTAAAGGTGAACCATATTAGGTAGATTGGCAATTAGCAATTAATAGAAATTACATACATGACCAAGAAAAAAAGCAAAGTGTTGTTTCAAATGATACTGACAACCAGAAGCATTTAGTTGAGTTTATCTAAAACTGTTCACAACTTTTTAAAAGTTAATCAAGTGAGCAAACAAAAAATGAAATTGTTTAGTTAATAAATAATCCGGCTGGCTTGAAGTTTGAAAGCAGCTATCAGACTCTCTTAGCCTAAAACATATCGGGAGCATTGCCCACCTACTGTAATCCTGGCCAGGCTTCCTCAGGTCTTCTGTTTTGACCTGCCAGTCAGGATGTGTTGTGGTCTCTGTCCAGTCCTCTATGAATCCTCACCTGTTGGGTCAGCTTGTTGTTTGAGTGATTGTGGGGAGGATTGGCATTATATATTCCTACCCACAACCCTGCTCTTTTACGTTGCTATGCCGATGCCCCTGTCATATTGTCCTTCTGAGGCAAAATGCATACAGAGCTTACAACATTAATGTCTCTTGCCTTTTCTTATTGTCATGTCTAGTTGAGACAATATTAATAATTATTGATAAAATTAATTATTAACAATTAATTTCCTCATGGATCCAGCATCCCGAGTTCAAATTCTGGATCAATCACTATATGCAGTTTGCACATCATGTCTGTGTCCCTGAATTTTGCTCCAGGTACTCCAGCTTTGCCAAAACATTCTTTCAATTCTTTGGAAAGAAAAACTTAAAACAGAACATAACACAGCAGATACAATAGTCTGCTCTGAAAATAATCTTTAAGACTGAGCTTTCAACGCCATTCAGACAAGAGAGCTGTACGACAAGACAGACCTATCTAAAATGGTTCTTAGTATAGGGTGAAACAGCTACGATAAAAAGGCTGAGCACAAGGTCCTTACAGTATATTTACTTTAACGTTATATTAATGAGTTCTTGGTACGTTCTGAACAGATCCTCCTACTGAGCTGTAGTTGGTAGTTTGGGATTCTTCCGGTTAAGTGAAATATGCCTTTGTTCAAGTAGTGTGATGAAGTGTATTACAAGTGATTTTTCAGACCACACTTTTCCCTATCTGATGCTACTCCGGATATTGCTGTTGAGGTGATAAGAGTGATTTGAAATCGAAGGGACATACAAATATGTTTGTCAGTATAGGACATTCCCAAAACTTGTCACTGAGCAACTTGGATGTTTGATGATGTCCAATATATTTTAGATGAGATATATATCATTAATGAACGATTTTTGGTTGAATTGGAATATGCTTGTTGCATATTGAACTACAATGTATTATATGAATGGTTGAATTGTCTTTGTTCTCTGAATTTTAATGGAAGGTTCCCTTTCCAGTTGTTCACAGTGGACACCAAGGGCTACATTCCTTGATATGCTTTGGAGATGCTGTCTGAATCTTCAGTGTCACCTCATGATGAATTAAGGTGAATGGTGAAGGAAGTTGATTTTGATGGTTTCTTATTTATATATAAAAGAAAAAGATACGATTAAATCTAGGATAGTAAGTATATTATTGATACAGAGCCCTCTAAATAACACAATTTCTAGTAACTACCATAGGTTGAATACTACATTGTTTGGAGCGCCTGAAAGAACTGATTATCGTGTAAGAGCAGTAGATAAGACCTTCTCGGCCTTAAAATGTGTCTCCCATTGGCTTCATATCTTTAGCAAATAGTGGGCAAAAGCATTGCTGGCAAATTGATGATAATTAATGTTGACTGGAGCACAGAGCTGAGCATACAAAGATTTAGAACAGGATTTCCTTTCCATGGCTAATCAAGCTAGTGAAAAATTGTGGATTTCTGCCAGTTTCCAATATTTTATTGTATGAATATTTGCAGCCTAGTAATACAAAAAAATGAACTGGCATTTCTAGGCTGACCTGGCTTGAATGTGCGTGCTCAAGAATGGTCTTTGCAATGGACTCACATTTCCTTCAGAGCTAGTTCCTGCCCCATGACACTGAACTGGATTAAACTAACAACTATGTTAGACAAGATTGGCAGAATTGTGGCACAGCTTCAGGAGACAGGATTTTCAACCACGTTTGCTTGCTGTCAGTACAATTTACATTTTTCCCGTGTATCCCAAACTCTATGACCGTACTCTCTCTTCTGTTTCTTTTTCCGGTTTCTTTGTGGTGGTACTTACACAAAGCTTCATGATGCTCAAACAATGATGGATGGATTAAAAGGCAGAAGTCTACGTGACCATCATCATCAAGTCCTTCCGTGAGAACCCTAAATCCAAAGAGGACTGTTTCATTTATGTTAGGTAGAATGCCCAGAGGGGACTGGGCAGTCTAATGGTCTGGAATCCCTACAGATTTTAATTTTTTTCTCCAGCCGTCTGGAGTTTTTTCTGTCCCCCCTGGCTATTGGACCTTACTCTTATTCTATGTTAATTAATGTTGACTTATTTTGTTTTCTTATTGTGTCTTTTATTTTTATATTCTTCATTATGTAAAGCACTTTGAGCTACTGTTTGTATGAAAATGTGCTATATAAATAAAAGTTGTTGTTATGACGAGTAAGCTTAATTAATTGCTAACCCTAAATATTCCCAGTATGAGTAAACGTGTGGACTGTCAGTCCGTCCACTGTTTGCTCCTGGTTGGTGAATGAGCCTACTAAGATAGGTCTGGCCCACTATGAACCCAAACTAAAATAATACAGTAAATAGAGTCAGGTGGGCTAGCCTTCTTTTGGACCTCCTACATTCTTTATAATCAGAAATAACTAGGACTAGGTACATTTGTTTTATGAAATCTTGAAGTGGTTCATTCCATTAGTTACTATTTATATCAGCCTAAACTTCCTTTTGACCTCACTGAATGTCTCAATGCATTGATTCATTGATTGATTTTCTTTAATGCAGTATTGTGGGAGGTCTCTCTATCATCAGTCCTGCTTATGGTTTTTCAGGAGTGCAGCAGACAAAGCTCTTAGTAGCAACACTGAGCACAAGGCAAAAACTGACTCTGGGCAGGGTGTCAGTCCATGCCAGTTCATACTCTCTCATCAATTAACCTACTGTAAAATATACATTGTTGGGATATAGGAGGAAAGCTGGAGAGCACCCAAGAAAAATCCACACAAGAAGAGGGCAAGACTGAGAGAGAAAACATACAAAATCTGTTCCTGGTTCAAACCAGGAGTCTCAAACTGTGAGGCACTAGTGCTGACAGAAGCTTCCTACTTTGTGTCAAGAGCTTCTAGGATAGGCCGTGCCTTCCCAGTCCCAGTTTGAGAGTGTTATGTCACATAGGTGCAGATCTTTAAAACTGGTCACTCCTTTCACTCACTCACTCCTGGACTCGACAGGAGATGCCTGAGCTGCTCTATTTCTTTGACAGATTTTCAAGGCTGCCACACTAAGGTCGCAATATGGAGACACACTTCCACACAGTTCTTTTCTGAATGGCTCTCAGAATTCTCACAGTACATATTTTAATAATCAGTATCATTCACTTTGAAAATCATTTGAACTGACACCAGAGGTGAACAGATTTCAAAACCTTTCTGTCACATAACCCATCCCTCAGACAAGCTGAATAAAAAAATCTTATCTGCACAACCAGTATAACCTGTAGAGCCGGAGGCAAGCCTCGACGATAAAAGACTTTGATGTTCCCAGCAGGCTGTTCGGTCTCCAGTTTCAGGCTGAGTGATATGGTAGGCAAACATGGCTCACAAAAGGAAATGATTCAGCAGTACACACAAAGCTTGGAATTCCACACAGGGTGTGTGACCTTGTTTCATACTTCCTACACATATTGTGGGGAAATCATCCATCCAACCCGCCATATCCTAACCACAGGGCCACAGGGGTCCGCTGGAGCCAATCCCAGCCAACACAGGGCGCAAGGCAGGAAACAAATCCTGGGCAGGGCGCCAGTCCACTGCAGAGCACCCACCCACACACCAAGTACACACTAGGGACAATTTAGAATAGCCAATGCACCTAACCTGCATGTCTTTGGACTGTGGAAGGAAACCGGACTACCCGGAGGAAACCCACACTGACACGGGGAGGACCCAGGAAGCAAACCTGGGTCTCCTAACTGCGAGGCAGCAGCGCTACCACTGTGCCACTGTGCCGCCCAGGAAATCATAAAATAAATAATAATGCTGTGAAATAGTGAATGTAACCATTCTGTTTTAGGATTTCTCCCAAATTCACAGGAGCTGTTTAAACATTGTCCTGAATTAATCTGACCATAAATACGTTGGGTGTTTTCTGCTTTTTTTTTTATAGAATTTTTTAAATGAGGTTTTCCACATCCCAATAAGGTTCATTTTTGGTTATTTGGTGATTCTAAGGTGGCCCATTGTGAATGTGTACGTGAGTGGGCCCTTTGGTGTCCTGCCCAGGGCTGTCCAATGGCTTTGTGTTGTGAAGCCAGGAGAGGCTTCTGCCACCCACAACCTTGAATTGGACTAAGTAGAAAAATTGAAAAATGTTGTGTTGTGTAATGAACTCAGCTGAGTTAACAATGCTATTAATGCTTCAAGGCTCAGGAGTCTTAGTGGAATAGTCATTATCTACATCCAAACAGTGCATGTTAGGAGGGGCAAACAAGTCCATGGAGGTTATGCTTAGCTTATTTAACACATTAGTGAGGCATCACCTGGAGCCTCCTGTATAAACGTTGTGTATGCACAAAAATGTTGCGTAAGTCTGTTTCCACGTTCAAATCGCGATGTATAAAACCTAAACTTGGAGTAAAGCCACACACATTTCCATGGTAGCTCATACCCTGTCGTACATAAGTTCTGCGCTCGATTTTGCAGACTGGCAGCACCCAGCGTCAAAGCAATGCTACTGTTCCTGTGTGGTTACCCTTTCTTTTTTAGATTCACATCCCTGACGCGGCTTTATAAATATACTGAAACTAACTGCATATTGTTTATTAGTTTAATGCATCTGATTGTAATTAACCAGTAACAATATAATGGTCCACAGAATGGTCAAACTATTCAAAATACCATAACTGCTTTAGCGTTGTTACTCTCACCGCACCTTCTTCTTCTTTTAGCTGCTCCCGTTAGGTGTTGCCACAGCGGATCATCTTTTTCCATATTATTCTCACTGCACCACTCAGAGTATTTATATCACTGTATCTGAGTGTGAATTGCAGCTCAGCAGCTGATCAGAAAGAGAATTATCAGTATACAGCATCAAGCACACGCTGCCTCAGCCATGCTGTCTATTGAACTGCTCTCATACGGCAAATGCTTCAGAGCCTTTCCTGTATGGACCTCGCGGTTCACAAAGTTTCCTCCCAAGAACTCTAAACGCACTCAATCAGTCCATCAAGTGCTCCTTGTAGAACGCTTTTTACTTATAAGTACAATCACCTCACTGTAAACTTGCGATACAGTTATAATATTGCACAACCTGAGCCACTTTATAAAGCACATATTTACATATGATGACTATCATTTTTAAGATGAAATGCAGCAAAATATGTTTATTATATTATACAGATAAAACTTTAACTTCATTTAAATAATCTATATTGTTAATAAATAAACATGTGAGGAGCTGGTGCTCCGTTCATGGATTGTTCCTGCCTCGCGCTGTATATTTGCTGGGGTTGGCGCAACACTGGATGGATAGAATAATTACACACGTACTACAAAGAAATTTCAATGTTCCTTAAAGGTTTTGAAGAATATTTGTTCTAAGCTTACAGATGGCTTAACATCTATTACAGAGCTAATTGTGTGGCGATTGGGTATTTGGAGAAAGAAAATGAAGGACAGGAATTGGAGGTTAGTTGTTTGAAAGAGACAGTGCTGCTGCAATAAATTATTTAATCAAAAGTCGCGCACAGCAAAGCAAGCATCTTGCGTGAGACATGAACAATCACTGCACCAACGTGTTCCCATGTTCAATAACGTGCTTTAACTCCTAGCATCATGAAAATGATATCACGTATACTGTACATCTCAGTATTTTAGTTATTCAGAGAGCTGTAATATCATGAATGTAATGGATTCTGTGTCCAGTTGGAGGAAGAGAGCCGGTTTAAGAAGCAAGTAGTGATTCACACACATAGAGCACATAGAAGATCAAATACAAAACAAAGCATTTAACTTTCTACTTTAGTTACGATGGGATTTGAGAAACAGTAAATTAAACGATTTTAAGATTAAGTTTATGATGTTCTACTTTAATGACAAAATAAACTACGTGATTAAGGTGGAAATTTCTAGATTAAAGTTGACATTTTGTGCTTTTTTCCCCCCACTGTGGGCCTTTTTTTTCTCAGCACCCTAAAAAGCTTTCATATGACACTCAGACGGTGGGCTACAACTCGCCTTTTCACGGCGACTTTGATATCTGACAGCTTCTTTTTTAGAAGACGCACATACTGAGGTCTGTCTTTAAGATTGTCCACAATCCATGCTACCAGGTATGAATCAACTTCCATCTCTGTCAGCTTGTCCCTAAAGAGCAGAGTTTGGATGGTGTTGAAGGCGCTAGGGAAGTTTAGAAACATAATTCTTACAGCACCACTGCCTCTGTCCAAGTGGGAGAGGGATCAGTGTAGCATATAGATGATGGCATCCTCCGCTCCCACTTTCTCCTGGTATGCGAACTGCAGAGGGTTGAGGGCATGGCGGACCTGTGGCCTCAGGTGCTGAAGCAGCAGCCGCTCCATGGTCTTCATCACATGTGACGTCAGAGCGACAGGCCGGAAGTCATTCAGTTCACTAAGATGTGATACCTTTGGGACTGGGGTGATGCAAGATGTTTTCCAAAGCCTTGGGACTCTCCCCTGTTCCAGGCTCAGGTTGAAGATGCGCTGTAGAAGACTCCCCAGCTCAAACGCACAAGCCTTCAGCAGTTGTGGCGATACTCCATCTGGACCCACTGCTTTGCTGACACAAAGTCTCCTCAGCTCTCTGCTTACATGGGCTGCTGTAATTGTGGGTGGGGATGTCTCTCCTATGCTGGTATCAGCAGAAGGATGGGTGGAGGATGCAGTACTCTGAGGTGAGAGTGGGTTAAGGTGGTCAAAACTGTTAAAGAAGTTGTTCATCCGGTTTGTTCTCTCCACGTCTCTCTCGATGGTGGCACCCCGCTTCGAGTTGCAGCCAATGATCTTCATCCCATCCCACACTTCCTTCATGCCGTTATTCTGCAACTTATGCTCCAGTTTTCTCCTGTACTGTTCCTTCGCTGCCCTGAGCTGGACTCGGAGTTCCTTCTGCATGCACTTGAGCTCATGCTGATCACCGCCTTTAAAAGCCCTTTTCTTCTGGTTCAAAAGGCCCTTGATGTCACTTGTAATCCATGGATTGTTGTTAGCATAGCAGGGTACTGTTGTTACTGGAACTACAATGTCCATACAGAAGTTGATGTAATCAGTTGTGCAGTCAACAGCCTCCTCAATGTTCTCACTATGTGACCCCTGCAGGATATCCCAGTCTGTAGTTCCAAAGCAGTCTCTCAGAGCCTGCTCTGCCTCAGGGGATCACTTCCTGAATGAGCATGTGGTTGTAGGTAGCGCCCTCACTCTTGTTTTGTATTGAGGCTGAAGCAGAACCAGGTTATGATCTGCTTTCCCAGAGTGTGTGATTGGGGGATTTCATTTTCTGCTCTTTCTGAATTTGGTGCTTTTTTGTTTGTCTGGCACTTTCCTGTTAATACTGAATGGATGGTACACTTTATCAGATCTTGTCACCTGGAAATGAGGATTAATAAGACTCTGGGTGAGAAATGTCCTCATAGCAACTTAACAATTTTTTTCAAATGTTCAGCTTGCTAAATGCATTTTATCCATCCATCCATCCATCCATTATCCAACCCGCTATATCCTAACTACAGGGTCACAGGGGTCTGCTGGAGCCAAAATAGAAAATCCAAATTGTAACAATCAGTCAATATTTCTTTGATGCAATTACGACTTTGCAGAACAAAAGACTCCATGTTGCAACAGAACAGGCAATTCAATAAAGTCGTGAATTTAAAGGAAATGATGTCACATTAGTGCTTAGTCCAGGATACACTGTGTACTAGCCAGATGGTTAAAATGTATTTAGTCCATAAAGGAGAAGATGAGGCATTCCCAGTTCTCTTATTGTCTTGCCTTTATTTACAGAGGGCACAGCAACCCACTATGGTGCCTCCCAGTAAATGTAAGTCTTTCCAGGTTTTTTTTTTTTTTTGCAGATTTTACTAGAAGCCAAATGTTGATGTAAAAATTTCCACCCAAGCTGTCTGCACCAAAAAGACCTCCAGACATAATTGTCAATGAAGCCCATTCATGAGCTGCAAGCAGCCTTGGGAATGTGGCTGCTGTTACAACTTGAAGGGAGACATAGAGAACGAGAATGTGGCAGAACTTTTGACCTTAGTGCTTAGGATTTTAGGAGGCCAACAGTGTTCCTTTTCTTCCTAATAACCACACACAGCAGTATGCAAATCAAGTAAACTTGTGAAACTGGCTTCTAGACAGATTTTTCAGAAGGTCTGCAGTGATTATCCTAGGTAAGTTTTTGGGATGGGGCAAAATGAAAAGGCCTTCAGATCATTTGTCACTGTTATTTTGAAACCTTACGTTGCAGTGTATGCAATTACTGCAAAAAGCTAGTAAAAGAAATTACTGTGGCTTTCATTTCAAGCTGTGTTGTTTCTTCATATGTGCATTCAAAATTAACAACGCTAAGTTTCTGTACAGAGGAGACACAATGGGTAGTGCAGCTCAGGGGTCCACTGATTGAATCACTGGCCTGTCACAGTCTCCAGTGTTCTACTACATTACAAAGATGTGCATGTTAGTTCATTCACAATTTGGCTGCATACATGAGTTGGGGTGTATGTACGAATGTGCCCAGCACTACTGTAATAGGAGCCAGCCTACGCTACCTGGAACTAGATTAAGGTGCTTTGGTAATACCTGGATGGATGGATGAACAGAGAATTAGCATTGATCTGACACAGCCCCCCAGTACTTGAGCTGGGCCTATTGCCAGGGGCACTTCTAAAATCCATAAGTGTCTAAGATCTGCTCGATTACTCTTCTTTCATTTCCTTGTACCAGATTAAAGACACGTGGCAAGGTTATGAAACAGTCTTACACTAACATTGAGATCAGCAGAATCTGCTGAACTGTTCAAATGACAACTTAAGACGCATCTGTTCAGTGATCAGTGGTTGTTTTTTTATTTGTCATTATGTCAGTCAGTCAGCCATTTTATTTTAATATTTCTATTCTATGTTTTATTGTACAGTACTTTGTGACTTTTGTCAGTGATAGGCATTTTATAAATACATTTTTACTTACTTTACTTACCATGATGCAGTATTGTCACAAATACTCAGATTATATGATTTTGTTTTCAGTATTTTTGCCAATTATTTAATATTGAGATTCAGTTATGCAGTATATTATAATTTATTATTCTCTGTTTTATTCGATTGAAGTTAAAGTTAGGGGAAAATGTGTCAATGTATTACACTAAATAGCAAAAAACCCTTGAATTCTTTAATCCCCCTTAAATCTTCTCTTTTAATTTCCTCTCCTCTCATTTCTATTACATGCCAGTACTTTCAAACCATTAAGACTGTTTCTTTTGAGAGCTGTAGACTCCAGAATTTCATTTCAGCCAGACTCATTTTTAATTGTGAAAGTTAATGTAAAATGTCTAGGCAGTCTCCAGAGTAAGACTGGAAATACTCAGATATGGTATGAAATACACACATGAGTACCTCTGATAACTTTAGCACTTTGTGCAAGGTGAGCACATATGTTTGTATGCTTACGTGCTGTCAGCCTAAAATTGACGTTAGAATCCTGATAGTTGTATTGTGTATTCATGATTTACTGTAATGAAATAAATATTACAATAATACAATACAACTTAGTTTTTGTATAGCGTTCTTCACTGAGTGCACAGTGAACCATTTTCAGTTAAAATACAAGTACAGATTATGCTAATTGCTAAATACAGAATTGGTATACATATACAAATACATATACAAATTTGTTAAAACACACAGAGAACAAAGTAGAAACTGATTAAACATAAATAGAAACCAACAATATATGTCCATTAAGTAACTGATGAACTATGGCCAATAACAATAATCTCTAATAACAGTGAAGATTAAAACTGTAAAAGAGAAAGTCAAAAATAAAGTCAAAGTCCAGGAAAACTTGGCCTACTCTCTTTGAGGGCATTCTGTAGTGGAATTTGTGCTGGCTGACCAATCGGATGTGAGAATCTTTCCATCTGATGTTTCAACGCTTCTTTATATGAGATGACGTTTTCATGGGTAGGTGAGAAGTCTGGCAGTAGGGCACTGGCACCAAGTGCCACACCCAGAGAAACAGAATAGAAGAGGGTTAGTAGCAGCTTAAACATATTGAGATATTTATATATCTGTGCAAATTACTAACATGAAATGTGGTATGCACAGATAATCAGCAGCTCTAGTCAGGGTATGCTACATTAAAGTAGTGAGTCTTCAGCTGGGATTTAACAACTGAAAATGAAGGGGCATGTCTTGTAGTAGCAGGCAGATAATTCCACAGCTTCTAAGCCATGGAGTATTCTAATACTCACTGTTACCACTAAACGTCTGACACTAAATCCTCCTCCAAAAGCCTTAGTGTAATTGCTCTCATGACAACCTGTGAATGCTCTGTTAAACATTTTATACCTATTCATTAGTCTTTCACTGTAAACAGATGCTGCTCATGAGGACACCACACAGAGAAGTGGATCCTGATTCATCGTGCTGTGAGCACAGGTATAAAAATCACTCTTCAGAATGTTTCATGTATTTTTATTATTTCAGCCTATGGTAATTGTGATAAGGAAAACCTAACTGAAAAAAAAAAAATATACACACACACACACACACGGAGTGATTGCTTTCTGACATTCCGCCAAGCTAACATGTGGTCTTTTTGGACGACCTCTTGGTGCGCATGCCAGACTTTCACAGAGTCCTCACCAACCTTAGAGAAGTGTTTGCTGCCATCCAGGGGGCTGGACTTAAAATGAACCCAACAAACAGACATCTACTGCAGCGTTTTTGAGTCATGTGGTTAGTGCAACTGGGTTAGCTACTGAACTTGAGAAGAATACTACCGTGTATAGCTTGCCACTCTCCGTAACACATAGCAGTACCATAGGTTCCTGGGTTTGGCATGTTACAATTGGTGTTTTATGAAAGGATTTGTGGACATAGCAGTGATGCTAGACTTACAAATGAAGGCATCGGCGAGTGCTAATGAACACTCATGGCATGCTAATGAAGTGTGCCAATTCAAAGAGGCCCTGATTTAAGTGGATCCCATAAAGCAGTTCATCCTAGACTCCAACATCAGCAACCAGAGCATCAGAGAAATCCTGTCTCAACTGGAAGGCAATACCGAGAGAGTGACATCTACTGTAGCCACTGTAGTCCACTTCCAGAACAGCCACTCCTACAAATGTTGGTGCCTCAGTGCCTCTGTCACCTTCAAGGAGTACACGAACCACCAGATATGGGGGCAATTTGGAGTTTCTAAGACACTGCTGTGGCTGAGACAACAATTTCACTAGAAACGTTGCAAGTAGCATATATAGCTGCTGGTCCACTGCTGTGATGACTTCACTGCTTGCAAGAGTCCCACCCCTCAGCTGCACACCCCTCTTCAGTTGATTCAAGTAGTAGCATCTATGGAGCAAATGGCTGTGGATATCTTCAGCCCCTTTTCAACTACAGATGCTAGGAATCTGTGTGCCTTTGATTGCCATGCATTACTTTACCAAAGTGGCTTATGGTGTATGCAGTCCTTGAACAGAGTGAGATTACCTGCACTAAGAGACTCACTGAAGAAACAGTCTGCTTTTTTGGGGTGCCAGGGGACCTTCACAGTGACTCCCAGTCCAAATTAATAAAGTAGTCATCGGAAAGCTGAACACTCAAAGAGAGGCCTGTGCAATAGCACTGATTCTTGCATCTGCTGGGAACAACAGAAACAAGAACAACATCAGGGCTGATTCAACAAGACGAAGAAGTAGATGTTGGCATTCAGCACCAGCTCTGGGGTAGCTTCTAAAAAAGGGCAAGGCTGCCAGTTACATTGAGTGAGTATCCAAATGTGGCTTCTAAGGACAGCAATCTACCTAAAAGAGCAACAAAATGAGCAACAGTCCACTGGGTCAGTCCAGGCTGCTATGTACAGTAAACCCTGCTTTGTTGCCTAACATTTCAGAGCTGGTTATACTTTATTTTTTATTTTTTTAACAACTGAGACCACTGGAGGCACTCAGCCAATCAGATAATGAGCTTGTGCACCAGCCCTCCCATTCTGAAATTAAAAGACAAGCTTTAAATTTCCAAGTCTGGATAATATGGTACAGGTTTAGCGGAGCCCCAGGCACATTTAAGTTGTTTGTGTCTTGTGGAAAATAATTCCGCTTCAGGAGCATTTGGTCCTTCAAACAGAAGTTCATCTTCAACTTTAGATCTCCTTCGTAGCTCCCTAATACGCAGGGTTAATGTTTCTTTTTTGACTGTAGGACACTTAGCGTTAGCTGGCGTGTGTTCACCATATGGGTCTGGAAGAGAGATGACCTCTGAGCTTTTGTCCTGAATTTTTATCTTGGTGTCCACGGCTACGTCACCAGAAGGGCCATGGCTCTCAAACTCCTTCCTGATATTTCCGAGTGGCTGTTGAGCTTAAGAACCTCCCTAGTGTGGTTTTATTGATCCGTTCCTTTTCTGGTGGAAGAGAACAACTTGCTCTGAGGTATCTGGAGTTCCTCATCTATTCACTTGGGTTTTCTCACCACTCCCAGGATGGATTGCCCATGGAACAAGAGTGAACTTTGAGACAACATTTAGCATTTGCAGTAGGACAAGGTTGAACAGTGTCAGTGGCTGCAGGTTTTTGTTACAATCAAATAAATGAGAAGTCGGTTATTGCTGATTTAACCCTTACTACTTAAGCAACATTTTTCTGCTTCATTTTAGTGGTCTCGCTGTTAGGATTTCTCACCCTTAATTGCTTATTTTAGTCTTAAACAGCTGCATTCACCATTTTGTATGGGTCATTACTAGCAATAACGTGAAAATGACAAAGGAGCTAACAGTTCTTCATCTAGCTTGCTTCTATGTACACCTGTGTGGATTCATCATGAGCTATCAGTTTAATAAAATATTTACAAGGAAACCGGAAACAATCTGCAACATAAGAATGATATGGCATTGCATAATTTAAACACTAACAGGCCGTGAAATTAAATAAAAGGAGTTATTGGCATAGATTTGTTTCTAGTTAACTAACTAGGTTGGAACAAAAACAAGCAGCCCTTTCGGCTCTCCTGGTCCAACGTTACTCACCGCTGCAGTAGGACATACTCACCTTTTTGACCCACCAAATTGTGTCCCTAAAATAATTTTTTGTAACATTTAACTTAGATATTTAAGAGAAGTGCTGAGAAATTATTCTTAAGACTGAGAAAGTAAAAAAAAAAAAAGAAAAAACCTCACCTGACATATGCTTGTGTTGTTCTGTTGCCTATGCAGTGACACATCACAAAATGTCTGCAGCTTCCAGAATGGCGACTTCCTCATGCAACGTACAAGCTGGCTTCTCAAAACATTTTATGGTGTTCACACTTAACCCACATTGCCATCCATGGTAGGCTTCACTACACCTCGCACGAGGTTTTACCACACAGAACCTTTAAATGTTTAAGTATTGTCTGTCACATTACACACAGCATTTGTTTTGTACATATGATAGAAATGTAAGTGTGCAGGGCAGCCTTAATCAATGACATTTACAAATCTCTGGTTCTTTAATTTAAACTTAAAGGTCAGGCATCTAAGAAACAAGCCTGAATTGATTCCGGGGGGCTGCTAATAAATTAAATTTGCTGTTAATTAAGTGCCAAAACCCTCTTCAATGTTTCATCATTAGATGAGAAGCCTTTAGGCAGTTACAAATACTCGGTGGTTTTCTGGTCATTTATCATTTTGTTTTAATGGCCTCGTCCTGGAGAAAAGCATTCCTTTCTCACCTAGCGAGTGTTGTATCTGAGGTTATCAATTTTTATTAATTCACAGTGAAATCATTCCTTAGAAATCATCAGCGTTTTCTATTGGAAAAGGAGTGCTTAATGATTGTATTAAAAATGACTACATAGAATCTCTGTGATATTTGTAGGACTGCCAATGATGTAGCAAGGAGTTATCAAGAAAAAGGGCTCTCAGTTTACCTTCACATTACAAATGATAATCGTGTTGTTACCTCAATGCACCTTTACCTAAGGGCTGTCTGTATGTGTTGTTTGATTAAAAGACTACAGCTAATGTTAAGGTATATTAGGGGTTTTACATTTGTGAAAAGAATTGTCTTTTATAACCTCACATGGAACACAGGGAAATTAAAAAGATCACATCTACAGGGTGGTCCAGATCTAATTATGCAGATCCTGATCGTCTGGATGACTTTGATTTATGTGGGGACGATTCCAGTTCGACACGAAGACGATTCTTCATGTCGTCAGTTCGCACACTTCTCGATGGTCCGGGATTTTTCAGGTGATTTTCTATGTAATAAACTTAATAAGTTATAGCGTAATGAAAATTGCATAATTAGATCTGAAACACTCTATAGTTTTCCTGAATATGTCCTTATTGGAACAGGTATGTCATTGAATATTTTCTCCAGACCGGATTTAATATGTGTTTATATAAAGAAATATTTAGAAAAGGAGACAAATGGAAAACTTCATTTAGTAGATAGATAGATAGATAGATAGAATGATAATAGCTAGATAGAATCCTTATTTGGGGAGTGGATGTAGAAGTGGTCCACTTTAATGACAGGTTGGACTGGTCTTGGAATACAGAGAAACTGCATAAGAAAGGGCAGTGGTAGGAACATCCTTCACATCTTCTATAATTCTGTGCTGGCCATTGTGGTTTTCTATGCTGTGGTGTGCTGGGCTGGTAACATCACTTTAAGAGTAGCCCACTGAATCAACAACCTAATTGACAGGGCAGGCTCAGTTATAGGACACACTCTGGACCCCCTAGAGGTCGTAGCAAAGGAGAGAATGAAAACAAAACTGAGTGTCATTATGAACAATGCTGCACATCCTCTCTCTTACACACTAACACTGAGGACTTTCAGCCAACGAATCACTCAGCAGACGTGTGTAAAGAAACACTACTGGGGTCCTTTATACCAACAGCATTACATCTGCATAACGCCTCACTGTGACATAAACTGCTAAATCAGATGTTTTTCTTTCTTTTTAATTTTCTTCTTCTTTAGTCATTCTGGTGTGTGTGTTCAGACCATAATGTGTGTGTTTTTATCTATCTATCTATGTATGTATTTATTTGTTTAAAGAGATTCTGTTAAAAAACAGTTAAAGTTCTTTCTGTCTATTAGCTGTGCTACCCATCTGAGAGGAGATGAAGTCTCACTAATCAACGTAGGCCTCAGTGTTAACGTTTGTAGTGCACCATGCAATGCAAAATTCTCTATTATATGCCATTTGGTATGGGATTTGAAAAAGCGGTGTTAATGTTTGTGATGCACCATCTGTTTTAATGACAGAGACATAGCAGGTGGATGGACACATAGATAGACAGATCCATATTAGTTAAAGGATAAATGTCTATCTATCTATCTATCTATCTATCTATCTATCTATCTATCTATCTATCTATCTATCTATCTATCTATCTATCTATCTATCTATCTATCTATCTATCTATTTTTCTGTCTTTTATGCCTTATACAGTTATTTTTTACCTTTGCAGCTTCTTTTTCAACTCCTTACTAACCCACTTAGTTTCTTACTAATTCAGAATTTTGGGATGAGCCTGAACCTGTACTGCATTATTTGGCTTTGAGGGCTAAATAAGTAAATAATGCTATTATATTTTAACAAACAATAACCCCATCTCAAATACACACCAGAATGGCTAAAAGTAAAAGTACTGCAACAGGTCATTAAGAATACAAAACATAATCCTGAACGCTCCCCAGGCAGGGTGCCAAACTTGCGTGTCCAAGCCTACACTCATTCAGACTGGCCCGTCACCAGGTGGTCTAACAGACGCATCCTTCGGCCCAATTTAGAGCAGACGGTGGTTTAAAGCTGTTCTCCTGGAGCTATAAAGCAGCAGTGCCGAACACTGTACCACTTGAATTAGCCAACATCTCCAAGGTATTTCAGTTATCTGTACTGTAAGTTACATTTTTAGAGCTTTTAGAAGTTTTTCTTTATTAAGTATATTCTGATTTTTTTCTAAAAGTCTTGAACCTCATGTGGTGTAGCAAATGTCGAGGAAGTACCTACTCAATCAAGTTACAATTATCTGAAATGTGACTTTCATGCACTTTGTCATGATTCCCTGTGATATTTAAAAAAATACTTGTCACATATTGAAATAATATTCTGTTTAATATACATAATATACTGTAATGTCATTTTGATTTTTATGGGTGCTGCCATGTTGTTTATAGTTGCTGTGGCTTTCACTAGGCAATGACATTCACTCTGACCTGTGACGTCATGGCAGCCATGATAAAAATGATGGCTAAAGATGCGCAAAAGAAACAAGTTTTGATTTGCAATCAGTTTGACAAAAATGACACTAAAGTTTATTTGCAGGCAATTTCCAAAATGTGAAACTCACAAAAGAGCTTTTAAAGGTCTGAGAGTTTTTAAAAATGTGACATGCTGCAGATTTCCCACACCAAGACATACTAAAACCTACCATAGATACACAGCAAAAGTCAGTACGCTGTAAGTCATGGCTGCCAAGGCCCAGCGCCTTTCTCCCACCAGCGACTGCATTATATGTATTTTCCACTAGAGACCTTTATTTAAATACTAAATGGCAGGGAGACACGTGGAATTAATGGACGGAAACATTTCAACACAAGGACTAAATGACTTTCTTTTGTGAATGCCGTGAATTTTGCTTGAGGCAAACTGCAAATACAGTTTTGCAAGAATCGTTTAATGGTGGCGTTCTAAATGCTCACAACTGCTCGTGTTCTTCTTTTGTTTCTTGAATTTAGATTTAGAGTTCTGGTTTGACTGAGTAAGGTTTGCATCCCTCTTTTTAGTTCTGGTGTCACAGTATTTTCACCTCCCATTCAGACCTTTTTCCCTGCTCTCTGACCATTCTTCCTGTTTGGACACTTTCAGCTCCTGGTCCATCTGCATTTGGCATTTGTTAGACAAGCCTTTTCTTCTTTAAGCAAGGTTACCATTTTCTATAAAGTAAAATATAGGACATCTTCTGACTTTATGTTCATAAATATACAATATGTGTGAGTGTGTGTGTGTGTTTTTTTAAATATATACATATACTGTATACACCTGCGTGTGAACATATATATTGTGACAGGCGGCCTCAGCCATTACCCGGTGGGGATGCCAGCTGGATGGAAGGACTGGGGGTGAGAGCATCGGCAGACCACTACCTCCCCTGGGATGCTAGAGGGCAGCCCTATTGGGTGGCTGTGGCACCACAGATTCCTGCAGGGCACATTGGGAGTTGGAGTTTGGTACAGCCCTGTTTGGTTCTGAGGGGGCCGCCAAGGGGGAGCTGCAGAGTGGACCCTACAGTGGACTTCCACCACACCTGTGAGTGATTTCAGGTAATGCTGATGAGCCACCTGGAGCACTCCCATGAGTGGAATAAAAAGTGCCGCCTCACTCTATTCAGGGAGGCAGAGTCTGCAGGAGAGGAAAGGAGAGGAGAGAAGGAGAAGGAGACTTTGCTTTGGCCTTGTGGACATTGTGTTCTTGTTGGAAGTGAAGAAACTACTTCCCCACCTGTAAATAAACGTGTGCTGTGTGGAAAAACTTGTGTCCTGTCTGTCTGTGTCAGGATAGGGCAGCTGTATGTGCTCCGTTTGTCCACAATATATATATATATATATATATATATATATATATATATATATATATATATATATATATATATATATACTAGCAAAATACCAGCGCTTCATGGCAAGTACTGCCTTAAAATTTTTATTAAGAAGAAAATTAAACCTTTTTAAACTGAGGGAAAATATACCAATAATTATTTGTTAAGGATCTCTTTGTATACCTCAGTGTCAGTTTGGCCCTCCGGTTGTAACATGACCAAGCTGTGCGCTGAGCTTACTCTTGAGCATGCAACGTACAGTTGGCCATGTGAACAGTAATCTTGTTTCAAATCTCACAGCTTGGATTGCTGCTGTCATAATCGGTTTGAGTTTCATGGTTTGTTTCAATTACGACAGTATTTGTAGGACTTGTGTTGAAGAGACATTCAGCATCTGTCAAGCATTGTAAGAATACAACCAGTTTCATTGATAAAATCACATCCAGCTTTTGAGAGTTTAAACATTCATAAACATCAAAGTGTCCACTACTGAAATCGTCACCTGTGAATCTAAGATGTTTAAGAGGCATTGGCGTTTGTCGAAAGGTGTAAAATATTCAGCCATCAACTCACATGCAGATCCATAGGTGAAGGGCTTAAGCATTTCACTCTTATAGTGCTCCTGTGTAGTATAATTATCTCCTGTACCGTCATCAGTCCACACCTTGAACCTGTCCCAGTCATTCAATACATAAGACACAATGTTTCTCCAGATATCAAGAGTGAGCCTGATATGTCCGTGCAATATGTAACACAGAGAATGGAAAAGATAGGTGCCATCTCCGGGCATGGAAACCACTCAGTAAGTGACAGTTCTTTGATCGATGGTGATCACCTCGATAGACATGTTAATGGGGGTTGAAATAATAAAGGAAATGGGTACCTGAACAACGTAAAGTAAGTCTAAAATACCTAAACAATAACTATAATCGTAATAAATGAACAATAAAACAGTGGAGAAGCCGTGGATTAAATAAAAAGGCTGTAGTTATCAGCAGGGAGACGTGAATCCTGTGGCGAAGCAAGGAAGGGAATGTAGAGACCGGAGCGACGGACGGCCTTATATAGGCAGGCAGCCAACAACGTGGGAGGCGTTGGGATGGGGGACCCAACGCCGCCTCACAGGGTGACCGAGGTGCAGTCTATGGACGTATATATGTACGTAAGTAAGATTCAGTTAGCGTTGGGAACCCGTGTACCAAATTTCTTGAAGATGGGCCCATAAGTAACAAAGACCGTTGAAAAGTTCAATATGGCGGCCGACAGTGGCATCATACCACCGAAATAAGTACCAAATTTCAGCCTTCTACCTACATGGGAAGTTGGAGAATTAATGACGTTGGAAAGTTCAATATGGCGGCCGACAGTGGCGTCATACCATCGAAATAAGTATGTACATCGGTTTCGGTTAGCGCAGGGAAGCCGCCTACCAAATTTCGTGAAGATGGGGCCATAAATAAGAAAGTTCAACATGGCGGACGTTGTCGACTGTTATCGACGTTATGACCCTTACGTGTAGAATTTCGAAATGAAACCTGCTTAACTTTTGTAAGTAAGCTGTAAGGAATGAGCCTGCCAAATTTCAGCCTTCTACATACACGGGAAGTCTATATCTGTACTAATGAAAGGCAAAGCCCTCACTCACTCACTCACTCACTCACTGACTCATAACTAATTCTCCAACTTCCCGTGTAGGTAGAAGGCTGAAATTTGGCAGGCTCATTCCTTACAGCTTACTTACAAAAGTTAAGCAGGTTTCATTTCGAAATTCTACGCCTAACGGTCATAACTGAATCCTACTTACGTACATATACCATACCATACAATACCATTTTATTTGTTGAGAACTTAAAAGCACAGCATTACAACTGACTGAAGCGCCGTACAGTTAAAAAAGAAGCAGGACTAAAAACAAAATATTAAAAACAAACATTAAGAGAGAATTAAAACAGAGATACTAAAAACAGGTCAGAGGACCCAATAAAATAGAGAAATAGGAAGAAGCAAGTGGAAATGAGACAGGTTAAGAATTAAAAGCCAATGTGAAGAAGTGCGTTTTTAGGCGTGATTTGAATGTGGTGACTGAGGCGGCTTGCCTAACCACTAAGGGTAGGGAGTTCCAGAGCCTGGGTGCACAGACAGAAAAAGCCCTTTCACCACGAGCTTTAAAATGTGCCTTGGGAACGGTTAGGAGCAGCGGATCTGCAGATCTAAGAACACGAAGAGGATTGTGACGATGGAGCAAGACACTCAAATAGGCAGGGGCTAGACCGTTTAGTGCCTTATAGGTTAAGAGGAGTATCTTAAAATCGATTCTGAATCTAATCGGCAGCCAGTGTAGGGTTTTTAAAATTGGTGAAATGTGTTGGCTTCTGCTACTTCCAGTTAGAAGCCTTGCAGCCGCATTCTGAGCCAGTTGGAGTCTAGAAAGAATGGCTTTACTGATACCATAAAGGCAAGAATTTGAGTAGTCGAGCCGGGACGTAATGAATGCATGGATTACTGATTCCAGGAGGTGGTTAGACAGAATAGGCTTGAGTTTGGCGATTCGCCTGAGCTGGAAAAAGCAGGATTTTACTGTGCTGTTGACTTGAGCATCCATTTTCAGGACCGTATCCATGTTGATTCCAAGATTGGAGACAGATGAAGTTACTGGAATGGGAAGAGAGTCGAGGCCAAGGGGTGGGGTCCGTTTGCAGTCGGGGCTTAAAACAATGACCTCGGTTTTTGAATCGTTCAGGTGAAGAAAGTTTATAGCCAGCCAGTCCTTAATGTCAGATAGGCAGTCGAGAAGAGGTTTGGTGGAGTCAGTTGGCTTGAGGGAGAAATTAAATTTGGCAGTCGTCAGCATATAGGTGATATGAAATTGCATGTTTTCTAAAAATTGCACCTAAAGGCAGGATATAGATTGAAAAAAGTAGTGGCCCTAAAATGGAACCCTGGGGGACCCCACATGGGAGTGGGACTGGTTCAGATGAAAAATCGTCTAGCATGACTCTAAGAGTTCTGTTGCAGAAATATGACCTGAACCAGTCGAGGGCTAAGCCAGATACACCAGCCCAGGATTCGAGTCGGGATATCAAGATATCGTGATCGATTGTGTTGAAGGTGGCAGATAAGTCGAGAAGAACCATAATCACGTGGAGTCCTGAGTCCAATGCCAAAAGGACGTCATTTAGGACACGTAAATGCGCAGTTTCTGTGTTGTGTTGGGGCCTAAAGCCTGACTGAAAAAGGTCCATTACCTGATGGTCCTGTAGGTGATGAGTTAATTGCTCATAAACTACTTTTTCGAGTACTTTTGACAAGAAAGGTAGTTTAGAGATTGGACGAAGATTAGAGAGAACGGCAGGGTCAAGATCAGGTTTTTTCACGATTGGATGTACAACTACGTGTTTGAAAGCACGAGGAACTATAGCCGAGGATAGACTACTAGTTATAATCTTTAGAACATCGTCTCGAATCACAGGAAACACATCTTTCAGCAGTCTGGATGGCACCACATCGTCCGGAGAGCCCGACGGCTTCATTGAGGCGACGATTTTTTCCAGATGGGGGAGCGAAATGGGTTCAGAGCTGCTGAGGGAGCATATATACGTCCATAGCCTGCAGCTCGGTCGCCGTGTGAGGCAGAGTTGCGTCCCTCATCGTCGTGCCTCCCACGTAATTGGTTGCCTGCCAATATAAGGCTGTCCGTTGCTCCGGTCTCTTCATTCCCTTCCTTGCTTCGCCACTGTATTCATGTCTCTTTGCTGATAACTACTCTCTCTCAAAACCATCAAACGTTACCCCTTACAATCTGTAGATGATAAAGTCAGTTGAACAAACTGGTTTCTTGAGCTAAGCGGCGGCAAGGTGCATTCCAACACGTGGCGAGACGTAGACCAACCCGAACAGAGGCTGGCGAGTGAATGAGGAAGGTCCCGCCCCCCTGCTCTCGCCCACGGCCCCTCTGTTGGATTTGCATAAATACATCGACACGCAGCGATCTATGGTACGTAGCGCGATGAGAGAAGTCGCAAAATGAACCAGAAAGTTCAAGCAAAGTATAGAAAACAACCAGATCTAAATCCGTTAAGTAATTTCTCTCGGGAAAAGCGGACAGACATACAGACATACGCTGGATTTTATACACACACAGTGAATGTTTTATTTATGTTTTTTATTTAAAAAATATATTTTATCACAGTGTCACAAAAAACACAGGTTGGCTGGCATCCCGGAGAGGATCACTGTTCTTTTCCTGGTAATCCCCCCATACTCTGGGGGCAGCATCCCCTCTGGTGTAGTTTGTCCACCTGAATTATCACCTGAAAACCAATAGTACAGAAGCTCTAATCCGCACAATTAAAAAAAAAAAAATGATGGCATAACTCTTACATACTTGAAAATGTCTTGTACAAAATGGGATACCCAAAGTGCACTTCTAACTTTGTCTAACTTTGTCCTGTATGTACGTGATAAAACAAATGTGCATTTATATTTTGTTATTTCTACAGAAACCAATCTTGCTAGTGCTAGCACTTACAAGGCTCAGATGTGTAGGTCGTGCCACGCTAACGCTGGCTCCTAGTTGGTTCATGTGGAGAGAAGCAAATTCTAGCAGGATTGCGCACCGCCGGGGAGGCTGAGGACTGCAGTTGGCATGACCTTTGAAACTGCAAACAAACCTCAAACGCTTGTGTAATGTTATCCTCCAGAATTTCAGTATTTCTCAATGAAAACCCAGACACTTTCATTGTTTATGACTCGTTTATGCTAATTTTACTAGCAAGGAAGAGGACTAGTCCTGGTAAAAGAGGATGTATGGTAACCCCATCTTTAAGACACAATATTTTGATACCAATAAGCTTATCTGTAGCTTAAAAATGTGTGAAATTAATTTTATCGTTCAACTGATTTGAAATGGTAGTCAGAACTAAAAACCAAGAAAAAAATTAAGGGTTGATCAATTGTGCAGATGTTCTTTTTAGGCTGGCACACAGGAGGTTAAAGCGCACACTCTGAAGGAACAAAGTACCTTTTACAGGCCTCTTCTCAATGAAGCACTGCATTGCAACACAACACGGTACTGTCTATTCTGTCCTCTCTCCTTCCAGGTGAGTGTTGTCCTCTCCTCTCCCTCCGCCACCACGCCCTGAGTGTGGCAGAGCTGCTCAACTTGTACAATAACTGCAAGTACTTCCTGGACCAGAGCATTGAGCATAGGAAATCCTTCCAAGTCAGGTGGAAGCCACCCAAAGTAAGGAGCATAAGTACCTACAGCACTCCCTGGCAGCTCCCCCAGAACCAAACAGGGCCGTTCCCAGCATGCCCTGCATGTATAAGTACCATGGGCCAGGGATGCTGCCACCTAGTGTCACAGGGGAGTGAATAATTCCCATATGTCACATCCCTTCCAGTACTGTGGCTTCCCAGCCAGGTAGGTATCCTTGACTGAGCTCTTCTGGTATGTCAGCTCTCTGCTGCGATGTTGGCACCTTCTGCAAATCTCCTTCTTGAGGCAGAAAACAACCTGCCTTCCTTCTTGTCCAGTTATTGGCTTGGACTCCCGGCCAAGTAAGTGACCTTGAACCATTCCAGCTACGATGCCAGCAACCCCATGCTTGCCGTCCTTTACAAGCTCAAAAAAAAAAAAAGACTTTGGCCGTTAGCTGTTAAACAGAGATATTAGTTTGAGGGGTCTGCTTGCTAATTTTGTTACTTTCACAAGTCATAAAAAAAGCCCTTACTTTCAAACTTGACATGAGACCCAGGACAAGCATGCTGATGTGTTTGTGAGGGGTTTACTTCTGTAATTCTCTCAGACACCATTCAGAAATGCTAGAGGTCACATTTTGTTATGATTGTAGTACTTTGATAAATTCATGTTATTTCCTTCTTAAAGTTTACCACCACCTTTCATGTCCTTGCAAAAATGAGAATAGGTGGCTTACTCTCCAGTAAAAAGCGACCTGATTTGTTGTTCTGCTTATGTCTGCGGAGAGCAGGTTTTCTTTCCTGCCTTTACCTGTGGCATTTTTGGCATGAATGCCCAGGAGGGGCCATCTTGGAATGTAAGCATTACCTTACCTAGCTAATACATTTTGCTAATGTCTAGTTTACACATCGCTTGTGTCACCAAAAGTCTGTCAAGCAATGGCATGCTGGAACCTGGTTTGTCTTGATTGGTATCAGATCTTTGCGATACCCTCGTCTGAGCAAAATACGGCAATATAAAATGAAACGGCAAGCAAACTGAGGGCATCCTAAACACCCTTTGTCCAGGAAATCATATTAGCTATGAGCTGTCTAAACTAAAACAGCAACATGGCAAAGGACAAGGACAGAACGCCAGCAGCAGTACCATCTACTGCTGGACAATGTGAGGCCTGTATTCTCCATATCCTAACTCTTTCTGCAACCGGACTTTGTGCTTTCTTTTCTTTAATAATTTATACCATTTGCAATCCCCTTAATCAAGCTTGGGGGTACTGGGGGTGCACAGCACTGGGCATAAAGCAGAGAGCAGTCATGGATGAAGTGCAGGCCCATTCACATCTACTGCCATGAATTAAAGTTGTTATATGAATGGATGCAGTCTGGGCACATTTCTTTTCATTTCTCATTATTGTTGACAAATAATACTGTGATTTTTACATAATCGTAGTGATATTTTTTGTTGTGGTTATTACTGATGGGCATCACCCTTTTTTCACTGCCACAGCCATATTGTTTGGGGTTTTGACACCTGCTGCCAGCCATGTGGTGTGTGAGGTTACCAGTTAGCAGGTACTTAAGATGTCAGCCCAGTAACTTAGCTTAATGTCTTGCATTTAAAACTCGGCAAAACAAATTTGTGACTAGCAATACCAACCGTGAAAGACTAAGCAATAGGATTTAGACATCTTGTTTTGAATTTTGACTTTTAAAGTTGTTTTTTTGGCTATGATAATCAGTACTTTTGGCTTATTCCTGTATTGTGATCTCATGCCAGTCTCTAGAGAACATGTTGCTCTGCTGCAGCTTCTTCTCCAGGTCCATTTCGGTTTTCTTTTTGAGCAGGAGCCTCACAAGTACCACTGTGGAATTACCAATTAACCGAAACTGCATGTGTTGGGGATCTGGAAGGAAAACACAGGTACACACATGGAGAAACTGCACATAGACACGATTTAGGCACAAATGCTGGATCTGCGAAACAAGGATTCCAAATCATCTTTGGTAGACAACACACAAACACACACACACATATATACTTACAGTGCATCCGGAAAGTATTCACAGCACATCACTTTTTCCACATTTTGTTATGTTACAGCCTTATTCCAAAATGGATTAAATTCATTTCTTTCCTCAGAATTCTACACACAACACCCCATGATGACAACATCATGAAAAAGTTTACTTGAGGTTTTTGCAAATGTATTAAAAATAAAAAAAATTAGAAAGCACATGTACATAAGTATTCACAGCCTTTGCCATGAAGCTCATAATTGAGCTCAGGTGCAACCCGTTTCCCCTGATCATCCTTGATGTTTCTGCAGCTTCATTGGAGTCCACCTGTGGCAAATTCAGTTGATTGGACATGATTTGGAAAGGCACACACCTGTCTATATAAGGTCCCACAGTTGGCAGTTCATGTCAGAGCACAAACCAAGCATGAAGTCAAAGGAATTGTCTGTAGACCTCTGAGACAGGATTGTCTCGAGGCACAAGTCTGGAGAAGGTTACAGAAAAATTTCTGCTGCTTTGAAGGTCCCAATGAGCACAGTGGCCTCCATCATCCGTAAGTGAGAAGGAGTTTGAAACCACCAGGACTCTTCCTAGAGCTGGTCGGCCATCTAAAGTGAGCGATTGGGGAAGAAGGGCCTTAGTCAGGGAGGTGACCAAGAAACCCGATGGTCACTCTGTCAGAGCTCCAGAGGTCCTCTGTGGAGATAGGAGAACCTTCTAGAAGGACAACCATCTCTGCAGCAATCCACCAATCAGGCCTGTATGGTTGAGTGGCCAGAGGGAAGCCACTCCTTAGTAAAAGGCACATGGCAGCCCACCTGGAGTTTGTCAAAAGGTACCTGAAGGACCCTCAGACCATGAGAAACAAAATTCTCTGGTCTGATGAGACAAAGATTGAAGTCTTTGGTGTGAATGCCAGGCGTCACGTTTGGAGGAAACCAGGCACCGCTCATCACCAGGCCAATACCATCCCTACAGTGAAGCATGGTGGTGGCAGCATCATGCTGTGGGGATGTTTTTCAGTGGCAGGAACTGGGAGACTAGTCAGGATAAAGGGAAAGATGACTGCAGCAATGTACAGAGACATCCTGGATGAAAACCTGCTCCAGAGCGCTCTTGACGTCAGACTGGGGCGACAGTTCATCTTTCAGCAGGACAACGACCCTAAGAACACAGCCAAGATATCAAAGGAGTGGCTGCAGGACAACTCTGTGAATGTCCTTGAGTGGCCCAGCCAGAGCCCAGACTTGAATCCGGTTGAACATCTCTGGAGAGATCTTAAAATGGCTGTGCACCGACGCTTCACATCCAACCTGATGGAGCTTGAGAGGTGCTGCAAAGAGGAATGGGTGAAACTGGCCAAGGATAGGTGTGCCAAGCTTATGGCATTATATTCAAAAAGACTTGAGGCTGTAATTGCTGCCAAAGGTGCATCAACAAAGTATTGAGCAAAGGCTCTGAATACTTATGTACCTGTGATTTCCCAGTTTTTTTATTTTTAATAAACTTGCAAAAATCTCAAAACTTTTTTCATGTTGTTATTATGGGGTGTTGTGTGTAGAATTCTGAGGAAAAAAATGAATTTAATCCATTTTGGAATAAGGCTGTAACATAACAAAATGTGGAAAAAGTGATGTGCTGTGAATACTTTCTGGATGCAATAAATATTTATATTATATATACACATACATACATATACACACACACTATATAAAGACTATATATCTGCATCTATACCAACCTATCAATGGCTGCAGGCTTTTAGTCCAACCCAAATGCCTCCTGGGAAGTCCTTTATTGCTGGTGAAGCACTTAAAATTAGATTAGAAAGCCTTTATTGCTGTTGTATCAGTACAATGAAATTGTAAAAGCTACACATTTAAACAGTGCAAACATCAAACAAAACAATATAAAAAGTACATATTCTATAGCAAATAAATACCATACTCAAATAAGGGGTGGAAATTATAATCCACTACTCCTCATACATAATGGAAAAAATAACAGTTCTAGAAGTTTTTAGCATTTCAAATTGATGGCCCAAGGATAAACCCTCTCCAAATCGTTTGATCTGCTTTTAATGCTCATCACGTATTGCTCAAGTGAAGTATTCTGCTTCATTGTAGTTGTCTCACTTGTTAAGGTTCCCCACCCTTAATTGCCTATTTCAGTCTTAAACAGCCACCATCACTGTTTCGAATGGCTCCGCACTAGCAATAAGATGCAAATGACAAAGGAGCCAGCAGCTCTCCATCCTGCTTGTTTCAGTTTACACCTGAGTGGATTCATCGAGAATGTTATTTTAAAATGAGTTCATCAAGAACACAGAGACACAGTTGTAAACTTGTTAAGGGTAAATTTTGCTCAGACATTAGTAAGTTTTTCTTTACAAAGAGAACCATAGATACTTGGAATAAGCTACCAAGTAGTGTGGTAGACAGTAAGATTTTTGGGACTTTCAAAACTCGACTCAATGTTATTTTGGAAGAATGAAGTGGATAGGACTGACGAACTTTGTTGGGCTGAATGGTCTGTTCTTGTCTTGATTGTTCTAAAGGTGCTAATCATTAGCTATCTATTGTAATAAAGTATTCATAGAAACAAGAGCAGGACTGAGAATTACTCATTGGTTTTAGACTTCAGGGGCCTCATGCAGAACGCCGTGTGTAGAACTCACAGTATAACATGACGTAAGCACAAAAGCCGAAATGTGCTTACACACAAAAACATCCAGATGCATAAATCTGTGCGTTCTGCAACTTTCACGTTCTTTCGCTCCATAAATCCCTATCAGTGTGAAAAGTAAAACTCGTGCACGTGCCTACTGTCCCACCTCGTCTCCTCCTAGAATTACGCCTCTTTGAATATGCAAATCAATATAAATAGCCCTTAAGCTCAGTGTTCTGTGAAAAGGCAATGGCAAAAGCACAGGGGAAAATATAAGAATTTCAGCGAATACCAAGTGGAGGCAAGGAAAAACGTACTATTTGTTGGTTTAAACAGTGGTATAAACAACAAAAGGAAGCTGATCGACTGACATAGCGTGTCGGATAAACTCGAAAGCTCAAGTTCACAAAGTCGCACAATGCCTGAAATAAAGAAGAAGTTGTCAGATATCAAAGTTGCCGTGAAAAGGCAAGTCGTAGCCTACCGTCTGAGTGTCATATGAAAGTTAGAGTACAGAGGAAAAAAAAAAAAATAGGCACACAATAGGAAAAAAGCACAAAATATTAACTTCAATCTCGAAATTTCCACTTTAATCACATAGTTTATTTTGTCATTAAAGTAGAACATTGTAAACTTCATCTTAAAATCATTTAATTTACTAGTTTCTCAAATCCCATCGTAACTAAAATGCTTTGTTTTGTATTTGATCTTTTGCTCTGTGTGTTTGAATCACTACGTCCTTCCGCTTTCTCTTCCTCCAACTGGACACAGAGTCCATGACATTCGTGATATTACAGCTCTCTGAATAATTAAAATACTGAGATGTATACATGATATCTTTTTCATGATGATAGGAGTTAAAGCATGTTATTAAACAGGGGAACACGGTGCGTGATTGTGTGCGACCTTCAATGAAATTGTGGCAATACTGTCTCTTTCAAAACGTACTAACCTCCAATTCCTGTCCTTACTTTTCTTTCTCCAAATACCAAATCGCCACACAATCAGCTCTGTAATAGACGTTAAGCCATCTGCAAGTTTAGAACGCCGATTCTTCAAAACTTTTAAGGAACATTGAAATATCTTTGTAGTACATGTTTAATTATTCTATCCATCTGTCCTTCCAGTGTCGCATCAGCCCCAGAAAGAATACAGCACAAGGTAGGATCAATCTGTGAACTAGCTAGCGCTGTGGCACCGTGTCCTCACATGTTTAATTATTAACAATATAGATTATTTAAATGAGTTAGTTTATTTAAATTAGTTGAAGTTTTATCTGTATAATAAACATATTTTGCTGCATTTCATCTTTAAAATGATATCGTCATCATATGTAAATACACGCTTTATAAAGTGGCTCAGGTTCTGCAATATTATAACTGCATCCCAAGTTTACAGTGAGGTGATTGTACTTATAAGTAAAAAGCGTTCTACAAGGAGCACTTGATGGACTGACTGAGTGTGTGTATAGGTCTTGGGATGAAACTGTTTGTGAACGCGAGGTCCGAACAGGAAAGGCTCTGAAGCATTGGTTGGATGAGACCAGTTCAAATAGCGAATGGCTGAGGCAGCATGTGCTTGATGCTGTATACCAATAATTCTCTTTCCGATCAGCTGCTGCTGTGATTCACACTCAGATACAGTGATATAAATACTCTGAGTGGTGCAGTGAGAGTAATATGGAAAAAGATGATCCGCTGTGGCAACTCCTAATGGTCGAAGAAGAAGAAGAAGGTGCAGTTAGAGTAACAACGCTAAAGCAGTTATGGTATTTGGAATACTATGGCTATTCCCTGGACCATTATATTGTTACGAGTTAATTACAATCAGATGCATTACACTAATAAACAATATGCGGTTAGTTTCTGTGTATTTATAAAGCCGCGTCATTAAAATAATGAGTAATCACACAAGAACAGTAGCACTGCTTTGACGCTGGGTGCCGCCAGTTTGCAAAACCGAGCGGAGAACTTGCGTACGACAAGGCATGAGGTACCGTGGAAAAGTGCGTGGCTTTACGCCAAGTGTAGGTTTTATACATCGTGATTTGAACGTGGAAAAGTTCTTACGCAACATTTCTGTGCGTACGCACCGTTTATACATGAGGCCCCAGATGATTTGGATGATATCCTTAGAAAGAAAAAACAAATTTCAATGATATAAAAATGATTCGACATTGCAGAGTTAAAACACTAAACAAGCCATGAAATGAAACAAGACCTGTTTTTGGCAAGGACTGTTTGCTACTTAACCAACAGGGTTGAAATCAAAACCTGCAGCCACTGTGACCCTCCACCAGGACCACCTTTGTTCAGCTCTGTGCTAGTGCATCAGTGTGTCCAGCAGGGGGCAGATATGCTCTTTTACAATAGCAGCCATACTACAGAAGATAAAGCCCTACCCAGTTAAGACAAGAAAGAACGAGGGAAAAAAAAAAAAGAAGATACATTTGACTTGCTTTTAAAATTGACTTTCACTCCTATTTATAAACACTTGAAAGAAGCCCATAGGATCATTCAATTGTTTTACGGCTCTTCAAGGAAGTCTTTGATGACTATGTGTCCATCTTTATTGAAGTTGGAGCCATTTTGTTAAGCCAGCCGGAAGGGGAGGTCGTCAGGGTGTAGGTTATGGAGGGTTTAGCTTTGTAAGGCTGTGCCAGCCTTTTAGACCCTTACAACTAATCAGATCGATCAAGTAAGGCCATGCTTTCAGCAGACTACCTTCTTACATCCATTAACTAGCTGCTGACCATTACCTACACACCAAAGGTTATTTATTATAGGTGACGAAAACTAAAATCAAAACTGAAACTATTATAAAAATATTTTTGCAAGCTGAAATAACAAAATCGAAATGAAAACTAAGCAAAACTATTAAAGTAGCTGGAAAGCGCCTTGAGCATGGGAAAGGCTCTATATAAATAAAATGTATTATTATTATTAAAGACTAACTGAAATAAAATAAATTTACAAAAAATAATTTTCGTTTTCATTTTTGAGTGACTATTCTTGCTGTTAGTTTTTAACCCTTAGAACTTTTAACTCTGAAACTGAAAGTCATCTACCACAAGCTGCCTGCACATATTTATCCAGTGAATGGCGCCTTGTGAAGGAGGCCGGGTGTTCACACAGCACTTGCAGTGACAGAGTGAGCTGAATATGCACATAAAGTGTGTGAAATAGAAAGTGATTTACGTGCCACCTTTCTTTGTGCTTTTTGTATATCAACATGTAATTCAAATGCCTTAAATGGGAATGTGCTGGTCAACAAAAACTTTACCATATGGACAGAAAAATCGAGCGAGTAATGTTTCAGTTTACTTCTTAGGTGCCTGCTTTTTGTTGACAGTAATTCACCTGCCACTTCACACACGAAGTATAGAGAGAGTGTAGTAATCATGAAAAAAATTAGACCTCAAGATTTTGATGAAGCTTGATGTTTTAGAAAGCCCCAAGTCCAAAAGTACCATTTTTTGGAATTATGTCTGTGTGTGTAAACACGGTAACTCAAAAATGCAACTAGATAGATGAATGAAATTCGGCATGTGGTTGTTACACCAGAATTGTAGATCTGTATTAACTTTTGGGCCAAATCCATCACCCGGAAGTGGTACTTTACCTGAACACATACTCGATTTTTTTTATTCATGCAGCTGCTGAGTCCTTTTTATTCAACTTTACTTTTATAATAATTGTTCAATTTATTTTTGATTTGATGTTGATGGTTCTTTTAATGTACATAATATAATCATTTTCGTGCGGTTTTCTCCTCAAATATCCATCCCCATACTTGAGTACACAGGTCTAGGGGAGACCAATCCTGATTTTTGAAAATAAAATGGCACTGATTGAGAGACTGACAAGGTGAACATACAAGATCAGCATATTGTTGCTGACCAATCACTTTTGTTTTAAAAATAATCGATTAACAATGAAGCGATATAAACCTTGTAATATTCCCGAGTTGGCAATGTCTCTACTGAAGGTATGTAGGCAAAGAGAGTCTGTCAAGTGGTGAAAAGCTAAACATACTAATGTGTTTTTGTATTTATACCATATTTATTAATTTCTCTTTTTTAGTTAATATTCACAGCTCAAAATACCCGATAGTATGGAAAATAACCCAGTAGCAGAATTATGCTTTAAAATATCTCTTATATTGTTTCTCTCTCTCTCACTCAAATCAGATAGTTGAAATATCATACAGTATATATTGCATGCCAGGGATTGTTCCTGCCTAGCATCTAAACCTGCTTGGGTAGGCTCCAGGTTTCTGTGATCCTGCTCTGGATAAACAGGTTTAGATAATGTATAAATTGTTCTTAATCTCAGATGCTGTCTCTGTCATTTTGCGCCTGTCCATACTCCTATGACCTGCTCTTCCTCTGCTCATTAAGGGTTTACTGTTCTAATACATGAGCTATTCAAGTCTCACTGTCCCTAACCTTCACACTACATGCTTGTTTTTCTTTGTTTCCCTCAATACAGCTAGGTGGGGTCTGCACACTGATTCAAGCCTAAGAGCCCTGTTCTTCCTAAGCCCCTGTGATTTTCATGGTCATACCTGTCACAACACAGTAGAATCTCTTTTATTTTTTTATATCTTTCCAGGCCTGCAGGTGCAACATTCTGTCTATAAATTGTTTGTGTCTGAGATGGAATCAGAGATCAATATGGCTGGTAGAAAATAAAGCCCAGTATTTGAGATTTTTGAATGAAATATTGAAGGCATTCATTATAAGCACATTGTCGTTGGAGCAGGATATGTTGTGTGCTGTAGACATTTAGAGTAAAAAAACCTCACACCTTAAAATTCACCTAAAGCTCTTTACAAATTGGCCCATTCTGGGCAATAAAAGGAAAAGAAAAAAAAAAGTGCCAACAGTCAGCGCAGATTTGTTCAGTACACAGTATTTTAAAAATTATAAAATTGTTCATATTTAGTACCTGGTTTTGATTATGCTTGTTTTTATCAGATAAAAACAAAACCAAATAGTAAGGTGTGTTGTGTAGTGTAGCAAACTTCCACTAACATTAAACTCTTATTATATTCAAACCCGTTAAGTGTTATAGTTCCGTCTTATTGTGACACAAAAACTAAACTCCATACTTGCTCTTTAATGATGCCATAATTACTAAAACAAAAAGTGAAACTAATAGATACAAAAATAAAATAGAAGTGTTTTTGTAAAATAAAAACTAAATTAAAACTAAAATACACGATGAAGGAAAACTAAAAACTAAACTTCATTTCCAAGTAAGGTCAGAAAAAATATAGAAATAAAAACGAATATTAAAAGGCAAAACTATAATAACCTTGGTACACACAGCTAATACTTGTGCTGCTAACCAATAGTACATCTGGTTTTCAATACCACACCTTGTAAAGCTCCTGCATCTCTAATACTCAAATTGAGAGCACTACCAGGAACAGTCCTGTGCTTGTGGCCTCAGTTAGCAAGTCTTATTTATGGATTAGACTACCATACATTGCTCAAATGTAATTTAGAAACACCACATCCGCACATTAAAAGCAGGCAGGCTTACAGACTGCAGTGTGGCATTGCTCGCTGGGTACAGTCAGTCTGCCCCACACCCTGTCACTCCTTGAATGTACCAATGCACTTGGGTGTGAGCGGCTCCATCCAGCACCGCCTGACACTACAGCTACTGTACAAAGCGAAAGATAAGCCTCATTGCTACTCACTCTAGAAAATGTTTGCATGAGGACAAGAAAGGATTTCAGGCATTTGGGGAGGCTTGTTATTCCTGCCAAGCCAGTAAGTCCTTTCTGCAATTGATAGTTAAAATTATTTGCAATTAGTGTTGTTATTTACGGTGCCATGTTATGCAAGCCTTCCGCCATCAACTCAGAGCGTTTAAGGTTGTGAAAATATCTGAAAAAGAAGACACAGCTTGCCTTGAGGGACAGAGTATATTTGATGGTGTACATCTTTCCTTTGTTGTGCTAACAGCAGATGTGCTCAAGACCAGGAAATATTTTATTTTCTGTAAATAGCTGAAATGGGAGTGTAAAGTGATGACATTCATTTACCGTCTAAATTTTACACAGTTCAAACTCAAAGGCGCACAGCATGAGGAGCAGCTTATCGATTGGTTACCAAAGCTTTGTAATCCAGTGGCAGCATATACACCATAATTGTAAAAAAATAACCATACGTATCCTTTAACAAAGGAATCAAAATAAAGCAAAGCTTTTTCTTGAGCAATATTTGGCTCTGAATTAAGATGTTGGGATGAAACAAAAATTCCAAGTCCCTGATTCAGAGTCACCAATTCAAAGAAGATGTAGGAGAAACCCCCAACAGACATAGGGTGAACATGCCATCTGCACACCCACATCTGGCTGGGTGGCACAGTGGTTAGTACCACCATTTCACAGCTCCAATAAGACAGGCTGGGCTATGATGTGTATTTAAATTATGGAGGGTATAACCTGGGCAAACAAAACCACTTTTGTCCCCCAAATCATAGATCTTCCCCAACCAGTCCTAAAAGAGAGAGATGTTGGGGCCACGCACTGATACAGCACATTGCTGAACCCAAGACGAAGCACCTCTGGATCCCAAATTAGGACCCGAGCACAGCCTTGCAACGGGTGAACACTCCCAGATATTCTGCCCATGCATTGGCGATTGCATAATTTGGATTTTGGTTTGTGCCTCCTTATGGTAAGTTAGGGAGTTCTGCATGGCAAGCTTTTATGAGTGAATTATGTTGATTATAATGACCCCCAACTTCCTGTAGTGCAGAATTTCAGTCAGCAAAGCCATCACTGGATACCTTGGGAGATTTCTTAGAATCTCAGCACAGGGCTTGGACCCAGCATAAAAACAAAGAATCAGTAATGGATTCCACCCACTGAATCAAATTACAGGGAGTATAGGTCCACCGACTAATCGCTCGTCCCCCTTTTTTAAACCGAAAGACGCCCGTGCGTCCAGTGACATACGTTTTCTTTTGCAGTCCAGAAATAAGCCAAATGAATGCATCAGGCTGTGCCTTCCAGAACACAACATTTACTTATATAGCACATTCTGATACAAACAGTGCAGCTCAGCCTGCTTTACAAGATGGGAAACGTTTATAAAAAAATAAGATTAGGCAATATTAAGTAACAAAGAATAAAGGTCAGGTCAGATGGCAAGGAGGAATGGAAATAAGAAAATTTCTAGATGGACTGGGGAAAAAACCAAAACATTGTGCAGGGGTTCCAAGGCTCTTGTCTTGCCACTCTTGTGCCCTTTGATAAGCTCTAACTCACCATAAAAAGTGGGTGGATGGATGGCCCTCTCTCTTTCTTAAACATACTTCTGTTAATCCTGTAAAAATCTTAGCCAGTGCTGTGCAGCACAGGGGCTACAATACTGGAACTTAAAACACCAGCTTACTGGTTTAGTTCCGACAGCCAACTCGCGGTGTCACTTAACAGAACTTGTGCCACACCACCTTAGGATGGTGGTAGCTATAGAACGGTGATAGATCAGGGTTGCTTGTTTAAACAAAAGAAAATCTGTACCCACTGCAGACTGCACTTACCCATTAAGTATTTGCTCACATTGCATCACTGGCACCCTGGCAATTGTTCATCCTTGGTCAGCTGTGGCATGCATACCTGAAGCTGAACTTTCACCCTTTCCAGGGCTGGCTCCAGAGATATGAAGTCACTGCGGCCTACTAAGAAAAAGGTTATTAGATCTCAAAAAAGCAGAAACAAAAACAAAAAAGATCAAACGCCAAGATCAACATTTTGAATATCCACTTACATTTAACTTGAGTGGTCCAGACGTGGATTGTTCATTAACAGCCTTTTAGGAATGAAAACATGCAAATGTGTAGCCTTTTTCTTTCAATAATTGACTCTCAAACTGAATTAGTAAATCCAAAGCAGAGAGGCTGAATGCCGACTTTAAACCTCATAGAAATGGCAAGTCTGAGGGTATGAAACAAGCCAGGCTCTCTCAAGAGAGAAAAAAAAAAATCTACAAATGATATCAGGCTAAAATTGTGTGCCCCCAAATGCCACCACAGCACTGCTAAAGACTCTATAACAGCTGCATGGGTAGCTCATGTAGTGTACAAAGACACCGAATGTCACCAGTACACAAAGATTCAACTCACACTTTAACAGATTCTCCAATGCTCAGAAATTCAATGAATTCAGCCAGTCCCATAATGTAGAAAAAGTGACACATAAAGACAACTCAAATTTATTTTGTAAGAAAATGCTGATTTTTGTGAAGAATTCTGAATTTACATGCATAGAGCAGAAAAAAAATACAATTTAAATGAAGGGTGAATAATCCTCTATTTAAAAAAAAAAAAAAAATCTAATTTGATTTAAACAAAGTTCATTTCACATACAGTACTTCACCCCAATCCAATTTTTGTTCTCATCATTGACCCCGGGCCCAAACAGCGTGTGTACCAGCAAATGAATGAACAGCTTCGTGTCAGCCAGCACTTGAGAGGCAGGATGTAAACTGGCAACACCAGGACCCATCGCTCCACGACTTTAAGTGTGTTCATTCAAATGCCAGACAACATCCATAAAAAAGGCAGGCATGCAGATACCTGAAGGGAGACTGGGCTTCAATTTCATTCAATAATTTGGTTTGTTCTAACTAGAACAAGTTTGTGGTAAGCAAGTCAATGAAGTAAAAAGATCATACAAGTGATCAAGACACACATATGAACAACTGTAGCTGTTCTGCTCAATGATAAAATGATATATATTTTATTTTATTAAAGCTCGAGCTTATCCTTACACTGTGCTGGCAGCAAAACTCAGCTAAAGAGTGTATGTGTTTCGGCAGATTTAACTTTCACAGGATGAAGTCAGATCATGTAACAAGATCCAGTTAGTACAAGGAAAAACTTAAGATCTATTAATTACAAAGATCAATTGCATTTGAATTTTTTTCTAGATAACACTAAAGCAGCAATTCAAATACACTTGCATGTATATAGGCATAAACGATACAATATATATATATATATATATATATATATATATATATATAGATTTGGGTCTTCCCAGAATTTATAAATGTCACAGTCTTTCTACATTGGTGGAAGTACCTTATTGTCATTGCACCTTCATTTTTATTTTTTTTTTTTTTAATTATTCCCAGCATGTGATAAAGAGTACAAAGAAATAAAGCAGTAATTGCCACTGTATAACTTTTTTTTTTCAAAAAAGTGGCTGATGCATACAGTATAATGTTAACAGTAAATTTCAAAAATTAAATAATTAACTACACAATTGTAAGATGTTTGTTGTGCAAAATATATAATTATATGCATAGGCCTTCAAATAAACAAACATTCTTGCCTTAGCTCTTCTGACTGGAGACCCCTAAATTTCATGCTACAAAGTTCACAACAGCTTGAACACCAATGGCATTTGTCAAGAAACGCGCTAGGAGAAAACCTACAGCGTCTAGCTTTCCGGGGAAAATTTAGAGTTGTGCAACAGGTCCATTTATTGGTTAAAATCCAAAATGTCACCATGAAGCATGTCATGAAGAGCTCCTCACAAGTCCAAGTTTCCTCAAAGCTTCTTTTCTGGACTCTTCAGAGTCTCGGCCAGAAAACTGAACTGTAACTCCCAAAGGACGAAAACCAGATGGTCTAGAAGAAGATGATCTTCTTACCTCTGATGATGGGGTGTCTACTTTTCTTTCATGAAAACTTCTGCTTGCAAAAGAACGTTTATTCACATTTTCTGGTGAGCTACCAACTGGCTTAAACGAGGCCGATTTCAACCCACGATTACCTGATGTTGTTTTGGGTTCAGTTTCTCTGTGTGGATATGCATCAGTCACATTTTCATTTGTACTTATATCTATTTGAGAAGATGAAACTTTGGATATATGTTCAGACTCTATGAGACAATCCTCTGGCCTACTTAAGTTAGGAGTTGAACCTTTGAAGGAGATATTTCTTCTTAGAATATTCTCTAGACTCTCATCCGCATCTAATGGAGCAAACAATGTATCATGAAGGTTGGCAAGTACTTGGGCTCTACGTTCTGGCACATTTACCGCAGCTCTTGCTATTGTGTCAATGACTTTTTTTGGACATGCATTGAGATTAATGTTGCCAGGTAACTTCAGCAATTTCTGATCAGGATTGTCAGAATGTTTCCCAGAAGGGAAGAGAAACTTATTATCTAAACTCCTCTTTCTTTCATCAAACTTTGAGCTTGAAGGCAACTCCCTATTGACAGACCTCGTGCGGGCAATCTTCTGGGCCACAATGACAGGGGTTGGCACTGAACCTATAGGATGGAAGTTACTAAAGGAATTCTGCCTCTGGACCTTCTGGACATCATCGTCTTCTTCTGGATGTGGAGAAGGAAGAGGGGAGCAAGAAGAGGAAGACAAGGTCTTTGTCATAGGTGGTTTCACGTTGATCTCTTCTACCCAGCTGGAGCCAGTATCATCTGTTTTGTAAGTAAAAGAAACATGAATGATCATAAAATAAAAATATATCCAGACTAACTAAAAACCATTTCCTCTAAACTTAATCCGTTAGAAACATATATACTTAGAAAATACAATTAATGCTTAATATTTGTACAAAATCCTCAATGGAAAAAAACAAACACTGATAGTGAAGTCCATTTTTTTTTAATGAAGGGTCACCATAATATTCTTATCCCTACTTAATTCAATTCAAGGTTGAGAAGGCTAAAGCCTCTCCTGGTAGCTTTGGAGGCAAGACAAGGACTGCCTCTGAAGCTCCAGTGCATTGCAATGTCCACTCCTCTCCCACACATACATAGAGAGCCAGGTTAGAACATACATATGAGGATGACATACAAACTCTGGAAGCTAGGCAGCAGCACTAACCACTGTGACACTGATCTGCCCTTATTAACAGTCAGTGGTAGTCAAACTATAAGGGATTTGAACCATATAGCAGCAAGGATACAGGTCAATACAAACACTTTAATGATCTTACTTTAATATTATAATCATTGCAATAATAAAAATGCACAAAAAGGAAGAAATTGAATTTTTAAAGCTAAGCTAGAACAGGTCAATCCTATCATTTAAGAAGTTTAAAAAAAAAAAAAAATGTTCAGAGTTGTGTGCAATACCTTTGGGAAAGGTTGGAGAATTGCTTACAAAAGGTTTACTTTCCAAATTGATTTGGTTTTTTTGTACCAGGTCTATGATGTCTTCTTGCTCTTCAATACTCTGTGTGTGAGGAAGTCTAGCAGTATCAACTTCATCAAGAGAGATAGTAGATAGCTGGACAATCTCAGCTTCATCATCATGATCAAAAGAATCGATGGTGGTCTCAAAAAACATCAGACATTCTTTTTCTTCATGCGACAGAAACTGAAAGCTGTTGTCATCATCATGATCCTGGAAGCGGTACAGAGGGAAAAGAAAATCCAGTTATATTTCACAGTGGGTGCGGCAACGTGCTGTAATCAGCGCATGCTCCCAACCTCCTCCTCCTCACAGAAGAGAAAAAGAACTTAATGAACTGGACAATGAAGAATTAAATCTGTAACAGTCTTTACAGCACAACGGTATTTTCAGTCAAGTGACCACAGGTCACTAGTCCAGATCAACAGGATGCTACAACACAGCAGGTCCCTTCCAATAGTACTACATCTGAACTCCAGGCCTGCATCAAAGTACTGAAAGATACTAATGCAAATAATATGATACAGTCGGGGTGACAATGCTGATTATTTTAAATTCTAAGGGGCATTTATAGCAGTCCAAGCCCTGAAAAATGGAAATACTTTAATCAATAACAACATAAAAGTGAGCCGCAACTTACAAAAGCTGCTCAAAAGTGGGGCAACCATCCCATGTTTCGACTGGACTTTCCACGAGTATTGTTAAAATGTGCAGATTGTCTTACAACGAGATAAAAGCAGGAATTGAATTCTGGGCCCATTGCTGCAAAGAGTGCTTTAGAAAGGAGATAACAGCTGCTGGTATAGAATGACCCAAAGCACCATGTGCATGAATATTAAGTGAATTCCCACCCAAACCTGGCCCTGGAAAAACAGTGGACACAATTTATATGAAATAAACAACAAAAAACATAATACTAAATGCAGACTTGACAGTGGGTTTCATTCTCAGCAAGTCACGACAACCATTTGGGGAAAAGCAGAGCAAGGCTTTTGAAATGACCAAAGATTTTACAGCAGGTCTAATGACTTTCGGCTCCAAGTAGGGCATTTCCGTTGCTTTGGCCCCGAGGACTGCATCTGATAACTGGTCACACAATGTCCTAAAGGTCTTCTTTTGTCTGCATTGTGACAACAGACAGACAATTGTCTGCTCAACCTGAACCACCCCCTCCTTAAGAATCTGAGGCAGACTTTGAGGGCACATCAAGTTATAGGGCTTTCAACAGCTACTGTAATGAGAAGACAGACACACACATCGGCTCAGCACAAAGGTAAAGGGAAACTATCTGAGCAAGTGGCAAGAAGGAAACTCTGCTCGTTAAAAACAATGCTCCTCAAATACCTTACATTAAACACAGAACACCAGCTCCCTGAAACAGACAAGCAGTCTAAAAAGAATCGAGGCAGGGATAAATGAACAGACATTTAACTAATCACAATTGGGATTTATTTAAACTAGGGCACCACATGAAAGATTAGTTTAATGAAACCTGGAGGTGAGAAAAAAAAAAAACAGTAGTTAGCAGATCCTTTGTCTGGTTTTGGTTTAGTCGTTTGACTCACTGATTTAAAAAAATAAATAAATAAATTTATTTGGTAAAACCTATTTTCCCAATACTGTATCAGGATTGTTTCTAGTTTCTGTTGTACTGGAATTCATGACATCCTCCCACACTGCACCTCCTCCATCAAAAACATAGTGACTAATGGCCTCTGAATTGGCCTTGTATGGCGATGGAGGACCTGAAGTTCTACCATTGGCCAATTCTTTTCTTACACTTATTGCTACTAGAATGAGCTCTGTGACTGACAAGATTGTTAAGAAAATGGATAAAATGTTTTCTAGGGGATCATATATTGCAAATGCTCCTGCCCCATCATTCACAACAACCCACTTACTCTCTAGATATGATACAAACAACAAAATTACACTAAAGAACAGAGACCCCCTTAAAGTATACATTGTTATGAGAATGGTGGCACCGTTGCTAGTGCTACTGTCTAATAGATCCAGTGTCTGTGCCCAGTCAGTGAGCAAACTGCATAGGGCTCTTCCTCCTGTGCCTACATGGGGTTTTAACCAGGCTTTCTTCTTACATCCCAAACAGGTTGGACTAACTGGCGATTCTAAACGGAGTGCGAGTGGCCCATGACTGGCTCTTGACTTGCACCTCACAGCAGCGAGATAGACTCTAGCTCCCATTCCCCTAAACTGTATTATGCAAGTTTGAGAATTACTATTACATTGAAGGAGATACATATTAGGTGCCAACATGTAGGCATTAAGCAGACTTATATGAACGTTTGCTGACACTTCATCAGTTCAGGAGGTAGCTGCCGGGCAGTTGACTTCCCCAGTTCCTCACACTGGATCTGTGAATGGGCAGGTATGGACAGCAGCTGTTCACTTGATTTAAAAGCCGTGTCACAGTGTGTGCACTCTAGGAACAAACCGCTTTATGCGATTTTTAATTACAATGCAAGGAACTTTCTACCCACAATATTTTCTCAAGTGCACAGTTTTGACTGCCACTTTTGCAAATCACTGTAATCCTTCTTTTAAATTTGAGAAGTTCTGAGTAATTTGGTACATTTTTGGACTTGGAACATCCATCAATGACACAGATCTAATACTTCTAGAAATACCACAGTTAGAAAGATAATTGGTATATCCATAAGAATAAAACACCTTTGAAGAAACATTCAAAACTTCAGATTAACTTTAAATCAGATGCAGAGCCACCACCACAATTTCTCTAAAACATGTTTTCTCACCATCATTCTTCAATTTTTGACATTTTTGTCACATAGCCATTACGTTACGTATCCACAGTTGCTACGTTACAGAATATACTGGATTACAAAGTTATCAGGGTATGGTAACTGGGAGAGCATAAGAATGCCTGCTTAATGACTGTGTTCCATAAACTCCAGCATAGTGATACGAGTGTTGCACATACATTCAGCTCAAGCTGGACTGTACCAGATAGGCAAGGAATTCTTACTCGAGACACATCCCAGGAAGAAAAACAGGTGAACATTCTTTTGTGACATTAAGACAACCTTTCAGGGGAATCAGAGTTGGCTGGCTTCCGGTAGTGGTGGCTATATAGCTAGTGCCTCACCATAACTGTGAGAAACTCATTCAGTCCATTGTAGTGAATCCACTAAAGATATGGTGGCATCAGTGTTCTCTCTCAATGACAAGAATGTGTTTAGAGTCAGACTTGCCAGACTGTAAAGCTCCAGCAATAATGAAATTGTCCCAGATAGGAAGGGCTGTCACTCCCAAGTAGGAGCATCTCCATCACCTAGTTGAACTTTTCATTTCTCACTCCAGACACAAAGTCTTGCTATAATGTTAACCATAACAACTGTCTCTTTTGTTGGATTATTTCATATCACCATTATAAGAACAGCTAGCTTGACTTTTTACTCATAATTTTTTTCAGGCAGTTCAGTGATTTAGCAATACTGCCTCAAAGTTCAAATCCCTCTCCAGTTACGGTGTACAGTGTTATGAAATGGCACTAAATGGGTCCATCTACTGCTCTGAGCAGGGGATATCAAACAGTTGTTTTGCTTATGGTTTGGTTTACTGTATCCAACCTGAAATTTCCAGGTTCAGACCTTTTGGTATGTTACTGTAGTTAGCATGTAGCCAACTTTGTCCTGTGTGTAGGGTGCAAATACACAGACCCACATCCCACCCTGCCACTAATGTCAGACAGTTGTCCAATCGGTCTGTGCTACATGTTTTTTTGCCAGTGAGAGGACTGCTGGTTTATATATGCATTCCATCTTGTTTTCGTAGCACTGTTATGAAAGCCTCTCATTATTTACATAAAAAAAGAACTTTATCACCAAGACTATAAATTCTATTGGACGGCTTCATTACCTCTTATTCATGCTGAAAGCAGAAATTAATCACCAGAGCTGTGACACCAGAGACAAAGGAGAACTCTACAAGTGCCACCATCATGCAATTCTTTTGACATCACTCAGGGGATTAGAAATTGGGACTTTAAAGATTGGCAAGTGCTCAAGAAAATAAATAAATTAATAAATAGAACAGAATAGGAGTCAAAACCAGGTGGCTGGCATCAGCAGAAATGGAGAAGGCTTGAACAAGCCGCATTCTAACTCTGCCACCCAGCCAGCTCAGCTTCCCTGCACGCTCAGGGCTATTAAACAGTTCTCTTTTCATGGGCTAATAATTAGCTTCATGGGAGTGTCACTGGTAAAATGTGGAGAGAAGAAGAGGGGAAGAGACGGCATACACACTCAAAGCAGGCTCAGGATGAACCGGGTTGAGAGAGGCACAAGTCCAGTGTACAGTCCAGTATTCCCTTAAGTTGGCTTTCAGTGTTCCCCACTGAGGTATTCTCTACATTTGGTGATATTCCTTTCAAGATTATTTAATGTTTTAATTAATAAAAATGTCCACCAATGACATGTTTGCTACAGTCTATTTTCATTGAAGATTTTCTGACTTGCAAGAATTTTCTGTCACTCATCTCTAGGAGAGTGGATTCAAATATCAGCCTAGCCACCATTTGTGTGAAGTGATGCAAATGTTTCCTTATCAATGTGGATGTTCTTCAGTTTTCATCCCTATTTATTACAGGTCTGTAATTGGTTAATGTACAACTCTAAACTGTCTATTCATGAAGGAGCTGAAGTGTGCGTGTGAGAGAAAAAAAAAAAAGGGTGCTCTGCAATGGACCGGCATGTGATCCAAAAATCTGCCTTGTCCGATATTGTCAAGAGCCTGTCCTGACATTTGACCTTTAACTGAATTTAGTAGGTTTAAAAATGGATGACTGTTCGGTCTCTTTACAATGGGACAGTTCTTCACCAAAACTGCAAATCTGTAAACAAGTGCTGCACATGCTAACTGGGTATATTACATGCTCCTTTATCAAGGTGTCAAACCAAAAAAGTACAAAATCAGTTAGCTCTTCGTTGCATCTGGTTAGAGGGTGAAAATGAAACACTTGTCAAAATGATTTTGCAATTGAAAAAAACAGCATTTGGGTCAGTACTTTCTTCTTAAAAGTAACATGAGAATGTTGGGAGGTGTCTTTAAACTTAAAAATGCCCCTTAAAAAGACGTCAGATCCACATGCTGAATTTGACCAGAGTACCCCAGTTTTCGCATTCATCTCAAAGGCTTATAAATTGACCTTCTTGCTCTAAAGAAGTATTAATGTATATGATAGTGCCTGAAAATAGACTGACAGAGTTAGTTTCTACCATGTGATTCATGTCACCATTAAAATCATTGGCAGATTGAAGGACTGACAACACATCAGCCCTTTCTGAGCATCAGAGATGATAGAGAGGAAAAAAAATGAACACACACACACACCCAGAGAGTCAGCTAAAGTGAGAGTAGGTGCTTAAAGACCCTACTTAGCTATCAAATAACCAATCTGGTCAATTGCGCTTCACACAAAAAATAACATTCACAAAATTATTCCATTGTAATATAATTGATTTAGAAAGTAAAATAATTCTTAGATAGACAGATTTATGTAAAAGTATCTTTAAAAGATCACACAGAATCATTACAAAATGCATCCTAGCTGGCCCTGCAGAACACAAAAAAAAGCCAATACCAGCAAGATAATATATACCTTATAATAAAAGGATAGGTGTCTATTTGCTATGTCCCTGTCATTCCAAAAAGAATAGTGCATCACAAACATTTTTAGTAATAAAATACACTGCATTTGTCATTCAAACAGATGGTGCATCACAAACATTAACACTGCTTTTATGAATCCCACACCGAATGACATAACAGAGACATGCATTGCATTACTTAAATTAGGTAGCACAGCTAGTATCAACATAAAGAAATGACAAAAAGAAGAGAGATACTAAAAATGGTTGCTAACACTCACAGTCACCTCGAAATCCTTCACTCCAGTCACTCGCATGATCTTAATGTTGCAAAATGGAATGCAGCCTAGAAACTGCTATGGTCTACTGACGGCCTTATTATGTCCCTGCTAGAGCTCCTCCTGTAGCATCTGGTAAAGAACTGAAGTGTGTACTTATTTGTAAATCACTTTTTATTAACAATAAAGCTAATCAAGTGTACTCATAGAAATCATGTTCAGCGATTTCTATTTTACGAGACTCCTCTAAATCACTTAAAATAAAACTGACTGATCAATGACACTAATGGAAGATGGAAAGTAATTAACCCCAGAGTGAAGATAGTGAATAAAATAATTGGACACCCCAACAGAAAACAGATTACATGAGAAAGATGGCAGTGTTTACCGTCCTACAAAATCACCTCTTTAAAATAAGCTCAGCCCAGTATTACTTGATGTATCACAGCAAGGCGAACGTCGTCATGTTAAATAAGTTTGGCCGTACACTTTTCAGTTTTAAATACTGGCTTTTGTTTTTGTTGACAGCAAAAACACCAGCAGCCTATCAGTTAAATATTTCAAACAAATACTGCAGCAATGACCTTGCTCACTAGATTTCAAAAGTCTAATTACTCAGTCCAAAAAAAAAAAAAACCAACAACACACACACACACACACACTACTTTGCTTCATTCTTTAAGGCTGATCAATCCCACTGCATTAGCTTATCATAAGATTCTCTTTGTTCAAAAGAGCCTGCTACTTAAACAGATTTCTCTACAAATCACAATTATAACATTACATAACGTTCTCTAATCCATTATATATTACAGGAATTTATTTTAGGAATTATTATAAATCTAAAAGGCAGTACAAGAAAACTAGGGGCACAGTAGTAAGCAGCCCATGCACAGAGCTGAATAAACTTTCTGTTTCAGTACAACCAGAAATAGAAATTGCAAAGTTTTCCGGATCCACCCTGTTCAGAGAGCAAAACACAGATGTACTTTATTCACATGTCAAACCAGATCCACAAAAAAAAAGTGTGTGCTCAACTTAGACGTGTGTGTTTGTCTAAATGCGCTCATTTTTAAAGAAGGAGAGGGTGTGGCACCATACACATGCCTATTAAAGTTTATTTACCTCCATTGCTAATCTGACAGCATCACCGAACAGTTTTGTGTTCCTGTCTCTTTGATAGATCACAGATAATTATAGGTCTGCTCTACCATGAGGTTTTCTAGACTATTGTCTGAAAATATCTAACAACTGCAGTGACATTATGCTGAAGAAAAAGAGATCTCCAAGATGGGCGACATTAAATGTGCATCTTATTTCCAATTTTTTTTTTTTTTTTTACAGCAGTTCACATTGCTTTTATTAATTTTCACTATTGTCAGTTCCACTTGATAGAATGTACAGTGCAAACAAAACTATCAAGTCCATCAAGCATCTTAAGCCAACTGTCCCTTTTTCGTCAGCATTCACCAATTCTAGTGGGTGGCACAGCAGGTCAAGTGGTTAGGGCTGCTGTTTTATGGATTTACTGCCAGGAGGTCATCAGTGTGTAGTTTACATGTTCTCCCCTTGTTTGTGCAGATTTTTCTCCCTGAAAGACATGCTGATTAGGTTTAACTGTGGATTAAAATGTAGCTCGTTTTTGACCGTGTCTTTGTGTGTGTGGGGGGGGGTCCTGTAATGCACTGGTATGCTGTTTAGGACAGATTCCTTTCTTGAACCCAATGCTGCTATGGTAAATTCCAGGGTTGCTGAATTGGAGTAAGCAGGTTTCATAATTTATGTCCCACCCAAGAAAGTCTGTTAATCAGCGAGACCCTGTGCTAGCAGCAAAGGTTATATGATATAAAGGCTCTTTGCTCCCAATTCAAACCAAGCTGAGATGATTGTAAATATCTCCTAATGAGCATAAAATGAGACAAATCTACTAAAATTCTGATTGATGTGTTTTTTTTTTTTTACGTGTGCGGTTTCCTATGTGTGCTGCCAAATGAGCTCTTATATGGCACTAAACCTTACAAGTTGCGGTCTTTGGATGGGCAGTAGCATGTTGCAAGAGTCAAAATTGCCCACTTTAAAATTGTGAGATCAGTTCATGTAGCTACTACATTAGGGACTTAGAAAGAAGAGAAAATGCACTCTCTTTTTTAGAAAATGCACCCCTCAAAGCCTGTATCTCAATATGAATAGTGCTTTTTGTGCTTACCGCACTACACCATAGCCAGATACTTGAATCAGCGGCCAGAAAAAGTTAAACAACTTTCAAGGTCACTGGGCATTTGCATTCAGAATATTTCTGTATATGCATACATGGGTCAATGTCTCATTTCTTATGTAGTGCTCATATTTTAAATTTCAGTCCAAAAACAAATGCACAAGTCAGCAATGATTGCAATAAACTAATCTGGACATAAAAAAAAACAAACTGAACTTGTCTTCAGTTTTGGCCATTACTGTCTGCCAACCCAAAAGTTCAGCAGAGCTATTATGTTAAAGAAGTGCTACTGCTGCTCAATTAAAACAGCTTTCTAGGAGTTAAGTTAGAATTCTGTGACTAAACAGTTAATGTTTTTTGTCTTCAGTCAAACCTTCCCTAAATCTAAATATCACCTCAGTATAGTACCTGTAACTGCTATTTAAGTTAGTTGTAGAATGTTATTTCACATTAACTTTCTATAGCATACACTGTACTACACTGATTTATAAGAATAGAGTTTTATAATAATAATAATTATAATAAAAAAAAAATCCAATCTATTTTGCAAACACACTTTTGCATAGAGAGTCAAGGACCTTCCGGAACCCTCCATTCCTAGTAGGAACAGATCCTTGATGGAATGCCAAGAACTTAATATGGCACATACCCACACTCGTTGATAACATTCCCAAAGTCATTCCCTCCGGTTCAGGGTCACAGGTGGCTGCATTCTGTCAGTTGGATACAAGGCCGATACCAACGTCTGAATGGTCACCAGTCCACAGCATAGCCCACTATTGCATGCGGCCAAGCAAGCAACTTAACATGCATGTCTTGGGGATGTGGGAGTTAAGTCAGAGTACAGGAAAGAAAAACCCATGCAGGCATGAACACAAAAGGGGAAAAAAAATGAAACAACACAAAAAGCTCTATACATACACATTCATGCCCTAATAAATTGAAATTCAATCTAACATGTTTAGGATGTAGGAAGATACTGAACTACCCACAGAAAGCCCTCTTAAGACAAAGTAAGAATATATGAGCAACACAACAAGGTCTGGAATAAAGCAAAGGACCCCAGGGGGAAGTGCTCACACAATGCCATTGCACCAGAGGAGGAAAGGTTTATTTTTTAAGAGGCAGTCAAGCACAGGAACAATTGAGGAAGGAGTGTAGTACAGGATTCTGGGCCCCATAAAAAAAATAAAAAGCAATGTCTGCGAGCCCCTTCCTCTGGATCCATGTCTATCACATGTCCTTTTCATTTCAAGATTCGAGCCCCCACTGTCACCACCCTAGGTAATCATTACCAAACACACACAAACATATACACTATGATGCCCATGGCTGGTGACTACACTAACACAGGAGTGGTATACAGTCAGGTGCCTTTTCCAAAAGATCAGCCTGTCAACCTACTAAAACCCATTATGATGTCTCACATGAGAAACAAATTGTACAAACCTAGTGTGAAAAATCAGCAATAACTAGCATAACTTACAAAGGCGTCACTCCTTGGCAGCGTATGACCTCCTGGACCTTCATGGTTTCCATTAATTCCAAAAGTCATTTTGTGTTTCGGCGTCATTTGAATTTCCATTGTTGATGAACCGGAGTCAGCGTATTTTGTTGGCATTTTACAGAGTGAGTATGTATTTCTTAAAGTGATCTTTGTTGAAGCTGGCCTAAAGTGCCATTGAATGAAGAAATCTTCACTGTGTGTACATCTAGAAAGATACAGATAATTTGAGTATTAGTCTTTGCCTCCGCTTTTCATACCCACAAAAGAATCAGTTTTATTAAAAATTAGCATCGCTGTGAAAGGGCCTAGCATGCTACAGCAATTCCTCTGCACATGAAAAGTGTAAAGCCCTTCTGTTCAACCAATTTTATTCATTAGCGCAGAGGCCACCGAATAACGTCACGCTGAAATTCTCGAAGTTCTATTCTGCGTAAAACAAACTATACAACTGTACAAAACTCCACAGCTCAATCACACACAATTAAAATTATACGAAAACAACTCGATCTGCGACTTAAGTAGTCCGCTGGCATGCGCACACAACCATTTTCGTTCGTGTTAACGATATTGTCTCGGCTGCGCACGCGTAACGGATGAGAGAAAACTGCGTTAAAATATTCTATTCCGTTATAGTTTATCATCCAGCTGTATGAATGACTGCATGCCTTGACAGAAAGAAACTAACCGTGTAAGGAAGGCCAGCATGTTACAAGAGTTGCAAAACGGACCAGTAGAAAGAAAGGAAGAAAAAAAAAATCAATCCAAGAAGGTTTTTGGGAATTAGAATAAAAATATTTAGGAGAACACACAGACACTGAAAGCTACTTTGACAGCGATAAAGCCAGGACTTGAACTATGTTTGGTCATCTCTGAGGGAGCTTCTCTTCGAAGAGTACGCAAACCGCACCAGCGAGGAATGACCGTGCTGATCGGTAAAGTGGGAAAGGCGTTCTGCAAGGAAATAAAAGGTAAACGGCATCATATTGAATGAGGGGGGGTGAACGCTAGTGTCTCTCTAGGTGGTCGGTGATCGTTTCAGTAAGCCTGTGAGGTGCACGTGGCCTCGTGTTTATTGGCTTTTATTATAAATAAACGCACCCGTTATTGGCCTTCACTTCCATTCTGTGTGCAGTACAGTACTGTTCGTACTATGATAAACAAACACACTCGATTTTACCAAGAAAAACACTTCTTTACTCTTTTCTTAATACTGGTAGCGTTGTACATTCAAGTAATGCAGACAACCACTACAAACGGCCATATTCAAATTCAGTCTGTCCTCTTTAGCCCCGATACTGACATGTATACACCAGGCAGCATCGGTTAATGGTGGTAGGGAAACTTACCCCCCTCCTGGCTTTAATAAAATATTCCCATTGTTAAAAGCTACAAACCAAAATTAAACACAACTGTTTGAAACAGAAAGTATTCCGACTGGTTATTGTTATATTACACTGAAGTCACTCTTACAACTCCTGAGTGGACTTAACAGAAACCCAACATGAAATCATAATTAACAGTATTAATTTTAGGTGCTGCGCCGTCCGTCACTACTGTATGCTTCAATTTGATTGTGGAATTTACCGGCAAGTACGTTACAAGTATAGACGTAGCAGAGAGTTGGATTCCTTTTCTGGTTAGAAACCTATACCTAAATTAATTTTTATGATAGTTCCGGCTGGTTGATCATAAAAGGAAATACAGCGTACATAATGCATGTGCATTCCCATCCTCCCTTAAAATTACATTTCTGGTTGGCGGCTGCGCCACTGCACGTGAATTACAGGTGCGCATTACCGGAATCTGAGGATTTCCTGATGTCCATTGATTCAAATGGTTAACGGACTTGATTGTCCCCGTAAATAGCAAGAGTTGTAAATCTCCACACGCTCGTACTATGGTAGGGCGCAGGGTTCTATTCTAGAGTCGGTGAAATTCCTTTCCGTTTGTGCGTAAGGTAATTGTAATGTTCCAAAAGTAACTGTTTGGCCACAATTATGTCGGCACTGTTTGATCGATGCTATAAAAATAGTAAAATATATATTCAGAAGATTCAGTTGTGTGACGGCAGCAGCCAGAGGGCTCAGCGACCCTGATCTTTAAAACTAAAGCTGGTACAGAAAATGGATAGATGGCACCGACACATTGCAAAATATGTCTGGTTTTCTACGCCACGTATTTGATAAAATGGATATTTACTCAAACAGTCTGTCCGTTTCCGAACCATTTCCCCAATTCACTGTCAACTATCAAAATGCTGCAATAGTTTTCATTGGCTGGTGTTAGTGATTTTAAATTCCACTATAACAAACAATGCTACAGCCGCCACCTTCCCAAAAAGAAGTTTCATATGATTCAGTTAAACATTTTTCCGTAAATTAAACACAGCACAGCCCAAAACGTAGGGCACCTTCATTCACATTGGCATTTCATCTCGGGGGCGACGCTAGCTTCAGCACTTATTAGGGGTTTACACCCCCACCGCGATAATTCCTTTACCTCACTAGGGGTACACCGTGGAGTTTTTGCACCGTCGACTGGTATGACCAGTACGCTGAACGGATAGGAACGTGGGCTGGGAGAGTTCCGATTGATCAGGCGCTAAAGCCCCGGAAGTCCCAAAGGACGACACTGATTCAGCTTTACAAGTCAACGAGACCTGCGACTCTTACGAGCGGAATACTGAGCATGGGCTTCACCTTGGAGCCGCCAACTCGCCACACTAGCTTAAAATAGTTTTAATTTCAGCGTTTCAGATATTTGATCATAGTCCAGATATAAATCTTATGGCAGAAATTCTATTTTTGTTAACTTAAATGTTTTTTATGCTGAAGGAGATACTAACCAATCGCTGGGCAGAATCACACACACCCCTACAACAGAAAGCAGCAGAGAAGTACGCAAACTGCACTTATTAGACATCCTAGCTAAGGGAGCGAACTGAGGTTCAAGTGCTGTGCTATGGTACTGTGCCTAACGAGCCTGGTTAAGGTAAAGGGCGTTTAAGCGGTGTGGCAAAGAAAATAGTCGAAGACATGGAACCTGGTCTGACCAGTTTAAGGAATTCGTGACATCACACATGTGCATGTTATCAGTATCAAGCAATATTCTAGAATTTTACATTTTCCAGACGTAGTCATAAATAATCCAGCGGCGGCCTTCTCCAGTGTACGTTTCCCTCTTGCGATGGACAAAGCGAGTTGGAGAGCAGACGATTGGGTCATAAACATTATGGGGATAAAAATACCGAGACCATAGCTCAACAGAAATAATGATTTGCTTTCGTCCGCCTGAGTGCGCGTACTGGCAGAGGCACAGCACACAAACCCCGGCACAGAATTTAACAGACTCACCTATACATATGTAAGATTTTGGTGAGGTTTCTTGGAACTGCCGTGCTTCGCAGTTGGCTAATAGTGCCTACTGCCTGCTTTATACATGTGCTTAATTTACTGTCGCCAATTTCTTCAAAAGTGGGAAATAAAAGTTGAGCAGCACATTGCCGGGGGTTTTCGAGTTAAAATGTAAAATGAGATGTCTACATCTAAATCCCTAAATTTGGTGGGTCATCATTACTTTTTAAACTTTGCGATAAATACAGCACTGGACTGTGAGTCCGATGGGACCCCTGGTGTGGGCAAGCGTGACCACACCCGTGGGCGTTTAGGCAAAAAGAACTGGTGGAGCGCATAGCTGCCATTCCGGCCGCTAATTAGTGATATAAACAGGGAAAAGTCGGAGGAAGAGCGAAATCGTCGCGTGCGATCAGAAAACTAAAGTGAAGCGATTAAAATATCCCCCATCTCGTTTAATTTACACTGGAAACTCTGTACCAAGAATAGCCGCAAACGCGAAAATAAGTCAAGTAATGCGTTTCGAAATCCGTTTAGTCACACTCAGGTGGAGGCACTTGATGGACACTGCGCCGACAGCTCCTTTTTCTACATTTTCTCAAGAAGTACTACAGTACTTTGTAAAGCGCCCCAATTCCTCAGTCATACGTCCTGCGGGTTGAAGAAACCTTTCGCCGGCACCATTTGATCTGAATAAACACTTCAATGCGCGAGCTCCTCGAACACGAGACACCCGAGACTACAATCGCTCGTTCCGCGCGGCTCATCTCGCACCTGTTGACGATCGACATCGCACTCCAGTAGCTACGACAGCGGAGACAAACCGCGCCGGGATTGCTCACCTGGAAAGTAGGGCTCTGGTGATGTAGTTTTTAAGGATACGAGAACTCCTCAGTTACCAATCCCCTGCCATTGCAACAGTCCAGGTAACCTACCGAACTCATCAAATATAGCAGCAAACTGACGGGCACTCTCCGTACTGACGCTCCGAGGCTAAACAACCCACTTCTCATTAGCAGCACAGCGACGCGGAAATACGCGGTACCTACCTAACTACCCTCCGCCCCTATGTTTTACCTTCAGTTAAAGGGACAGGTGCCGCCCCCTTGTTTCTGCGATTTTGTCTCAGTTTACACTACGACGAATCTCAGGCGACTTACTTGTACTTGTCAAACACGCCGTGTCAGCCTTTATGCTGGGTTCATAAATGCAGGGAGAGCACAGATGACTACCAGACGCGTTGACATTGCTCGACCAGTCTTGAGATCCCGCTTGCAGGTTAGCAAAATCCACGCCTCGGTCACAGAGAAAACAAGGGAAAGGCGAAATTATGAAACTAGGAGCGAATGTCTGACCCGAAAAAATAAACACAAATGTGTACGGCCGTGTAATTGGCACAAACTGTCGCTATGTAAGTAATGCAGAGTGAATAGAGATGATCGAGAATCATGCTAAAAGTGTGGGTGTCTGTCCTACGAGGACAGAGTAGAAATCGCAACTTCACAGACGCTCCTACCCGCGCCCAAACATCCATCTGATCGGGTCACAAAGTGGACAAATGAAGCGTGATGGTGCATATCATTTTGTGGGAACTCGAGTTTCGCCCGCACATCCTGATTATTAACATGCTAAATCGTTGTCTAGTTTAACGAAGATATCTTGAATACATGTACTGGTATCTGTAATGTATCTCAAGTTATCTTAACCTGACATCCTAGTGGCTTTCAGATACCTGAAATCAGTAGTGTCTGCCTGAACAGCCAGTATGGCACAGCATCACTAGATGGTGTGCAAATTCATGTAATAATTTTTACTGTGTGTGTGTGTGCCCTGTGGTGGGCTGGCACCCTGCCCGGGGTTTGTTCCTGCCTTGCATCCTGTGCTGGCTGGGATTGGCTCCAGTAGACCCCGTGACCCTGTGTTAGGATATAGCCAGTTGGAAAGTGACTGACTGACTTTTCCTTATTTTTAAAATAACAATATAACTTAACGGGAGCTGTTCTGTTAATAATATGCCATAAACAATAATAGCCTTCTATCTGGTCCCTCAAGTAAATTCAGTATTAAACAATGGGCTTCCTTATAGTTCAAAAACTCTTACTTTTTCTTGTAGGAGATGTCCAGCCATCTACTGCACATTGGTGTAAAAGGGAAACAGTTAGCAGACCATCTCAGAGAGCACATTTGAGCCATTCCTGATTCCTCCCTGTGTGGATAGCGCTTTGAGTACTGAGAAAAGTGCTATATAAATGTAATGAAGTATTATAATTATTATTATTAAAATCAAAGAATGTACAAAGCCTATTGTAGAACAGTTTGCATCCATTCATCATTGCCACATTCATCTTTCTTATTGTGTTCTTTCACAGGGCTTCAAAGACACGTCTCAACAAATGAGAAGAAGCTAATCTCATTCTCACACTGTTGTCACATTTTCTTCAGATTTTAATGACTGAATAACTTTTTAATCTCTCCCTTCATCCACTCTAATGACAGCTTTTTCTCACCTACACTCTCCTTTTTTCCTTTCATCTGTCCTGGTTCTATCCCTCTTTTCCCATCTATTTATGTTACCTGCTCTTTCTCTTTGAGTCGCACACTGATTAAGGCTATGCAGCCAAAATGTTGTGTCTTTAACCTCCTTTCATTTTCAGTGTATAAGTAACCTTTAACTTTTTAATTTGCAGAGGCACACTGACACAGCCCTACCCTAACTCTGTTATTGATAAAATGCTTAAAATAACACTTTACTCGGTGCTCAATGTAATGTCTTACCTAGAAAAATACTGCTTCTAGTAGTATGTGAAATTGTCTTTGTGAGGGGTGCATCTCCAACATTAACTTTCCAGGCACAAATTTTAAAGCAGCTACCAAGGAAGCATTACAAGTGTGCCTTCTACTTCATGGAAAAGAAGCCAGCAGTTTCAATGAAGCACAAAATCCTGATGCAGAAAGAACAGGTAGAAAATTGTTTGCCCGCCTCACCCTCACCAGCAAACATCTGGCCGGCCGCATGCTATGCGGCCAGACGGCTCCATTGTGTTACCCTCAAGTCGTGCTGTGTGTGTGGTCTGTGTGTTCTGTCCTTGCCATTGTGGCTTTTCTTTTGTTTTCACCTCTAAGCTGTTTGATTCTAAACTTGAGCCATTGCTGTTTCAGTTTAGGCAGATCCTGGGCTGCGTGTGGTTGGGAGGCTCTTAACCTTTTTTTTTAAAGAGTGTTTATATCTGTGTTGCTCTATTTTCTAATATGATGAAAATATTAGAGGGTATACTAGTGATCTGCTAGGCAAACTAGGCACCCGCTAACTATTGTGTAACTGATTTTTTGTTATATGAATGGTTGGTGAACTTGCACGTCTCATTTCCAGACATTATTAGGAAGGCAAGTTAATGTTAGTGTTCTTGAAGTCTGCACACATATAGTGTAGGTAAATTCTGGTATGGCCACGTCAGTTTTTCATGCCAAAATCCCATTGCTTGTAATGGACTTCAAGATATCTCTAAATAATTTTGAAATATGCATTTTAAAATAAATAATAAAGTTTGAGAAATGACTTCCTATAAAATGGCCATGTTTTCAAAGAGCATTTTTGTCATTGCAAGGTATCCTGAAATGCATTTTAGTTATTTTAAGATATTATTTGAAGGTGTCTTAAAATTTAGCCATGATATCTCAAAATGCATTGAGGCGTCATCACATTGGCTAATGTTCAAGATATTTAAATGTACTTTTAGATATCCCAAATTGGTGTTCTGATATCTTAAAATTGATCTCTTCTCCATTTGATATCTCTTAAAATGTATTTGATGATATCTCATATTTTATTTCAAGATGTCTTAACTACAGTTTGCAAAACCTTTAAAAACACAGGAAGTTATTTAAAGACATCTCAATATCAGATTTCAGATATCTGAAATATAATTATAAGTTCCCAGATATCTCAGATTATCTGCTTAGGTATTTTTAGATATCCATCATGCATTTGAAAATATCTTAAAATTAGCTTCTTCACATTTTGAGATATGTTGAAATAGACAGGAAATCCCAGTGAAAAAAAAATAAAACAGGCAAGTTTACAAGAAGTGACTTTGATAGATCTGAGAAATGAATTTTGGATATCTTAAAGTGCATATGAGGTCTGTGGGAAATCTCTGAAGATTTATTTGGAGTACCGTGGAGTGACATTCTTGTCAGACACAGTTCTTCTGTAACATGTCCAAGACGTTGAATGCACACTCCAAATGGTTCCAGTCTAACCGAGTGTGCTCCAAGTTTGACTGGTGCTCTATCCAGGATTAGTTAGAAGCTTTGTGAGCTAACCATGCATATTTCAAACTTGATGGACGCATGAAATGATTAGATTGAGTATGTTATGGCAAAGTGAAAGGTGCTATCTGGAATCACCTGACTGGTAGTGATGGATGTGCCATGCTGAAAATGTTATATAATAAAATAACTCCTTGCAATTTATTATGAAAATTTTCATTTTTGAAATCCATTCCAACTGCCTTTATTTTTAGATGTCGAAAAACAAACTTCAAAGTTTACAAGTCATGATTTTAAAATCTACGTAGTCCATTGCAGGGCTCACTTACTGTTCACACCCACATTCACATAACTTGCAAGTCTTTTGGGTGGTGTGAGGAAAGCTGGAGTATCTGGAGAAAAGGCCACACAGATATGTGCAGAATGTCGAGACTCCACATAGAATTAAAAGAAAATGAAACAATGATGCATTATTTTAAAACGACTGTAAACAGATCACAAAGATATGCTACTTGAAACCAGTTTTAGGCTGATAAGTGCACATTGGTTAGTACTGCCGCGTAACTTCATTTGCCATCATAAATCCCAAAGATATTCACGGTATGCAGACTGTCCTCTCTAGATTGGCCAGATGTAATTGTGTGAGTGTACCCTGCAACAGACTGGCATCTCGTACAACATTAGCTTCTCTTTAGTGCCAGTTGTATTTGGGATGACATGCCAATCTGAGACTCTGTACGGACAATAGCCGGTTAAAGAATATGAAAGTCCTGACCTGGTGAGCATACAGTACCTTGCAAAAGTTCTCGAACTTTATGAAGTAACAAATTCTATGCTGACATTTTGCTGCCTGTAATAGATTTATTTCAAAGCACTAAAACACAAAAATCATTTTGTTTTTCATTTTAGTTTATCTTTAATGTGACATTGTTTTATGTTGGAAGGAAGGCAACCTGCTGTTTGCCTAAGTTTTTGGCCCCATGGGGTGGAAGCTCCCACATAACAGAGGTGAGTAAAAATTGCCTAATGATCACTGAAGGACGGCTGTGAAAATGAAGACTAAAGGACATTCCGAAAAAGGCAGAGATCAAATAATACAAATGCATTCATTTTTACCAAGTGTTTGGATATCCCAGGTTGGCACCATTGTCTCAGTTATCAAGGAGTGGAAGCTCCCCAGGCATTGCCAACAAAGGTCATCCCTCAACACCCTCTGAGCAAACAAGGAGGACACTTGTGAGAAAAAGTGTCAAGAGAGGTCAGTAATCACTTTCAGGGTGCAGTTGTGGAGACCGACGTGAAGATTAAGGTGCACCAGTCAATCATATGAACAGTCTGCAGAACACTAGCCGGTGGATGAGGGTGACACAAAGGAAGCTGTGACTAAAAAAGAACTACAGAAAAGCCCATGTGGAGTGTGACGCTGCTCTGATGTGAAGGGAGGTTTATAGTCAGCTGAGACCAAGAAAGTGGTTACTGGGTGAACGTCAAAGAGATATGTGTGGTGTATCACTGAGCAGACATGCGCTGAAGTATGGTGGTGGCAACTTTGTGCTGTGGACTGCAGCATCAGCATGGAGTGGGCATCTGATTGAAACAGAAGGAAGAAAGGATGGGGAAAAATAGAAGAAGAGACTACTAGAGAAACTTTAAGCTTGTAAATAAAATGAAGGTTGGACAGAAGTTCATCTTCAGAGTCTAATGATCTCACACACAAGGTCATAGTATCCCTGGGATAGCTCAAGAACAAAAGGTGAAGGTCCTGCAAATGGCCAGTAAAACACCTGAACTCAGTCTGATTGAGAATGTGTTGGTGCTCAAGCATCCTCAGACTGACCTGAACATCCTGGAGCAAACGTGAAGAAAATAACGGACCAGAATCACTTGCACCTAAGTGTGCAATGCTGGCACCATCTCACCCCAAATGCCATTGCGAAAAAACATCAAAGTGTGGGCACAGAATACTCGTACAAACAGCAGGTTTTCTTTGTTTGCTTCTTCTAACGTAAAACAATATTGCATAAAAGACAAAAAAAATAATTTGAGTTTCAGTGGTGTGAAATAAAAATATTACAAAAGCCTAAATTGAAGTGTAATATTTGTTTTTCAGTAGAATTAGAGAGCTGGTTAAAAACTGAAGTACTTTTGCAAGGCACTGTATTTGTACAGCATTACTCAAGCGCACCCACGCACTGTGACTGGAATCCAAAGTCAAAAATAGAGGAGAAGATGACTAGGACACATATATAGTTTTATTTTTAACTTTCAAAGCATCCAGTTTCCTTTAGTTGCTACAGTATTATTTCAAAAAGTATTTTCAACCTCCTCACTGAGACAAATACTTTATAGTTCTACGGTAGGCACACTATTAGTAACGTTCATTCTCATTTTTGCTGGTAGCCAGTAGCAAATTATGCATAAAATGTACATCATTTGTTAATGGCTTTTATTTTGCCTAATGGGTGAAAAAGAGTATTAAAGGGCAATTTGATTAATCATTAATCTTTATGAACCATTATTTTAAATCCTGCCTTTACCGTTTGATTATTCATATACTGTGTTAGTTGTATATAATTGTAATCAATCATTTATTTCTTTCTCACTGTCATGTTCCTGGAATTACTCCAGGATTTTCATAGCCATGTGGGAAGGGTTGTCATCCTTTCGCAAAGGCTCTTCTACAGTGTGTGGCACTGCGACTTTAAAGGGCTGCTCCCTCATCTCTGCTTCTCCTTTATATCCATCTGGGACCTTTTGTCTTTCTTCTGACCTTCTTGAGGTGGACCTTTTCTGTGGAGCAAGTGTATCTTCCAGATGCACATCCTGTCCATTCTTGCAAAGTGACCTGACCTGAACAGGATGTTAGGTGTCTCTCTCTCCCCTCTCTCCCTTTATACATATATATATACATACAGAGTATATATATACTCTGTATATATATATATATATATATATATATATATATATATATATATATATATATATATATATATATACTATATTAATCTTCAAGTGGAAATTCACATACTCCAGCAGCAGCATACTGATAAAAACAATATTAAATTAAAGAGTGATAAAAATGAAGGTATCTTACCTCACCCCGGGTGGAAGAGTCGCATAGTGTGGGAAAGGAACGATCTCCTCAGTCTGTCAGTGGAGCAGGACACTGACAGCAGTCTGTCGCTGAAGCTGCTCCTCTGTCTGGAGATGATACTGTTCAGTGGATGCAGTGGATTCTCCATTATTGACAGGAGCCTGCTCAGTGCCCGGCGCTCTGCCACGGATGTCAAACTGTCCAGCTCCGTGCCTACAATAGAGCCTGCCTTCCTCACCAGTTTGTCCAGGCGTGAGGCGTCCCTCTTCTTTATGCTGCCCCCAGCACACCACCCGTAGAAGAGGCGCGCCACAACCGCCTGATAGAACATCTGCAGCATCTTATTGCAGATGTTGAAGGACGCCAGCCTTCTAAGGAAGTATAGTCGGCTCTGTCCTCTCTTACACAGAGCATCAGTATTGGCAGTCCAGTCCAATTTATCATCCAGCTGCACTCCCAGGTATTTATAGGTCTGCACCCTCTGCACACAGTCACCTCTGATGATCACGGGGTCCATGAGGGGCCTGGTCCTCCTAAAATCCACCACCAGCTCCTTGGTGTTCATTTGTAGGTGGTTTGAGTCACACCATTTAACAAAGTCCTTGATTAGTTTCCTATACTCCTCCTTCTGCCCACTCCTGATGCAGCCCACAATAGCAGTGTCATCAGCAAACTTTTGCATGTGGCAAAATATACTGTATATATCTTATAAATAAACGTCTACGCATGGAACTGTGTGTGTCTGTCCGGCCTGGAAGTGAGAGGTGGAGTTGGGGTAAGGGCTCCACCTCCAAGGAAACAGAAAACTAAACGTCTACGCATGGAAGTGTGTGTGTCTGTTTGTCCGGCATGGAAGTGCGAGGCTACTACAGCATGAAGCTCAGAGAGCCGGCAAGGCGGCCCCAAGTTAATGAGTCGGAAAAAGAAAGTGATTCTGTTGCCAAAGTAAAACTGTTGAGAAAAGAGAGAAACACTAACGCAAGCGAGACGAGCACATTGGCAAAACAGTATCCCTTTTACCTTTCCTCCTGCCGCTAATACACAAGTGAGGTAAGCACATCAGCAAAATGAAACCTAGGAGAGAAATGAGTAGCTCCTTTCAATTACCTGACATGTCTACATTTCAATTTTTTTTTTCCAATTAATAGTTTCTAGGACCCTGGGCTTTTTACAGCATGGGCTTACACAGCTAGGGGGAGGGATAGTCAAAAAGTAAAGGCAACTTACCCGTTAATATCTGTAACTATGAACAGATAGATACACATAACAATTCCATCACTTCTCCACGTGGTCTCCCTACAGGTTGATACACTTCTTGTATCATTCCACTACCTTCTTAATTCCTTTGCAGAAAAAGCTTTTTGGCTGCTCCCAAATCCATGTCTGCACCGGGTCTCCATCTCCATGCACTGTTGCTTGAGCAGATCAGTAAGCTGTTTGGGCACCTATTTTGCAGATCCATAGCCGATATCCAAAAGTGTAGCGACAGCAGATAATGTAATCTGCTGTTCTTCTCTGATGAAGGCACTCACTATGTCAATGTGGGCTTGTGTGCATAATGTTGATGGTCAACCAGATAGAAGTTTGTCAGTTACATTTGTTCTTCCCGCTTTAAACCTTTCTGTCCATTCATTAACTTTTTGTTGAGTCATGCTGTTTTCAATTCCATACTGAGCCAACATTCTTCTGTGAATTTCAGCAGGTTTCTTTCCTCCTGCCCAAAGAAATGGACTTGAAAATGCAGTTTGGCAGATGAAATTGAAGATTGACAAATAACTCACGCTCCCTGCTCTCAACTAACTCCGTCTTAGGAAATTTATGGAACTAAATACTCTGGAGACCTACAGGGGTGGAGTTGTTGACTGGTCAGAGGAGGGTACACAGAAATTTTCCATGTCAAGATCTCTTGACTGTAGAGTAAGAGTGCAGAAGTTTGTAATGTTACCTCAGTATCCATCCTATTTAAATTGACTTGCCCTCCCGGACACAGTGAAAATCGTCACATCCTTGGGCAGCACCCTTATTTTTATTTCTCCCTCTTACCATGATTACTTCACCTCACAAGCTTGTCTTTGTCATTTATCCCTTCCTGTATGTCTGCCTTACTTATATGTGTCTTTACTGTCAATCCATTCAGTTTGACTGTTTGACAGGTATGTCTCAATGGGAATATTTTCATACCATGAAAGCTCTCTGTGGTGTGTTGGTGGGTTTGTTTATTGGCTACAGTATGTCTCACACACTACCACAATAAATAGAGGGTACAATATCATTTACCACAGAATTTTCACTTGAATTACAGTATCTCAGTTAATTTTACTGCCCAATCATGCAGTGACCAAATGTGTGCCATGATACATAGTTTAAGAAACACACCGGTCTGTGCTAAATTCTTCTAGGATTGGGTTATATAAGAGTTGATCCAGAATACTTGATAAAATTCTTCTTCTGGCATAAATTTAATAAAAAATGTAATCTGTATGTTAAAAATTAATAGAAGACTTGCAAACACATTTAAATATAAAACAGAAAAACGTGCATTCAAAATGAAATAATTGAGAAATGTCCTTTTCTGTCAGTGTATTTGTACCGTAAGGACAGTGTTGAGTACAGTACCATGTGCTTCTCCGCCAGCCACACTCCATGGGCTCCTTGAAGTTGGGGCAATTTGTGATGATCTGGCGCTGCTCCATATACCAAAACACTGCGGTGTGTCCTCCAGGCCTGCTACCTCGTCACCCTGCCCTACAAGTCAAATTACTGTGCTGACATGGGTTTGGAAAAGTTGCATCTCTACCCATGACTTGTGGTGTTACACCTTAGTGCGCAGGATTTTTTTTCCTTTTTCCAAATTTTGATCATTGCTCCCCGTACATTATTTCAGGTCATAGTAGGCTCATAGAGCTTTCCTTTTCAGGACTGGGTCAAGGGACTGTCATATTAAGGCCACAGCTAATTAGTGGGCATCCATTCAAAAAGTAATACATAGTCTTCAGAGTCTTCTGCCTCTCTAAATTAAGCCACTACTTGCGCTGGCTTTGCCTCTCTTTGTTTGGGTTGATCTTCTGCATCTCTCCAAACCACCTCAACTGCCAACATTGTATTTGTTGGGTGAGATGACCCAATGTCTCCAGAATCATCTGTTGTTTGGTTGACTACGTCATTCCAACATGTCCTACCAACTGTGTTACTCTGTTTAATGACAGTTATAAGATAAAATTGAACCTTGTGTGTTGGTTAAATCATCACTTGCTGGTCTCAACTGGTTCCACCATGGCAGATCTTTGGGCTAAATAACCTGTACTGTCCACCTGCGCTGGCAGAGCTACAGTCCCAATCAGAAACAGAATTGCAAGAATTGTTCTGTGTTGGGATCTTCTCAGCTGTAGCTGAAGGGAGCAAATGGTACATCTGCAGTGTTAACTCAATATTCATCCGCTGTGCATCATTCCAATCAGCTCCATAATGCTCTAGATATGCCCTTGCATGTGACAATGGACAAATCACTCTGTGTTACAGAAATACTGTGCACCACTGCTGGTACACAGAGCAAGTGACTCCTAAGTGAGCAAGCGATTCCTGATCTACAGCAAAAGAATAATGTATTAGTCGAGAAAGGGCAAATACAGGAGGATCATTAAAATAAGACACAACACAGTCAGCAATGGTTACTATGTATTTAAAGCAATGCTAAATACATTTGCTTTTTATTTTCAGGAAAACATGAATGTTTCATATTTTTTTGTTTTTTTTTCTGGGGATGAGCAGCAAATCAACAGCAACCTTGATTTTCTCCCAGAGCTCTAATTGGAAATGCATGTGAACCGAAGCAAGTGGTGTCATAAATAGTAACTCCAAAAACGCGAACAGCGCAGTTTTTGTGCTGCAACACATCCTGTGGAAAAGCCACCCAAGCATGGTGGAACTGCTTCCCTGGAAAGATGACAAAGGGGGGTGGTGTGACAAGCCTGGGGACACTGCCAGCCAAACAAGTGTGCTCATTATCAATAGTCTTTCTCATTGAAGGCTGACTGATGGTTGAAATATCATGGGGTCTTTAACAAGCAGCAAAGGTAACATGCGTCACACGAGGACACCTGTAATGCTGTGAATTCAGTGGGCAAAAGCAACCCTGATTGCTGAAAATGACCACATAGCAGTCGACAGACACAGTTGGAGATGTAAAATGATCAATGGAACCCGTTGTACTGAAGCCTAAAGCGAGTCGTGCCAATGACACGTACTGTACATGTGCATGAACGCAGTACAGGTAAGGCAAGGTCGACATGGCTGATTATCATCAGAGTATTGCAAAACAGACAATCACCTTTAATAACACACAAAAGAGAGGGTAAGTGACATCACCGTTCCTCAGCTGTGAGTGAACTTGTCAGGTTTGGATTTGGAAGTTAGAAGTATAAAGTATAAAGTTTCCAGAGGTTCACTCTCAAAACAAAAGGACTCTTTAGGTTTAAAAAAACAGACGCACACAATGGCTGCAGTCTTGTTAAGCCTGGTTAGACTGCATTCTTTACGTGACAATGAGGCAGCATTTAAGATGTAAACAACAGTGGTGTTGTGTGTACCGGCTGAGAATGAGAGAACTGGGATGTGGATGTAGGATGAAAAGCAGCTGCTTCCAGAGTTACTGTCCTACCTTAAGTGCAGAGGTAACAGCACAACAGGACGATTTGGATATCTTTGTTAGATACTCTCATTCTGTGAAATATCAATCCTTCTGCACAGTGATAGCACGTGTAGTTTTCCTAAACACTTTGAAACAGTGGGTATCAGCTCCTTGTCGGTGAGTGGTTGTTATTTATGCTGTGGGTCAAGTTGAGCCAGCATTGAACAGAAAACGAGCCCATCAAGGGCCCACTCTTACACACACCCCCTCACTCACATCTTTGGAATGTGGGAGGAAACCTCCATACAGAGAAAACAGTGATGGGGGCAGGTTCATATTTTTAATAATTTATACATTCTAGTTTAACCAAAGCTTTTGAGGAGAATACACCAATAAGCCATGACATTACAACCACCTGCTCAATATTGTGTAGGCCCACCTTGTGCCACCAAAACAGCTGTGACCCGTTGAGGCATGGGCTGCATATATCGTGTGAATTAGGGCCTCCATGGATCAGACTTGCTTTTCCAGCACATCCCACAGGTGCTTGGTTGGATCGGGATCTGCGGGATCTGGAGGCCAAGACAGCACCTTGAACTCTATGTCATGTTTTTCAAATCATTCCCTGACAATGTTTGCAGTGTGACAGGGTGCATCATCCTGATATCTGGCCACTGTCATCAGGGAATACCATTGCCATGAAAGGATGTACATGGTTGGCAACAATCTCTGTGAGGGTGGTATGTGTCATAGTAACATCCACATGAATACCAAGACCTATGGTTTCCCAGCAGAACATTGCCCAGAGCATCACCCTGCTTCCAAATACTTTTCTTTTTCCCATAGTGCATCCTGTTGCCTTGTCTTCCCTAGCTAAACAATGTGCACACATGCCCAGCCACCATCTTCCATTGCTCAATGGCCCAGTTCTGATACCTATGTGCCCATTGTAGGTGCTTTCAGCTGTGGAAAGGGTTCATCATGGGCAACCTGAGAGGAATGTGACATCACAGCCCCATACACCACAAGCTGCAACACACTGTGTGCTCTGACACTTTTCCCTCGTGGCCATCATTAAGTTTTTTCAGCAATTTGTGCTATTGTAGCTCTCCTGAAGGACTGGATCAGATAGGCTAGGCTTCTCTCTCCACATACATCATTGAGCCATGGGCGCCCATGACTCTGTTGCTGGTTTACCACTTGTCCTTCCTTCGACCATTTTTGGCAGGTGCTAAGCACAGCATGCTGGGAACACCCCTCAAAAGACCTGTCATTATGGAGATACTCTGACCCTCTTTAAATCGTTATTCAAAAATGAGATTGGTCTGTATGATGCACATTGTAATAAGTCCGTATTTTGCTTAGGTAAGATGGTAATTAGAGCTTGATGAAAAATTTGAGGTATAATTTTATTGTCTCTAGCTTCTGTAAACGTTGCTAATAAAAGGGGAGCTTGCTTAATTGAGACTTTTTTTATAAAATTCGGCAGGGTAGCCATCAGGGCCTGCTGCTTTCCCACTCTGAAGTGAGTTTATAACATCTAGTAGTTCTGATAGTGCCAAAATTTTATCCAATTCCTCTGCACTGAGAGTATCTAGTTGTGGTATCTGTAATGAATCCAGAAATGCATTAGGTTGTGTCTTGTCTTCTTTAAGCTGAGTAGAATATAAGGATTTATAATGGTCTCTAGATGTGTGCATTATTTTTTTATTATTAATGATTTTGTCATTGTTTGTGTGGTAATTGCTGGGATTGCATTGCGAGCTTCCTACTTGTGGATTTGTTATTGGCTTTCTTTCTGTGTCTTGATTGACATGTCTTGATTTAAACATGAGTTGTTCTGTTTCTTTAGTTGTCAAGAGGTTGAGCTCTGAATGCAGGGCTTGTCTTTTCCTATGAAGTGCTTCATGTGTACACATGGCTTGTTCTAGATCTATTCTGGAAATTTCACTGATTAGCTCTGATATCTTCTTGGTTTCCAATTTATTTTCGTGGGTAAGATATGAAATAATCTGTCCTGTTAAGAAAGCCTTTTACAGAAACCTCTGAGGATGTATTTGTCTCTAAAAAAATCGATTTGCTTGGATATAAATTCAGTTCTCGTCTGCTAATCAAAGTGGGTTAAGACACTATCTGCAAGATGAGTATGTTGGGCTTAGTGATTTTAGCTCCAGGATCAGTGGAACGTGGTCGTAGATAACAATAGTGTCCTACTTACAAGATTTAATATTCAAGCTCACAAAGTTAACTGTTTGGTCATGAAGATTCTGAACTTTTGCTGTCATTTTTGTAGTCTTAACTTAAAAAAAGACAGCTTTGACCTTAATTTCCAGTTATTCCATGAAGCTTAATGTTGCATTGGCACTTATAATTATATGGATTAAAAGAATAGATTAGAGATGGCTTGCTCTCTTTGTCCACTTTCAGTTTGGCAGGACACAAGAGGCTGTATCTGATCTCGGCTTTCCGTAAGTAATGTTTAATGTTGTAAAATGTTGCACATTCAGCTGCTGTTGAGGGTGAGAAATCCAGGAAAATACAAATGTGGTTATTTTCAAATATAATCTCTTGTTTCTGTCTGAGAAGTAACATTACATGAAGTTTAATTTGTAATTTTTCAAAATGCACAATGAGAGTTCTAGGTTTAGAGGGATTTAATCCCTGTATGCTGTAAGCTGCTGCTATCTCATTGTTTGATTTGAAGTCCTCTCCAATTATTTTAGAGAATAGTTTAGCTACGAATTTCAATGGCTTTGGACTTTCACAATTTTCAGGGAGATCTTTCATTCTAATATTATTCTTTGTGTATCCATCTTCCAGTGCAGCAAGTCTGTCTCCGAGTGCTTTGCACTTGGAATTTGCAACTCTTGCTTTTCTATCAGCGGTAGATGCCAGTTGTTCAGCTGTTTCAGTATGAGTTGTGAATGGTTGCTTAACATCTTCCAACTAAGTGCCAACTTAGATGCATTTTCCTGTATTTGTTCCTCAGTTTTTCTAGCATACCTTCAAAGGCTGCCTCAAAGCGATTATTTAAACATTTTTCGAGGGCTTTAATATCCTGAAGCAGCTTTGTTTGTCTTGTGTATGTCCTTTATTTCTTTCCTTATAGCATTTATTTCTTTCTTGGAATCATTCTTGAGTTCTTTATTACCTTCAGCTCTGACAGCTCGTTTCAGTCTTCCTCGTGTGCCGTGGATGAAGTGGCAAGCCCAGTTGAAGTCGATGATTCTGGCTCATGAGGAGTGGTTGACAATGCAGAAGGTAAGGCCATTTTCAGTTTCAATGAACCTTCTGGTATCTACAAGCTATCCTGATTTGTTCCCACTTTTGCTCTTAACTGGAGACGATGTAGTTGCATCCGGTCCTAGTAAATCTTCTTCAGGTCAGTTTCTGAAAGGCCTGTCTGTATATAAAATCCATTTGACTGTCTGTCCGCTTTCCACGAGAGAACTATTTAACGCATTTAGATCGGGTTTTTTTCTGTAATTTGCTTGAACATTCCGGTTGATTTTGCAACTTCTCTCATTGTGTTAAGCTTCATAGTTCGCTTGTGGTACCGATTGTTTTGCGCGAATCCAAGAAACACATAGCGGGCAGAGGGGAGGGGGACGGGGTCCACCTCACTCACATGCCAGCCTCAGTGCGTGTACCTTACCTCCGCTTACCTCTTCCTGTGTAGGCTTGGATAGAGCTTTAGCTGTATTTTCCATGTTTTTCTGAATCCTATTTCCGCTGGTCATGTTAATATATGCTTGGATATACTGTAATTGATTGGATAATCAATTGGATATACTGTAATTGATATACTGTAATTGGATATACTGTAATTGAGCCTCCTTGGGTTAAGTAAATAGAGGATACACGGGATGATAAAAAAAGAGAAAAAAAATAACACTGCTGCTAACAGAGTTCTGCTTCATACGTACTGGTCGAAAAAACAACTTTCTCTTTGAAATTAGACTATCCTGGTAAAAAGATGTATTGCATGTTTGGGAACTGCATGTTGTTATTTTGGAACCTAAGACTGAGAAGTGTATAAAGCTCTGGTAAACTGAAAATTGATGCTCACCTGTCGAAGGATGGACAACATTGCTCCTGCCCGTACCTAGAAAAATGCCTCCCGTGCTCTCCTTCATTATCTATCTTATCATAGCACTAGGCCAGAACATAATATTTTATTTTATTATACACTAGCTGTCTCCCGCTGCTCTGCCCACATAGTGAAACAGGGCAAACTTTAAAAAGCAATAAAATTTAAAAAAAAAGTAATTTTGGCCAAGTGGAAGGTAGGTATGCTTGAATGTCAAACATTGCCACTGTATCTGATCGTGTTCAGCTCTGATGGGAGAGCGTCCTCCGCATGGGGAGAAAAGCACATGGACTTGATATCTCTGCCAATAAGCAGCTACTTTCTAAAACACGTACCTCTGATCTCTCTCTCTCTCAAAAAGTGAAACGTTACTCCTTAACAATCTGTAGATCAGGTATTGCTAGCTAAGCGGAGGCAAGGTGCACTCCAACACGTCAGCGACTCGAACGGAGGCTGGCGTGAGACTGAGGATGGCCCCGCCTCGGCCCGCAGCTCTCGGATTTGCACAAATAAATTAGTACCGCAGGCGAACTATGATTCTTAGCGCAATGAGAGAAGTCATAAAATTATAGAAAAAATTATAGAAAAAAACCCAATCTAAATCCTCTGTCGTGAAAATTGGACAGACAGATGTTGAATGGTATACATACATATAGATATAGACTTTTGTTTTAGTCGATCTCACCAAACTATTCCCAGGAAGTGTGCGCCCCCTGTTGGACTCACTGTCGCTCTGCCTTTCTGTTTGTGTATTTTTGTGTTAGGCTTACCATGATTTATCAGTACTTTCAATTGCATTATAAAAAACCTCACAAAAGATAAAGCTTCGTAAAATTAAAACATAGCACATGAGAACACCAGCCAGAATCAAGAATACTTTGCTAGCTAACTTTCATTTCTGTTTGATGTTTTAGGGTGAATCTTCCACTTAGCTTATGGGAATTTGCCTGTTGTGAAGATTACAAATGAAACCCACTTGAGACTGACATGTATTCAGTAACAGACGGATGAATAGTGAAATAAAGACAGTAATTAACGAGTAATGCAGTAGCAGAAAAGCCAGGGCTTGGACTCATAAAGGGCCATTTTGTGAATCGGGTTTGGTCATTGAACTTACCAGGGCCGTGATGGTGGGCTGAAGCAGGAGGAGTGTTCATTAGGGCGTGGACATCATGGTACACAGCCATCTGTATTTCACTTTGTACGTCACAGAGCAAACAACGGTATGTAAACGTTCACTGAGGTATATGATGGATGTATGTGGCTTACCAGAGTGCCCACATGGGGTGCTGAAGCTACACAGTACAATCAGTGATAGCGTGGCACTGAACAGAATTCTGGGATACCGAAGTCCATAATATTCTTTAGCCCTTGTTGTGACACGCATATGACCAAAGTCTTCTGTTAATGTACTTCACTTGCTCATCTTATTGCTGTATATCATAGCACTGTGGCACCAGAATACACATACGTGTCCAAAAATCAAGTGTTATCTCTACAGTCAGTTCCCATAGGTCAGTGTACAATAGTGTGCATGTAACCTAATCAGTTGTGGATCCCGCTCAACGGGCCTCTATCCCAGCAGGAGCCAGACCTGGCCAGGTAACCGCTGCACATACACATACATGTGGGCCTAATTTACAACTTCCATTGAGGATGCAGAAATAAAACCAGAGTTTCCAGGACAAACCCCCACGTAGACCAAAAGGAGAACATGCAGACTGCACCCAAAAATTAACTTTCGATGGAGTCGGAGTCTGTTAGATAGAAGTGATCGTCGCCATACTGCCCAGAACCTCATTAGACTAACGGAACTGTAAAAGGACAAACAGAAATAACAGACAGTTGGATTTAAGAAGTATACCTAAAAAAGTCGAACCAGCACATGTCAAAATAAGTCAAATATGGCTACAGGCAATTACTACAGAAGTGACCAAAATAACAGAAGTCAGGTTACAGGGTGAACTGATTACTTCTGGGCTGAGCTTTGAGAGCATGCTGTCCAACTTAGTGTGGCAGTGAGAAATGGTGTCATGCTGGAGTGGAGGGATGACTCAAAGTCAGTCAGAAATGATGGGGCAACACGTGAACGGCCAGGGTGAGAAGGTGCAGTCTAGCGAGGTGAGGTCAGTTTCACAAACAGTGAAGTCAAGGTTCAGAAGTCAGCCAACCATCATGTCTGACACCAGGGAAGCTCACAGACAATTATGAGATTTTAGAAGAACCAAGCTTATGTTCACATGATATGGGAAATATGGGAAATGCAAGCTGCTCAGTGACTCCCCTTTAAAGTGGGAACGTTGATCTCCCACCAACTTTTCAGTAATATAAAAATGGAAGGGTGGCACGGTTGTGCGGTGGTAGTGCTGCTGCCTCACAACAAAGGGGTTTGGGGCTGACGCTCCCAGTGAAATCTGCATGTTCTCCCCGTGTCCGTATGAGTGGTCTGATTTGCTACCATAGTCCGGAGACATGCAGTCTGTGTGTGTGTGTGTGTGTGTGTGTGTGTGTTCACTCTCCAGTGGACTAGTGGTCTGTCCTAATGCGCCTGCCCCTTGTACCTGATGCTTGCTGAGGTGTTTGCTTGCCCCACAAACCAGTCCTGGATAAGGAGGTTAGGAAGAAAGATAGATGCATAAAAATGAAAAGAAGTAATAACAACAGAAATGACGGTTTTGTGTCTGCGAAACTGTAAGTCTGCGTTTTATTTCCACCAGAAAACACAGTTAGCCTTTAACTGATTTTTCTATGTATCCTACTGCAATCATGATAACAGCGACCCCTGCTCCTCCCAAAACACCAACCAGAAGGTCCCATGAACAAACCAAAGTGCAGAGGTGAGGTGTCGCCTGAAAACTTCACAGCACAAGACCACAGAAGTCCTCGAGTGAGCCCACCACATGTACTTCAGTTTGGGGTCCCTGTGGACTGTGAGCGTCTCAGATAGGGTGCAGCACTGACACCTAGTGGCTTTACTGAGAAAAACAAAAAAGAACAAAATGAACTGCTCTACTGAGAGACAAGTAGATACTGCTACACATGATTAGAGCTGGCATTAAAAGCACAAGCTGTAGACGTGGAGGAGCTGCTGCTGGGCACGAGTGCTGCTGCTTTCAGTCTGAATGGTTCACCTGTGCACCTCTCCAGTTTTGGAGCCCACTTCTTCATGACAAGGCACATGGGTGAAGTGCCAGCCCATCACTGGGCCACTGTTTTGTGTTTTTGAAGTCTACCTACTCATTTTGAATTTGATGCCATTTCAAAAAAAATCAGGGACAGGGGCCTGTATGTTAGCGTAATACTCCTAAATAAATATCGACAACTGGAACATCCAACAAGGCATTTGTGAGATTTTTGGGGGTATTTAGTTTCTTTTTATTGTATTACTAGCCATCCCCTGCAGCTCTGCCCACATAGAAGTGAAACAGGACAGTGAGGAGGGCCCTCCCCGGCTCCCAACTCTTGACGTCACACTTTCCCGTCCCCTCGGCCCGCAGCCTCTGTCTTGGATTAGCGTAAATATATCACTCCTGTGAGCAAACTATGGTGCTTAGTGCAAAGAGAGAAGTCGCAAAATCAACGGAATGTTCAAGCAAATTATGGAAAACAACCCGATCTAAATCCGTTAAGTAGTTCTGTCGTGAAAAGCGGACAGATGTTGGATTTTATACATAGAGAGATGTTGGTATATTAAAATGTCCTTTCTTAGTGGATGCCCACTGCCCCAGATGTGCCAGCTTTTGATTAAACAGAACTTGTGTTTTTGGCTGTGAGAGAGTGAGTGAACGTTTCATTATTTTTATTGATTCAGTTATTTGCCGCTACCTCAAAGTTTGGGGTTCAGATCCCAGAATGTGTCTGTGGATTATGGATGTTCTGCCCCACAGCTGGGCTTTCTCCAGGTTTCACCTGCCACTCCTCAGAGGTGCACAACTTAGACTGGCTGCTCCATGCAAACTCCACACAGAATGGCGTCCTCCTGAGGGTATGTGCTGTGAGGGGCTGCCAACTGAACCCATGTCTCCAAGTCACCCATCCATTTCTGTCCATCTTTTGAACCCACTCAAACTGTAAAGGCTTAGGCCTACTTCTGATATGAATTTTTGGATTTCATTTAATAGGGAAGCATTGGGCATAAGGCAGCATGTTTTTAATTATTCATTTTATTTAATTAATCTGTGTACTTTTTAGGGGGCACAGTGGTTGCAGTGGTAGTGCTGCTGCCTCACAGTTAGGAGACCTGGGTTCACTTCCCGGGTCCTCCCTGTGTGGAGTTTGCATGTTCTCCCCGTGTCTGTGTGGGTTTCCTCCCACAGTCCAAAGACATGCAGGTTAGGTGTATTGGCGATCCTAAATTGGCCCTAGTGTGTGCTTGGTGTGTGTGTGTGTGTCCTGCCCAGGGTTTGTTTCCTGCCTTGCGCCCTGTGTTGGCTGGGATTGGCTCCAGCAGACCCCCGTGACCCTGTAGTTGGGATATAGCGGGTTGGATAATGGATGGATGGATTTTTACTTTTTTCTTTTTTTTACTAAACTAACACTCAATATAAGAGGGCTGTCAGATTTTCCAGTTCATCTCCTTCGCCTGCTGTTGCTCTCCCATCCACGTGTGCGTTGAGTTGTCTGGTGATTCCAGAGTGTCACTGTCACTGTGCTCGGCCCTGGAGAGGTGCCAGTCTACAGCTATGGCTGCCAGGTTGAGCTCTACCCCTGACACCTTCAGTTGCTTGCACTAAATTCCGATTGTTTCATTAACTGAACTCATTTCACACAAAGTGAAGACAAGTAATGGTTCCATTTGGAAGCATCACAGGCGCTCTTTTTAAGCAAGTCCTGGAAATCCCAACTTGTTGTATATTACAGAGTGTCGTGAATGAAATAAACATCTTAAAAACATGATGTCTCAAAAATGACCGCAGAAATGATGCGGATGATAAGGTGCTGTATATATCAGACCCACAAATGTCCGTACCAGTAGGCCTTAATGCACTCACAGAATTTCCAAAGATATCTGGACACAAAATCAATTTGTATAAAAATGTGCTTTTTCCAGTGAACTTTCAAGCACACAATGTGAAACTGAACATCTATCAGTTTAGTGTATCAGAACAGCTTAAATACCTAGGGGTAAAGATCACAAGTAGATATAAATAAATATCTTTTTCAACATAATTTTGCTATGAGCATGGAAAAGATCAAACAAGATGTGAACAGAGAGTCTGCTCTCCATCTCACAGTAGCAGGGAGAATGAACAAGGCTTCCATTGTGACCAGGGTCACCGCTCTTAACAGTGGCAAGGAAACGCAGCTGCCCCTCAGAAACCCCCTCTTAAACAGTATTTGAAAGGGAGACAAACACACACTTACCTACCCGTCCCCTTTGCGGGATGAGCTTGCACAAGGTTTGGGCCATTTAAAAGACCGAGTCCCGGCCAACGTAACGGCTCACTCTCCTGTTCTCTCTCCCTCAGACTGCCTCTGCCCCGCTTGATGAGGAGGACTTTGTGTTCTTCCGACCTGGAGATGGGAGCTGCACCACCACGTTTGACAGCTGCTTCCTTTGTGCTTTTCGACTGTTGACAAACCCCATCTGGATAAGCTTTTGTGTTTGTACCTGCCAGTTCAGCAATAAAGATATCATTCCTTGGAGACCTGTTCCTTTTCTAGTCTCCTGTGCAACTTAGTGACCCAAGGGTTACACCCTATATACAACAACTATCACTCTTTAAGGAATTAGACGCAATCATAACCCCATTTATTTGGATTGCTAAACATCCACGCACCCAAAGGGTGACTGTACAACGACCTAAAGCAGAAGGTGGCATGGCACTACCCAACTTTCAATTTTATTATGGGGCGGCAAGTATACAAACTATAAAGACCTGGGGCCTCACGTATAAACGTCACGTACACACAGAAATGTTGCGTAAGAACTCTTCAACGTTCAAATCGCGATGTATAAAACCTACGCTTGGCGTAAAGCCACGCACATTTCCATGGTAGCTCATACCCTGCCGTACGCAAGTTCTGCGCTCGGTTTTGCAGACTGGCGGCACCCAGCGCTACTGTTCCTGTGTGGTTACTCTTTATTTTCATGACGCGGCTTTATAAATACACTGAAACTAACCGCATATTGTTTATTAGTGTAATGTATCTGATTGTAATTAACTTGTAACAATATAATGGTCCAGGGAACAGCCATAATATTCCAAATACCATAACTGCTTTAGCGTTGTTACTCTCACTGCACCTTCTTCTTCTTCTTTCAGCTCCTCCCTTTAGGTTAGGTTGGTGTTCACCTCTCAAATGACAGTCCTGCATGGCTTACTTTTTGGTAATGAAAAATACACTTGCATCATGAAAGCTTTGGGCTCAGACTCCCACCTTTGAATATCCCAGATGTCCGGGCTGGTGCCCTGCAGTGCTGCTGCAGGCTCGGCCCCTGCCTTGTGCTTAGTGCACCAGAGCCCAGTTTGGATTAGTGGGTTTCAGAACGGAAGGATGAATTTGGGCTCATGTCATTACCGATGGCACGCGTGGTGAGGCTGAGGGGTGCAGTGTAGAAATGATGTGCAGCTGGCTCAGAGAAGGCAGATCTGTAGCTGACTAATGGAGGTCCCCTGCTGTTGCATTACATGACTTCAGTTGACTTGATGACTGTAGTTGCTGATCTTGTCAACAGTCAACATGACTCGAAGGAGCAGGGCATGTCAGTTTATGTGGGCACAGATGTAATCATCCCATTTTGTGACACGCGCCTCTACGTAGGGTTTGTGGGTACGGTTCACCTAGCTGCATTCTCGGACCCTGTTTGTTTTTTATTCAGTTGTGGGATGTAAAACATCAGACAGATAAGACATCACACAGATGAGCCTCTTCTGTTTGTGAGGCTGTCACCCTATAAATTGAACAAAGTAAGTCAGTGCTCGGTATGTCACACTACATGACTATGATGATGAGTGCCCCCCACATAACAGTAAGGTGATGGAAATGAAGGTTACAACTGAAAATTGCTTTTAGTCAAGTGGTAGAATTGGTGTCATTTAATCCCATCTTTCCCAGTCTGAATTGCACCTCTGCTGTCTTAGGGAGGACAACTAGAGTGTGTGGGAGAGGCAGCTGTGGAACGCGACCACCATTCATGTTAATCATTTTCAAACATACAAGGTGCTGGAGCCTAGCGTAGTAACTCTGGCCACACGGTAGAGAGCAGTTACCGGCCCATCTTAGACTTGTATATGGCACTCTACTTTGTATCCATAGTGTTTCACATCTCATTACCAGCATGCAGATCTTACTAATGAAAGCTGCAATGTCTTCTTGATGTTTGTACAATGTGGAGAATCAAGCGTCACTAATCACCAACACACATGCGACGACCTGGGGGTGGAGGTCCCCTTGAAATATCGACAGTCGTAGACGGGACGGGCAGTGAGCGGCTAGCAACCCAGAAACAAATCAGCAGTCCAGATGACTTCTCCATGAACACGGCCACACTGCTCTTCCAGTGACATTCATCTCGATTGTGGACCTGCTGGTGCATTCTGGGTGGGGTGAGGCGAACTGTAAAAGGAAGACATAAAGATGGAAGCAGCTGTTTGCCGTCTACGACATTTAGCCACATGTTATCCATCTCTGCTTTATTACTGTTCTAGTGAGGAGCTGGAGCCTACCCCAGCAGCTTAGTTCACTCATTCCATACACTGACATACACACACTGATCTCCGAGTTTTAGCTCGTATTTGTAAATCTGTCTCCCCACTCTAAGCCTGTCTATGCCACAGAATCGTAAACTGAGCTGAAATGAGTAAGTCCATCTTAGCCTGCAGTCACCCCGTGTTGGTGCCCTTAATGTTCAGTTCACATTTCTTTGCTAGCCACACTAATGCCAGTGATGCCAGGTATTCAGCCTCAGCACAGAGGAAGTCGAATGGAATGGAAGTTACTCTCCATTGTAATCCATTTTGCCCTTTACAACATACTGTATATACGCTGAAGTCTACAGTCATTCTTAATCTAAACCTTTCATTTTCTCCCTCTCTAGTTACTGCCAGTATTTTTTTTTTGTAGTGGAGCCAGCTCTGCCTCACAGAATCCTCAAATTGAGCCCAGGATCACGGCCTTTGATGACCACCTGCTCCTCAAAATCAGAGAGGTGTGGGCAGCAGGGAGGACTCGCAGCGCCCCATGTTTTACCCAGGTAGTGGTGATGGCACCCACACTGGAAATAATCCAGCACAGCGTGTGATCAACACAACACTCAGCATACGGTCACCTTACATTGCTGTATTTTTTTATTCTGTGTTGTGCACATTATCAGATTTGGTGGACTGAGATTGAAAAATTACTTCAATACTGCAGTGCTAAACAACCTTGTAAATGAGTTTAGTTCTTCAATCGCCATTACTTAATTACTGTACTTACCATTAATGTGACCACTGGGTTTTCCTAGTTGGAGGACCAGGGGCCTCATGTATAAACAGTGCGTACGCACAGAAATGTTGCGTAAGAACTTTTCCACGTTCAAATCACGATGTATAAAACCTACACTTGGCGTAAAGCCACGCACTTTTCCACGGTACCTCATGCCTTGTCGTACGCAAGTTCTCCGCTCGGTTTTGCAAACTGGCGGCACCCAGCGTCAAAGCAATGGTACTGTTCTTGTGTGATTACTCATTATTTTCATGACGCGGCTTTATAAATACACAGAAACTAACCGCATATTGTTTATTAGTGTAATGCATCTGATTGTAATTAACTTGTAACAATATAATGGTTCAGGGAACAGCCATAGTATTCCAAATACCATAACTGCTTTAGCGTTGTTACTCTCACTTCTTCTTCTTCTTCTTCTTTCAGCTCCTCCCGTTAGGAGTTGCCACAGCGGATCATCTTTTTCCATATTACTCTCACTGCACTCGGAGTATTTATATCACTGTATCTGAGTGTGAATCACAGCAGCAGCTGATCGGAAAGAGAATTATCGGTATACAGCTTCAAGGACACGCTGTCTCAGCCACTGCAAAATGTTTTAAAGCCTTTCCTGTACGGACCTCGTGGTTCAGAAACAGTTTCATCCCAAGAACTTTAAATGCACTCAATCAATTGCTCCTTGTAGAACGGTTTGTACTTATAAGTACAATCACCCCACTGTAAACTTGCACTACAGTTATAATATCTCACAACCTGAGCCACTTTATAAAGCGCGTATTTACATATGATGACGATATCATTTTTAAGATGAAATGCAGCAAAATATGTTTGTTAAATTATACACATAAAACTAACTTCATTTAAATAATCTATATTCTTCACTGGGAGTGTCGTGAAGGATAGAATAATTAAACATGTACTACGAAGATATTTCAATGTTCTTTAAACGTTTTGAAGAATCGGCGCTAAGCTTACAGATGGCTTAACGTCTATTACAGAGCTGATTGTGTGGCGATCGGTTACTTGGGGAAAGAAAAGCACTGACTGCAGTGGCGGCTACGCCAATATATATTGAATATAAAACAGAAAGAGAAAATAACAACACAGCTAAAAACGCAGCAACAAATTTCGACAATAAATTATTTCATCGAAGTGAAACACATGTTTAATAACGTGCTTTAACTCCTATCATCATGAAAATTACATCACGTATACATCTCAGTATTTTAGTTATTCAGAGAGCTGTAATATCCCGAATGTAATGGACTCTGTGTCCAGTTGGAGGAAGAGAGCCAGTTTAAGAAGCAAGTAGTGATTCACACACATAGAGCACATACGAGTAGAAGATCAAATACAAAACAAAGCATTTAACGTGCTACTTTAATTACGATGTGATTTGAGAAACTGGTTAATTAAACGATTTTAAGATGAAGTTTATAATGTTCTACTAAATGACAAAATAAACTACGTGATTAAAGTGGAAATGTCGAGATTGAAGTTGACATTTCGTGCTTTTTCCCCACCGTGTGCCTTTTTTCTCTGTACCCTAATAAACTTTCATATGACACTCAGACAGTGGGCTTACAACTCTTCTTTTCACGGCAACTTTGATATGTGACTTCTTTTTATTTCCGCACTGTGCGATTTTGTGAATGTGAGCTTTCAAGTTTCTCCAACACGCTATGTCACTCGATCAACTTCATTTTGTTGATTATACCACGGTTTATTTGAACAAATAGTATGTTTTTCCTTTGCCTCCACTTGGTATTCGCTGAAATTCTTATATTTTCCCTGTGCTTTTCCCATTGTCTTTTCACAGAAGGCTGCGCTTAAGGGCGATTTATATTGATTTGCATATTCTAATAGGCGTAATTCTGGGAGGATTTGGGGCGTTACATAATGCGCGTGCACGAGCGTTAGTTTTCACGCTGATCGGGATTTATGTAACGGAAGAACGTGGAAGTTGGAGTACGCACAGATTCCTGCATCTGGATTTTTCTGTGCTTACGCCATGTTATAGTGCGAGTTCTACGCACGGCGTTATACATGAGGCCCCAGGACTGGAGGTGAACATTTCAATCTGGGACACTCTGTACACACGGTTTAATTTTAGAGTTCTGAAAGCAGGCAATCCATCGCAAGTCTGTGGTGAGTGTTCACTTTCTTCCTGTGTCCATGTGGCTTTACCTTCCACCTCCCACAGATGTACTCTTTCCTTTCAGTATTTTTCAATTCACAATTACCTCTTCACAATTATGGTACAGATGAATTTGCCACCTGAAATTATGTTCTAAAGTGAAGTATTTGTTTTTAAAAAAAAAAAAAAAACACAAAAACTGTTCTGACCATTTACTATAGGGCACCAGTCCAAACATCAAAACAAAGCTTCACAAAATTTACCAGAATTGTTAATTTTTTAAAGCTAAAAATGTTTAAGTATCAATCCATATCTCTGAGATTACAGAGACATATTGTAAAACAGCTTAATCACATCACTTTCAAAAATGTTTATGTAAGATTCAGCCATTTTAAAAGGAGACCAGTTGCTCAATTCCCCTCCCAGTTTGTCCACCTCCACAGCCTCCTTTCAAATCCAGGTCTGTGGTTTTCTACAGTCCCCTCAAAAATCCTCTGCTGCTGATCTTGAATGTTGATACCCAGATGTGAATTGCGTCTGTTTGATTAGCAACTTGACAATACTCACCAGAAATCATCACACTTAACCACCGCTCGCAGCGTCACGCTATATTTGATGAAGAAGATCACAGGCAAAGTTGAAAACTGTCAGCACTCCAATTATTTCAGGCATAGACCACCAAAAGCATCTGCAGCAGACATGGGTGGTCCTTGTGATTATGAATACATGGATGTTGGGACATGAGCGAGCACCAGCAGTGGTGCTCAGAAATGATAGAAAGATCAAATTACAAATAATTCTGTTGATTTATAATTGCACTGAAACACAACTCAGAGCTAATTCATCATATCCTTAACCTCAAATAATAGCACCAAGACTTTCAGATAACATGTATTACTCCAAGTTTGCTCTTACGATTACAAACATCACTTAGAAATGCAGATGGCACAATTGGTTCATCAGGAACCTTTGCCAAATCAAACTGGATGAATTAGGTAAGCTTTAAGATTTGTACTTTCACATTTGGCATGGCGCCATTTTCAAAGTCCTTTGTCAAGTTTTTTGGACAGTGTTTAACGGCACCCTGCATGAGGGGGTGTGGGCATTTGTGCGCATCTGTGGCCAGCAGTGAACTGGAGCACCATTCACCGCTCTTTTTTTCCTCCAGGTAGAACATGGATGGATGTGTGATTGTAATTATTGTTGTATACACTGGAATCTTAAGTGAAAGCGTGCCTAGAAGAATGACTTGTACTCTTTTGTATTATTGAACTATATCATTAAATTCATATACAGTATGCAGGCAGCACACAGGTGCTGTGCTTAGTGAGGATCTAGTGGTTACCACATACTGTAAGTGCTGACTGTTGTCACCCCTTATTGTTTGTTTGACTATGTTGACCATCCCCAAAGTGACAGTAACATCTGCACCTTTAAGGAAGAGGAGGTACTGTGCAGTGGCCAATGGGAGGGGCAGGTTAAAAGGGGAAAAGTTGCTAGCAGAAACACAGCAGTGTTCAGCCATTGTGGAGGACACAAAGTTGTTTTTGCCAGAGGAAATACATGCTACCTGGATGAACACCTGTTTGGCACCATCCAGAGGGGATACCTGTTGTGGTATGGCAAGGAATGGTAGGAATGACATATATTCTTTATCATACCATCTTCCATGTGTCATTGAACTGACATTCCTTTGTCACTGGATTGAACTTGCAGATCGTTGAGATTATTTGTTGGACTGCCAACTGTTTCAAGTTTGTCTGGTTATTTGTAAATTGAGAATGCATGCATCATTTTTGCATTTTGTGGTTTCATTTTAATATAATCATTATGTTTATCATGTGTAAGTGTGATGTCTTGTTATTGTTGGGGAAAAAGAAATCAGGGTTACAGTTTGTAATGCCCCATTAATACTGGCGATCAGCACAGTGGAGGGATTGGTGCTTAGATGGCACACATATGCCACAGCTTGAGCTCAGATCCCACCACCAGAGATTGTTTGCTCGGGATGCACACTTTTCCTGGTGTCATTGGGGATTTTCCTCCTACATCTCTAAAAATATCTAAGACAGCTTGATTATTGCCGGTGTGTGCATGAGTGGGACCTGCCATGCCCCTGATGTACACTTTAGGACAAGACCCTGCCTTAGCCCCCTTAAAGACTAATTTGGACTAAATGGGTGTGAGATGATAATGTCACAGTGTACAAACTGCATAAACAGTATATGCAGTTAATGAGGACATACAGTGTGACAGTTTAGAGTCATTAACACTAAGTGGCTTGGATAAAGAGTAGCCTGAGCTGAACAAATCAAAATAAACCCTAGAAGCTGAAATTCGGGGGTTGGGTAAAATTTGTGATTTAAAGCTACGATTCCTTCACTTTACTAGAACATTATTATTTGAAGCTGACATTTATCGGATGACTACAACCGAAAACAAAAAAAATTCACTTGAAGGTGAAAAGAAAAATGACGGAAAATCCAAGACTACCAGAATGCACCATGCTTGATACCAGGTGTAAATTCTTTCTCCTGCTTTTACAAGAACCTAAACCAGCAAATTAATCATTTAACTTTGTGATAAGACAATATAAATGTAGGCACAAGTCTCAAGTGTCACTGCCTTTCAAGTGGAATTCAAATATTCTCTCCATGTCTGTATACACTTTATTCAGGTGTTCCGGTTTCATTCTATGGTGTAATGATGCAATGTGGAAGGATATGTGGCTGTGGACTGAATACAAAGCTACTGTATGATGTCCTAATATTCTGATAAGCACACTGGAATGCCTTTGTTATTTTGGGTGCCAAGATTTTAGGACTCCTTGATCTTCCTTTCAAAGCTGCACTTGCACAACAGAGACTGTGAACACTTTGGCCACTTTCTATAAGATAACCCACTCTGAACTAGACCATATTGGTGCCGAATGAAATCAGAACTATTTTATTCTTTACCTTTGTGCATATTGTTGTATGTGCGAGACTGAATTTAAGTATTATATATTACCTCATCTACAGCAACACACTGACTCAGCTTTTGAATCGACTCTTCTCAAAGAACCAGCGCTCCCTACATGAAACTAAGGAAAATGCCGCTGCATACAATATTCCTTACAAGGCAATATAATTTGAATCAGTTGCTATTTTAAATGTTAAGTCATTCAAAAAATCTGATTTTTAATGATTATTAATCTGTTCATGATTGGGCAATAAATACCAGGAATAAATAGATAGGTGAAATGCCGTGAGATATAATGCAATATAATATAATGCTGTGTACTGAACACAGTAGACCTCTTCCAGATTCAGACAGTGTAATCCAGACATACTGTACATTAATTCACCAGAGGAACAAAAGCACCACCTTTGAGTCAACAGGTGGAATTACTATGAGAAACATTAACTCTGGGCTAAAGTCAGAGACCATGCACTGGAATTTCCAGAAGCTTAAAATGTTATTTACCTAAAAATATACATCATATGTTTGGTAAATACTTTCAACTGGATGTCACAACACATCTGGGCTGTCAAGCTCAGATCCTGCAAAGCCACAGTGCTGGCAGAATGTCACATAAACAAAGTTAATTTTTCCTTTAACACAAAATCCCAGTGTAAATAAACTTGGGCTTTTCTGATAACTCACCTTATTTGTTGATTTGTGTTGTTGTTTTTACTTGAATTGAATTGAATTAAGCAATTACTAACAATAAATGAAGTACATATCTTTCGTGTTTATGGGTTACATTATTACCTGTTTTCCATGCTCAAACCTTACCCCTTTATGAAACTTTTGGAGGCAAAGTATCATTTTGGCATGAAAAAAAAAATATATCCTCAGTTTTTATTGCTCTACTCATGGGCATTATCAGGTGAATTTGTCCAAACAGGCTGGCGTTTTTCAATGAAGGCTTTTATCCCTTCTTGTCCATCTATCAGTGCTAAATTTTCTACCATAACCTGGGAGGCCAATCTGTATGCAGTTTTACGTTCCTGAGCCATTTGTCTATAAAATGTGTCCTTTCCCAGAGCCACTACAGGCCTACTGGCTTTACAGATCATCTTAACAATTTTCATGGTTTCCTCTTCTAGTTTTTCTTCTGGGACAACTTTGCTCACCAGGCCATGAAGTAAAGCATCGTTGGCAGAGATTGGTGCACCAGTAAAAAGCATCTCCAGGGCCACCTGGAATGAAAGGTTTGAACAATGTAAAAAAAATGTTCTTAATAAGTAACAGAGGTATTTCAGTTCAATTAATAACGTATAGAGTAGAAGAGTTATCATTTTTATAGCCAGTATGCTGCAGCTAGTTTACATAAAACTGTATTAATGTATTGTGATTGCTTTCAGAATTATTTACTGTACTTCCCTTGAATCATAAGAAACATTTGTATTATTTTTAAATGAAACATCAAGCCAAAGGATTCATAAATAAAAGTCCTCATTTAAAATTCAAATTTGATTTTAAACTATTACCTATAAGCATACAGTTTACAGTATATAGCCACATGGCCTTGACTGACTGACTGACTGACTAACTGATAAGAAATTATTGGCTATTTGCAGACAATCTAAGGGGAAACTGTTGTTACTAATGCATCTCATGGTCCAGAAAAATCCAGTTGTATTAAAGAATTTACTTAACTTTGAAGAAGAAAACTACAAAGAAATTTCACATGTAACAGTGAAGGATGGCAATTTAAGTGGAGGTTTACAGTACTTACAAAATACCAGAGATGGTGTTGTTGTATGTCTGGCTGCAATTCAGTAGCATTGTGGCTTAAGAGCCCCCTGTATTATTTTTTATATCTTTATCTTAATGTTTTATATGCAAAGATAAATACAGAAAAATCATTTTCAACTATACACAATGGATATCAAACTTTTATTCATTTCAAATTCTCTTATAACAGAAAAAATATTGTCACAAAAAAAAGTACAAATATTTGTGTGCTTGTTTTTTGTACACAATATATTACTGTCATTATTCTGAGACATAAAAGTAATAAAAATTAAAAATAGACAAACCTATTGTGCACACATGACAACAAACCCAAAGGTGAACTTGAAGTGCAGACCTACATATCTGAATCTAACATCCTGAGATTAGACAGTGTTTACTGTTAACAAGCAAGTACTAAAGTCTGATTCCCTTCATTGGTTACTTTAGCACAAAAGCTTCTTCTTCAGTGCTATGCAGCAGAGGGGTCAGTGAAGGACTTTTAGTGCAGCCACAAGAGTTAGACAACAGGAAAAAAAGACTATTTTGTGACAGAACTGAATTGTCATTTTTAAAAAAGAACCTACCTCTAACATTTGAAAGCATAGTTGAGATATTTATTTCAACTTGCAAGAGTTACTATCAAGACTTTTTTTTAACTGTATTTCTATTTTTTAATACAGGTTTGTTGGCCACATATTAAAACATGACAAGAATGATTAATAAATATATTAACAACAATATTTATTATTTTTTTAAAAAAAACATTAAGTTTCATTCACTATAGTTTGTTATATAAAATGGTCTTGTTCTCATATGTATTGTTGATGAAAATGTAGCACCATTCGTTCTTTCTAATAAAAGTACTCATTCTTATTAAAGTTACTACATTTTTCAATATGTGTTAAAAACAACTTGGATAAAAGCATGCTTTTTCCAGTTAACTTACTTAGGATGCTGTATGATATTATGAGAATCTTCCACTGACTTTCTCAGAACAGTTCAGGTCTTTAGAGGTTACAGTTAGAAGGAAACTTAAAGATCTTTGTAAAGTAAACTTTTAAATCTTGATGAAAAGCATTAAACAATACATGAAAAGATGGTAAAGTCTTCAACTCTCTTTAGCAGGCAGAATTATTATTATTAAAATAAAAATTCTTCTGAAATTAATTTCTTTTTCAGATCATTCCCATATGTATTAACAAAATATTAACAAAAAAACTGGATTCTAATGTAAGCACATTTCTAGGGATGGCTAAAAGAGCTCATATTAAAAATACAGCACTACAAAGATTGAAAGCAGAAAGTGGCTCTATATAACTTAAGACTTTACTACAGGGTTACAAACATTTGTAATTTGAGGCAATGGAAGGAGGTAAAAAGTAACAAAAATGTACCTGCTTAGTTTGATTGACTAGTCAGATTGTGCTTCATTTACTCATAAAATGCTGTTATCTGCTGCCCCATTACAGGATTATTGTATTTATTCCAGCCCTCCCTCTATTACACAGTATTAAATTCTTGGAAGTCATTAGGTACCAGGACTATACAGAATATTCATAACATTATTTATTCATCAATCTATGTAACACATCCTATAATTCATCTCCAAATTGTGCACTGGCCACATTGGTCTTAAGATTATCTAAAATATATTAGAGATTAAGTCGTAATTGTGCAAATTGTCATTTAGGCCTAGGCTCATTAGATCACGTTTTGCAAAGTCCTAAAATGAAGCCCTTTTTGTGTGAAGATATTTATAACCAATATCGGACTGGATAAGACTATCTAATAAAAGATCTCCGTGATTTCCTACACTACACTATTAGTGCGCAGACTACCTACCCTGTCTGACACACAAGTATTTCATGAATACTGAACACCAGTACAGCTTCAGATGATGTCAGCTATCAATATTTCAATATAACAAAAACAAGCATAACATAATTCAGTTAAAAAAAAAACCCATAAAAATACACCCATAGGCTCACTAATTAAAGCACATTAAATCTAAGCATGTGAATTAATTTTATGTGCACCTTAAGGATAATTCCACTTATGAAAAAGCACTGATGTTCCAGCTGTGAGTCAATGATGCTTGCCACATCTGTTTGCTACATCAAAAAAAGAGAGAAAAGTTTCCGATACACTAATCACTCCACTTCATGTTGTTATTTTTTTAGGGAAATTGTATTTCTTGAATGTTCATCTGTAACATCTAAACACTGTCCATCTGATGATACCAAAGTTAAAATGAGTTTCTTCTAGCAGTTTACTTTCTGAACATACCTTCCTGGGTACAGCTCTGCCAAGGGCAACAGCAGGTGTTGAACAAAACAGACCAACATTGACCCCTGGGGTGGCAAACGTCGACTTATTAGATGCCACGGCAATATCACAACTGGCAACGAGCTGGCAACCTGCTGCTGTGGCAGTACCATTTACTTTAGCTATAACTGGCACTGGAATATCTTGAATCAGGTTCATCACCTACACATATAAAAAAATGGTAGATATAAAATAAAGAAGATTACTTGAGTTTATTAGGAAGTGAAACATATTACAATAGAATACAGACAAATGCATTTTATAGTCCTGGGGACAAAAACAATCCATTGCATTCTGAGAAGACAATAGATAAGCAGCATTTTTGTTCATTATTGTCATTATATTTCTGAGCAGGTTACATGAAGCATACAACTCAATTTTTATCATACTGCAGGCAGGGGATTTACCACTTTCTAGGAATTCATACCACTGAAAAAGCAGCATCTTACTACTCTTGACTACTAACTATGGTTCAGACACACCAGGCCAACTTAGTAGTAGCCAAGGGGAAAGAAGATAAGGAAGACACACAGCACGGCACAAACTCCATGCAAACATTGATCAGACAAGACTAAATAGGGCTATGAGATGGCCACACTAATTACGCAAACACCATTTGATTTTTTTTAAATGAATGGAATAGAAGGAAAAATGCAAAAAAAAAAAAAAAAAAACAATCAAACTGTTATTTAGAATACAAGTGATCTGGAGTAAAGCCTGACCAATGATGCTAAGCTTGTATGAAACATAACTGGAATCACAATATCCTCCATCTCCTGAGCGCATCACCAACCGCATGTAAAAAGCAGCAATTTAGCAGTTTCTGCCTTACATTTTGGGTGAGCCCCAAAGGTGCAGCTTGTCTTTGTCCTTTTGTTTTTTTCTTATTTTGTCCGATCACCTCAGTGATGATGGGGTAATCGAAGGATGGCAGAATAATGCAACATCATGCAGCATAGGTACTGTTCACTATGTAGTACTTTTTGAGTACAGGTAAGTCCAGTTTCCTTTCAGCAGCTTACTCCTAGAGGTGAGATGGGTACTCCAAACCTCTCATCTCACCCTCACTAACATCAACTATGGGGATATAAAAAACATTTCTGACTAAAAAGCGTTTACCTCTGCACAAGTCTCAAAGATTTTCTTGTGATGCTCAGGTCCTTGCTTTGATGTTAGCTCTGTTAAGTCATGGCCTGATGAAAATACTGGACCTTCAGCTGCAAATGAGAAGGACAACATGCAGTTATACATCTGACCCAACCTAATGTTTACCTGTTTCACCCCCTCAAGATTTATGGAAATATCTGAACCACAATTAGAAAATGATCCAAGGTATCAAGGCGTCAAAAATGTACAAAAATGCAACATGTACTTTTACATCTGCCACAACCTCTCAGTCAGACACCTTTAAAATAGCATGTGAACATTTTCATTGATTTGCATTGCCTGGCGCCAAGACGGTCTTTAAATTAATGGTTTCCAAAACTAAAGACATGGTCTCTTATGAACATATGATAAAAAGTACACTATATGGACCAAAGTATTGGGGCATCTGACCATCACACCAACAGAGACTTTAATGACACTGCGTTCAAATACATATGGAGTTGGTCATCCCTTTGCAGCGATAACAGTTTCCACTCTTCTAGGAAGGCTTTCCACAAGATTTTGGAGTGTTTCTTAGAGAATTTGTGCCCATTCATTCTGTAGAGCATTTATGAGGTCAGGCACTGATGTTGGATAAGAAGGCCTGGCTCACAATCTCTGCTCCAGTTCATCCCAAAGGTGTTCAATGGGGTTGAGGTCAGGACTCCAACCACATCTTTATGGACCTTACTTTGTGCACTGGGGAACAGTCATGTTGAAGTAGGAAAGGGCCTTCCACAAACTGTTTCCACAAAGTTTGAAGCATAGCATTGTCCAAAATGTCTTGGTATGCTGAAGCAGTAAGAATGCCTTTCACTGGAAGTAATGGGCTTAGCCCAAACCCTGAAAAACAGTCCTACACCATTATCCCTCCAAACTTCACAGCTGGCACAATGCAGTCAGGCAGGTATCGTTCTCCTGACATCCACCAAACCAAGACTCGCCCATCTGACTGCCAAACAGAAAAGCGTGATTTGTCACTCCATAGAACAGGTTTCCACCACTCCATATGACGCCTGGCATTGGACTTGGTGATGTGAGGTTTGCATGCAGCTGCTGAGCCACGGAAATCCATTCCATGATGTTCCCGGTGCAGTTTTTGTGCATACATTAATGTCTGTGGAAGTTTGGAACTCTTCAGCCATGGAATCAGCAGAGCACTGGTGACTTTTACGCACCATGCACCTTAGCAGACACTGACCCCACTCTGTGACTTTACATGGTCTTCCGGTTTGTGGCCGACTTGCTGTTGCTCCTAATCACTTCCACTTTCCAATAATCCCATTTATAGCTGGCCGTGGGATATCCAAGTAGGGATGAATGGATGCTGCCATTGGACTCTGGAGTTATGAATAACTGCTTCACTATCTGGTAGACTAATATATAAATCTGTACAGTATTGAGTGCATAGTTTATACTGAAAAGTTTGATGGAGGAGAGATAATAGTCTGGGGGTAGTGTTTATGGTTTGGGATGTCAATGCTACAATGACATTTTTGACAATTGTGCACTTCCAACTTTTCAGCATTTGTTTTGGGGAGGCCCTTTTTCTGTTCCAGCATGACTGGGCCCCTGTGCACAAAGCTAGGGCAATAAAGACATGAAGGAACTCCAGAGGCTTACAAAGCACCCTGAACACCTTTGGACAATTTGGTACACAGATTGGGCGCCAGGTCCTCTCATCCAATGACCTCACAAATGCTCTGTCGCTTGACTGGGCACAAATTCCCACAGATCCACTCCAAAATCGGTGAAAAGCCTTCCCAGAAAAGTAGAGGCTTCTATATTTGCAAACGGGGTGAACTCTATTAATAATTCTGAAAGTCTTCAAATGACAATCCAATCCAAGCTCATATTGGTGCGATGGTCAGGTGTCCACAAACTTACGTATACTGTAGAGTAACCACACCCTGACAAGCTTTGGGTTATATGGCCCATTCTGAATTCTAATAGGAAAAGTTGCTGACAGCTCCTGTATGCCAGGCAGTCACCCAGAAAAGCAAAAAAAAATGAAGCAATTCTTAGCTCCAGTTGTACAAATGGCATGGGGGGAGTGATTTAAAAAGAAGGAATTCTCAGACTACAGTTATTGAATTAACAGAAAATCATATACCTGAAATAATTATAACTCTCAGCGCACTGCTGTCTGCCTCATGGAGAATGTCAGCTTGAAGAGAATTCAGCATAGCCAGGGACAGGGCATTCCTTTTCTTTGGATTGTTGAGAATAATATCCCTTTAAAGGAAATAAAATGGACATGGATAAAATTGGTCTATCTGAATAGTTAGGGTTTTTAAAATGTTTTTTACAAACTATTACAAGGATTAGAAAAATAAATGATTGAAGAAATGTTACACCATTTGCCTTGTCATGGTGTTCTATGTGAAAAGTAGGATTAAAACACCGACTAAAATAAGAATACAGTGACGCAGAGGTTAGCACAAATCCTGACCATTCTCTCCATGAACTTTGCAGGTTCCACTGCTCAAACAACGTTATCACCGGGAACGGGGGTTGAAATAGTGTAAAACTTATGAAATAACTGAACGTAGCACTACAAAGTAAATGAAAATACCACTGACCATGACACGTGCAGAGATACTGCGAAATATTAAAGAAAAGCGTATACAGTACTTGCAACTTATTTTTTCTGGAGAGGAAAAGACGAAGCAGTTCATTTATTTGTCACAAGAGGGCAAATGCTTATAAAGCAAAAAAAAAAAAAAACATTTTCTCGCCATCTGCAAAGTTATTCAATTTAAACCGGTGTGTCACTGCCCACCTCACGCCATCCTTCTCACAGCGCACAGTCAACTTCCCGGTCTCTGCACGGCTCCCGAAACTCCTCGTGCACTGAGCCGCACTCTTCAACAACGACCAGACCGGAGCCCGGAGTTGCACTAAATACACAGCCATAACGAGCCCGCGGGTTACTTTAGGAAAACAAGGAAGTGCAGCAGCGCGCTGGAAGAACAACACGCCGAGTGACCTCATGGCTTTGCTCATCTGCGGCCCCCAGCGGTCGGCGGAGAGAACTTAAGAACAACGCCGTGAAATTCAACGGAGTGAAGTTTCTACTGCTGGATAGGAGTGGACTTCGAAGGCAGCGCTGAGCATAGACATAGAATTACTAGACGCCGCCTGACCGGCAGCATCGTAAGTCAACGTCGCCGCCATATTACGAGTGGCACTGCTGTGGAGTGAAGTAATGGATAATGTGCTGCTTGGGATTGTACAAACCGCTGTACGCTGCGAATCACATCCCGGGGGATTACATTTCATAGGTAAGGCTGAACAATTGTTTTGGTTATATTTGGCCATTAGAAAATCACGTTTTATAATCTTAACTTTAGCTACGCCAGGCTAAGCTAGCAAAGCTATGCATTTATGTGCTCAAGTGAGCCTCCAAACAACGTTTTGGCTAAATGTATTTAGTCACAATGTAGATTGTTGTTAGCTGTTAACATTTCTTAAACTCTGCAGGTTTCCCAAAGAAATCCACCTCAGGAAGCAGTGGGAGGTAGCCCTTAGACTGGATTTTGAGAAAGCTGTCCTATGATGTGTGCCATGCTAGTTTGGTAACAAATGCTGTACCGGTATCATACGATCAAAGCTACCACTTGCTTACATTAAAAAACAAAGGAGGTTTGATGATTCCTTCCGAGGGTACAGTCAAGGTGGTCAAGGTAGCTGAGCGTGTTATCTGACAGTTGACATTAGGGCAAGATGTCAGTGTATCTTTGATCGATCAGTTTGTTCGGGCTGAGATTGGTTCAGATGATGTGTTTTTTTCTCATGGAGCACATTGAGGAAACACAATTTGAAACTGACAACCATCATTTTATGCTCGTGTCTTTAGTTGTGTCTGTCTTCCACAAACTAAGGCTGCACCATATTGCCAGACTGAATACTCTCAAATTACAGGATCTGAGTGAGCGAGAGGGAGTGTCAGTCTGGAGGAGATCAGTGAGGTAGGGTGGAGCTTTAAATGTTAAGAGCGGTATTTTGTATTGTATTCTGTAGTTAACAGGGAGCCAGTGAAGTTGAGAGAGAATAAGTGTAGTATGTTCAGTGGATTTAGAACAGCAGGTTATTATCATGGCAGCAGAATTTTGAAGAAGTTGTAAGCAATAGATAAGTTTTTGTGGGATGGAACAGCATTACAGTAATCTATACGTGAGGTGACTCGGGCATTGACAAATACTTCAGTACTGTGTTGCGTAAGAACAGGACATCTAGAAATGTTTCAGAAATGGAAGAAGGCAGTCCAAGAAATGTTATTTATATGGGAGGAATTATTTAATAATAATAATTATTATTTAATAATTGTCATTATTAGTGTATAAATGGATATAAATAATTACATTTAAACGGTTTGCCAAAATCTGTTGTATGTACACGATACTGTTTTAAAAGTTATTGTTTATTCAGCAGAAAACCCGGTTTCCACATCTACCTGCATTGGTTTAAATAGCACTTTTGCCACTCGCAATATGGTGGATGCGCTGATGTATCGTGTCAGCTGGGCAACACAGTGAATGTGGTGTCTATCTATATATGTCTATGATGCTGAGGACCTTCTGGGGCTGCTGGTTTGTGTGCCAGCCTGTTTCATAATCAGTTAGGCATTTCACCTCCAACTGAGCTCTTTTAATTTGATAGTCTTTATTATTATCACTCAACATTTATTTCAGGATAGTCCTTGTGCTCCCACCTATGTGGTCTAAGGCCATAGCACAGGGCAGTGATATGTGTGTATATTGCATGTTTTGGGGGATTATGTTTGTGTTAAGGATTTTCCTCACTAGGTGACATGTACAGTGCATCCGGAAAGTATTCACAGCGCATCACTTTTTCCATATTTTGTTATGTTACAGCCTTATTCCAAAATGGATTAAATTCATTTTTTTCCTCAGAATTCTACACACAACACCCCATAATGACAACGTGAAAAAAGTTTACTTGAGGTTTTTGCAAATTTATTAAAAATAAAAAAAACTGAGAAATCACATGTACATAAGTATTCACAGCTTTTGCTCAATACTTTGTTGATGCACCTTTGGCAGCAATTACAGCCTCAAGTCTTTTTGAATATGATGCCACAAGCTTGGCACTTCTGTCCTTGGCCAGTTTCGCCCATTCCTCTTTGTCTCTGTACATTGCTGCAGTCATCTTTCCCTTTATCCTGAGTAGTCTCCCAGTTCCTGCTGCTGAAAAACATCCCCACAGCATGATGCTGCCACCACCATGCTTCACTGTAGGGATGGTATTGGCCTGGTGGTGAGCGGTACCTGGTTTCCTCCAAACGTGACGCCTGGCATTCACACCAAAGAGTTCAATTTTTGTCTCATCAGACCAGAGAATCTTTTTTCTCATGGTCTGAGAGTCTTTCAGGTACTTTTTGGTAAAACTCCAGGCCTTTTACTGAGGAGTGGCTTCCGTCTGGCCACTCTACCATACAGGCCTGATTGGTGGATTGCTGCAGAGATGGTTGTCCTTCTGGAAGGTTCTCCTCTGTCCACAGTGGACGTCTGGAGCTCTGATAGAGTGACCATCGGGTTCTTGGTCACCACCCTGACTAAGGCCCTTGTCCCCCGATCGCTCAGTTTAGATGGCCGGACGGCTGTATGAAGAGTCCTGGTGGTTTCGAACTTCTTCCACTTACGCATGATGGAGGCCACTGTGCTCATTGGGACCTTCAAAGCAGCAGAAATTTTTCTGTAACCTTCTCCAGATTTGTGGTCTACAGACAATTCCCTTGACTTCATGCTTGGTTTGTGCTCTGACATGAACTGTCAACTGTGGGACCTTATATAGACAGGTGTGTGCCTTTCCAAATCATGTCCAATCAACTGAATTTACCACAGGTGGACTCCAATTAAGCTGCAGAAACATCTCAAGGATGATCAGGGGAAACAGGATGCACCTGAGCTCAATTTTGAGCTTCATGACAAAGGCTGTGAATACTTATGTACATGTGCTTTTTCAATTTTTTTATTTTTAATAAATTTGCAAAAATCTCAAGTAAACTTTTTTCACATTGTCATTATGAGGTGTTGTGTGTAGAATTCTGAGGGAAAAAATGAATTTAATCCATTTTGGAATAAGGCTGTAACATAACAAAATGTGGAAAAAGTGATGCGCTGTGAATACTTTCCGGATGCACTGTAGATCTTTGTATAACACCATATAGAATATCATGTGTCTTTGAAGTATAATTACCACAAATAACAAAGAATTTTCTACCTGTCAAATAAGATTCAGACCAATTTAAGACCCTGCCAGAGAGGCCCACCCACTGACTAAGGTGATTTCTAAGAATATTGTGATCAAAGGTATCAAATGCGGCACTCAAATCTAAGAGGTTGAGAACAGATAAACGACCTCTGTCTGCATTTACCCACAAGCCATTTACTACTTTAACAAGTGCAGTTTCTGTACTGTGATTTGTTCTAAAACCTGACTGAAACTTGTCAAGAACAGCATGTTTATTCGAGTGATCATTTAGTTGCACACTGACTGTTTTTTCTAGGATTTTACTTAAGAAAGGCAGGTTAGAAATGGGTCGAAAATATTCAAAAGCAGAGGAGAAGACAGTCTGGGAAGACCCCCATATCTAATGATGAGTTTACTATGTCAAGAATACTATCAATTAACATGCCGGATACTTCTTTGAAAGAACTTGTCGGTATTGGGTCAAGGACGCAGGTGGAGGGTCTCAGTTGAGAAATTATTTTAAATACATCAGGTAATTTGTTTAAAATGGAGTACCGGGGTTTAAGAGGATCAGTATTGGGGAGATGTACCCCGTGACCCTGTAGTTAGGATATAGCAGATTTCGATAATGGATGGATATATATACAGTGGTGTGAAAAACTATTTGCCCCCTTCCTGATTTCTTATTCTTTTGCATGTTTGTCACACAAAATGTTTCTGATCATCAAACACATTTAACCATTAGTCAAATATAACACAAGTAAACACAAAATGCAGTTTTTAAATGATGGTTTTTATTATTTAGGGAGAAAAAAAAATCCAAACCTACCGCTCCAGCATCGTGTGTAATTATTATCAGTATTCATTATTTAAATGAAGTTGACGACTCGCCTGTAAAATATAACATATGTACTTTTATGCATTTCATCATGAAAGTGATGTCAAGTATAAATCGTAGGATTTTAAATGTGCAGAGAGCTGGAATATCATAAATGGAATGTGTTCTGTGTGGCAATTGCTGCCTGCCGCTGCCATCAGTTCAGGAGGAAGCCCCAGAAGCATGTAGTGATTAACAACTGGGTCGGTTTTAAGATGACATTTGTGAAGGTCTACTTTAATGACAAAATAAACTGCGATTAAACTAGAAATTTCAAGATTAAAGCCAAAATTTCCACTTTAATCACAAAACGGACCTTCTCTGTGGCTCAAATATGCTGTCGTATATTTTGATTCTGTTGTGAAAATGTAAAAAAAAAAAAAAAGACAGCACAGAAGATGGTATGTGAGACCTTCAAAATATATCTTGTCGTTACGATGGGGAATGTGCGACGCTTGAATATCTAAGCACCATGAATGCATTTGTTTGTCAGCATTTTGCTTCATCACACCAAACCATTCATCAAACATCAAAGCAGACACATCGATCCTGTAGGCTTGCTGTCACATGTTGATAGTAAACAGAGACTCTGACGTCACATCCCAACTTGAACACACTGCGCTCCCAATTTTTGGCTGGTACTGAAATTTGCACACTCGTTGCGTTAATTTCTGAGGATGTACTTGGAGGACAGTTAGGTTTAAAACAAATGGATGAGTGCACCTCTGCTGCCAACAGGCCTTATCTCACTTCATCTTGCAGTAGCACAGGCATTCAGACTTAACAATCTTTTAATACACAGGCATAGACACCATGTTAAGGTGCTGAAGATGTAAAAGATTAAGTGTTTTTATTACACACAAATTTCTACATGTCCACAGTGCTATGTAAAAGCACATGCTCTCATCTCATTTCCTGCATCATTGGTGTTATTTTCATGTGAAATTCTTCCTTAAATGTCTGAAGATACAACACGCTGCCACTTTTCAGTGCCATGATAACTGGGAATGAGTTAAAATACATTTTTTTTTTCATTGAAAACACAACCCCACTTACCTGATGGACTCCTTGCTTGTTTTCCCACTTGTTCAGCGACATTCCCTGGCACTGACTACTTGGGGGAAAAAAAGAAAAAGAAAAAGTACACTATAGATATTAAGCAGCACAAATGAAATATGAAACACGGGAAAAAAAAACTCCATTTAATAAAATAAACGCACAGAATTTCAAACTCTGCCCATAACTGCAAACACATCTGTGGTTCAGATAATAAGAGTACAGACAAGCCTAAATAGCAAGGAATGATGGCTTAAGCTAATACTGGACAGGTTTGTGTGACGATGTGGGTTCTGCTCCAAGCTCCCATCTTACTTCTGGGAGCTCTCGAACCCGACACCGTCGGTAATGGCACTGAGGAGCTAGGCAGTGAAGACATCAACCATGAAGCAAGGGGGTGGTGCAAAAAGTGCAAATGTACTTTTTATTAAAATCAACAAAACCAAAACAGTGGTCAAATATATAGTGCAGTGTCTCGGAAATCTTCAAATAAATAATTCAATAAAAACAGGTGAAAGGGTGGAGGTTAAAAACACAATAGAAAAAGAAATTCCTTTAAAACAACGAAGTTAAAAACAATGGCTGGAGGCAGTCTTTCTTTAAAACTAAAGTCAGGTGCGTTCTTCTACTGGCTGCTCTCCTGCTTCTCCCATTCGGGCCCCCGCAACATGGGAGTTGCCCAACCAGCAAATGCAGCTCCTCCTTTTCTGGTCTGGTAGCCCTCTGATCCCCGGCTACGTCGAGCTCCAGCCGGACCGAGACTTGGGTTCCTTCCCCAGCGGCCAGGGCTCAACATGCCCAAAGCCTCCTTGACTCCACTTCCTTCAACGGCCCGTCAACCCCTCTGCTGGTCACTCCAGCTCCTCAAAACTGCTCAGCTGGATCGACTGCTTCAATCAGCCCCCTTCCGAGAATTGGCCAAACACTCCTTTGGGGCTCTCCTACCAGCTGCATTACCGTCCAACCTGCTCTCGCTCTCACACACCGGCTTTCTTGTTCCTGCCGCCTTCTTCTCACTTCTAACCTTCATTCCTTTTTATCTTTTTTCCCCATCCGCCTTGTGCTTCTATTATTTATTACGGGGACATGGATCAGGTGTGGCAATTAGCAGCTCCCAGCAAAAATTACGGATGCAGACGACTCCTCTCCTGTGCACTTAAGTGGGGACTGTCCGCATCACGAATTCACCTGGGAACCGCTCTGGCCACACTACCATACCCTCTCTCTAAGCCGCGAGTGTGGCGACTATTTATTACAAAAGTGGCCTTTTTGACTTGAGCTGTGGACCCACTGCACCACAGTTTGACATGTCTTCATCCAAAATCTGGTAAAAGTTAAAAGGCATCAGAATGAACAAATAACACATTAAAGCAGATCTGAGGCAAAGTCTTTGAAGAATACTATACCAGTCAGGACAATGACCTAAGAAAATTACCAATACACTGGACAAACGTCAAAGCACAGTGTGGTCCACTGTTTAAGCAACTGTGAGTCTGTCCAGACCAGGGGCCTCATGCATAACGCCGTGTGTAGAACTCGCACTATAACATGACGTAAGCACAAAAGCCAAAATGTGCTTATGCGCAGAAAAATCCAGATACATAAATCTGTGTGTTCGCACACTTCTGCGTTCCTCCGCTACATAAATCCCTATCAGTGTGAAAAGTAACGCTCGTGCACGTGCTTGCTGTCCCACCTCGTCTCCTCCTAGAATTACGCCTCTTTGAATATGCAAATCAATATAAATAGCCCTTAAGCTCAGTGTTCTGTGAAAAGGCAATGGCAAAAGCACAGGGGAAAATATAAGAATTTCAAGTGGAGGCAAGGAAAAACATACTATTTGTTGGTTTAAACAGTGGTACAAACAACAAAAGGAAGCTGATCGACTGACATAGCGTGTCGGATAAACTCGAAAGATCAAGTTCACAAAGTCGCCCAATGCCTGAAATAAAAAAGAAGTTGTCAGATATCAAAGTTGCCGTGAAAAGGCGAGTCGTAGCCTACCATCTGAGTGTCATATGAAAGCTTATTAGGGTACAGAGAAGTACCTATTTAATCACTTAGTTTATTTTATCATTAAAGTAGAACATCATAAACTTCATCTTAAAATCGTTTACTAGTTTCTCAAATCCCATCGTAACTAAAGTAGCACGTTAAATGCTTTGTTTTGTATTTTATCTTCTGTGTGCTCTGTGTGTGAATCACTACGTGATTCTTATGCGGGCTTTCTCTTCATCCATCAGGACACAGAATCCATTACATTCGTGAAATTATAACTCTCTGAATAATTAAAATACTGAGAGGTATGCATGATATCATTTTCATGATAGGAGTTAAAGCATGTTATTAAACATGGGAACAGGGTGGCACAGTGATTGTGTGCGACCTTCAATGAAATCATTTATTGCAGCAGTACTCAGGGGCAGCTCTAGGCTTGTGGTGGCCCTGGGCAGAGAAAGAATCAGTGGCCCCTTCGCCCGCCAATGTCAATATGGTATCTTATACACGGTGGATGGCCACATCCGTTGCAGACACTGCATAGCCACCTCGTGCTCATGACACTAGCGTTTAACTTTTGCCGAAATTCGCTGCTGCGTTTTTAGCTGTGTCGTTATTTTCTCTTTCTGTTTTATATTCAATATATATTGGCGTGACCGCCCTCTACAGGTGCACAGTTTGCACATGCCTAAGGCCGCCCCTGCAGTACTGTCTCTTTCAAACGTACTAACCTCCAATTCCTGTCCATACTTTTCTTTCTCCAAGTAACCGATCACCACACAATCAGCTCTGTAATAGATGTTAAGCCATCTGTAAGCTTACAGCACCGATTCTTCAAAACGTTGAAGGAACATTGAAATATCTTCGTAGTACATGTTTAATTATTCTATACTTCACACCAGTCCCAGTGAAGCATACAGTGCAAGGCAGGAACAATCCATGAAAGGAGCGCCAGATCCTTGCTAGCGTAGCGACACAGTGTCCTTTAATTATTAACAATATAGATTATTTAAATAAAGATAAAATTTTATCTGTATAATATAATAAACATATTTTGCTGCATTTCATCTTTAAAATTATATCGTCATCATATGTAAATACATGCTTTATAAAGTGGCTCAGGTTGTGCAATATTATAACTGCATCCCAGGTTTACAGTGAGGTGATTGTACTTATAAGTAAAAAGCGTTCTACAAGGAGCACTTGATGGACTGATTGAGCGTGTTTAGAGTTCTTGGGATGAAACTGTTTGTGAACCGCGAGGTTCGAACAGGAAAGGCTCTGAAGCATTGGTTGGATGAGACCAGTTCAAATAGCGAATGGCTGAGGTAGGGTGTGCCTGATGCTGTATACCAATAATTCTCTTTCCGATCAGCTGCTGCTGTGATTCCCACTCAGATACAGTGATATAAATACTCTGAGTGGTGCAGTGAGAGTAATATGGAAAAAGATGATCCGATGTGGCAACTCCTAATGGGAGCAGCTGAAAGAAGAAGGTGCAGTGAGAGTAACAACGCTAAAGCAGCTATTATATCTAGAATAGTTTGACCATTCTGTGGACCATTATATTGTTACAGGTTAATTACAATCAGATGCATTAAACTAATAAACAATATACAGTTAATTTCAGTGTATTTATAAAGCCGCGTCAGGGATGTGAATCTGAAAAAGAAAGGGTAACCACACAGGAACAGTAGCACTGCTTTGATGCTGGGTGCTGCCAGTCTGCAAAACCGAGCGGAGAACTTGCGTACAACAGGGTATGAGGTACCGTGGAAATGTGCGTGGCTTTACGCCAAGTTTAGGTTTTATAATTCGCGATTTGAACTTGGAAACGTTCTTACGCAACATTTGTGTGCGTACGCATCGTTTATGCATGAGACCCCTGGCTATCCTCCAACAAGAGCTTTAATAAAGGAGGTCACCAAGAGGTCTATGGCAACTCAGAAGAAGAATTTGAGTCCTCCATGAGAGCAACTGCACATGAGACAACAGCGACATCACGACCCTGGTTTTTACAGGACCACAGCAAGATGTAAGAGAAGGTCGGCAGCTCAACCCCTGCGATGGAAGGATGGAGGAAGGCAGACTTTCAAGGGCCCTACTTCCCCCAAAACGCTAGATGGCAATTCCCCTGGAGTGTAACGGTTCCCCGGATTCCCACAGGGCATCTTGGGACTTGGGGTTTGGTTGCTCAGCCCTGTTGGTTACCATGGGTGCCGTCAGGAGGAGCTGTGAGAGGACCGGAGGAGCCATGCCTCATCCATAGCCCGGAAGTACTACCAAGTCATGTGGCTGGGAGCCCTGAAGTACTTGCGGGCTGATTAAAGAACTTTAATTCTGTCTGACCTGGAAGTGCTGGCAAGTCACATGGACAGAAGAGTAGAAGCACTTCAGGGTCAAGGATTATTAAAAGGACTGTTGGAGACCCAGTAAAGAAGCCGGAGTTGGGAGGTAAAGGACAGAGCATGCTGGGAGGTTTGGAGGAGAGATTTCGAGAAGTAAATATTATTGCTTGTTTATTGTGGTGGAGGTGCTTTGGGCACTATTTATTTAAAGAACAGAAATTAAACAACTTCTTGGTGCTTTTAAAGCGTGTTGTCAGTGTCTGTGTGTTGGGTTAAGCGCTGGTATAGCGCCATTTTGTTGACATTGTTTTACAGTGTGCGGTATATTTTATGTTTAAAGTTCATTGTGTTGGCCATGAGTGTAGGAGGGATGCTATATAAAAATCAGTGAAATTTATTTTATATTCACTTTTTTGTCTGTGGGCAGGTGGTACTGTGGGCCAGCATTGTCCACCGACGAAAGCGAAATGACAAGCTGCCCTCTCAGCATTTTACTGTATGATCACAATCAGGTTGATGAACGCCAAGCATCATCTATTTCCAGAGGCTGCAATGGAAACCGAGTCCTGTCTCGTCACATCTTAAGAGATATAAGAGGAAACCAACCCTACATACACAAGGAGAACATAAAAACTCCCCCAGACAGCTGTGCCACTATGATAGCGGAAAGAAACATGTGGGTGCTTTATAAATGGAGGCTCTGTTGTTTAGTGGTCAAGTATTTTCAGCATTAATTCATCAAATGTATTGACACAACAGGAAACTGCCACCCAAGACCCGGAGACATGGAATGTGTTGTGTGTGTGCGCAGCTGACCAGAGGGAGAGCTTGGCCATACCACCACGAAGACCCCGCACTCCACCAACTCCATCAATTTTTCTGCAGCACCTTGGGATGAAGTCATGCCAAATGTGGGCCTTCCTTGTTGTAGTATGCTTGTGATTGCACTTAGCACTTTTGATGGAAATGTTTGAATGAATTCATATTAGCCCTTCATATTTAAAGGAAGGCAAGGACTGAGTTCAATCACAAAATAGCACAGTATGCCACCAGGGCTGGGGCTCCAAATGCTGCCATAAAGGTGTCACTGCTGCTCAACTGGAGACGTCCAGCGGCTACATCCTCATTCCAGACTTTGTCCTGTTCCTACTGCTCAAAAGTCACACATTTAATAAAAAAAACGAGAGCTCTAATATAGTATGAATAATCAACTTGCGCTGAAACAATTTCTTTATAAGAAGAGCCATTCACCTTCGGATGTGCTTGGCCTATCCTGGGAGTTTTGGGCATGAGGTCACCCGTCATGGGCACTCTGATCAAAGAGGTAACCACAGCACTACAGAGCTAATTACAGCCATTTTAATTAAAATAATCCTACTGGGTTTAGGACATCTTCAAAAAAAGTAAAGAGTAACTCATATTTCAGGCAACTTACCTAAGCTTTATTTCCCATTGCACAGGATAGCAATGGAGGATCAGTGAACAGTGAAGGTTGACTGACAGATTATGGTCTTTTTTTAATGAAGAAAATAAAATGACTAAGGAATCAGAGTCAACCACCGATAACATCCACTCGCCCGCAGAATCTGAGACAAGATTTATTAAGAGTTATTAAACATTAAATGACCCCAAGCAGATTAAAACATTTTTGAGTGTCGCTTTGGATGTTCTTGATTTACACCCAACACTCTGACCCTGATGAGACTGTAAACACTGACACAGTGGACGGCTGGCGTCTGTCTCAGAGTTCCATTTTCTTGTTTAATAAAATGCCATCTTCTGCATACTATGCTAGTAATTCAAGTGCAAGTGTGCTTTATAAAACATGAGGCTCGGTCTGTGGTAGCCTTCCACCATCAGCAGCTGGCACACATCACAACAGTGCATGGAGAAAGCTTAAGGGGGTCTCGTGACTCGTACCCACCAGTGGGACACACAAACATCCCTTTGTGGTGTGGGAGGAAACTGAGGGAAACACCCAGAAAGAACATGTAAAAGAAAACCGCAGAGTGCAGAGCATACAACTTGACTAACGTATTGTACTCTTTTTTTTATTAAGAAAATAAAATGACTAAGGAATGTTCAGTGTCAACCAATGAGAAACAGTTTAGATGTTACTGTTATAATAATTTTAAAAGTTATCTGAAATAAAACAGACTTTATACAAGAGGATACATTATGTGACATACAGCAATTAAACAACAGAATAAAATGTTCAGTTTACAAATAAGACAATAAAAACCCCAAAAGGTACAATTAAATAATATTCCTTTCATACGAGAAAAACAAAGGCAGACAAACACAACAACACAAAGCCTGTACCATGTCATCAGAGAGGCACATTCTTCCCAAGCCTGTGACAGCCAGGACTGCATGAGCTCCTTAGTGCCCGACTCCCCAATATGGCGCCCTGCCATAGGCCTCGTGAACATCCTTTTTTTTCTGCTCCAGCCTCCCTTTACTTCTATTCATTGATTTTTAAGTAGGTTTCTGCCTTGTGTGAAACTCAACCCTTTAAGGGCGTGAAATGTGTATAATTCTGCACACAGATTTTAGTAGGTATCTGTGGATTTCTGTTCACCTGCATCTATCTTGACTTGGGGATATGCACCGAATGATTCTGAAATCAAATTTCTAAACTACCTTATATGTGAACAACCTACATGATCATTTTGCAAAAGAACAAAATGAACTGTAGAGATTATCAAGGCACACGCTTCTGTTTACACTATCTAGGAAAAGATATAAAGGTATAATAGCCGTTGAACATGGGCATTGTTCCCGCCATTGCTTCAAACAGTACTTGAGAGCATTTAAATATGTAATTCAAAAAAATAAATAAATAAAGGCTAAACCTGAAAATCACATTTACGTAGAACAATTGGAGCCAACTCATGCTGGCATTTCTGTGGACTCAGCATGGCACAGCTTTATCCATTCACTCACCTTCTAACCCGCTTAATGGGGTTGTGGCTAGTCAGAGTTTAATTCATTCTTCAAACCCACTCACATAGGTTTGGGATATGAGACGAAATGGAGGCAATGACCAGGCTGGGGTTGAGACCCTGTCATCTGGAGCCATGAGGTGGGAATGCTTATTCTTGTACCACCTAGCCATCCCTCTAGGCAACTTACCTTTTAAAGTCACCAACCAACAAACACAGTGTTAGGCATACATTGCAGGACTGGTAACACAAACAACTGTGGTTCCTCATAAAGCAAAAAAACACAAATCAAAATGTCATGATGTTAAGTTTCACGGTGCCTTCTATATGCTGCTTTAAGTACTGTAGCTGCAGATTTCAGTCTGTTCTCAGCGAGCACTGGAAATGTCAGCCATTCCACAGGCCATTTCACAGTTCAGAAAGTAGACATACCTGTGAGAAAAAACACAATCAACAGACAAGGCATACAGTACGCATCTAAAGAACCGGATGAAGTCTGTGTAACACTGAATACCCCAAGTGGGGTATATGTTACAACACAAGCTTTTAGAATATAATCAAAAGAACAGAATATTTAGGAAACTAGTTATTAGCAGACAAAAACAATATGTTTTACAGTGAACAATCATTTTTGCATAGTAAAAAATCATTACAGAGTCACTGGTCAGATTTTGAACGCAACGTTTCTGGTAAAGAATTGCTTGCTAATTACATCCACAAATCAAATGATACAAGATGTCTTAAATATTTGGACTTACTCTTCTGTGCTGGCTTTGAGAACTACTTCCTCCAAAAAGGAAAAAGAGAAACCATCTTTTTTTTTTAATTATTTTTCGGAGAGACCAATATCGTAGTGCACTTGACAAAGCTTTAACAGATTACCTGCAGACAAATGCGATTTTTAACATTTGGTAATCCTGGAATTATCATTATGGAACTGGACTTCCCAGTCCTAAAACTAAAAATAAAATTCACGTATCTGATTTCAAATTAGAATCCAACATTAAAGATCAGTTACCGTTTTTCAATTCAAGTAAAATTACAGGGGTTGGAATACAAGGTAACGTGCAGGAATGCTGAACACACCTATGCGTGCTCTAAAGTCTTATGGTCGTTTGTCCTCTCTTCTCATATCGTCACGAGACCACATTGTGTGTTTTTCTGTTGCCACTCTGCTACTCCTCACAACAGTACAGACTCCTGCACGGACAGTCCTTCCGTTGGTTGCCTGTACTGCTGCATGTTGTATGAGGTTTGGTACGGTTGTCTGGATGAAGGCTGGGATTCTGGGTAAAGGGTTCTGTATTGAGGTGAACTATACTGGGGGCTAGAGTTTGGAAAAGCAAACTCCCGCACTGGAGACATCTGAGCTTTTTGAAAACTTGGTGACCTTGGCATACTCCCTGCGTACCTTGCATCAGTCTCTTGGCTCCACTGCCGCCTATGAGGATCTTGTCTGTATGCAGGAAAACGCTCAGCGTTTCTCCTAATGTCAGTGACGTAATCTACCGGCGGATAAGCAAACTTGCTGGGTTGTCTACCATAGCTATTTGAATTTACAGAATTGTACTGTGCGCTTGTCTCAGCAGGCATGACAAAAATAGGATTGGTTGGGGGAGAGGTGACAAACACTCTGTCCCTGACTGGGAGAGAATCATTGTGCGACATGTCAGGAGATAACTCATCCCATTTAAAGTCCTTGCCACGGTTGTACTGTGAAGGGTAGGGTGCCTGGTTATTCCAAACAGAAGGGTATTGCTGAGGGTTGTTATAAGCAGGAGGACCAGGATAGGAGGGTGGTGGTCTAGTGGGGGATCTTTGGTCTGCATTTTCAAACTGTGAAGTGTGCTTGTGCAATTTCTGTTGCCCATTCATGTTAGCACTGATGAGCACTTTAGTTGGACTTGCTGATTTGTTTCGTGGACTCCGTGATGTGGACCTTTCCAGCATTTCTTCAATCCTGGTATCTGACTCAAACTCCGCTCCGGGAACATTGTCATATTGTGATGCATTGGACCCTCTCTTAGTTTCATCAATCAGTCCTCTGCTTTTTGGCCTTGCTTGAAATAAGTCATCAGGACTGGACGGAGAAGGTGAAACACTGTAATTTAGAGTTCTTCCTCTACTGCCACCAGCGGGCTTAACTACTGCTTCGTTAAGCTTCAGTTCAGATGGTTTATTCCACCTTGGACCAAAATCTTTTCTAGTGCTTGAGGCTGCATTTGAATTCTGGTTTGCTGCTGCATTATTAAGCTGCCTTTGGGTATCTGGACCAGATGGCACTTTCTGTGAATTCATTTCAGAAGGGCCTGGTGATTTGTCTTCCCTTTTAGATGCCTTCTGGGATTTTGTATTAGGTCTGTCAAGTGTGTCTTTACCTCCTCTGTTGGTTGTTTTTTCACTGATACGATCAGGTGACGTCTTTCTTTTAGAAGTGGTAACTTCAGACCTTATATTATTGCTTTGTCCATTGGTAAAATGGTTGGAGAAAGATGACTGCGGCTCTGGCGGCAGCTGTCCTAGTGTTCTTTTTGGAAATTCATCTTCTTTTCCTATAACAAAAGCATAAAAATGACATTTCATTTGGCTAATTATGTGACAAATACAGTATGTAGTTATTTTAGGTGACAAAAAATAAAAAATGAACACACTTATTGTACCCATACACAAAAAGCACAAGTATTATAAGGAACTTTTGTAACAAGAGAAACCACTAAGCCGTACATGAGATACGCATCACAAAATAAAGAACTGAAAAACTGAATTGACAGAATAATCTATATTCTATATCTTCTTCTGGATAAGTTAAAATTCAAACATATTTTATATTTTACAGGTATAAATCATAGGTAGAGGAAAAATGGATTCTGTAGAGTGTGGCATGATCATCACTGATACACAAACGACAAGTATAGGACTGTTTTTTACACCACATAGAGGCAACAGAACTAACATTTGTGCTATGAGGTCTGTGGGAAAGTAAAACATACCTGTACATTGGCATTACCTGGCAAATGTAAAAATGCATGCATGCATACTGCAAAGTTGACAGTGCTGCAGACAGTGTGATTTCAGATATTCTGCCCATATTTAAAATGAGTGTTTGGGTTCAGTTTGGTTCTCACAATGTTATAGAAAAAAGAGTTTACTCTAAAAATGTACTTTGCAAGCATTCTTATTTTAAAGTCCAAAACCCTTGCACCGTACAAAGTATGTCTGTCTTTCCACACCTCTCCCTGGAAGGAGTGCTTTAAGGACAACCTATACGGAATTTAGAATACAGAAACCAATGTAATCAAACAGAAAACTGCTACCCCATCCATTGTGGATTTTTGTCTTGTGGTCAGTGCTGCCTAGATATACTGTGACCCCCATCATTGTGAGGTGAACTGCGCAGGTTGGAGAATGAATGCATGGATAGATAGATGGATGGATCAGTTTATTCATTTCAATGCCTTTGTAAATAAGCCTGCTTGATGGAAGAACAATACATAAAAATACCATATTATATTTTGACATTTTTTAGTAAAAATTAATTTCAAATGGAATTCATAGAAAAATATGTAACATAACACAGCCTTAATGGAAGCTGATTATTTTATCCATACATCCAAGTCTTATAAATAAATCCAAATGATTGCACTATTTTCAGATTGTTTCAGAATATACGTTTATATATTGTAATGCTGTAGTGCAATCTGGTGAATCCGTGCTTAGCACTGTTGCCTCATCCTGGGTTCAAAGTCTGCACCCGGTCATTGTCTGTTTTGGAGGAGGCATGCCCTCCCTGTGTCTCCCACATCCTGAAAGATGTGCAGGCTCAATTAAAGGGTACATTTATTATATTTCAAGTCAGCCCCCCTGTGACCCTCAACTAAATTAAGCAGGTTTGGTATAACTTCTCAGATTTTTGTCAACAGGAAGGCATACTGCTTTATGTTTGTCAGACACCTGTAGAGCGAGTGCCCTTTTTTTTATTTCTTGGACCATGGAGTTCAGGATGGCAGAGACCCCTGTGCTCGCCAGTTTTCTGGAGTGAACCTGGAAGTGGTTCGGGATTTTGACCCACAAGGGATTCTTCAAGTCAGTTTAAAAGTCCCATCAGGTCATCAGGGAAATGAGCCTGGAGTCAGGAGCAGCGCATTGGCCAGCAAAGTAAAGGTCATGTTGTGAAGAAATAAAGTACAAAGGTACAAATATACAAAGATGGAGAATGAAGTACAAAGGAGTGTGAGTGTGTGTTTTGAGTGGTAAAGAAGGCCAGTCTCCCATAGAGGTATACAGATGGCCCTGTGGCTTTTAGATAGGCCTTAGAGAACCTCTGTAGTTCTTGTTTTTTGTTGTTATGTGTTACTATTGCTACTCCTTGTGTAATACTTACCTTTGTGGATTTATTTTTCTGTAATAAATTACTCTTTTTCTTTACTTGTTTCAGTTGTATCATTCTGGGTTCAAGGTCTTAGATATCTGTACATTTTGTTCATCACAGCTTTCTTTGAGTCACTCACTTAGAAAACTGTACAGAATGTGCTTACATTACATGAGCAGGTACAGCTGAAATTAACTATGAACACTGATTGTTATGCAATACAATGGAAAGTTATGCATTAACACTTTTCACCTAATTAAAAAATACAGGAAATATTTCAAAAAAGCTACAAAAATCAAGTAATTAAGCATCAGTGGTAGTTCCAATTATATTTTAAAAACATGTGAAAGTACACAAAAATTAGATGACTTTTCAGTCTTTTCTGCTTGTCTGGTCAGCTGGTAGCTACAAGATCGAAGAATTTTATCCAGTCATTTCTCAAAGGATTTTCAGATGTAATACACTGCGCAAGACAGTCACATCAAAAAAGCTCATCAAACAATACTCCAATGGAAGCCAGCATTAAGCCATAGTGTATAGTTCTGTCAGAGAAATAAACCCCAAAAAACACCAAAGTAATCCAGGGCTGCTCTCAAGGGCCATAGTGAATTCTGGTATTCACTTCAACTAAAGCTCTCAGCAAACTTAATTGATTTTATTCTGCTGGACATAGTTTATATTCTAATCCATTTTATTTCATTTGATGTTTTAAAGCACACTGGCCCCAGAGAGCTTGACTTGTGCCCTAATACAAGAGCTACAATAAAAAACAAAATATGGCATAAGACTAACAAATGACAATATTCAGTTAATATGGATTTATTTATATATTGTACCTGGTGGGGGCAAGTCCAGCTTTGACCGTTTAAGCTCTGACATTGAATTTTGAAGTTGATCAATTACAAAGTCATCATCAAAGAAGAAATCTTTGGACAGTGTCTCCTGTAGAAACTCAACCAAGTCTTCCATTGAGAGCTTCATAAGGTGCTCTAAACAGTAAATCAAAACCAATATAAAGCAGTCTGTTAATATTAATGGAATCACAATCAAGTGGACATTTTCTTTATTTATGTATTGACTTTTAAATTGCTTGATATCACAGGTTTGGGTAAATATAAAGACAACATAATTCACACTTATTCAATGATCAGTAGCTTCTCACAAATGAATAACATCTGCTTTAGCAGTGTCACGTCAGTATTTAAATACTTAGAAAAAAATATACATACATGCATTAAAAATGTAAAGCAAATGGGGTTGAATACATAAACTAAGCAGATTATCAAGTTATTCATTTTTTTTAACTATGTAAAAGAGACATAATGCATTATAAGACACTATAATGCTAGACAGAACAAAGAAACACGTGGGATATCTGCACCAAATCTGCAATGGGAATTTGTGGATTCTGAAATAATGAGAGGTCTTCTGGGAGGTTTAAGGGTAAAGGAGAAGCAGCTGGCATGTCAAAAATTGATCACATTTTAGATGATATATTAATTTACAATTAAATGCTATGTTAGAACATAAAATTCAAAAATGAAGTTTGCAAAATCAATTCAAAATATTGGACTTACAACCAAAAAATGACAGCTTTCTTGGTATTACTGTTTTCAGTGAGCATGTTTAATGTCGTAAGTGGCAAAATCAAAAAGTCACAAATTTAATGAGAATGAATACATTTATTTCAGATGTGCCACTATAGAACAAATGCAATGAGATGAACTTAATCCAAACGAAAGGATAAAGAACATTTGCTAGCAGAGTGGGGACAAACCATTTGAGAAAAAAACCAAAAAAAAAACAGAGTTTGTTACTGCCTAAAATAACAGCAATAGATTTTGCTTGCATATATACATCCATATACAAGTATTTTAGCTTGACCTGGGAAAATGAGACTCTGCATGTATCAAGGCTCTTTGGAAATGTAAACATCCAGAGAGAAACTAGAAAACATGATTACGGCTGAAGGACATGAAGTTGCCACAACTTATGACTATAGACGGACAGAGCAGGAAGGAGGAGTAAAGTACATGAAATTGTATATTTTGTTGGATCTATGTTGTAAATAACATTTAAATACAATGATAAAATGGACAGCTACCACACCCTGCTGCTGTTGTCACATTGGTTTAACATCTGATTGCTGTGTTGGTAGAAATCAGCCATTGGACGGTTTGGCCACCTGCTTATCACAGAACTTGAGCCTCAGACAAGAACCTTGTTTTCGTTATACCAGAGACCTTATGTGATGCTGCTGACACATGGTGCCTTCCCAGTTGTTTCCTTCAAGGAGGTAAATCAGATTTACATGTCAAGGTAAGGGCTATTTTTTCTTGATTGTTCAAATGCTTGTCCTTGGCTGTCTGGACTGAGGTGTGTGGGTGGTTTGCCACTAGGATTAGGTCAAGAGGTAAAAGATTACATTTTGTAAGAAATATGTGCAGAATACAAGCAAAATTAAACACTTTTTAAGCAAGGAACTTCCAGGCAGATTCTATTCATATCTCTCTATTATAATAAAAAATCATGGGACAAGATAAGACTTTTTAGCCTGGGATGAGCCGTGACTTTTTCAGAGAGATACTTTCACATCCCACGAGACGAGACTTTGTGCCAAGAGATTTAACTACACCCGGGGCAGAAAATGAAAGACAAAGCATAGATGACAATGTAGAACGTTATAAAGAATTCAAAAACGCTGGCACGATACACATGCAGAGCAGGGTAGAGATAATGAAAGTACTAAAATTTGAAAGTCCCAAAAAAATGATAGCAAAGATTGTATTAGCACAAACAAAAGGAAATTATTACTCGGTGAAATAACAGAACAGCAAAAAGAGATTGAATATATTGTTCGGATTTAAACTTTAAGTCGGAGATTTGTAGATTGTATAATTCATGTTGCCATCAGGGAAAAGTAGTGCTTGTTCTCAATGAAGAGGCATATCCATGAGAATTAAAAGATTTGTTGTTTGGTGAAAGTGAAATCCACACACGTGAACGGCAGAGATGTGAAGTGGCTGGCGCGTACCGCAGGCCAGCGGGGTTGGGAAGCGAAGTGAGCAGGGGGTGAAGCCCACTAGTATGATGAAAAGTAGTCCCCAAAATAAAAGGAAAAGGAAAGAACAACAAACTAAATTCTAACCTGTTCATGTACATGCGTGCTTTTAAAACAGATGTGAAATATGTACAAAAGTTGAGTTTAAGAAATAAGTGAGGTGCAGATATTCTTTATATCTGTTTTAAACAGTATTGAAAAAGGAATTTGTCGGTCATCATTGAATCAGTAAAGCATGATGGCTGCTCTTGTATAACATTGAGATAATGAATAATTTAATGGGGAAGGCAAATAGGGTCAGTATGATTTACATTATTCCATAATACTCTTATCATTGTCGTGTTCATTTTGTTTCAGTGCAGCAGTTCTCAAACACCTGTTCTGGGTAATGTATACCTGTAAAGCAAAAGATGTCATAGCACTCTGCCTGCAATAAATTCCCTGGGCAGAACTTCAATGCTTTTTACCAATTCAGTGAGCAGTATAAAGACAGGAACAGAGAATTCATTGAAGGCTTAGGAAAGTCCTACAGGTTGTAAGACTAAGCTGCACTGGAGAACAAAACTGTCATTCAGAAAAATGCACTAGACAGTGTGGTTAAGGATCTGAGACTTGAAATCATATGGGACCCAGCTCAAATCCTACTGCTGGATCCTTCTGCAACTAAGCCTATCTCTCACCTAACTGTATAAACAATACCACGCAGAAAAGAAAATAGCTGCTGAACTTCACACATGAAGAATTTGGGATACTGAGTACTATAAAAGGCCTAAATTGGAAAGGGAAAAATAGTTATAAGACATACAAGATAATTTCAACATCATTTCAATAACATTTGCAAAACTGAAGTTGCTTTTCTCGTGTCTTTTCCTTTAAATAGATTTTACGCTTTGCAACTGATTTTATGAATCTATGTGAAATGACACACTGAAAACAGATTACTTTCATGTAGTACTTTTAGGTTAAATACACCGTTTGGTATGACAATTTTTTCATCTACAAAAAGCTTACTTTTATGCAGTTTGAGGACAGTGTAAGACATGGCTGTAAGGATTCGCTCCCCTTCTAAGATGTAGATATCCCATAACCTTAACGTTAATGTAAAAGGAGTCTGGAAAAAAAGAAAGAGAGTTAAGTCAACAGATGAGAAAGCAGAAATGCATTTTTCTGTCTAAATCCATCCATCCCAGTTTTGAGTAGTTCCTTCTATTACAGGGTTATGGAGAGCCTGAGCCCATCCTGGCAGCATTAGATTTGTCTCAGACAGACAGACACACTCCTGACAAACCCACATTGGTAAATGACATACATGCTGCTTGTGAGATGGGTAAAAGAATATGGAGTACTTGGGGACTGGGGGAACCCACCAAAACAGAGGGCACGGAATGGAACTGAACAACTTATAACAGTAACATTAAAGCCCATTCTGGAGGTGGCAGAGTTAAAGATGGAGGATGAGGATGGACAGGATTAGAAATGAGTACATAAGAGGGTCAGTTCAGGTTGGACAGTTTGGAGACAAAGTCAGAGAGGCAAGATTGTGTTGGTTTGGACATGTGCAGAGGAGAGATGCTAGGTATATTGGGAGAAGGATGCTAAGGATAGAGCTGTCAGGGAAAAGGAAAAGAGGAAGGCCTAAGTGAAGGTTTACGGATGTGGTCAGAGAGGACATGCAGGTGATGGGTGTAACAGAACAAGATGCAGAGGACAGAAAGATATGGAAGAAGATGATCCACTGTGGCAACCCCTAACGGGAGCAGCCAAAAGAAGAAGTTTTACACCAAGAGGTGAGGAAAGTAATAATTACTGGAGAATATTTGTCATTTTTAAACTCTATTTGGACTTAATTACGTTTTACACAAGGACATGGTGTAATGACAGTGATTTACCAGCAGTGCTTTACTCTGTATCTGCATTTCCCCATTCCTTTTATGCATACTGTCAGTTCAGTCTACATAACCAACCCTTGTTTATCAGAACATTTTTATTTATAAGAACAACGTGTCCAATTGACCCTCTAAGAGAGACACCCCTCACCCACATGCGTTTCCATGTAACTTGTGTATATCAGTGAGCCGATGAATCTCCTAGAGAATATAAGATAATGAAGCCCCTGTTATTCAGCGTGCACAACAAGGAGTCCAACAACGGCTCTTTTTTTCCATGTCAGGCACTGGGTAACGTAATTATTACCAGAGGACCTCTGTAACTTTAGTCTCATTCAAATCATTTAAATGACAGAATTTTACTGGCATGTCGATTCATACTTGAGTAGTTTAGCCTGGGGTTATTTTTTACGGTCATTTTCCAGAAGTTAAAAGTCTTTGTAATTTTTTTACTGCTATGTGATCACTCAGTCCATGAAAATTTACTGACCGGAGTGATTCAGATAGGACTAAAATTAATGAGGTTCTCCGGTAAAAATTACCTTGCACCACCACCTGGTATAATAGTAATCCTTTCCGAATAGGGCTTAAAATTCTTCCCCTTCTCTCTAGCATCCTAGGGGAATATTAAACAATTGCTTTCCCTTAAAGATAGGGTGAGAAGCTCAGTCATCTGGGAGGGGCTCAGAGTAGAGCCGCTGCTCCTCTGCATCGAGAGGAGTCAGATGAGGTGGCTCGGGCATCTGATCAGGATGCCTCCTGGACTCCTCCCTGGTGAGGTGTTCGGGGCATGTCTAACCGGGAGGAGGCCCCGGGGAAGACCCAGGACATGCTGGAGGGACTATGTCTCTCGGCTGGCCTGGGAACGCCTCAGGATTCCCCCAGAAGAGCTAGAAGAAGTGGTCGGGGAGAGGGAAGTCTGGGCACCTCTGCTCAAGCTGCTGCCCCCGTGACCCAATCTCGGATAAGCGAAAGAGAATGGATGGATGCTTCCTGGTCATATTTCTGTCTTTTATGCTTGTCACATGCCACCCCCTTAACCACTGAGCAGTCCATAACACTATCAAAAATGTAACTACCTTTGTATGAAGCATGAATTATATGAATATGATACATAATAATAATACTTTAATCCCTGTTACAGCTATTGCTACTGCAGCATTCATATATCATTTGTTGCCTTAGAGGTGCACAATTACCACCAGCACACAGTTGGTTCTGTGCTATTCTCAACCAATGTTCAGCTACTTATTTTCTATTACAGACCTCAGATAAAAGCCTAAGATAAAATCTCCAAAGAGCAATTGAGAATAAAATGTTGGGTGATTGCCAGCAACTTAATAAGGAATAATCAAAACAGACGAACTGGAGGATGTTTTGAAGGGCTTTAAAAATAGAAAACAGCAGCTTATTACAACCAAGAGTTTATGAAACACTTTTGCCCCAAGATCATTGACCTAGTTGGCCAAATTATATACCAAATTCACAAACACTAACTCAATCCATACTAACAATCTAGGAAAGAGCAAAAAATAATTTCCCTCCTAAAGCCTGGAGAACAACTCTTAATTCTCAGCAAGTTACATGCTATGTGTCCCAATTAAAACTCTCAAAGGGTTCATTACTCAACCCATGATCCACTGTTACAGCAGGTCCCATGTCTGGACATAGCTAGTTTTTATAAACACAGGAACAAATGGGGAACACTTATTACTTTTCAATGTACACTGTATTCAGTTACTGTTTTGAATATACACTGCAATGGACTCCCACACAGGAAAGAATTGTTGAACTTTTATATAAATCATTTACCCTGAAACAGAATCCACAAAATTCATATATGTTGATATCTGCTTGGTGCTGGAATTCCCTTGACCAAGGACATTTCAAAACTACAGCAAGATATTTCAGCTGAACTCTAACTAAATTAAAATAGGTTCCAATATGGTTCTAGTATGCACTATTAAAGGGGCAAGTCCTGGAAGAACCTGCTGAGCAAGAAGGCTGATTGTAATTGAAAAGCTGTTTCACATACGTGTGCATAGGAGGCAGCTAATGAGCCTGAATAACAGTAGTTCCACACCAGACCAGGGGGTGGCCAGGTGCACTGACTTTCTCGATTGATCCCCTGCAGACCATTCACAGGAAATCTTATCCGGTTCCAGCGCCCAAGATGACGTAATTTCCGGGCCCGGTACTCATGACAATGTCACTTCTGGCCCCGGTGTCTGTGATGACGTCACTTCTGGTCTCGCCCTTTAAAGCTGCCATTTTGACATACCTAAATCAGTTCTGTTTTGGACTCTGACGTGTGAACAACACAACCTATTTACCCATTTGCAGCTAGGAGATAATATAAGGGTGGCTGCCCCAAACCTTTGATGTCTACAATTCATTTTTGCGAAAGTGGTGTAGTCAGCAGGATAGAAAAATCTGAGAAGAAAAAGAGACAGGACCTGAAATTTAACCAGGTGGGAAAGTACTGTGGACGAATTCAGTTCATCCTGTAGTTCGTAACAACCTGGTGCAAGCTCTGCTCTCAAAACACATAACCAGGCGAACAAAGAAACATGGGGAGTGTATGGGAGGGGCATACAGGATTGGACTGGTCCCTATGGGGAAAGCAAAAGGGGCTTATTATGCTCTCTCGTAAGTGAGAGCTGCTCCCCCCACTAAGGCCAAGGCCACAGACCAGCAGGTGAGGAGACCAAAATACTGGCTTTTCGACCCACAGTGGTCAACCCAGCAGCAAGCTTGTGTGCTGTGGAAAAGAGTAACACAATGACTAAGGCCATTGCAGAACAACCCCTTACAAATCGTGGAGCAGGTGACCTGCTTCATGCTATTAAATAGCCTGCCAAAAACATTTCACCCAGCCAGTCTGGGGAACATTTAAAAATATAACTGAGCTTATACAGCTCATTGAAATATCCAGGACAGCCTCACAATCTGGGAGGGCAGAACAGCTCTTTAGTGGACGCAAGAAGGATTATGTCCCAAAGTCTTTGTCCCTCCCTTACAAGGTGAAGCCTGTTCCAGAGTCATGGGTGGCTGCCCCAAACCTTTGATGTCTATGATTAATTTTTGTGACAGCTGCTAATAACACACTGTATGCCTCTGCCATGACATTGGGATATTCAGTGTGAGAATACTCGTCTCATTCAACAACCTGGTCAATGTGACCATGTGTATTATGCTCAGTATGCTGATAACAGCCCTGCTGTTTTGACTTCTTGTACTGACAAGAACTACTTCCTTAAGCATTTCACAACTTCCTTTTGCTTGCAGATTCCTCTAGAAAGTTGTGTTCCTTCTTACAACTTCCCATTCGTGCTAACACCTTCACTCCTTCAAAGGCCAACCTAAAATTGAGACAACCAGACTGGAAATAGCCTTCTGTGCAATGACTTAAATACAACTTCCTTCTTGTTTGTATTCAAACACCTTCTTTTGGATTTCACTCACTGGTTAGGCAAGAATGATCAGCCATCTACTGTTTCTTTACTTTTTTTACTGACCATGACCACTGCTTGGCCAGACTCCACAGATGTTGAAACAGCCTAAGTTCACAATGTGCTTATGGTAATTTGTAGATGATGGAGAATATCATTAAAGCCTAGACTGTTGGGGGAAAGGAGAGGTCAGCATTTGCTCAATGAAGTGGTTACAACATATTTACTGTATATAGGTATTTACTAAACGTAAAACAAAAAATAAAATATTGTCATAACTAGTCATGTTTCTGAGTGCTGCTCATTGGTCATTTACAATCATTCTGAGCAGTCTTATATTCTTTAAAATTACTGGATTTAAAATGTTATTATTTACATGAAGGCTTGGCTAAGCCCCTACTACCCAAAGAGTGGCTGCCTTTGGTGTGTGTGTGTGTTCATTCTTTCAGTGTACAGTGTATTGTTTCAGATTCGTACTATTCCAAGACATGTCTTGACATTGTGTGCATCTGGATATCTTACTTGGGATGTGCCATTCTTTACTACGTTATGCTGTGAAGTTTGATTTTGTTCTGTGAACTTGAATGTAGCAGGAGTATATTTATGGTATATATTGCAGGCAGGCAGAATGGTGTAGTGGCTAAGGCATTAGACTTTAAAACCCAAGGCTGCTGCTTTGGTTCTGGCCTCTCCCTCATGTGTTACCCTGAGCAAGTTACTTACCTTGCCTATGCTCAAAACGCAAATTTTGGAAGTCACCTTGGATAACAGTGTCAGCCAAATATAGCATAATACAATAACAAAACATTTAAAGACAAGATTTTAGAAATACATATGTAATACAGTTTCACATACTAAATAAAAAATTCTTCAGCAAGCATCAACACTGCCATAAAACAGCAGTTCTGGAAGAATACAATAAATCACTTGAAAAGTCTTTAAGGCATAAAAACATCCGATACTGCCAGAGTAAACAGAACAGATCACATGTACTGCAAAGATATCTCAACAACATCCTTCTTTTACAAATTTTACATGCCACTTTTAAAACTGAGGTTCTTAAGGAGTATATTGCTCAACAGAGAGAAAACAAAACTAAAATAATTGTGGGTCTGAAAATTATGTTTTACTAATAAATGGATAGATCCACTAAAATATGGACAAATACTAATGAAAATAATATTGTAAAATACATATAGTAAACAAAAAGAACATTTGTATATTGTCAAGTGTAAATGTGTTGAGTGGCTTGTGAAGAACGAAAGTAATACTATTTTAGGGCAAAGCATTGTGGTATAGCGGGTCCACGGCTTAGAAGAAAAGGGCAGTTTTAAATAAATAATCGCCGCAGTCACTTATAAGAGAAGCATTATAAGAGAAGCGCGAGTGCAGAGGGAGAGAAAGAAAAAAGATTGAAAAAAGAGAATGGAGGGTTAGTTAGTGGGAAGAAGAGGAAGGCTGGAAAAGTGAAGGAGCTGGTGTGAGTGAGTGAGTGAGTGAATGAGAGCAAGCATGCTGTAAGAACGACAGGCAGCTGGAAGGAGTGAACCCTAGTGGAGCGTTTGGCCGGCACCTGGGGCAGACAGATTAGGTCACTCCTGCTGAGTTTTGAAGTGACTGAGGACGGCTTGCCAAGTAAGACAGGGAAGGCAGCGGGAGTCGGAGATTTGGGATTGAAACCATAGCGTGAGTGCCCCAAGTCTCGGTCCGGGAAAGATGCCGTATGGAGCCAGAGGACAGAAGGCAACCGGACGTGGAGAAGGTCAGCTGTAGGTCGGGCAACTACCTGGTGCAGAGCCCAGATAGGAAAAGCAGGGGAGCCGTCAGCTAAAAAAGGCATCAGGTTTTAAAAGATGTCAGTTTCCAGCCCTTGTTATTGTTTTAACTTCGGTTTTAAACAATTTAGTTATTGGATTTTAACCTCCACATTTTCACTGTTTTTAAAGTATTATTTATTCATTGTTTTTAAGCACTGCATTCATTTTGGGATTTTGTTTGGATTTGCTTTGTTGGATTAAATAAAAGCACTTTTGCACCTTTCTCAGTGCTTCGTTGTGGTGTCCCCATTGTTCAGCTCATTCGGTTACATTACCGATGGTGTTGGGTTCAGGGGCTCCCAAAAGTGAAGTGGGAGTGTGAACCAGAACCCGCATTATCACAAGCATATGTAGAAAAACTGCACAATATCGTCTGTAAACAAGAGTGGACATATGCAGGGTTTGGTTACAAAATATGGTTTAACACTTCAGCAGATAAGTGAAGGGAAAATGTTATAATTGGTTGATGTGTATTTCATATCACATTTTCAAAGAAAGATACATTACTTAGGTCTGTATGTTAAAGATGGGCATGGAAGGGATAATCATGAATTTATAGTTTTGTATAAAATATCATGAGATTAAATAACAGAATATGACCTGACAGCTGCTTCTCTTACAAACAATTTTGAATTTTGTCCTTGGATTAATTGTCTTAATAATTAACAAGCATACTGTACATGTATTATAATTTAATGCATCATTATTATTATTCCTACAACATATATTTGGGATTTCTTTTCCTAACTGCTTACATTAAATTACTTGTTTATCATTTCAGGTATGTTTGAAAAGTGATCACACTTGGATCACATTGTGGAGGGAGAAAAAATGCTTTGTGTCCCTATATTGTGACAAAACATTTGAAGTTCCTTTTTGCATGTTTCAGACCCCAGCTTACACACACTCTTGTGTTGTCTGCACATTCACCTTATATCTACATTGGATTTTTTTTCTTGTACCCATAGTGCCTGGATATTTGAACTGTTCAGAGACGGTTAAATAAAACTGATCCAATTTAATCTGAAGTGTTAAGATTACTCAGTAGGTGCAAAATGTCTTTATTTGAATTCATTCTGACCCTAGTAATCCTGCAGAACTCCTCCAATAGATTAAAAAATGTGACTGAATAGGTGTATGGATCAGAAATGTACAGCATCATATCATCAACAAAAAGAGAAACACTTTCTTTCTGGTTCTTTTCTTACAATCCCCTTAATCTCTGGTTGTTTGCAGAGGTAGACAGCCATGTGTACAGTTGTTCTCAACCTTTATGGCCTAGGGAGCCAGTTATACTTGTTAATGTTCATTGCCAATTCTACACTGATGTCCCACATGCAGAAACCTTACAGTTATTCCATTAGTGAAACCAGCATGATTACAAACAGGAAATAAAATTAATTCAAAGAGTCACGCATGCATGTTAAAGAGTTTTGGGGGTCCTTGGTCCAACTTAGTGAAACAAACAAGATTATAAAATATAATGAATTTGAATTGTTGCCCCTACGTGAAATGAGCATGTCTAACAGCAGTGGTGTGCTAAATTTCTTTGGTGTAAATGAGCATGTCAAAAAGTTTGGTGTGTTGATCCTCCTTGGTGAAATGACTAATTACATAAAACAAATAATACTGAAGACTTCTGTTTATCCTTTCAATGGAACAAGGAACGAAGTAAGAGGGGTTATAGCATGAGCATCTCACTCACTGAAAAATGTGTTTATCATTTGTGTATAACCACAACAGTGACCCAGTGAATAAGATACACTGGTTTATAAGATCAGAGGCTCCTGTGTTGCAATATAATTTAACCCATAAACATATATTACATCCAAATGCATATTTTTAAATTCCAATGATAGGCTATCCCCATTCGTGTCAATAAAAACCATTTTGTGTGTTCAGAGGTAGGCCTCTGGAAACTCGGAGTCTGTATAGTGTATATTGTATATAATTTGAAAAAAAATGTTTGATAGTAAATGTTGGTCTTAACAACAGTTTGATCTTTGTATCAGTGTTCAGTAAAGGGACCGAGTTGTAAGATGCACACGCTAAGGTTCTGTTTATACTTCACCCTCAGAACGCATATGCCACATGGCTGCCACATGTTCTCAAAGGTCATTTGACGTGTCCTCTGAGTACGTCCTCAGAAATTAATGCGATGCGTGTGCGAGTTGCAGTACCAGCAAAATATTGGGAGGCACAGTGTGTTCAAGTTGGAACGTGACGTCAGAGTCTCTGTTTACTATCAACATGTGACAGCAAGCCACTTTGCAAATCCTATGGAATCAATGTGCGCACTTCAATGTTTAATGAATAGTTCGATGTGGTAAAGCCAAATGGCGACATACAAATGCATTCGTGGTGCTTTTATATTTAAGCTTCTCATATTCCCCATTGTAATATATACAAATAAAAGGCAAAGCCCTCACTCACTGACTGACTGACTGACTGACTCACTCACTGACTCATCACTAATTCTCCAACTTCCCGTGTGGGTGGAAGGCTGAAATTTGGCAGACTCATTCCTTACAGCTTACTTACAAAAGTTGGGCAGGTTTCATTTCGAAATTCTACACATAATGGTCATAACTGGAAGCTATTTTTCTCCATATACTGTAATGGAGTTGAGCTGGATGGCCGTGGGCGGCGGAGTTTCGTGTGACATCATCACTCCTCCCACGTAATCGCGTGAACTGACCGTCAAAGCAGTACGTAGAAAACAGGGAAGAGCTCCAAAAAGCGCTGAAGAAAACATGCATTATATAATTGCGAAGGCAGCGAAACAATAAGAAGCGAGCGAGTGACATATACAACCATATTCATGAGTGCAGCTACTTCGAAAACAAAGCACGGTGTAAACCTAAAGTTTAAATTAAGTTCATAGACAGGCTGCCGCTGGCGTTTCTCATGTCCATGGCTAATGCAGGATACAAGTTTAAAGAGAGGACACAGGATATAAACAAGAGTTTTGATCACTTTGTAACTAAGTTAACATTGCTGGTGAGGGGCTATGCTTATGCAAATTCCGAGAGACTGTGTTTGTGGGGGATTGACAGTTAAGGTGGGTGGGGAGTCACGTCATCATCTCCCCTCCCATTCACCTCATTTCGCTCTGAGCTGAGCTCCGCGGCTAACGCCGACTTGCAGAACCAACTTTGTGATGCTGCCACCAAATACTCACAGAAAAATCCACAAGTTAATACACACGCTGTCTCTACAGTTTCTCCACACTGAATCCTCCAGGCACTACTTAGAAAAAGTTACATTGACAATCGTGTTACGTTATTTTTAAAATGTTTCCTTTTCTCAGCACAAGCACAGCTGAGAAGCTTTGATGCATGTGCTCCATAACGCGTTAAAAAATAACACATTTAATCACACTTTGCATTCCAAGCAAAGGGAAACTTCTGTCAATGCATGATTTCGTGGTACACCGATTACATTAATGCACACATCAGAGCTACAAAAATGTAACAGTCGGAAGAAAGCGCGTTGCTACGACTGATTGGAGGAAAATTTCATTTCAAAAGACTACCCGACGGAAGCCTTGATAAAAGCGTGGTTTTGTGCACGTATATATATATGTATACATATGTGGATGTATATGTATATATACTGTATATGTGTGTATATGTATATATATATATGTTTATGTGTGTGTGTATATATATATGTGTGTATATATATGACAGCAACACTCATGACAATGACAATGTCAGTCATGTTACGTTATTATTAAAATGTTTCCTTTTCTTTTTCATTACTTCTTTACCACACTACTCCGCTGCGAAGCACGGGTATTTTGCTAGTTCATGATATATTTTGAAGGTCTCACATTTTCTGTGCTGTATTTTTATTTTTTTGCACCTTCATAACAGCATCAGAATGTACGACAGCGTATTTAAGCCACCTAGAAAAACAATTTGGGACACAGTGGAAAGATCTTTTTTTTTGTGATTACAGTGGAAATTTTAGATTTAATAACATAGTTTATTTTGACTGTCGTAAATGTCATCTTAAAACAGACCCAGTTGTTAATCGCTTACGTGCTTCTGCAGCTTCCTCCTGAACTGACAGCAGCGGCAAGCAGCATTGCCACACAGTACACATTAAATTTATGATATTCCAGCTCTCTGCACATTTAGAATCCTTAGATTTATACTTGATTTCACTTTCTTGATGAAATACATTAAAGTATGTATGTTACATTTTACATTAACTTCATTTAAATAAAAAATACTGATAATAATTACACATGTGGGGGTGGCAAGGTGGCAGAGTGGTAAATAATGAATACTGATAATAATTACACATGATGGTGGAGCGGTAGCGCTGCTGCCTCACAGGGAGTCATGTCCCTGGTATTTCCTGCCTGGAGTTTGCATGTTTTCCTGATGGGTTTCCACAGTGTACTCCAGTTTCCTTCCAAAGACGTGCAGGTTTGGGGATTTGGTGATGCTAAAATGATGCTAGTGTACATGTGTGTGCTTGTATTCACCTTGTAATGAGCAGATGCCCTGTTCAGCTATTGTTTCAATATTTTGTCTTGTCAACTTGGAAATTTGGAAAGGCTTCAACTGCCAAGCTGTGGAACTAGTATGTTTAGTACTATGTCTCACAATGATAGTATGAACATTGACTAATGTACATGTGAATCTTTACCTCTGTCTTACCTGCCCATCCCACCCTTTACATCTTGACTGCCAAAAAGAGACCAGGCACTTCAGAGTTATTATTTTTTGTGACATGCAACAAGGCTACCACGCTCATAACATACAAATCCCCCTGACAACAGTAAACAGATAAGTTACTGAGATAGAAATTAGCTAACCAACACTGTATTCTTATCTGGGAAACTTTTTGCTTGGAGCTGATGTTGGTTTTCTCCAATGACTTAGGTATCTTCCAACACCCTAAAGATGCACAGTTAGTTTTATTGGCCCCTCTTAACTGGCCTTGTGCACAGCTAGAACATCTGCAACAAAATGCTGTAGTTTCCCTCTAGTCTTTTTAGGATCAGGAGATATTTATACAGTTTAATAAACAGAGACCACCAAATAAACTACTAAAAAGAAAATCACGTTCATTTCAAATATATACAATAATTGAAGGATTAGGACTAACTAACTTAAAAAATGAATAGTACTTTCTGGCATAGTTAAAAGAGAGGAAATAGTCTACCTATGAGTTAAGAAATGCTTTGGGAAGAGTGTTTTGAAAATGTATTTATACTAGATTGTGCTAGAACTTGTGCTACGATTGTGCTAAATTCCATTACTGCTAAGTGTGTGTCAGGCTTAAAACCTTTATAAAGGCAACTTTAAAGGTGATAACATTATCAGACCTGCAAAGTCTGATTTATGGTTGCATGAGCCTGTCTGTGACAAAACCATAGTACAGTACAATTATGTACAGTCACTTCTTATGTTTGGGATGTTAAATGTCTTGCCCACAATCACACTTGTAAGTTAAAATTCAATACCCTAGTCTCTGTCTTAAGTTTTTGAGATTTTACATATTTAAAAAGCAATCAATTTAAATTATTATGCTCAACCTCATAACCATCAACTAAGAACCAACTTCAGCAAACGCTGTTCACTCCTATGAACTGTTCTGAAAGGTACTTTTGTCTAGAAAGTTTACTTAACATTTTCAGCTTGTTTATTTTGTCATCATTTTTACTGAAGTAAATTGTATTGAAGTAATTTTTAAAAATGTTACACTTACCGTATTTGCTATGATGCTGCAGGGAAGATGCAACATTTTTTAAGATGCTAAAATGAAGAAGATAACTTCATACAAAGCCACTGACTGTAAGTGCAACTGCTTAGACGCTCTGTTAATCTTTTTTAATCCCATATAAATTGAGTTGTGCCAATTGAATGCATGTTTGCACAAAATCTATGGAAGAAGTGGAAAATGTACTTGAGACTCCAGGTTGTTTGAACACTGTTGTGGACTAAAGAGTGGCACTCCTCAATGACTATAAAAATGCTGACATCTCAGTTGATGCCACACTACTGTTATGTATTCTGCTTTGTCTTTGTGTAGACATTGTAAGCACATTCCACAATATTGCTTTCTGCATGTTCTCATTTACAGTGGAAACAAGTGTAACTAATATCAAAATACCAGGTTTCCAAAAAAATGTATACACACTTTGAATGATTATAAATAAAATGTTTATTAAGATACATCTAAGTTTTATAATTCAAATTAAAAAAGACAAATGTAAAATCAGTTTTCACAAGAGTTCAGACTACTGGCTGCTCTGGTTCAGGCAATGCTGATAAGGTGGACAAATGGATTTGCAAATATCACAAATCTTTTCATTTGGTATTTGGGCATATTTTCTTTCATGTTTTATAGATTGTTGCAGTTTTGTGAGATAATCCTTACCTTTGGTATGACCACATTAAAAAAAAAAAAAAAAGTCCATTGCCATGTTGTCTGGTGAGCACTAGGGCTACTCTTCACCCAATGCAAGACAGGTCCTCACATCCTGCTGGAGATAAAACTGATCCTTATCCTCAAACTCCTCTCAAATGCGTGGCATGATGGATTCCTGCAGCACGTTCAATTAACGGCACCAATTGCACTGTTGTCTAAATAAACATTTTATTTATAATCATTCAAAGTGTATATACATTTTTGGGAGGCCATGTAGATATCTGCACAATTTAAGCATTCATAAGTCAATGAAGGGTATTCAACACTACTGCTCTTCTTATGGAAACTTTGCCTTTTTGAGTTTTGTTAGCATAGCTAGCCTTCCTTAAATTTATGTGGTTAGTTTTGTTTGAATATGAGGTCAAGGAGCAATGCCTGTAGGGGATTAGCTTCATGTGCTTTAGTTTTTCTCTGCATCCCAAATTGCAACTGGTAAAATACTGTGAGTGACTGTGTATGTATTCAAGTATGTACACTGTGATAAACTGGTGGCCCATCCAGGACTGGTTCCCACCTTGCACCCAAGATAGGCACTGGCTCACTGCCATCTTCAACTGGATAAGTGGGTTAGAAAATGGACAAGTTTTAGGAAACCGTGCGCACTGTCTTAAGCTTTACAAGGGGTGGCCAATTCACAGTAGGAGGCACTGATTAACCTTTCCGAGACGATGAGGGTGAACTTTATCAGAAGGTGTAACCCACAGAAGATTCAAGGTATTCAAGGTACACTTGCTTGAAGGACAATTGTAAAAAATAAGGCAAAAGGGACTATGGTCTCTGAAAGCCCCAGATGTGTGGGAAAAGGTGTCTGATGAGCAGATGATGAAAAAGAACAACTTTGTCTTTGCTGCCACATCTATGGTAGATAAACAGAATACAGCTCCATAAAAGGAGTCTGGTGAACCCATAGAAAGCTGTGTTTACTGTGCAAGTTATCAAACTAATATGCTCTGCTGTATGTTTTATTTTTCTACAAAATACTGCAATTCCCACAAGCTTTCATTCTAGTTTCATAATTATACTTATCTGACACTGTAAAATTCTTCTAAAGAGCATATGCCATAAAAGATTCAAAATTAAAAGGAAAAACTCTGCCCATAGAGGACTGGACTATCACAGATAAGATGACTATAATAATTAGAAACTGAATACAAAAACTTATAAGCAGTGGCAGATAGAACCAGGAGTAAATTACTAAAAAATAGTGATAATCAGATGAAAATTGAGCATGCAAAGTGAATATCACAAGCTGAATATATTATCCCTTTTGCAGGTTACACTGGGAACTGTGAATATAGGAGCTTAGATTTCACAATAAGGAAATTAAAACAGTAACAGAATATGACATGAGAAACCACATAGCAGAGTGGAAAATCCAACCACCAGTGTTAGGCTTGAATGCAGAGGGAGAAAATTAACAAGTGCTGCTAAATGCAGTATGGAGACAACAGAGAAGTCACAGTAATCTGTACTGTATATTGTCTACTAATTAAGAACAAACTGGTATAGGACTTTGCTGGTGACTTAAAAATATTTACAATAACCTTTGTTATCTTTTTACAAAAGAGTTATTGTGTCATACACTGGGGCAAATCACTTATGATTATATTCTTAATTACATTAATTGCTTACATTATACACTTTCAAAATCATTGTCATTATACTATCATTAAAATATTAAGTGACTGGGAGTAATGCTGTTTACGGGACAAGAAATTACATAAAAAAATGTGAACAACATGACAGCAACTTTCAGAATAGTGATACTGGGACCCACAACTGGAGCCAGGCCCAGGATGGTGTTCACCACCTAGTATAGTAGCTCAGATTAGCTTTGCTTAATGAAGCTGTGTGAAACATGTCGAAGGGTGGTGAATCAGATTAAATATCTAATGGGTGACTAGACTTTGGCAATGGAGACTATCTCTTGGAAGGTGGGATACTGGAGCTTGTGGAGGGTTTCTCCTCAAAACAGTCATTAGCTCTGTTTAGGTGTGGGTTAAGCAACTATCCTAAATCGGGGAGTTTTAAGCATTTTTGGTCTGTTTGTAAGTTATAGAGTAGATTGTGAGATTGGTCAATGGATTGGCGCAGTGGTAGCAGTTTCAACAGCTCTGAATCAGACTGCTGTGATGAAGTATTAGAAGAACCCTTGAATGAAACCCACAGCTTACAGATCAATATACAGTATATCCTTATCCTCACTTACAGTAATAGGATGTGAGGATGTTCCCAAAACAATCAGAATAGAGCTATTATCATGTTGTGAGAAGGGGGTTCAAGAACTTTGGTCATGTATTTAAAATGTCTAAGAGTGACTCCTACTTGAGGTGTACAGCTTATAACTCATCAGGAAAAGGCATTATGCCTAGGAACACCCATGAATGCCCTATCAGTACCTGCAACATGTTGCTGGGAATAAGGGTGTCTAGGGTGTACTAGCGCTGTCATTTTCAGAATATGCCTTGCTGTCTACAAAGTTACAGTATTCATTCATGGTCACTCCTTATTTGGGAACATGAAATCATTAAATGTATGAAATATTAAACTTACTCTGTCAATGAAACACTGAAAGAACCACTTCACAGTGTAAAGGCTGGTAAAGACATCTTGGGAATCCTGTGAAACCCCAAAAAGCAATATTAAAATGCACAGAATGATCTCAGCTCTGATAAAACTAGCTAGTAAGCAATAAAGCAAGCTAAAAAAAACCTTTGGAATGTTTCATTTAAACAATTACTCTGTTACTTTGTTAACATGAGGCTTACAGATGTCACAAAAGTTCACTCGGGTTCACTGGTTTGCTGTTACAGAACACAAGCTTTTGATCAAACACTCTTACAGTTTGAAATTCACTGGTTATAGTACCTCCTCCTACTTCCAAAAAATGAATTCAAAAGAATGTATTGATCCTTTTCTTGTCATTATTTCACAAAGCTTGACCATTTGTTTTTCATTTAGTTCAGCTGCCTTGTGATGTTGGCAATTCACTATTCTGTATGTCAAGTAAACAGGCCCTTGGGCAATGCCAAGTGGCATACTAGCACTTCTTATATGTGAGGCAAAAAAGCAGGGCTTCATTTCATTTTCATATCCCATTAAGATCCAACTAATAGTTCCACAAATGATTCTTCCAACTTAAATGTTATGAATTGATGCTTATCTAAAATAAAGTTTCATTCAATAGCAATAGCTGCAGTTCAGAAGGCAAAATGTGAAACAAATGTCCTAGCTGATATTGTTTACATTTTTAAAAATTTCCTTACGAAAATGTAATAAAAAGTAAAAAAACGTGCTTCATGGCAGTGAGATAAAACAACACAGTGACTCATGTACATAATCCAGCTTCATAGTAAGTGTCAATTAATACTCAGACTCGCAGACTATCTAATTAGCACAGAAACCTGACTGGAGTTTGTTGTCACACGTTCATTTTATAAACAGTGAGATGTGCTGAAATGCTTTTGGTTCTCACCAAGTGCTCCTTAAGTTTCGGCATCAGTTTCTTTAAAATCTTGTCATGGTGTTCTTGAAATCTCAGCAGCTTTGGAAATCCGGGAACAAAAAAACCTTGTTATGAAGAAGAAAATAAATAAACCGTCAGAATGTATTAAGTATTATGTCATGCAGACACTACAGGCAGTGGTAACACTAAACACCACATTGGATCAGCAAGTAAAACAAAGCATTATTAATGGAGTGTTTACAAGAGCTCTTCAAAAAGACACAAAATATATTTTTTTTCCTTTTCAGTAAGGCATAGAAAAAATACTTATGGAAGAAAGCATTTGAGTAAGACGTGGGAGCATAAAATATGTTTGCTGGTTTAAGTAAGTATGTACTACTTGCCAGAGGCTTAGCAACAGAAATTATGGACAGAACCATACTGTGCATTTGTGATTTGTAAGTCACATTAAATGCTAGTGCGATCCATGTGAATAAAACAGAAAATGTAAATTTGGAACCTTTTCTTTGGAGAGAAAAAAAAACAAAAACAAAAATGGAAAACCACGACTCTTTTCAAGATTTATTTCAAGGCATCAGTTGAAACACCAAATTAACCCTAAATTGTCAGTGTGCCATTTGATGGAATGGCATCACATCCACATTTGCTGCTGGGATACTGCTCCTAAATTACACAATGGATGAATGAATAATCATATAGTAACTACAAAATGTAACTAGCATATAGGACATGTTGTTATCTTCTGTTCACTTACACAATAAAGCAAAATAGTAAGTGTCTGCTGTTATACTCCCCATGTATTCTCATTCCTTAGATGTGCAGCAAAAAGATGAAACCACATCGCATTCAGCGGACCTACTTATAAAGCAACCTCTATAATACTATCTTTGTGCAAAATATAAATCAGATTTAAATAATAAAAGATTTAAAAATCTGCAATTTTTGAAATAATTTAATGCCCTAGATTAGCAATATTCTTAAAAAAATTAATAATCCAGCAATGAAAATCCTCTAGAAATGAAGTAGACCTCAATAATGCTTTCATAAAGAAGACTTCTAAACTGTACTCTTCCTATACACCATGCAGCAGGAAACAGACTGAGCCCAGTCCAGCTGAACTCCAGTGGAGTAACACACACAGCTGAGAACATGCACTGATGGACATTAATAATAACAGCAGCGACAATGCTTAAATGATGCCCTATGACCCTGAATTGCTAAAGCAGATTAGACAACAGCTGGAAAGATAAATTAATTCATGGTTAATGTTAATTTGTCCCAGTGTGTTTAAATATGCCCTGTGGCTGACTGAAGTGCTTTTTAAGACAGGTTCCTTCCTTATGTTTGATGCTCCTGGGTTAGACACCACCTCCCTGTGATTCTGTATTGCAAAGGCTGACTTCTGAGAACAGCCAACTGGAATAAATAATAGCATTATGAAGTTCAGCATCCACTCCAATGGCACTGCAGCCTCTGAGTTCAATAGTAGACATATTGATGGATGAAATCAGACAGTTTGACCATGCTGATCCCTGAGATTAAAAATATGAGAAGGTGAAACAGTGATCTTCTAAGGAACATATAATGAGATGTGTCGGTTAAAGTCTAATTTTATTTGTATATCCCTAAATGACTATAAAAATATCTAAGAACTTTACCATGGTTCATATTTACTCTAAACCTTTGTTCTGATAGGAGAGATGATATGTATTAGGACTTTAGAAGGTTCTGAACAGGAAATGTTTGACTGCTGCGTGGAGCAGCACCTACAAAGACTGGAAGAATAGGGCTGGGAGATAAATAATAAAGACATTGGATTTTAGTCTGTGTCTGTGCTGGAATGAATGTGTAGGTGAACAATGGCTTCCAGCTGTTTTTGTGGCACATCAATGGAATGGAGTACTGCCTAGATGAGCATCATACAGCACGCCATTCACTCCTTTCTTTTTCCCAGTGATTTATATATGTACTGTATATACAGTATGTAAAGTGCTAGTAACTTGATTAAAAATACCATATAAATTGGAAGGTGTTACAGTTATGGCCCCAAACTGCTTTTCCACAGAAAGGTAACAATAAAGATTACATTTCTGTAAACAAGACAGACAATTGTACTTCACATTAACAGACTAATTCTGCCATTATACTTATTTTTAAGAAAAAGGGCCAAAACAAAATAAGTATATTTCATCGTCTCATTAAAAACTTCACAGCGCTGAAAATGACAGAGGATTTGAGGCAAAATGCTAAAGTCAACATGAATATTTGCTAACTCTGCTTATTCAACGAGTATGCACTACATGTGCAGTGAAAGATGTCAGAAGCTGGCAGAGTCAGGATGGATTTCAATTATCCTTCATACTTTTGACTGCAATATTTTCTTTTGCAGAGTTGAGGTGATAACTTTAAAAACACTCGGCTTCAAAGAGATGCTTGTTAGCAAAGGCATATTTGTTTTTAATCCCACCTGAGAAATTCACTACTTGGCATCTGAAAGTGACCCCTGCTGTCATCGGCAAGTCTGCTTGAGCGGATTTATACTAAAGTGTTTTTAGAGCTGCTATCACTACATATGTATACAGAGATTTCTTAAAGCAAAAGCCGTTTGCTTTTTTCCCCTGCCAACACATAAGAACAAATGCTTAAAGGTAAAGGTTACTTCCATGCTGAAAAAATGAATATGTTTTAGTTACTAAGCATTCCTTTGTATGCCTGAAATGAATGAACAGATGGGAAAGGGGGAACAAATCCAGGGGAGAGGAAAGGCCAAAGTGGGTGCAAAAAGCAGCTTAATTTTCTGTTTTTGCTCATTATAGTCACTCTGACTGTACCAATATACAATGGCGAAAACAGGATTTACAAAACTGTAAAGGCATTTAAAAGGCACAAAAAATGATACTGATAAAAGAAACAAATAATAATATACAGTACACAAGACAGTTTTATTCACAAACATATCAATAAGTCAGATGACATGCTTGTGATATGCAATTGAGGATCCAGAGATGTTCCTCTAGGAGATCACACAAGGGACTGACATTTTGCCTTCCTTCTACTGAAGACCTTCCCTAGTTATATCAGCAGTGTGTGGCCCCCACATTATCATACTGGAAAATCTCCCTTTCCATGGTGCCATTGAAATGGACATACCATTGAGCAGTCATTATGACATCAATAAAAACCATCTTGGTTCAGCTGTCATAAACCATAGTCCTCCACATTATGACACAAGCACTGGTGACATAGGTCTTTCAATAATGAACACTGGAAGAGTCCTTTTTCAGGGCTACTATGTACTTGACAATTCCCAATTGCTCATTCATAAACAGAAGAGACTTACTACTGAAAAACAACTGGTGCTACTATGCTATACAGCGCCATATTTCTTGACATTGGATGAATCTTTGCAGTCTGTGCTGACTTGTCAGAGGCAGAAATCAAAGGTATTGTCACAGAAGGTGCTGATAATCATTTGATTTGTGGCACTGTTGCTGTTCTGCACCCTGTAATCACCTTTAAATGCACAGATATATCTATGTATACCACACTTTTTCATTGGATGGTCATTAACAGAACCATGCAAAACAATTTAGGAAATTCTGTCCATTTTGCTCTGAAATGTCAGAAAGACACATCACTCTTAGGCATGCCATTGATTAGGCAGCTGTCCTCCTTCCTCTTAATTTGTAGATGAAAATGTACATAATATCCATTACTGAGGTAAGAGTCAGTTAAGGATTTGTTTTTCGTATTAACAATGGCTGAATCCTTCACCATTACTTAATCCGTGACTTGACCATTTCCATTGATATTGGGCTGAACCTATAAACATTTAGGGATGGTGGATATCATATAATGCCTTCACAATGTTGCAATTTTAATTTTTACCAGTGTGAATATTGTATCAAAATGAATCATTTACCTATAAATGCAGTATAGCGCTAACTCTTTGAGTGGACTATATTCTGTTTCTTATAAGTCAGGAAATGATAGGGTTTAGCACATTTTCCTGAAAAAATAAGAAAAATTACACCTACATCTTGTCTGTTCATCTGTGCACTAGTGTATCAGTTTGATCAGTCTTTTTGCTCTGGATGCATTAACTAGTTTTTGCACACATAAATTCATATTATCTTTAAACAGAAAAAGTGGTAAGGTTTGCTGGAAGTTAAATATATCAGCTTATATATTAATATTTACAATCTTATTAATTTAAAATCAAGCTGTCTGACATATAGTGGCTTCCACTCATTTACTCATTTGATCATTGGTTGTGTGATTGCTCTGCTTTAAAAAATACTTATTGCCACCTTTTGAAAACAATGTCTTATTTGTAATGCACCTACAAAGTGTGATTATGTAATTCTGAAAGTCTACAAAAATCAATTGAAAACAATCATTATTAGTCTTTGCTATTTTTAATATATACGAGCACCCAGTTTGTATATTTTTTCAAGTAAATAAAGTAAGTACAATCGTCACATTTGATTTATAACAGTCCAGATGTGAATGGAGCACAGTACTGAGCTATTATTTCATACCTCCATGGCCCTGAGCTCTTTCTTTCTTTACAATGTTAAGAAAAGTCAAGCAGAATAACACCTTTTACTGGCTAACTAAAAAGATTACAATATGCAAGCTTTCGAGGCAACTCGGGCCCTTCTTCAGGCAAGATGTAATACAGAAACTGGAGTTCCCTGTGTTTATATCCACACACTAGGACAAGAAACAACAATGGTAAATCTTTAAATGAAAAATCTTAAATGTAAAAAATTAATAGATTCATTCAGGTTAAGATTGATTTAACAAGAGAGAGAAGAACAATGTATGGTCAAGATCTTTGGATAAGATAACTGTCCAACAAAGTCCTTTGAAGTCTTTACAATGTTAGAAAACAGGATACTAAGGATGCCATTTTTTTGGCACTCTCTTTTTTCTCTTCATAATTAAGATACTGCAGCTTTGTTTCTTCCCTAATACCAGAAACTAAGACAATTCCTTGAGTAACTTAGCTACTATTCTGATTCTATCCTGGCAAAAATTTCATGATGTTTTTAGTGAATTTTATAAATGTGGTATGCAACAAAATAACTGTAAATAACCTTTTTATATAACTGTGAAGTCAGTGTAGAATATCTTTGTATCTTTGCATGAAACATTCCCATGCATTTCATATTGGGAAAGAAAAGCTGATGATGCAAAAGACACAGGAGATATTGGGATGCAGCTGTAAGGCCGAGCGACAATATTCAAAAGAGAAAAGTATTTACGGTTTCAAATTCCAAGACTGTTCATTAATGACTGCTTGGGTTGTCCATTGGGTACTTATGTTTTTCTTTCATAACCGTCAAGATGCACCAGTTAGACTGACTTGTGATTCCAAAAGACAGCAATTGGCCAACAACCATTTGAAAATTTAAACACAATAAAAATGAAAAACATTTCTATGGATCTTTACATTAATGTTTCCAAAATTGTTCACATTTTGTTACTTATTCCCATCCACAAACTGTTCCGTAAATATACAATAAAACTGAACCTGAACATAAGAGTATGAATATAGTAGGAGAAAGTCGATTTATCACAGTGTCAAGTGCAGCTTCCAAAAACCTCTGAAATAGGGTACAAATTCCACCCAGGACACAATGCATGTGGAAAAAAAGTAAATGTTTTATCCTTCTTGATATCTGACATATTTATTTTACAGAAAGGAGGAATACTACTAGCCTATTGGTTTACAAAACCTTTTGCATTAAATTCTTGCTGTGAGTACCCAGGCTGGAAATCAAATCCAATCTAACTAGTAATACATTTGATTATATAAAAGCCACATGTAAGTCTTTAAATTCTCTAGGGCAGTACAGGGGAGTAGGGGTTAGAGCTCCTGCCTCACTGATCCACTGTCCTAGGTGTGAATCCCATCTCTTAGCTACTACCTGTGTGGATTTTGCATTTGGTCTTATCATTTTCTCTGGGTACACATATTCAACAGGCATGTATCCTAGGCTAGCCACAGATTCTAAAATGTGGGTGTGACAGCAACCTTTCATACACTATCACCCTGCCAAGACTGGTTTCTAATGTTGCTAGGATATGCTTGGGTATTTTATTATACTTAGAATAATCAATTGGCTTCAGGTAGGTTTTGTTTTATCTCTAAATTTTTTCTTTGTAAAATTACATTAGCATGCCTAATGAATCCAGTGTAATAATTTTTCTGCTTATATCCATTGTGATGCATGTTTTATATATAATAAAATGTACAAAGGGTCCACAGTTTGTCATAGCATTGCACAGTATTTTAATAAAAAGTACATAATCCAGAACTATTTTCAGATAATTTTCCTTTGGAAAAATTTTTACTTTTGCTAGAATCACTTTTGAATAAAGGTCACAATGACATATTTAAAAAAAGAACATTATTTAATGTGGGTGCTAGAATTCTATAACTCTTCTCCTATTTCAAGGAAGTTCCCTTCTAAGGATTATCCGATGACAGTGTTTTCACTGCTCATTAGTGGGTGTTGAGGAGTGACAAGATAGCAGCTCCATGGCACAAAAATAATTAAATAAAAATGTACGACAGTGCTCCACGAGCTACTTTATTACATTCTGTAACTCTAACACACCGTCAGCAACAGAGCACAAAACACATCAAACTACAGATACAATGACACCAGGTGATGAGCACAGTCCATCGAACCAGCTGTCAAATCTTCTGAGAATCTGCAGCAAGGCAAGGGGAAGAAAAATGTGAAATTCTTCAAAAAGCTGCCGGGGTCTGTTGTTGTAACAATGTAAATCAGTCAGTGTGCTGTAAACTTTCTTGTAATAAGCCCTTCTGTGTGGTAGGGATAAACAGGAAGCAATTATTGGGTATAAACAGAATTTTAAACAATAACCTGGTCCATTTAAAGACATTAAGATATTTATTGTGAATGGCCCCAACAATATGATTTCAATGAGAAATGATAACTCGTATAACAAAAAATGTGTACGTTTTTGGTTAGTAGAAGGCAGGCTAATGAACCGGAAAATAAATATAATTAAAATTTTTGTCGGTGTGTGGAATCTGCCCTTTCACAATATGACTGTATGGGTTTTTCCTCTCATTGTCCTCAAAGATGTTATTATATTAATTGGACATTCTAAATTTGCCCTTCATGAGTGTGTATGTGTGCGAGATCCATGTGGTGGTCCAGTGCTCTGACCAGGGTTATTTTCTGCCTTGGGCCAAGTTTTGCTGAAAAAAGGCATTTATATCAAGTCTACTAAAAAAAAAAAAGGATAAGGCAGATTTGATAATCTATGTAAGTATGTATAAAGCAGAAATATAAGGAGAATGTAGAAAAAAATAAAATGTGGAACTGAATGTGTACAGCATGTAGTATAACAGTAAGAGGTGAAAAGTAGCACAGTGGACTCAGAAACAATATGATTTGTAAGAAAAGAATTGGATACAGAGACATAAATAGAGCCATTTGTAAATAGCTTGAGATGTATTCATAGGCAGGATCACTGAAAACCTCCACTATCACTGCACCTGTACTTGAGGCTTTCTGCCACAAGATGTCATCTCAGTCTACACAGAACTCAGCAAAAACAGCACCTTTGAAGGAGTCCTGTTTAAAGGCATTTTTTATGTAATATATCTTTATTTTTGTCAATAATTTAAGTAAATATAAATAATGTCATAAGGATGTTGGGCCCTTCGAAATAGTAATAAGACAATGAAGGATTATTTTTCTTAAAACTTTAATAGTTTATTGAACAGATTACTTATCTGCATGTGTCCTGATGTTTTTTAGTCTCGTTATTACATGAACTTCAGACTTGTGTGTGTGTGTGTGTGTGTGTATATATATATATATATATATATATATATATGAGCCCACAAATACAATTTTTTATGCTTCCCCTAATGTAAAATCTATGACAAAAGTAATAAGGTTGCAGATGGAACCATCGGTGCATTACTGTGAACAGTAGCTGTCTTGAAGACACTGAGCAACCTTCTTTACAACAACATTTTGTTGTAGACAATTTCTGACTTTTAAAAATGGACAAAATCACAAAATTATTTATTAACATTATTCTTACTGGAGATCACAAAATCTGATTAAAGAAACTATGTTAAAATTATGAGCTACTGCACATTTTTAGAAATATTGTTTGTAATTGTACATCTATCGATTTTCAGAGCCAACTTAATGCGATCTGGATTTTAGAAAAGTTCTTAATTAAACCTACCCATCATTCTCTTCAGCACTCTATAGGCTTAGCTATATTACCCAGAATAAGTCATTATTAAGAACTGACAAAGACTAAGCAAACAATTTTTTTCTTTCTTAATAACACAACAAACTGTTATTTCTGAAATGTGGACAAGTTTTCTTATAGCCCTTCTTGCTCTGGTACATGGCAAATTCAGAGCATCATCTTCAGAATGAGATTGACTGTAGGAATCTGGCAGTTCACACTTTCTTTATGACACCTACGATGGGCAGATATCTGCCTTTTCTTGGGTCTTAGTGTGCTGGAAGTCTCTTCACTAGAGAGAAGCTGTATGGGGCCCGAATCCTCCTTTTGGTTGGATGTACCAGGTTGGAAGAGTTCTTCCTCCTCCAGATTGTTTTCCATAACAGAATGGCGTAGCCGTGATCATTCTACTCTGTAATCTCATTTTGGTTGCTGTCACTGCAGAAAATGCTGCCTCACAAAGATAGGATGTTGGAAATGGAAGCAGCTTCAATAGCTTCTTTTGCGTTATTTTAATCTTCTCCTGTCTACAAGTTATCGATTCATCCATTATCCAACCCGCTATATCCTAACTACAGGGTCACTGGGGTCTGCTGGAGCCTATCCCAGCCAACATAGGGTGCAAGGCAGGAAATAAACCCCAGACAGCACGCCAGCCCCCCGCAAGGCGCGCACACACACACACACACACTAGGGACAATTTAGGATCGCCAATGTGGGAGGAAACCGGAGTACCCAGAGGAAACCCACGCAGACATGGGGAAAACATGCAAACTACACGCAGGGAAGACCCGGGAAGCATACTCGCAGCGCTACCCACTGTGGCACCTTTCCGCCCATCTACAAGTTATGCAGACAATAATTTTTCTCAGAATTTCCTTGCGATAACACACTATCAGGGTGCGAACGATGCCCAAACCCAATGGCTAAAGCACTGCTTTGCAACTGGGTGGGAGGAATTCAATGCAAACATTATCTAAATGCGGAAGCATGTTGTGGGCAGCATAGTTATCAATCAGAAGCCAAATCATCCTTTTCTTCTTCATATTTTGAGGTTTCTGAACTCTTTTGGGATCCCCCCCACCCAACGGGAACGCCATGCTGAAGTGTATCCCGAAATGCGATTGCTGTCTCTGTGTAAGATTGTTTGTCCGTTGCCGGGGCAGGGAAACAGCAGGCTCACAGTGTGTTGTCCCGTTGACGGAGGTCCCAAGAGAGTTTAAAAACCTCACAGTTTTTTTGAATGAGTGCCGCATTAACAGGAATGTTTCTTGAACGAGCGTCACTGAACCACATAAAAACATCTTTTTTGGCGTCTTCAAATGCAGCAGTTCGCATACGTTTGCAACCCTAGATTTTTCTTCTTTTTTTGCATATAACAAAGACATATGAATTGCATTTGTCTTTCAAACAGATTGCACATCACATTAACACTGTTACCGTTTTTTCGTGTCTGCCATTTCTATAGGAGGGTGACATTGAGTTAAATTCCAATGGATGTTTTTTAAATGTTGATGAGTAATAAGCAAAAGGCATCACTGAAAACCACAGAAAACAAAAACAGCAAAAAAAAATCAGTACGAGGAAAGTTTGAAAAAAGAAACTTTTTTTTACAATGTTTCTGTTTAAGGATCGTTGTGCACAACTGAGCTGCGACCACAGAACTAACTGCTCTGTGGATGATTCATTCAAGCATTTCAAGGTCACTTCGTTGCAATGAAAGTATCTGCTGAATGTACTTCGTAGTAACGAGATTTCTATAGACTCGCTGAACTGTCAGAAACATAAAAATACTTCGTTGTAATACTCTCTCCTCTCTCTGCACCGCTGCAAAGCCCCGGCCGCCTAGCGTTCTGAAAAGTGTCCTCAGTGAAGGGGGCAGCCTTTTTGCTGTAGCCCTTCACTGAGTGAGTCTCCGTTGTTGGCAGTCCTTTTGCGGCCCGGCTGTCAGATGGGCGCAGACTGGGGGTTGGGGACCCCTGTGTTAAAGCATTCCACCTGACCATTGCTGGAGGGATGGCATGTGGTAGTGATTGTTTTTGTTATCTGCAACAGATGGCAAACTTCTGTAAACAGGTCACTTTCAAAATTATGGCCTTGATCAGTATTATCAATGTATTTTCAGTAGTTGCATGACTTTAATCAGGAAGAGGCAAGGCCTCAACCCATTGTGTGAACTAATACATCATTACCTGAATGTATGCGTTGCCCAAACTGGAGATCAGAAACGTCCCCAGTGCATCAATGTATAAGCAATTCACAGGCACCCCTGCCTGATACGCTCTGCCTCTTACCACAAAAGATTTACAAGCTTGGCACTTCTTACATTTCTTAACAAAAAGACAAATATCATATTTCATACCCTCCTAGCAGTATTGTTGTTGAACCCTATTAAATGTCTTCCCCTCTCCAAGATGGCTGGACTGTGGTGGGATATGGCAGAAGTGGCTGACTTCTGCTACTAGAGACTGAGGCACTAACAGTGGAAGGGATGAAGGCATTTCCAGTGTGCCATCCCAGTGGTAGTAGAGAACCCCTTGGTAGCACTTGACCTGTAGGCAGCACAATTAACATATGGGAATGACTGGGCTCTCAAGTGAGCAGGAAGCTATCCTTGATCCTTTCATCTGTGAAGAATGGATAGAGTAGGATCCTTCCTCTGTTCCTCCTCTAACTGCTGTATGCTGAATTCTGGAATCCCGCTAGTTTCTTGCACACCCAGTGTTTGAGACACTTCCTGGACCTCATTGTGGTCTCCTATTGAATTTGTCTTAGTTGGGACTTCATTTTCAGTGTGCCCACCCCAAAGTGAACTCCACCTCACTGCATGAGGGATCCCATCATTCAAATCACTGTCGAAGTGACTCCATTGCTGTTGCAGCTTTTGACAATGTGGGCAGCCCCCGAAAGGCAGGCTGTCAAGATCTTTTCCACCATGGCATCACTCACAAGCACACTCCCCTTCCTTCCTGGAAAGGGCATCATCATGTTGTATACCTAAGTAATGTTCAATCTGGAAGTCATACTGGCTGAGCTCCTCTAACCAGCTGCTAACTGTCCCTCCGGATATCTGAATTGGAAGAGCCAAGTGAGACTGTTATGATTAGTAAGAATGAGAAAACAATGGCCAAGAAGATAATGTCTGAAGTGCATTGTAAACATCACCATAGGAAGCAGATCCCTTTTTGTTGCTCAGTAACACTGCTGGGTGCTTTGTAATCATGAGCTGGCATATATAATGACCCTATCAGCTCCCTCTTGCAGGTGGGAATGAGGGACGATAAAGCTGGAAGCATCTGTATCTAGTATAAAGGTCCCTTCAGGCAGGGGATAAGCCAATATTGGAGCCGTTGTCAAACTTTTCTTCTGCTCCTGAAATACTACCTGCTGAGTCTCACTCCATTTGTATTAGACTCCCTTCTGCAAGGGCTGGGTCACTGGACTGGCAATTTCTGAAAATCCATCCATCCATTTTCCAACCTGCTGAATCCGAACACAAATTTCTGAAAATGCTTCTACAAATTTCCAGTAATAGTTGCAAAGTCCAAGGAATGTCTGTAGCTCCTTGACACTTATGGCTGTATTCCATTTTTTACATTGTATATGAGAGCTGGGTTAGTGGCAATGCCCAGCCCACTCACTATGTGTCCCAGAAACAAAACTTTCTGCTTAAGAAGTTGACACTTTGAAGGTTTCAATTTTAATCCATACCTTTGGAGACACTGGAAGTCCTTGTTCAACACTGTTGGGTAGGCGTCCTTAATAGTTAGTTCATTCAACTTGTGATAGTCAATGTACCACCTGACTCCACCATCCCTTTTCCGAATCAGGACAACTGGTGATGCTCATTCAGACTTGGAGGGTATGCCAACTCCTGCATCCAAAATTGCCTGTAAGTACGACTGCTCTTTTTCCTAAAATCCTGCGTCTTGGGGGCTGGTGTACAGGTCAGGCATCCCCTGTGCCAATGCAGTGTGTGATGATACAGAAGTGTCCTAGTTAATTGTCACTAGCTGCAAAGATTGATTGGTAATCTAAAAGTAAGGTGGTCAGGAGTTCCTGTTGGGCTAGGGTGAGATCTTCACAAGAAGTAATGTAAAGGCTTTGAAGGCGGGTCCACAGTACTTGATGACTGGATTCTCTGTACTTTTGAAATATGTTCAGGGGTCTGTTGATTCAGTTCTGGTTTAACTGGTTGATTTTGTAAATAATAATGGTTCAGTCTCTATGAGGACTCCCAGACATGTGCCCTGTAGAAGTTCTACCTCCCACATCGAAGGATTACACACGCAAACTGGTATGAAGTTTTCCATCAGAACTAGCATATTACCTGAAGATATCCCATCTGCTAAACTTGTTGGCTCCAGTACTGCTGTAACACCAGGCCTTGGGTTCCCGGTTTTGCTATATGGCTGTGAGACATGGATGCTATTTAGTGACCTGAGATGAAGACTGGACTCCTTTGGTACTGTGTCTCTTTGGAGAATCCATGGGTACTGCTGGTTTCACTTTGTGGCGAAGGAGTGGTTGCTCATGGAGTCCTGAATGTGGCACATTACCTGCATTGTGAGGGAGCATCAGTTACAGCACTATGGCTATGTGGCGCGATTCCCCGAGGGTGATCTGGCTCGCAAGCTCCTCATTGTTGAGGACACGGGTGGGCAGACCAGGCCAAGGGTACACCCACATAACACCTGGCTGCGGCAGATAGAGGGTCATTTCCGGAGGGTGGGCCTGGACCGAGTGTCTGCCTTAGGAGTTGCCAACCATTTATCCCAAACTGTTTCCTTTGTGTGGTGGGTGCAGCAACGTGCTGTACCAGTGCATGCTCCTCAACCTGACCTGACCTGTTTTTGATGTCAATTATCATCCTAAATTGGTTTCTGTTGGGTCTCCTTTTGAAAGCAAATGCTATTTTTCTATGGTACTTTCTAAAGGAATGTATGTTATTAAGTTTCATCTTTTTCTTACTGGACAGTATTGTTTCTGTCCAAATTGAAGCTATTTCAGTTTGACTTTCAAGACCTTTACCTTTCAATGCCTCTCTGTTTTTGAAAGTCCTAGTTGTATATCTGTTTAAATGGCATTTGAGATGGTTTTATTGGTAAAGACACCTTCAATTTTCTCCTTTGACAAGCTCTGACAAGCTTCATAGTATTTAGTAATACATCAAACAGATCAACGTCTTCCAGTAGCCTTTGACTTGAATTCAGTTTTAAAGCACAGACAAACTTAATAACCTTCATGTGGTAGTCTATCCTATGTAATAAACTTTCTTACTATACTCACTTCATGAATAATGTTTCTTTTTGTATTCTGAAAACTAAAAACCTCATAAGAAAACTTAAGGAGACCACGGAGTCCATCAAGCTCATTAGGTATCTCTTATTTACACTTTTCTATGGTGAACAAATAAAAATAGTACACAAAAACTAGGGGTTGCAAGGGAAGTATGGGTGGGCAGGAAACAAATTAAAGCACTATGTACTTGGGCTACATGCACATAATCACATTTTCATTTGAAAGCAAAGTTTTTGTGTTGTTTACAAAAGGATGCCTTCTCCATACTATAATGCTCGAAAACACATATGATGGTGAACTTCACCCACACTGGGCATGCACGCACTGACGGCAAACTCCACAAAGGGACCGTGTAGTGAAAAATGTAGAGCCTCGTAAAAATAAGTGCAGCACTTTGACAGTGCATTCATAGCATAGAAAAAGAAATTCTTTAAGGAGCTGCAGAATTGCTCCTGTGCCACGTTAATGCACTGATTACATTTGAAAGTGACAATCTTCAGAACTGACAGCAGCCATCTTGTCAGTAAAAGAATATACTAAAAATGTCATTTATAAAACCAACTCAATAGAACTCAATAGATATGTGTGTGCGCATGTGTGTATATCTTCGCTTTACTGCATTGTGCTTTTTTGTCTTTCTCTGTCCTGTAATATTGTAAGCTCAGCAGCATTCTACACCCATCCACTTATTATTAATTTTGTTGCAGAGTGCTTATCTCCTTAGTGAACAGATTAAGTTTAAGTAGTAATCATTGATTAGAGGCTGTCAACTAAGATATTTACAATCTGACTATCACGGGGCTCTGAATTTTTCACTACAATGGTTAACACCACCAGGCATGGAATTTATCACAAAACTGCAGTGACTAGTAAATAATTTGCCTTTTATACATATATACAGCAACTTTAGAAAATGCAATTTAGATGTATACTGGTAAGCAGCATAATATGTGCCATGGAAAGCAACCCGTCTATGCTCACTATGTTGGAAAATCTTTTTCTTTCATGAATGGTAACTAATCAGTGAATGAAATGTTGTAATGAGCAAAATCCATTCTGGGAAGGATCACAAAACAAGAACAAACCAAGCAGGGAGTGATTAGAATATATTGTTTTTGTAAAGCTCCATTTTCACTCATCTACACCACAATGGTGATGCTGCATTTATGAAAGTATTCGGCTCTGAAAAGTGTCTTTAAAAGTCTTCACTTTCAGGGTTTAAAAACAATGGGGAAGTGTGGACAGAAGGGAAAAACGTAGACATGTATATGCATTTTTAAATGAGAAGTAATAATGTGGACAGGGTCTCAGTAAATTCTCAATTCACAAACGTCTCTTTAGATAATTTATTATGTACAGCATACAAAGTCTATAGTCTGGGGTTTATCAATGTTTTGGTAAAAATAAGCTAAAAGTGAGAGATTAACTAATCACTACAGCATGGAGAAACTGATTGTAAGACAGACCTTTATACTGACTGAGGGACTTACCGTGCATTGCATGTTTCTGTCCAGAGAGAAGTCTCACCAATGCCCAAAATGCATCTTCTTCATTCATATAAATTAGAAGCAGGGCTGTGATTTGACTCATTCCCTGACAATATCCAACTTCCTAGTGCAAACACAGAAATATGAGAGTCTGTCAGGAATTAGGACTTACAATTTCAAAATAAATAGTTAAAATAAAATCATTCAAATGAAACAAAAAAAAATGACAGCAATAAAAAATAAGGGCTGGAGAAAATCCCTAAAAGTATTTTATGCATAATATCTTGAACTGAGGTATATAATTTAAAAATTAATTATGAGTATATTATACACTATTGACCACTGCAAAGCATTAGGATGCAACTTATATTTTTAAATTATTCATCCAAAAACTGAATAACAAGTTATTTTTTTTCCAAAAAACAATAATGACATGTAAGTATTGATTTTTCTTCTATTTGTTTGTTCTAAACTTTATTCTTCATGGCCATAGCTCCAATTGACAAAAATAAAAATGAGACAGACTGCCATATATTAGTCACTGATATTGATAAATACTTTCAGTGCTGATTTGCGAAATTGTAAATTATAAACTATGTACTCCTGATTTAAATTCCACTTACAGTATCAGAATTCTAATGTGCTTGCAGATTATTCACTCAGTTATATATAAAATTACAAATACAATATTAACAAAAGAACCTAATAATTTTCTGAAAAGGACATACATAGCTCAGTTGGTTTGAATATGTGGCCACGTTTAAGTATAAGAGATAAACATCACATAAAATATGAAGTGCCTCTGGAAATCAGTGTGATAACAATCCCCTTCATTCATCAAAACTGACAAATTAAAGTACTTCTCAAACTGCTTACACATAACACAAGGGCACATTGATGGAAGGCTAGCTTTCTTTGTACAATAGACATCCTACTCATAAAAAATTACCATTAGTCTCTCTGAATCCATACAAATTACAACAATCTTGATCACAGATACAGCTAAAACTTGTTTATTGCAAAACTAAGCTTTACTGTTGTTAACCCTGCTGTTCCAGATGCTACTTTATAATTCTGTCATTAAATTTATGTTTCACACACTGAGTGTAACATTCAGTCTTGCTGCATGATTTACAAGATGACACTTTTTCAGTCGTGTGAATTTCATTTTTTTGCCAAAGTTGTTCACATGTTCTTGAAAGCTTGTTTTTTGTTCTGAAAGCATTTTTAGGAATGTTTATTATTACAAAATCTTTTTCTTCCTATAATATCCCTTTTTAAAACCATTTATTAATAATACTGAAATACAGACAGTGGTTGTGCAACAATGTAATATTCAAACTTAAAATGTTTAGCTTAGATTAAAAATACAGTATAGTGTAGTTAACTGAATGTAGGCCGAATCAATAAAACAAAGCAAATCTGAATAGATTTGGGATGTACAGAGTTAAATCCATCATCTGTACACGTATGAACTGTGATGAGAGTCAGAAGGACCCACCGCACAGAGGCACTTTGACACCATGACAACCTCAACGCACCACCCAGCTCTCAGCAGAACATCATAAATTCTAAACTCACTCCTTTTCAAAACTGCTATCAAATCTATTAAGATGGCATGCACATTTTAAGAGATTATGTAGAATTCACTTACTGTGTTATATACAGAATATGCAACTAAAACATGGAATAAAGCTTGCTGCCTGGAAAAAAAGAAAAACAACAGGTATAGGTTTTGTTTAAGCACATTTATCAAGGTCAAAATATCTTCAATGGAATGGCATCAGGCAAAAGTCTGAATTATTCCAATTAAGGTTCATTGGCACAGGGCCACAGACACCCTTAAACATCAAACAAAAAATGTTAGTCCCTATAGCAACATGGCAACTCATCTGTATTTCAAAGGTCTTTTGTATTTGTGTGTGTGATAAATTATTAACAATTCCACATAAAAGGAACAGAAAACAATCCTCAAGAAAGGGACACAACAAAGTACAAGTCATCTGAATTTACTGATAATTTCAGACTTCCTGTCCACATTATTTTTTAATCACTTTGACCACAGGTCAATGATATGCTTTGATACATTTCTGATTGTGGGCAAGATTAGTTTTTTATTCTAATAAACAAGAAAGAAAAACAAAAGTGCATTATACTTCTTTAAAATGCATGTTGGCATGCACAGGGAATAAGTGGTTACTGTAGGTTCTGTTTGAAATACAAATAAACATGGGCAATCTTAATTCACGAGAGGTCTTAGATCTTTGAACAGCACAGAAGGTAAAGACACAGTAAAGCATTAAGTGTACAGCGTGGCAAATATTAGTAGAATGGCAAGAGGAGATCAACCAAGAACACTGTACAGGTTAATGAGGAATGGCACGACATGGCTATCAGAGCTAGAAAATCTGGATTCTAAATGGTGTGGTGTTTATTTCCACTTTCTGTCTAGATCGATTCTTTAAACCAAGATTATTATTTTTAATAAAACTTTTTCTTTTGTTTCTTTAAATTTAAACTCTTAATAACAACAGTACATTATAATACTTTCAAACCTGCTTAACAGGCTGAAAACAGCTGTAAATGGGATGGTAGTTCATCACAGAACCCATTCATGCGCACAATGTCACGGACACCGGGTCAATCTGGAGTCTTTAGTAAGTGGCAAGTAAATTAAAAGTACCAGGAGAGAATTCAGGTAGACACAGGAAGAAAGAGCAAATTCCAAACAGAAAATATCCAAGCTAAATAACTAAATAAGGTGTTCTAAAAGATCAAATACAACCCATTCCAAAACACCTTCTTTTTCTAGTGTGCCAGATCTTAACTTGAGGATAACAATGAAACTGTGCATACAGTATATATTTTTGTCATAGCTTTGCGATTAAACAGCACCACTGTGTCTTTCTTTAGCAGTTTTATAATTTTGATTGTAAATAGCTGATGAATGTTGTCATTCACATTCAATTTTAAATTGCATCCTCACAATGAACAGAACCACAGAACAGAACTCTATACGAAGAATAGAATAAAATTTATGAATTTTTGTGTTAAAGTAAACCATACATCGCACTTTAAATTGAAGTGTACATTGCAACCCAGTAAATGAACAATAGACTCTGAATCTATGAATTTCTACTTTGAAGTCCAGCCCTTTAACTGCTGTGCCACATTTCCTCCAGCACACAATGCAGACTATCTCAGCAAGACTTCCGCTGACATGAGAGGCAAGGTGCTCTTAATATCACTGAAATTGTAAATTATCATATGCTACAGACATGTAAGCACATGGCACACTATAACAGGTATGGATGTGCTAAATCAGCCAACTATACATCAAACAAGAATGCAACAAGTATTAAGGAAGAGGGATCTGACTGTAACTCACACTCTGTGAAATCTTGTTATAGATATAAAAAATAGGTGTATGGGTTAAAGTCCTAGCACAACAAATTCATTCAAAAAATACATTGAGTAGTGAGAAAAGCACTATATAAATGTCAAGAATTATTATTATTATTAATATTAGCCAATGTTCTAACCCTCTCATCTTTACTGCTCTGCATTTACTGACTTGTGGAACTATAGAGGTATTGTTTATAAAAGTAGCATTCTTCTGGTTCATAGGTTACCATTTGCTTTTACCCAACATAGGTAAAAAAACTCAAGTCTAATAGTAAACTACATGGGTGTAAGGTGGCACAGTGCTGCGTACTGCTTTCTTAGATCCTGTGGCCTGGGTTTACACCATTATGTGTGAATTTTGCCCAGCTTCCCCATCTCTGCTTAGTTTTTTTTTCCCCAGATATGCTTTACCACTCGCTTTTGAAAGATATGCTTGTCAGGTTACTTGCAGATTCTAAACTGGGCCGATCTGAGTGTAGGTGGGACGTTATGATGGAGTGGTGCCCCATTGGGCTAGTTCATTACATGTAATGTGATGATGCCAGGATAGATACCAGTTCTTCACTACCCTTGACTGAATTAAGTGGGACTGAAAATTTAATGTTATAAAAACATAGGTCTAACTATACTTAAATCATTTTCTCCCAAATACGTTTTTTTTTTTCTCGTCACAAGTTTTCAGTGTAAGCTACTTATCTGTGTTATTTATATTATGCATGTCATAATTCATACGTTGCAAACTCATTTGAAAATGGAGTCTATAGTGGTGTATACTGTACATCTTTAAGACTATCCATCCATACCTTTTTTATTAGTATTTGAAGTATATGATGTATTTTGTCAGCAGATTTAAATGCATAGTACACATTTATGCAGTTAATATTGCAGTCATTCCTCACTTTAAGATAATCTTCTTTAGGTTAGGGCTCTGGTTTTACAGCATACAGAGGGATGAATTTTCACCACAGGATGGGAATGAGCTGCCTGCTGCTTAAGCATTCGCAAAGGGAATGACTGTCTGCTCCTCATCAAGTGGGGACATCAGAAACAATGACCTGTCTAGCTTGTGCATTTGCAGCTGACAACAACAAAAATAAAGATCACACTGAGGTAACTTTGTATAAAGTGTTTGAGCAGCACCAGACTTAGAATGTGGTGGAAGGTATTTGGCCATTTTATCATTTAGGAAAAGACTTTCCCTAATTGTGTAATTCTCTTGATATACACCCCAGGATACCACTGTCCAGTATGTACCTTGTAAGAGTCTGTATACATTGTCCCAAACTTCATGACTGCAAAAATGCACCAATAATTCAGTTCATTTTATTTTTTATAAAAGCATTCTTCTCTTAGTGCAGACTATAAAATAGCAATACTAAAACAATTTTAAAACCAAGATCTGCCTATATTTCTGCATTTGCCTTGTCCAGTTCAGGCTCAGGAGGGTGAAAACCTATCATGACAGCATGCTGCTCAAAGTACTGTATGAAAACAACCCTAGATAGGGCAGTAGTCCATACACACAAGCTCATTTCTACTGGGCTAACTACAGTTAGTTGAAATAACACACACATGTGTCTTAAGGAAAATGAAGTACTTGGAGAAAAAAAAAACACACAGGCACTTTGAGAATGAGCACAATCCACACAACCTGTGAATGAGATGAGAGCGGCATTCAGGGCTCTGGACCTGTGAGGCAGTGGCACTAACCAATGTGCCACACTGCCACCCTTATACTAAATGTTAGTACTAAAATGACTTTCCTTTTATTGTGTAATTCTAAGAAGACATAAAAATGCTCATGAATTGAAACAGCATTTTACTGGCTGGTTTACAGTTCTTTCAATAATTAATAAAGCACTAATACATATTCCAACACAGGTTAGAAATTTTCATTAAATGAACAGTCTATAAAAAATTAAGAACTATGCTAAAAAGAAGCTATGTAATTATTCTTGCGTGATAATGACAGTTACTGAATACTGTGCATTTCACTGAGCATTCCTTGCCTTTTGGTATATGGTATGATGGGGGAGTTTGGTTTTATGAGTGCTAACAATGAATTTTGCTAATGGTGTCAGTTTGAAATGTATGCTGACGTGCATGGAGTGGGAGAGCCATAAAATACCAAGTTAAAAGGAGTTAGAAATAAAGACAGTTCTAAACATTGTGCAAACAGGCAAAAGGCAAAGAGACTACACAGCAGAGAGCTGAACAATGCAGCTGTCTTCATCTTAAACAAAAGCACACTCTCTCAAGCATTACTAACTTAGCCCATGCAGCACAAAAAAAATTCTATTTATCCTTCATCCTCAAAGATGATTAAGTTTTGTCATTATTCCAAATTTACTGCTGAATTTCTTTGATGGTTCGTCCAAAGGACGAATGTTTGTAAATGGTCTTACTCAGTCACAAAGCAACACAGACTGATCTCCTGTTCATTAATGCATTTTCTAAATCGCTTTTCTTGGAGAGCGTAGGGTATACTTGTATCTCGTCTGTCACCTGATTAGCCAAGCTGAAGAAACAGGCCTTGCAGGCAGGTTAGTAAGGGGGCCTCCAGATTTGAGTGAGTGAGGTGTACCAGCATGCCAAAAAGCTGGCAGCTACACAATGACCGAACCAAATGTGTGGGTGGAGTTAGGTGAAGCCATAGAGTATGACTTTAAGATGGCCAAAGTTTTTCTAGCAGACCATTTCAACACTTAGAAAAGCTACATGGGACATTGCCCAAGCTTGTTCTCAGCAAGGACAGGACAATGTTGACCTTCATCGGGAATACTTTTAATAGGCGAAAAGAGTTGGAAGAGTCGGAAGCATTGGCTGGGGTGGATAAAATCTGACCAGAAAATGAGAAATAACTGGATATCGTGCTTTCATGCCTCTTGAATGCTGTGGGGAAGGTGGAGACAGTTTCCCAAGCTTGACAGAACTGATGCTTACTTCCATTTTTAAATAAATGTGATAGAAAGTTGTGTTTCAGCTACCGTTGAATCCCACTCCCAAGTCTCTCTCTAATTTGACAGTTGAACATAAGATCTGGGAAGGTTAAAGTAAATTTCACTCTGGCTATGGAACAGTGGACACTCACAGATACCTGAGGTATTATGGGATATTACTAATATTGTCTACCTATGCTTCATGGATTTGGAAAATGCTTATGACTGTGTATCCTGGGATATCCTGTGCAAGGTGGTACAAGAATACATGGTTCGAGAGTTGACACTGTATGCCATTCAGCCCCTGTATTTGTGACACTGGAGTGTCTGCATAATTCACATCCGGTCCAGACCACTCACCAGGATGTTGGATTCCACAAAGTATGCATCTTGTCCCACTTCCCGTTTATGATTTCATGGATAGCATTCAAGGCAAAACTAAGGACTATAAAGAGTATACAAGAGACTGGATCTCTACTCTCACATGATTTTGTCCTCTTGAGACACTGAAATGGTTCACCGTGGATTGTGATGCCACTGAAATAAAAATTTATACCCTCCAATCTGAGGTCATGGTCTTCTTCTAGAAAAAGAGTAGCTTGCTCCCTGCACATAAGGGGTGAGCAATTGCCTTTGTATGTGGATGGTCGTTCAAGTTCCTCAAGCTCTTGATGCGGATAGAGGGGATAGTAAGATTGACCAAGAAATCTATACAGTAACCTTTAGTGCCACTTTAGTGAGTAAAATGTACATATCTTTTCAACAATAAACCAAAAAATTAACCGAGGGAAGGAAAATAAATACTAGCCCTGTCACTTGTACTAGGCAATCCCAATTCCCAATATCCATGGGTCCTTAAGAGTTAATTTCTGGAATCCTCAACTGTTCATGAAGCAGATAACCATATTTTAGCAGGTTAGTATTAACCTATGCTGATTTCAAGAATCATTTTTTCTTGATTTAATGCCATGTGTGGCAGATGGCTGGGGGGGCGACCCGGCCAGGATGCCTTAGAGGATCGGAAGAGGCCATACGCCCACATCAGACCATGTGGGGGCGACCATCCTGGTTGCTATGGGGACCACGGCCACAGAGCTTTGAAGCTCGACCCTGTAGAGGCCCGTGGTCACTGCCAGGGGGCGCTCCGATGCCTTGGGAGCCCTGGACCTCAGCACTTATGCCACACCCGGAAGTGCTGGGGGGAAGACATGCAGGGACACCCGGAGTGCTTCCGGGGATACAGCCGGCACTTCCGCCACACTGGGGCGTGTCAGTGGGAGATTGCCGGAGTACACCTGGAGCACATCTGGGTGCTTATAAAAGGGGCCGCCTCCCTTCAGAGAATGGCTGGAGTCGGGAGTGAGGAAGACAAGGTCTGGGAGGAGGCAAAGAGGCGGCCTGAAGAGAGAAGCAAGGCAAGAGTGTGAGGCCTGGACTTTGGGGGTTTTGGGGTGCACTACTGTAAATATGACTGTCAATAAAAGTGTGTTGGGTGACGTCAACATGTTCGCCTGTCTGTGTCCGGGCCGGTCTCCACACATGTCATGAGCTTTCTTTATTCCTATGTTCTCCTCTTAGCAAGCCAAGAAATGTATTTGCCACCTCAGTTCACCTCTCAAATTCAGTATGGACACATAAGAAGCAGAGTATTTTTTCAGAGTCTGTTTAACATTCACATTGTACCTCAGAGTAAACAGACAATAGTAAAGACAGTACAATAAACATGTGACCTTAAAATTCAGCTAAAACGTGTCCTGTCTTATTACTGGCAGAACAGACCAAGAATCTCGCGACAGCTTCCTCTTTCCTTGCACGAGCATTACCTCAGATCATTTATCTGTAAATGCCAGTAAGAAGTCCACTGTGTGTACTTTGTGTTGCTACTCCAAACAGGGCCCTTTATCTTTGACTTCTTCTTGTCTCAAACTTTAATTTTTCTTAAATATTTCTGAAGTATTCATTGACTTCTTTTCACATACTGTAAATGTTTTTGTGGGGCCAGAGATAACATTCCTGGCATTTAACTTACCTATTAAGTCATAGCATTCAATAATGGATTACATTGATGGTGGTAAGCATATAGCCATTTTAAATATGAACATGCTAACTTTATCGATATTCAAGCCGAATGATCAGAATGTGCAAAAATAATTAAAGATTTTTAGGACCTGCAAAATACAGAATCTTGCCATGACAATGGTTTGTGGGTCTGAAGGAAGATTTTGAGAAGGTCAACCCAATTTTGTTCCTCACTTATACATGGCCTAAGTCGTTTCTGAACCTTCTTAAATTTAATCCTGAAATAATGTAGATGATTCCACAAACTGAGCCTTGGATCTGCTCACTCAAAATTTGACTCCCCCGTGGAGGTTTTGGAGGTAATGAACATTATTATTTCAATTTGTATTAGCTACGCTGAAAAATTGGAATTGGGTCAGTAGGACTATCCAGGGCTGGTTCACCTCTTGCACCCATTAATGCTAGCACAGGCACTATTTCCCCACACTCCTAAACTGGATGCATGTCTGAATATACTGTAGGTGGATGAATGAAAACTGTCAGTGCACAGAGCACATGAAATATAAGATAGGTAGCTCATTAATTATAATTGTCAAACAAGCAGTCATGCAGAGAGGCAGACAGACAGAAGCACAGACACATCTATGCCGTAATAGTCAGATTATACTTTCACTACATCATAATGATGGCTTTGGCAGGTGACTTTAGGACAGATGGCTCATTACTATCCTTGTCATCTGCTTGTGCCATGTAACATCTTGCAGTCCACTGTGGTTTGGAAAAGCAAGTACATTCCTGCAGGCTCATCCATAAGCTGCACTGTTTAGTGCCATTCTTTTTTCTTATGTCAGTTAACACTACAGGGAAGTGGTTTATATAACAAAACAAAAATATGGCAAAAATTATTTGAGAAAAATGGATATACAAGCTATAGTCACTTTGCATAAGTCTCTAACTCTGCCTCCAGCCAAAGTACCCCAGACCATTACACTTCCTCCTCAATGTTTGACAGCACTTGATGGCATACAAGCACCTGAATGATGAACTGAAGATTTTGAATTTTGATTCGTTGGTCCTCTAGACTTTCTTCCAGTCTGCAGTAGTCCACAGCCTGTATTTCATGGCCCTATTTTGTCCTTTAAGGAAAAACTTTCTTACTGCCATCAGCCCTGTCAAACTTGCAGCACTTTTTTCTCCTTTTTGCTGTAGAATCTGAGACTTGCGATTTTCGACCACTGCTAAGCTCTGCTTGAAACTGTTGTGCTGTGCGGTGCCTATCACGTAAGCTGGAAACCCTCAGGAACTTGTGTTCTGATTGGGTTGTGACTTTGGGTCTGCCAGATCTCTTCCTATAAGAGTGTCTTTCCAGTTTCCAATTTTCTTAGGATTGTTTTGGACACCATACTCATTGACAGTTTGATTTTTTTTTTGGCAATTTCTCTAAATGAAAGGCCTACACATTTAATTTGTTAATTGCTGGCTTCTTGCCATTATCACTAGAACTTACAACATGTATGGTGTAGAGGGAGTAGTAACACAGTCTGTTTCAAACGTTGCTTTAAGGCAAAGGGTTTTTAAGTAATCAACAGAAGTTGGGACACTTGCAAATTGGGTACTTCAACTTGCAAGGCTTAATTAACTTTAATTGCTGCAACCTATTACTTATTTCCTAAAGAAGGCGCATTTATAATATTCTTAAATTTAGACATCTGGAAGTTTACTGCTTACCTTTTCACCGTTTTATGTTATTCATTGCATTTCAACTGATTAAATTCGAAGAAAAACTGAGGTGTTCTAAAACTATTGACCAGTACAGTAAATGTATGTATGTATATATATATATATATATATATATATATATATATATATATATATATATATATATATATGTATATATATATATATATATATATATATACACACGTGGACAAAATTGTTGGTACCCTTCAGTCAATGAAAGAAAAACTCAAAATGGTCACAGAAATAACTTTAATCTGACAAAAGTAATAATAAATAAAAATTCTATGAAATTTAACCAATGAAAGTCAGACATTGATTTTCAACCATGCTTCAACAGAATTATTTAAAAAATAAACTCATGAAACAGGCCTGGACAAAATGATGGTACCCCTAACTTAATATTTTGTTGCACAACCTTTTGAGGCAATCACTGCAATCAAACGATTCCTGTAACTGTCAATGAGACTTCTGCACTTCTCAGCAGGTATTTTGGCCCACTCCTCATGAGCAAACTGCTCCAGTTGTCTCAGGTTTGAAGGGTGCCTTTTCCAGACGGCATGTTTCAGCTCTTTCCAAAGATGCTCAATAGGATTGAGGTCAGGGCTCATAGAAGGCCACTTTAGAATAGTCCAATGTTTTCCTCTTAGCCATTCTTGGGTGTTTTAGCTGTGTGTTTTAGGTCATTGTCCTGTTGCAAGACCCATGACCTGTGACTGAGACCAAGCTTTTTGACACTGGCCAGCACATTTCTCTCTAGAATCCCTTGATAGTCTTGAGATTTCATTGTACCCTGCACAGATTCAAGACACCCTGTGCCAGATGCAGCAAAGCAGCCCCAGAACATAACAGAGCCTCCTCCATGTTTCACAGAAGGGACAGTGTTCTTTTCTTGATATGCTTCATTTTTCCGTCTGTGAACATAGAGCTGATGTGCCTTGGCAAAAAGTTCAATTTTGTCTCATCTGTCCATAGGACATTCTCCCAGAATCTTTGTGGCTTGTCCACATGTAGTTTGGCAAATTCCAGTCTGGCTTTTTATGATTTGTTTTCAACAATGGTGTCCTCCTTGGTCGTCTCCCATGAAGTCCACTTTGGCTCAAACAACGACGGATGGTGCGATCTGACACTGATGTTCCTTGAGCTTGAAGTTCACCTTGGATCTCTTTAGAAGTTTTTCTGGGCTCTTTTGTTACCATTCGTATTATCCGTCTCTTTGATTTGTCATCAATTTTCCTCCTCGCCACGTCCAGGAGGTTGGCTACAGTCCCATGGATCTTAAATTTCTGAATAATATGTGCAACTGTAGTCACAGGAACATCAAGCTGCTTCGAGATGGTCTTATAGCCTTTACCTTTGACATGCTTGTCTATAATTTTCTTTCTAATCTCCTGAGACAACTCTTTCCTTCGCTTCCTCTGGTCCATGTTGAGTGTGGTACACACCATGTCACCAAACAACACAGTGACTACCTGGAGCCCTATATATAGGTCCACTGACTGATTACAAGATTGTAGACACCTGTGATGCTAATTAGTGGACACACCTTGGATTAACATGTCCCTTTGGTCACATTATTTTCAGTCTTTTCTAGGGGTACCATCATTTTTGTCCAGGCCTCTTTCATGAGTTTTTTTTTTTATTAATTCTGTTGAAGCATGGTTGAAAAGCAATGTCTGACTTTTATTAGTTAAATTTCATAGAATTTTTATTTATTATTACTTTTGTCAGATTAAAGTTATTTCTGTGACCATTTTGAGTTTTTCTTTCATTGACTGAAGGGTTCCAACAATTTTGTCCACGTGTGTATATATATATATATATACACACACACACATTATATATACGTTATATATAAAAAGCAAAATACAGTCAGGGTGGCATTTTCACAGCTCCAAAACCTTTTTAATTGTCACCATGCTTGTTGCATGGGTAAAGTTTGTTTGTTTTTCTTCTTTCCCACACAGGTTTTCTCATAGTATAGCACCATTGGCGGAGAGGTGTCTGCTCTGGTATATGGAAGCTTGCTGGTTCAAACCCCAGAATTGCCAGAAAGGATCCTACTCCATTGGCCCTTGAGCAAAGCTCTTAACTAGAAAATTGCTCCAAGGGCACTGTACAATAGGTGACCCTGTGCTGTGTTCCCCAAAGGTCATGTGAAATGACAATTTTCCCTTGTAAATTAACAAAGTATATCAAATAAAAATCAAATAATGTGTTTAGGTTTGTCACAAAACCTACTATGTGATGTGATGGTGTCTTATGTAGTGTTTGTTCCTGATTTGTGCCCGCTACTGCTAACAGGATATGTGATTCTGTGATTCTTAAAATGGAGGAAAAAAACACTATACAAACACAAAAAAATGTCAAATATAAGGTAAACAATAAAGTAAACAGTAGCATAGTGCAGGACAACATTTTCTCAGCTAATATAATTAGTTTTATTATTATTTTATAGGTTGATTTCTAGCTTTGAACTGGCCCCATATGATTTGAGTGTGTATATATATCTGTAAATGTGGCTTGTTATGGACTGGCACCCCTTCCATGATTGGTTTATACTTTGGGTCCACTGCTAGCAAAAAAGGTGGATTAGAAATTAATGGAATATTATTATTATTATTGAATATCTGGGTGACACCTTTATCCAATGTGACAAGGTCTGAATGCATTACAGTTGGAACAAAGGTAGATTAAATGTTTGCTCTCAGGGTCATACAGTAAGTAAAAAATGAGAACTGAACTGAAAACCTTGTAGGGTTAAAGTCTACTGCCTTAACCATTACATGCTGTCTTCCCCTGGTTATAATGCTCACAGTTCCAGGGACTGGGATATCATTCCTGGCAAGTATTCTGCCTTTGTGAATTCTGTGCATTTCCACGTTTGCATGAGGTTTCTGCAGGTACAACATTTTCCTCTCAGATCCTAAAAAGATGCTTATTAGGCTGCCTGATAACTAATACTTTGCCTGTTTTAGATTGGTATATCATCCAGGATAGGCTGCAGCTCTCTATATAATAGAATAAGCAGATTCTGGAAGAGGTTAGGAGGAGGAGTAGGGCAGCTTACCTCCTGTTGGATTATTTGGAGCTTAAAAAAAAATGAAGGTGTTTAACAGAAAAAGTTGCACTATGCTTTTTTATCTCTCCTTTTTTCTTTCTGTAGACCTTTACACTACATCCCTTCAGTCACGAAAGGTACATTTGAACAAAAGTGTACACTGTTTCTGTGGCACATGACAAACTCTAGAGAGACACATCTCTTATTTTTCAACTTTTCCCTTCAAGGGAAACCAAAAAAATCTTCCTCCATCTTTATTGTGTTTCTAATTAAAGAACAAGTTGACGCAGACATAGGCATGCTGTAAAGACATGTAAGCAGTCTATGGATCTTACAAGATTGCAATCTCAAAGCTGTCACTTTACCTACAGATTTAAAGACTGACTGCACTTAGATCCAATGCACGTTAATCATCTTTGACTCCTGGTGACATTTCATTTAATTCTTGGAACTACACAGCCCTCCCTAGCACTAGCTGGAATAGAAGATGTTCTAAATTGGCAAACAAGAAAAATAATATTGTTAAATAAATGTAGTAAAAAGAATAATGTAACATGGGTCAGGCAAACAAAAAAAAGAAGAAAAAAAATTTGACACAAACAGGCACGATAAATGGGATAGCATTTGATTTACAGTAGAATACTCAAGGACCGTAGTGCACAGTAAAGAGAAGGAGAAAAAGTAAAAGTCTGATGCTGCTGTAGAACCCCTTCATGACAAAGGAGGAAATGTGCAATGGAGTCAGCGAGTTTTTAACTGCTTTAACTGAATATTCTGTGCAACACATCTCCTTATAAAATCATTTTATATATTTAACTGACAAAAACAGAAGCCAACACAGAACAAAAAAAATAAAAATAAGAATCCTTAGTGCATCTTAAAATACTGTTTTACATATCACTCAATGAAAAGATGTAAGAATATCTTAATAAAAGACATTAATCAAACAAGGAGCAAAAAAGGCTGAGCTTCAATGGCCAGCTGAATCCATACTTTCAACCCTTTGGCTGCCCCAAGGTACAACTAAGATGACAGGTTTTTTTTCTTTTTTTTTTACCTTGAATAACCTGTAGTTGAAGAGATCTGAACAACATTACCCCATTCTCCAAGTATTTTCAGAGGCTATTTCAATAGCTCTTGTGGTGTCATTTCAAACGTGAATTTTTCTTTTTTATTAGGATGGCTAAGATCAGCATGCCATCCTCATTACGAAGGATTATTGCACTAAGGAATTTCATACTTTACATTGTGCTACCTCTAACACCATGCTGCTATCTATTCTCGACAGAATAGCCAACAAAAGAATACATCAGAAAGCATTTCCTCCATTTGAGACCTTTGTTGTTGTAAATACATTACTTATTTTGAATTACTGCAGATTTAAATTTTTAACCCAACTGTTTAGCAACAATATCTTTGAACATTTTAAAACTAATCTGGCATGGTTCAGTCCGGGAGAACCACAGTCGTTAAAGGTTTTTCTTGTTACCAAACAGCAATGGATAATTTACATCTATAAAAGAGCTCCATGTCTAATGAGATACCCTGTTACCCTGTTTTTATTTCTGCATTGAAATTACCTGTTTGCGAATGTTTTGCTTTTTAATACAAATAATAAAGACCTTTCAATAGCACTTTCAATCACACACTTGTATTAAATCTTTTGAATTCTGAGGCTGGTTATGTGTTCCGTTTCTAAAAAGAAGTCATGTGTGGATTGCAATGCTGGTACTTTTTTTTTAACAGCAAGTAGACAATCATCCACTAAAATGACAGAAAAATAATAAGTTATATAGAGAAAAATGATGGAAAACAATAAACAGCAAGCTATATATTCAATACAAGAGCTTAGTTATGTTGTAATGTATTTTTCAATGTAAAATCTGAGGAAAAAAAATTAAAACTGTAATCATTACAAATGATAATAATGGCTAAATCAAACACCTGTAGCCACAGTGGTTATACAGAAACAAATCTGTCCATCCTTGAAAGCACAGTCACTAAATAAAGAGATGCTGGGATGCCCAAATAGACCTGATCACACTACACAGCTAAAGTTATGGCAAGCCAAATTAACATTTAGAGATATCTCAAAATGCATTTTAAGATATCTGGAAATTAATTTTAGATATCTCAAATGTAATTACTGGCGGCACGGTGGCGCAGTGGTAGCGCTGCTGCCTTGTAGTTAGGAGACCCAGGTTCGCTTCTCGGGGTCCTCCCTGCGTGGAGTTTGCATGTTCTCCCCGTGTCTGTGTGGGTTTCCTCCCACTGTCCAAAGACATGCAGGTTAGGTGCATTGGCAAATCTAAATTGTCCCTGGTGTGTGCTTGGGGTGTGTGTGTGCGCGACCTGCGGTGGGCTGGCGCCCTGCCCAAGATTTGTTCCTGCCTTGTGACCTGTGTTGGCTGGGATTGGCTCCAGCAGACCCCCGTGACCCTGTGTTAGGATATAGTGGGTTGGATAATGGATGAATGGATGAAATTGAACTACAGATATCTGAAAATGCATCTATTTCAATATATCTGAAATGCATTTTATGATATCTCAAATAGATTTCATGATATCTTGAAATGACATGCTGTAGATTTTGAAATGCATTTCACAACATCCGCAGGCATTTTCTTCCTGTGTATTTCAAGATATCTTGAACTCACTTCCCTTAAAATTTCTTATTATTTCAATGGGACTTCCCATCTGTTTTAAGATATCTGCAAATATATTTATATATCTTTAAATGCACAGGAAGTTATTTTGAGATATCCGAAAATGTATTTGAGATAAAGACATTAAGACAACCCAATAGGCAGAGACCCCCGTGATAATGTATTGTTTGTTTACTTTTGAGTCTTTTCACAAAAACCGAAAAATTACGTTATCCCTCTACGACAAAAATCATTGTTGTCGTTAAGCACTTCACACACAAGTAACCAGTACCTACTGAAAATACCAGCATAGGAAATATTAGCAGACTCTGGGCACCATAAGACTTTGCTGTTACTTGGCATCATTGCAAACATATCCTTTGATGCACTGTGATGTTGACTTCACTGATAGTACTGCTTGTACTATCATGTACTTTTGGGTACATTTACAGTATGTGATCCTTACAAAATGCATTATCTTAGTGTTCACAATGTAAAATGCATGATATAAAATAATTTCACAGATTTCATACAGTTTATATATTTAAAATCTTAACTCATAACATTATACAACATAAAAAATAAACTAAATTTGATATAGCCATCTTAAATATATCAAAAAATAAATAAAAAAGAAATAAATAATTAACACCATAACCCTGTACTCATGGCCTGTGGTATGGCTATCATAGTGTAAATTAAAAACATTAGACCAGATAACTTACTTTACATCGTATCTGTCCTTGAACATGATGTGGTCCCTGTACGTACGATTAACATCTAGGTCAATCTGTCTGACATCTGGAGAAATTGCGCTAGCCTTCTGCTTCAGTTTCTTAAAAATAAATTCCAAAAATTTTTTAATATACACTGAGTGTCGCATCTAATAAGTTAAAAACACATTTTTCAACATTCAAATTTATCAATGAATAAGTTACAGATGCAATATACTGTACATTGTAATCCATTAAAAATCTGACCAAAAACAGAAAAACTGTTCTCATTTTTACACCATAATGATCTTAAAGGTATCTTTATAAATGTGAAATAGTAAACAAATTGTAAACTTTAAAATATATACACTGTATTAAAATGTAGCTACTATACACAAGTTTTCCTGGAAACACACCTCATAAAAGCCTTTTTTTTCTGTTTTTATTTTAGGTATATCAAGGAGCAAACACCAGACCTCCCCTCTGAGCTGAAGTGGAATTCCCTTGTAGATCCGTCTTGCGAGCTGAGAAGGTATAAAAAAAAAATTTTTTAACATCTATTAATGGTGTTTTATTAGTTTGTTAAAATGGCACTCCATGCAACATATCCACCAATGATCCTAATTAATCAATGACCCATATATTGAGTAAACACACTAAATATGATGCATTTAAAGAAATGTTCATTTTTCTACTCGTTTTTGAGGCAACCATTTAAATTTATACTGTTAAATGAGATGTCTATAGCAGGTCAAATGTAAAGCAAATATAGAAAATATTTAATAGAAGATTTTAAAAAATTGTTTCAAACAAACAAGCTAATTTTATTTATAAAGCACAATTTAGAAATAACATTGTGTTAGCCAAAGTACTTAGCATATAAAAGGTAAAAGGCAATGAAAAGGACAACAAAGCTACAAACCTTATGATCATTTACATTGACTCACTAAAACTAAAAAACAAAAGCATAAGCCTCTTTACACTTAACCGATATCGATGCACATCTAAATAACATGATTACAGTAACGACCTGGTGGTTGAGTAGAGGCAGAACATGTCAACAGTATAAGGTGTAACTAAGCCATTAAAAAAAAAAAAAAAAGGTAATGTAAAAGAAATCCTAAAACAGACTGGGAGACGGGGAAGTGAAGCTAAAACCAGGGTGATGTGACTGCTTTTCTTTGTGCCAGTCAATAACCTTGCCGCAGCATTGTGGACCAGTTTCAAGTGTAAAAAGAGGACTGACTATTACCCATACACAAAGAATTACAATAAATAAATGCTTGGATCACTTTATTATAAATTAGTAAATAACAGCATTGGTTTCACCCTAGAGATCATTTTAAGTTTGAAAAACCTACCATTGACAAATGAGTTTACCAATTTTTCAAATTTGTGGTCCAGATCAAAAATCACCCCCAGATCTGTGGCCTGCGGTTTGATTTCTGTTGGCAAGTTCTCTAGGCTTTTAGAGAGTCTTGCAATACTTTTACCCATAATAAAGCCAGTATGTCACAGTTAATTTTAATATCTGATTTCAACAGGTTTAAAATGCTGCTTGTGCTACCAGATGCACACTTGGAGCAAAAGCAGCAACCAACTCTCCCCTGAAATGGCTCTTCTCCAGTGGATTTTTATCTCACAGATCATATCTACAAGGACTTTACATCACGTGGATGCAGGATTATTTCTATTTCCCAGTACTGACTTATTGTGTGAGCTCAAAAAAGACACTCAACCTTCCAGAGCTCAAACTGTGGGAATATGGAAACAAGTGCACTTTATCCTTGTGATATGGAGGATACTTTGGTTTAACATGTTAGTACAATAAATACAACCAGTAATAACACAAATTAATTAATATTTTTTGATACAGAAATATTTTTGTGAGCATTATAATAGTAAAATACATTCTTCCATTTATAGCTTGGTTCTAACAGTTTTTTTTAATTTGGTTAGTGTTTTTAAGAGTTTTCTTTTAATTTGGTTAACATTACTTAACTCCATTCTAACTCATTTATTCAGTGCCTACCATGGCAACAGTGGATAAAGTAAAAAAAAACAAACCTGAATGAACCCTCAAATCATGAAAGAGCACATCCACGCACACACACACACACACACACCACTTCTTCAATCTTCAATTAAGTTAAGACTGCACATGCTTGGGACGTGGAAGGCAATTCAAGGAGCCAGAAAACAATCCTACAAACACACAGGGAAAACGGTCAAACTCCAAACAGGAATTGTCTAGGCTAAGTTAGATTTGAGAAAACATTTTTCTGGCTCTCCGAAATAAAGATAAGAATATCACATTGCGAATGGAGTTCAGATTAGATTTTTGACATTCATTAAGGGGTGGGCAGAGTGTTCTAGAGTAGTGCATTATTCTAAGTACCAAGAATGACAGTGACCATCACCACTGTGAAAAGGGAGCATTCCATTCCATTAACATACACACCCTATCTGGCAGCACCTTGTCATCAGTATATGTCAGGCTGCTTGGGACCGTTTTACTCTCATGGATTAAATGTTTAGAATGTGAATGGTTATCTGACAAAGTAAATGCATATTATGAAAAATGGACTGTCAAGCAATAACACCATGAAGCCAATGTCCCCAGAGGTGCAACAGTTTTAATGTTCTTTAAGACATATTATGTTCTCATTTACATTTTAATTATTAGTTCAGCACTTATCTTTTTGGGTGAAACATACAGTAATTTAATCATTTTATACATGATTGCTCAAGCACTTTTTAATGCATGGCAGCCTGCACTAAATGTATACAATGTCTACATACATTTATTGCAACAATAAATCTAGAACAGAGCACATTACATGCAAAAATCTAAAATAAATAACAGATTAACATTGCTACTAGATCATATAAATATGCATTATTATACTAAAAGTACTATCAACCTCAATTTTAATACTGTGCAATCAGATAATCTCTTATGAAGTATATTTAACCAAGCATAATACAGATTCTATACCAAAACAATTATTACTCAATATAACTAATAGCAGCAGTTAACAGATCTAACAAGTCCAGTTATATTACAAAGTTGCCAATATTATTTAAATATTCATATGCTTTCCAATTTTCTAATTGCCTCTTTAAATTTCAGTAATAGCTTCTTTAATGTTATCTATTTTTTGGGGCAGTGTTTTCAAATTGTGCTATGCCTGTTAGCATTTTAATGTAATAAAATTCTTATTTTAAGTACCATAGACATAATTACCTAATTTGCATTCTAACCAAAGTGGTGCTGAAGCAAATTTGATAAATGACATAAAAATATTAGTTCCTTGTAAAGTCTACTTTATTTTGAACAGCATACACTGAAGGAAATATGCTGATAATATCCCATGATTATTGTTTAAATAGTAATGTTTTTAAAGACTGGTGTGCAGCATTAAAAGTGCATACTGCCTTCTACTGTGACATCAGTTCTTGAATTCAACAAACTATAAGAGAAAAATTATATGTTACACGTACCTACTGATTTATTCTGATCAACCAGCCTTTCCAGATGTAAACATAATTAAAACTCAATGAACTGTACGAATTGGGCTGCACTGTAGCACAGTGGTTTGTGCTGCTGCCTCACAGATCCCTCATCATGGGTTCAATCATGCATCTCGTGCATTACATATGATTGTTACAGCTATAAATTCATTGTCAATATTCTGGTTGGTAGTACCAACTGTGTGTGCATCCATAATTATGTTTTGACAGGCTATGGTATTATGATGGTGATGTATGGAATGTTTCAAAATCTTGATTATTTTTTCACAAAGAAGACTATATATTTTAAACAAATAAGGCATTCCTCTATAAGTCAACTTTTTTATGTTTCCTAATTACATATTGCTCCATGACACTATTCTGCAGTTTGACAAACCAATGCCTCCCTCATAATAAATAGTGTGTTTAGGAACTATAGCCAAGGGTCCCTGGAGTGAAAAATTAGCAGGAAAAATTAATGAGGAAAGAAGGGTAAAGCGAGGGCGAGACATCTGTCTTGTTTTAAGTGGACGCCCCCATCATAAACTAAAACTGAACTTTTGAATCTTTTCTGCTGTGAAGTTCAACACAAACATCTGTATTTCATGCCCACTTTTTGCTTTGTACGTAATAAGTGAGATTTATCAATATAAAATTTTTTGTGTGACCCATATGTAAATCAATATAAATTCCTGATACTGTGCATACAATTCCAACAATGACAACAGCAAAACTGAAAAGCTGGCTTTCAGAGAATGTAATGAGCCAGAACATAGCTGGACATTTCAGACTAAATAGCATAGGTGCCCACCTATTACAGAAGGATTTCAGAATTGGTTTCATACAAATATTCCTTTAATTTTCCTGTGAAAACAGCATGTATAGAAAGCAAAAAAGATTACTGCCATTTAGGAATTAAAAGTGCAGCCTGACAGAGAACACCAAAGATTATTTTCTTCAAAAAGTAACAGCCATTGGTTGTTAGCTTTTGTATACTATATGCCTCTTCTTATTATTATTTTTGTTCTATAGCTGACTTGAAACTGGCATATTTAAGAATAAGGATAACCATATTGTGATGAGCTATGGGCATACAAAACCACAGAATGATGCATTAGGTTGTAAATATTTTCATTTTACTCTGTCGTGTTCTTGAAAACACCACCACAATATTCCCTAAATTACATAGTTTTAAATGAATGCATGAATAATTCTGCAGTGGTATGTGTTGGGTTAGCCATGCAGAAATCATCTGCTTAAATGGAAGAAAAAAGGGCATAGGCCTTAGTGCATATGTCATGTTTTCTATCCATGTTAACAAGAATATCCATTATCCAACCCGCTATATCCTAACATAGGGTCACAGGGTCTGCTGGAGCCAATTCCAGCCAATACAGTGCGCAAGGCAGGGAACAAACCCCGGGCAGGGTGCCAGCCCACCGCAGGGCACACACACACACCAGGGGCAATTTAGAATTGCCAATGCACCTAACCTGCATGTCTTTGGACTGTGGGAGGAAACCGGAGCACCTGGAGGAAACCCATGCAGACATGGGGAGAACATGCAAACGTCACACAGGGAAGACCTGGGAAGCGAATCCAGGTCTCCTTACTGCAAGGCAGCAGCGCTACCACTGCACCATCGTGCCGCCCTAACAAGAATATTGTGGTGTAAATTTAGCACTTAAGTAACAACTTCCATTTCAGACTACTTGTTAGGACTTTCACAGTACCTCTTTTCATGTTGCTGAAGCTGCATTACCTTAAAAGATTTTGGTAACATCATATATGATTGATTAAGGGTACATTATTAAAACAATACTATTGTCACAAAGGCCTTTCACAAGGGTGTGGAAGTGATCACATAACACAATATTGAGTATACAAATGGAGTGTTTACATTTTTAGTGCAATCTGTTAAGTCTTTGGTGGGGCTCCACATCAGGTTATTAAATTAACAATTCCAGTAAACCCACCTTCTTGAAATGGCATTTATATAATCATCTGTAGATCATCTGTAGAAGCGAACTGAAAGGAGTGTGGTCAAAATGTAACATCTTATTAAAGACAGACAATTCAGTAATCAGACAGGAGAAAAGCTGTTCAATGTATCTTTTAATGACTCCTCAGCAAAATGCCTTGGAGGGAGCATTCTTCAAAAACAGCATGCTGTTACAGCATGGTCAGAATGATCAGAATGGTCAGAGAAACAAAGGATAGAAGTTCATTTTATAAACTGTTGAATTTACATACAGTGTCAATCAATGCATACATTTTAATCTGGTTGGTTCATTGGTTTACACCCAAATATTTATATAAAATAAAAGTATATTATATTATATTCTGGTTCTTCTTAAACCTGTTGAGATGAGCCACCACCCTTCATATTTCTGTGCATATAACAATTGTCCATTCTCGTTTATAGGACATCTGCTGATTTCTTAGTCATCTCTTAGTCATCCTTCAGTACATTTTGTATACTACATCAACCTTTCTTCTGGTACATTCTTTATTTACTGACCATCTCAGTATTTTTCCTAAACCAATTCTTATATTCCAGTGTACATTTTGTTGATCACTTGACCTTTATTTGGTTTCCAACATTTATTAACCCTTTATGCTATTTCTTTTAGATGAATGCTATGTTACCCTAAAATTATTCTTCTGCAGGAGCAAAGTTTGGCAAAGCTCAAAGAAGATGGTTTTAGCAAATGATTGTCAGATGCTGTAGCTGTAAGTGCAGTCGATTTTGTGCTACTGATCCAGTAAGAAAGGTATTTAACATATATTACACTGTGGGGGTTTGTCACATGTAACAGTAAATCTGATTACACTGAGGCAGTACTTATTTTAGGCTTTGATTCTAATGGAAAGTTGAGATTTTTAGCAGTTTTTAGCTTTGCCTGGAGGACGAGGTTGGGAGCATGTGCAGATTACAGCACATTGTCACACCCAGCACTCAACAAACCATCCGGATTGGGACCCGAGTGGAGCTGTGCAATGGGTGACACCACAGCAACACACTGGAACAGTGGGAGTTTTTTTTTACAGTGGCTGTAGTAACAATACTGCTACCAAACCCTAAATTTTTCAATGCAAGTTTGAAGACCTGCTTACAGGGCTGGAGGCAAGGTAACATCATACCCAGGATGAAGCAGTTAAGAGGTTAATAGTGTTGGTCAAGGGCCCAACAGAGTACAGTCACTTCTGGCATTTACAGCATTCGAACCGGCAACCTAGCCTCAGAGCCACCACTCTGCCCTCCACTGCTTTGACTGAATAAAATTTAAATCCCCTTTGTAACATTACCGAATTCTGCTTTGATACAGAAGTTTGCTCCAATCCCAACACCAAACAGTAAACAGTTTATGTGAACTAATAATATTAGTCCCTGGTTAAAAGAAAAATAATAATAAACAGTGTATGCAGAAAAGTACTTGGTTAGTTACATAATACTTCTGATACATCCAATTAACTGATGGCACTATAACTGAAGCCAGCTAACTATAAACAAAAGCCCAAGATTATAAATCAAAAATTTAAAATGTTAAATGATGAATTAGTTAATAGAACCACCAATACAACTTAACCCCTGGTCCTTGCAAAAATTGCTTCTCTTCTCACAAAAAAGCCACTATCATGTTGTAAAAGCAAAGGTCACTTGCATAAATAATGGACTGCATGCACCACACAGCCAAGTGAAATAAATGGTTATTTAACTGTACTCTTAAAATACAACATAGAATTCAATATTCAGAATAACTGAGTGCTGGCATTTCTTGACTGCATGCCACCAGCATCACCCAAGACAAAAGCATTTCTCCTGTGGGTCAAATCAAATACAACTATCTTCTTAGAGTTAATGCTTTATGAATCTATACATGTAAAAGGCAAAGCCCTCACTGACTCATCACTGATTCTCCCACTTTCCATATAGGAGGGAAGCTGAAATTTCGCATGCCCATTCCTTGCAGTGTACTTACAATAGTTAGGTATGTTTCATGTCCTATTACAACACCCAAGGGGGGGGAAATGGGTGTACCCCCTAAACTGTATATATAGATAGGGGAAACTCCTCCTCACTATTTCTGCAACTTCCAATATACGTAGGAAGCCCTATGCTCATCCTTTACACTGTACTTACAAATGTTAAGTATGTTTCATTTCGCACCGTGCTCTGTAACGAACTTTCGAAAATAACAGCTTCTTTTTGGCAGTTCTCACCATTATGCCATAAGGAACTTTCAAAATGACCTATCCTTTTGGCGGTTTCACTCCTTATTACCGTTAACAGAGGATTGATTTCACGGCAGAGACACAAAAGGGTTGCCCCCCCGTCCCCCTTCCTTTTTCTGCACAGCTGCTGCCCACGCACCTACCACGTAGTTGGTCATTCCGCGCTCATGTGCCTCCTCACTCGCTTCCTTACTTTCTTCAGCTGTTCGTCATGCTCACTGCTCCCTTCTCCTTTACTCCGCCACTTCAAGGGTGGAAAGACTGCTTATTCTTCTTTCAGGCTACCTCTAAACCTCACCCATGCTGATTCCAATTCAAACGCCTCCCAGTAAAGGTCTGCTTCACTATGACAATAAATAAGTTATAGGGCCAGACTCTAAAAAAGGTCGCCATTGACTTGACACAAGATTGCTTCTCACATGGCCAACTGTACGTTGCATGCTCAAGTGTAAGCTCAGCAGACAACTTGGTCATTTTACAGCCCGAGAGCAGAACTGCAAATGTCGTTTACAAAGAGATCCTTACATCCTAAAAATGTGCATTTCTCATACACAACATTTACAATCATAAATTAAACTCTTTACAATCATCAAATTCACTCTCTCAATACTAAAATAAGCCTACGACAATTACATTGACAATCCATGTTACATTATTTTTAAAATGTTTCCTTTTCTTTATCATAGCTTCTTTAACACACTACTTCTCTGCTGCAAAGTGCAGGTATTTTACTAGTTTAAAATACTTCAGTCATGTTTTCTCTTTCCTGTTTAGTCTTCTGAAAAGATTTATTTAGCACCTTCTGTAGCCATACTTCATAACAGATCTACGTCTGTTACAAAATAAGTATCAAAGACATTTCCTAAAGCCCTGAAGGTCTTCTTGTAGCATGGATACTAAAACTGTAAACAATATATGCACAATATAGATTAAGGATGACCTAAAAATTAGATAGCTGTTAACCCTTTTAAACTGTATTCCAAAGGTAATGAGTGTACTATAAAGCCTAATTATTTTACAACAATATCTTTAACTAGTCAATTTATAATTAAATGTCTTAATCTAACTCTTAATGTGTAAATATTTACAGTTAACTTTAATTTGCTATTTGTCTGTTCAAACCTGAACACTCTTGCTTTGAGATTCCAACTCTTAAAACAAGTGATGTATTACATTAATCTTAGTGCATATATCCTTCAAATACTTTTGTAACCTGTTAAAATATGGATATATATAATTTCCTGGAAAATTCTGTTTTGAGTGTATACACACATATATGCGCAGTTGTGTATTTACATGTATTCCACTTAGGTTTGCTATGTCAATTGATCAATGGTAGCTTAAGAAACTATAGCCTCATTGGGTTTTATTTCTTCCTTTTTTGTTTTGTTAGTTAAATTATAATCTCACATGAAGAAAATATGTTTTTGATTAGTTGTAGTTTTCACATGTTGGGTCTGTTTTAGAAATATGCTGGGACTACAGTCTTAGCCTTCCCTTCTGTATATCATTTGATGCTGACCTCTGCTAATCATGGTTTTGCCATGAAATGATTACAGTGCACAGTAGTCATATGATGGAATGGTAGAAGACAAACTTTGGAGCCCAGATTGTGCTTTTGCTTGAGCAGTTTGCTTCTTCAAAGCAACAATTAATGCAGAGCTCCCTTCAGTTTAGTGATGGTTTCTGACTTTTTTGCTTTGTGTTTTGATTCCTGTTTATGACACTTTCACTGTATTTTCTGTATTGTATTCAGCTGTGCTGATTTTGAATTTGGCCACTTAAGTCATCTGTTATTTCATGTATAACCACCTGCCACTTTTGGTGCATTGAGCCAGTGCTAGCTTGACAGTCTGCCATGTTTTGCTTTTTTTATCCAAATAACAAACACGAAAAGTCAAAGATACATTCTTATGTGTAACCATTGCTATTCTGAAAGATGATTACTGATAAGTCACATGGTCAAGACTGTTTTGTCTGTATTTGTTGCATACTCAAGCACAAACTGAAAGCACTTCATAATAATAAATTGATTTGAATATTGTTTAACATAATGGCTCCAGAGTTCTGCTCCAAAGCAGTAAGTCAACCACATTACACTGAGCTTAGTTATATCCTGTTATTTGGTTGAACTTTACAACAGTCATAGTGCTACATTTACACACATTATACACATTTCTTGGGAAAAAGCATTGAGCTATACAATGTAATATGGCAGTGTAATAAACAATGCAAACAATAATTCCTGAATGATGATGGTTTGCGCAATGGTTGAAGATGTTTGTCACATCAAGTAGAGCTATTTGTCCTCATGTTTTATGTATAAATCAAAACGCCATATTGCTTAATTTTTAAGAGAGGTGTTACACTGACCTGCTCCAGTCTTGCATACACTGCAAACACACTGGCCGAGTATAAATCTAGTGGAACTGTTGCTGTCTTCAAGATGCACTGTGGTCCTTACCTGCTTCTGTTGAGGTTATATTAGTGCCAGACCACAGCAACTATAAGCATTCACTACCACCAATATCACCTACATTAAGTACATATTGAATCACTGTGTCCACAACATAATTAAACTAGATGGAGACTTGGAAGTTTTAATTTGTTAATTGACTGGACTTAAATGAACGGCTCAATGATTAGTCCTACTGATTTACAACTTCAAGTCCTGACCCAGTGGTTTATGCACAGTCTCCTTACGCTGACATGTATTTTGTATGTGCTCTCCAGTTTACACCCAAATCCCAAAGACAGGCATAGTGAGTTGATGGCAGCTCTGTATTGGCCTAGAGTGGTTATTGAACAGTGTGTGGTTGAGTGTGACCTGTGTCGTCTTGGCTTTTGCCTGTGGTTAATTCTGCCTTTAAACATCCAGCAGCCCTGTATGAATTTGCCTGCATTTTGTGTAAAATGCCTTAAAATGTGTGCATAACCTAGAGAAGGCTATATGGTATATAAATTAAGATTCAGATATAATTTTTAGATTTTTGGAGGTTGAGTTAATAAACACATAGAAACCTGTTGGATCATATCTGCAAAATTTAGATTTTTGGAGGTTGAGTTAATAAACACATAGAAACCTGTTGGATCATATCTGCAAAATAAGCCATACAGGTTTGATTTGGTTATTTGGAATACTGCTGTTTTTCTGCTATATCCACAGGGCAATTCAAGTTCTCAGATTCATCCATTTTCTGAACCTGTGGGTTGCAGGGAGAAAATCCTTATGTGGTAACACTTCACGCAAAGTAGCAAACAGTGAAGGACTGGGCACCATTCATAAAAACAGCTATAGTTAACAATGTAGGCATACAACAATAACATAGGGACTTTACGGATTAGTGAGTATGCTGTATCATTTAATCTGTACCTGAAAATAAAATGCACCTTGAGTGACTGTGGGTGTAAGTGTCTTGTGACAGAATGGCACTCCAGCCTCCATTGCTTTCTTATACCCACCAGCTTCAACAGCCTACAGCCAATGTGGTTCTGGACTAGATAAAGCATGTTTGACACTGGATGGATTTTCTTTGTAACTACATAAAGTAAAAAAAATAATAAATATAAAAAAACAAATACAGGGGGCTCTATGAGTTTTGAAATAGTCAGCTCCATGAAAAAAGCAATTAGTCAAGGGTTGGAGTTTACATTTATAAATAAACAAAACTAGGGGAATCATACTTAAAAAGGCTATACATAAACTTATATATGCACCTACATAACCAAATATTTCACAGGCTACATGAGCAAACAGAAGTGGCATGAGAACATGGGCAACACAAGTTTAATCACTAAATGAACCCGCTGCTCTGTTTTTTACCAAGCCAGTTAACAGTCTGCTGCACCGCACTTGTTTGGACTTTCCTTTTAGGAGCAATGATGAACCTGAGGGATATACAGCAAATACAATAATGAGGTGTGAACCACCAGGACGCGTACAGCCGCCCTAACCTGACACAGACAGGCAGAGACAAGAGTTCAAGCGCAGTATGCGTTTATTTACAGCTGAGGAAGCGCTTCTTCCTCACTCTCCAAAGTACAGCACCGTACATACAGCACAATTCACAGTCCTTCTGACTCCACTCCTCCCTCACAAGCTTCGCCCATCTTCCACCCAACTCTGGCTCTTCTCTCCTGAATGGAGTGAGGTGGCTCATTTTATTGCGCTCCTGGGAGTGCTCCAGGTGGCTCATCAGTGTTACCTGGAATCACTCCCAGGTGCAATGAAGTCCACTGTAGGGCTATGTAGATCCCCCTTGCGGCCTCCATGGAACCCAACAAGGCTGTACCAAACTCCAACTCCCAGCGTGCCCTGCAGGAATCTGTGGTGCCACAGCCTCCAAGGAGGGCTGCCCTCTAGTGTCCCAGGGGAGGTAGTGCTGTGCATGTGCTCCCACCCCAGGTCCATCCATCCAGCTGGTGTCCCTGACGGTTAATGGCCGTGACTGCCCATCACAGTGGATATTCGTAACAGCTAACTAAAGATGAAGCACTGAATGGCTCATTAGCACCCACAGAACCTGAAGCTCATTTGTTGGAGAGGTCTCCCCCCAAAGTAACAGTACATTGAGGGAATTTATGGGTTTTGATTTTATAGAATTGGGGATAAATTCAGTGTACAGTTTATAGAGAATGATATGATCAGAATGGACTACCTGATAATAATGAATGCGTACATACTAAATTTATTCAGTGCCATTTTCTGTTCAGAAACAACTACTGAAAATTTATATTAAAAAATACTATTTCAAAAATCCATCAGTGCCACATGAATTAGAGAATGCCAATATTATTCTAAATATTTAAATTTACACAAACTCTTTAAAACTTCTTTTATAAGATCACACTTTTCAAAACCAGTTTGTCAGAAAACAAGTTTTTCAGGTTTGTGGCATTTGCTGTTGAGAGATTTATGTTTGCATCAGCACATAGAGGAGTCATTGGCTTTTTAATAACACAATGGAGAGGTCAAATTTCGATTTCAAAAATCACAACCATTCATTTTCCAGATCTCTCTCTCCTTTTTTTATGTTTTGTCCATACGTCAAGGCTAACTCTGTGAAATCAAACCTATCAATTGAAGATTGACAGAATATTTACAAACTCATGTAAAACAGCCTTTGCCCTACTGTTTTCAACATGTCCTATGAAAGTGATCTTATCGTTTAAGCCTGTGTACAATGAGCTTGACTGATCTGAACTGCAATAATAACTTGTAACTGGAAACTGCATCCCATTTGTTCCCATATTACATGTGTCAAATGCGAGTTCACTATGTTTGATCACATTTTAGTTATTATACTAAATGTAACTTTCCCTTCAAAAATCCAACTACAGACACAAATTAAGTGTTTGTAAATATGTTTTCAGCAATAAAGTATTTCTTTTTAACAAGCCCACTAATGGCAATATCCGTGATTACATAATTCTGTTAGCTCATTATACTGTATGTTGGATCATTAGCTGTCTAGCCAATGTATAGATTGTAAAAAACACTAACTAAATAAATTTTACTTTGATTTGTAGACTAGCCATAAGTACAGAGATAGCTACACTGTCTGAAACGTACTATGATTTTTACTTCCTCGCTCCCAATGTAGTGAGCAAAGGAACCTAGGTTGGTTGGCCAGACAATTGTAGCCGTGTCCATTACTTTCAGAGGACAAAGGCAAATTTACTCTCAATATTATTTCTAATTCCCTCATTCAAATTCATGACACTATAAGGTAAAACAATTATAATTCACAGATGATTAGCGCCATCATCACACTCTCAAAAATGTACAGTATAAATCATATATATACTTTTACTCCTGAATTAATTCCATAGTGGGATAAAAATGGCAATAAAAAAGTCTTTTTTGCCTTGAGAGATCAGCAACTTTTTTCTGCTTAATTAAGGATTTTTAACTAATTTACATGATTCCCTAATACTGCATTGAGATGCAAGCAGTGGCCCATTAGTCCCTGCATGAATTTTTCATTAGACTGTGTGCAGAACAGCAAGTTAAATATAAGATTTTTAAGGTATAATTCGCAACTATCTAATGAACATGGGCTTATATTTACACAGAACTCCAAAGTGTAGTTAATTTTTTATCCAACAGCTGACTTTAGTAACTTTGCATTACATTGAGCAAGTTATAGCAGTTTATTTCCATAAATTTACCTACCCATACCAGTGTAGGAGTCATCTATATAGGAAGAAGCCAACTCTGTGTTTAATTTACACAGGTGCTAAATAAATTAAAAGCAGGCCTAAAACATATCCTCTTTATTACAATATCCATAACAACATTAGTTACAGTATCTTGAGACTACTGTCTTTGTATTCTTCAGGTCCCAGACAGCATTCCAGTACAATACAGAAACCCAGAACAAGGTGATGGTCCATAACAAGACACAATCAGCTATACCCTCAACCTATAACCTTTATGTCCTTAAGATGACGGAGGAGAAAAAAGTATACACACAGAAAAAAACTATGCAGCCAGGGTGAGAAAATGCAAGCCCCATTGGACTGTGACCATCATGAGATTTGAATCCAGAATCTGCTGTTACGAAACAGAGCTAACCACTATGCTACTGGCATTCTCTTTGCAGAAATGAATAACTGGGGAGTAGGGGGTAAAATGACTTGCAGATAGTTATGCACTGTGCCAACTTTATACTTTTCAGTCAGATGCCAGACCTGCCCATATAAGTAGTCAGGTATTTCCTTAGTTAGAAAAGCTCTACTCAAATATATTAATCTACTGTAAACCTAAGCTCCCCCTGTATAGAATTCTGGTGCTTTATAAAAGCCAAAATAGCACTGGAACTTTAAAAAACAAAAACATAATTAATTATAAAATGACAGACCACCATTTAGCTAACAACATAACAAGACAATTTGTTCCAGACTCCCACTGTTGTCTTTACAAAGACATGCTTCCTGATTTGTATCATAAATTAACTTAACCGTAACCCTTTCACCAGTGTCCAAATGAACAGATTTCCTCAAGTCCGAAGAACTAAATGAATAAACATTGCCAATAGTTTTGAGAATTCTAAAAACCCAGATTAAGACTCCATAACATTTCCTCTACTCAAAAGTAAATGGATTCTTTTGCCCTGTCTGAGTAGGTTAATTTGCACTACATTTTACCTTCTTGCACTTCTCTGTATGGCTTATAGTTCACTTTGTCACTCCAAATTCCTAAGACAGACATACTATTGCATTGTAATTTTGGGCATGTTCTTTCGATTTAAATTTAACATAAAAGAGCAGTTTGAAATGTCTGTTCATTGCATGGAGGATGACAATGTCATATCTAAATAAATCCTTGAATCCTTTTTGGAATTTAATTTTTGTACTTCAATGACTCCTATATTATTTAAAAAAAAAAAAACTTAAAACTTTGCACCACGATATTTTATACTCTTGGTTAATTTGTTTAAGTTTAACTACTTTAGAGATTGTAATTATTGCATCTTTTCACTTGTGACAATTAACCTTTGTTACCTGTCCTATTACACTTGCTAAACAAACAGACCCTAGCTTAATCTTATCCAATTGTTCACCTCTTTTGTAAGTCACTTTGGATAAAAGAATCTGCTAAGCAAATAGATATATTGGTTTTACAATTTTAAAATATAATTATTACCTTTTCTATTTTGAAATACATTTTTTGTGATTTTTTACTACAGTGTATACTTTCTGTTGCTCCTATTTTTCAGAACTTTATTCACCTTGCATGTGTACTGTTCATATGTATAACTCTCTTTGGACATACTCCAAAGGGACTTCACCAATTTTACTTATCATAGTTCTTTTTCCTGCCTATCAGCTACTGAAACTAAGACCTCTAACTTAAGTTTTATTTTCATTTTTCTTAGTTGCAGCTACTAATCACATTTCAGCCTTTTAAAAATAAAGTCGATATAAAATTTCATCTTATAGCAAGGTGCTTCAGCAGGCACAAAAACAAAATACAGTACCGTACATTAAAATCCGGCAGCACAAATTGAAAACTGCAGACCATATGTACTATTTAAGTAACTTTAACTAGTTGGATCAAATCGGCCATGATAAATGGCTGACAATAACATAAAAACAGTTTTCAATAATGTCAAAAAAATCTCAATTTGCTGTGCTGAAATGCTATCTTCACTAAAGACTGTGAAGCTACAGTATGTCTCAATATTCATGTACATAGCACATTCATTTTGCTGTTAAAACATTAAGTTTCTGGATCTTCCACCATATTCATAGGTTTAGTCCAGATGTACTTTATTCTACTCCTAAAATGTAAGATTACTTTTAAAAGCTACATATTTTAGACCTTAAGTACATTCCGGGACATGTGACTACTATTCCAAAGATTGAAATGCAAAGTTATGCTCCCAGGTTCATGTGAGATATGGGGAGATTGTAGGGAAAACCTGGGTCTGCTTGTGGTTAATTCTTAAGGAGTACCAGTACACCTTTGAATTCTGACTTGGTAATCCAGAAGTACTTGAGAAACCTTATCTGGAAGGTTTCCTAGACCCAGGTTTTAAAAGACCCTGTATTTAGTACACAGCAGGCTTGGAGTTGGAAGACAGCCACTGCCAATGACTTGATAGGCAACGGGGCTAAAGGTGAAGACAAAAGGCTAAGATGGTAAGATGAATTAAGTACATAAGAGTACATAAGAAGGCATGGAGGCTTAGGTTTTGTTATTTTCAACTCTGAAACAAATCTTTGGTGTATGATTTGATTGTTCACTTGCTTTGTTAATAAAACCCTTTTTCTTTTGTTACTTTGGCTCTTCTGGTCATCATTTGGGCTCGGGGACAACACATGAGCGGACCCTATAGTTCATAGTGTAAAACTCTGAGACTGCACTCTGTGAAAGGCTCTATATACTGTAAATGCAAGTTGAACTGAAACTAAATTGAAACTAAATTAAATTGAGCAGCAATATGGAATTCATTTTGTTTGAGAAACAGTTGCCAAACGTTTTGTCATTGTATGTGGTTCATGGGAATTTTTATAAGCATTTTTGTCACTACGTTAAATCACTTTCTGTTTTTGCAGGAAACAACAGCATTAAAAAAGCACAGTTGAGGTTTGGAGCGTATCAAGTTTGAGGACCGGATGGTTGTGACACTACTGTTTGAGGATGATAATGTCATTTTGGCCTTGCCTGACTATGACCTCTACCATAACTTGGTGAAGCTCATAGATAAGTCTGACATGGCTAGAATGAAAATCAATACATCTTCAAATCTGAGGATTCCTTTCCAGAGCAGAGTGGCTTGCTCTGAGCAGATGAGACAGGGGCAGCTGCCTAAGTGAGAAGGTTTTGTATTGCAATGTATAATTCTTAAGTTAGAACAGAGCCATTTCTAATATTGACCAACCAAATGGTGCAACATTAAAAATCTGTGCAGTTATGTTAGACAGCTGTAAAATGGAAGGTCTTAATAAATGAGGCAGTGCACAGCCCTAGTAAAGACTGACATAAACTTAAAGCCAAAATTATGTGTCAGCACAGTGCTGCCTAACGTATCTAAGCCTCTGCGAAAGAAGAATCTTTCCATTACAGGAAAATTTGCCTCTTCTTCTGCACTCATTTCTATTTATTGGTTAATGCTGTCTAGTTGTCTCCTTCAGGATTAGATTAGATAAACTTTATTAATCCTTGAGCGAAATTCATATGTCGCAGAAACATAAAAACAAGAATACAGACTTGCTGGACAGATACAGTGCATCCAGAAAGTATTCACAGCGCATCACTTTTTCCACATTTTGTTATGTTACAGCCTTATTCCAAAGTGGATTAAATTCATTTTTTTTTCTCAGAATTATACACACAACACCCTATAATGACAACATGAAAAAAGTTTACTTGAGGTTTTTGCAAATTTATTAAAAATAAAAAAATTGAGAAAGCACATGTACATAAATATTCACACTCTTTGCCATTAAGCTCAAAATTGAGCTCAGGTGCATCCTGTTTCCCCTGATCATCCTTGAGATGTTTCTGCAGCTTAATTGGAGTCCACCTGTGGTAAATTCAGTTGATTGGACATGATTTGGAAAGGCACACACCTGTCTATATAAGGTCTCACAGTTGACAGTTCATGTCAGAGCACAAACCAAGCATGAAGTCAAGGGAATTGTCTGTAGACCTCCGAGACAGGATTGTCTCGAGGCACAAATCTGGGGAAGGTTACAGAAAAATTTCTGCTGCTTTGAAAGTCCCAATGAGCACAGTGGCCTCCATCATCCGTAAGTGGAAGAAGTTCGAAACCACCAGGACTCTTCCTAGAGCTGGCCGGCCATCTAAACTGAGCAATCGGGGGAGAAGAGCCTTAGTCAGGGAGGTGACCAAGAACCCGATGGTCACTCTGCCAGAGCTCCAGAGGTTCTCTGTGGAGAGAGGAGAACCTTCCAGAAGGACAACCATCTCTGCAGTAATCCACCAATCAGGCCTGTATGGTAGAGTGGCCAGACGGAAGCCACTCCTTAGTAAAAGGCACATGGCAGCCCGCCTGGAGTTTGCCAAAAGGCACCTGAAGGACTCTCAGACCATGAGAACAAAGACAAAGATTGAACTCTTTGGTGTGAATGCCAGGCGTCATGTTTGGAGGAAACCAGGCACCACTCATCACCAGGCAAATACCATCCCTACAGTGAAGCATGGTGGTAGCAGCATCATGCTGTGGGGATGTTTTTCAACTGGGAGACTAGTCAGGATAAAGGGAAATATGACTGCAGCAATGTACAGAGACATCCTGGATGAAAACCTGCTCCAGAGCGCTCTTGACCTCGACGGTTCATCTTTCAGCAGGACAACGACCCTAAGCACACAGCCAAGATATCAAAGGAATGGCTTCAGGACAACTCTGTGAATGTTGAGTGGCCCAGCCAGAGCCCAGACTTGAATCTGATTGAACATCTCTGGAGAGATCTTAAAATGGCTGTGCACCGACGCTTCCCATCCCACCTGATGGAGCTTGAGAGGTGCTGCAAAGAGGAATGGGCGAAACTGGCCAAGGATAGGTGTGCCAAGCTTGTGGCATCATATTCAAAAAGACTTGAGGCTGTAATTGCTGCCAAAGGTGCATCAACAAAGTATTGAGCAAAGGCTGTGAATACTTATGTACATGTGATTTCTCAGTTTTTATTTTAATAAATTTGCAAAAACCTCAAGTAAACTTTTTTCACGTTGTCATTATGGGGTGTTGTGTGTAGCATTCTGAGGAAAAAAAATAATTGAATCCATTTTGGAATAAGGCTGTAACAGAACAAAATGTGGAAAAAGTGATGCGCTGTGAATACGTTCTGGATGCACTGTAATACAGCCAACCAACCAACCAATCCAAAAAATAAAAATACTTAATGAGTGCATCAGATGGAAGCATTGAACTGCCTAATAGCAGTGGGCAGAAAAGACCCCCAGATGCACTTCTTAGCACACTGTAGGCTCCTGGAAGGCATGTAGGGTATTTTTCATTAGCTAGGAGGTGATTCAGGACATAATGGATGGATTGTTTTCTCTATGAGGGGCTTTAGATTATTGCCATGAGTAGGAAAGTCTGGTTGGTTCTGCTCAATTTCTTGCTAGACTGACCTTCACCAGAAGAAACATATGAAAAGAAATTCATTTCATTCACAATTCATTTATTCAAATAAACAACTTTGTTGTGTTATATAATATTTAGTAATAATTGTAGCAACAGATGGCAGTGGAATTAAGATCCTATTCCCATCTATCTGTAAGGATCAAATCCCATTCAGAATACACAGCATGCTTTCACATATGCATCATGTACAGCAGGAGGTATATCCCTTATTGATGCTTTAGCTTTCAGGCAAGAAAAGAATGAAGAAAACAAATTAGCTGGCACTATAAGTGTAGATGTTAATCTTCAACACATTTGAAAATGAAACTTCAGGTATTCTTAAAACCTAACTACTAAAAATATACTTGTATTGCTGCAATTGTTTAAAATATTTAAGAAAAAGATTAATATAAGTTGTCTGTTCTCAATCTGTCCTAATTCAGACATTTTGAGGTAAGGTAGATATACTCACTAATCATGGTGCCACAGAGTGACAATACATTGCATGTTTGTTAGCATCCAATTAAGAATTTCACTGTATTCTGTACACAATGACTAAAAATATAATAATTGACCTACTTAAAAACTATCAAACTAATTTCAAATTGACAGTAAATAAAATATATTATCACAAAGCAGTATAATACTTTTCTACTTCACAAGAATGCTAAAGTGGAACAATTTTAAGGTTCCTTTGAATTTCTCAAGTAACTGTAATTTAAAAAATGTAAGTATTTCCTGGTACAAAATTATGTAATTCTAACAGGAGAAATAAACATATTTTTTGGCAGACCTGAAACAAGGCACTTGCTGTTTTTTTGTTAATAAGTATAAAATTCTGTTTATGGTACCAGTCCATCAGAGGTCTCACTTTTGTGGATACTTAAGTCTAGTTTATACTTGATGTGTCTGTGCTAGGCTAGGGGGCCATGCGGTGAAAATTATGCCATTTTTGGAGAAACACTTCCATGCTTGACTGCTCGACGCAGAAATTTTTGTAACTTTGCAGTGCAGCACACACTGTGGCTGTGTATCCAAAATGGCGAATTTCAAGAACAGGCTGGTTATGTGGGTACCAGAATAATGACCTAAGTGTTGAATATGATGCAACAAGTTATCAAAATGCAAGGAAGACATGCAAAAACATTTGAAATGCATCTGCTCACCATGTAGGTCCCCCACTCGAAAATATTACACTCACCCTTCCTTCTATGCTTTTGTGTAACTGATCTGGCTTCTCCTTTTCTTGCTCTTAAAATCAGTAATAGCAGGCACAACTCTTCTTTCACCAGCACAGTCTCATATCCCCTGCTGTGACATTATTAGTTGTGCAACACGGACTTAATACTGTAACTACCAATTAGGATACTATCAATGTGACGATTGAATGGGCTGCAACATGTAAAAATGTGTTTTGGCCGCTCACCACATTTAGGTAACTCAAGAGTACTAGATTGCACATTTCCGCTAAAATGATCCAATGCTGATCACAAAGACAAACCATCCACCCCGTTAATATGTCCAATTGGATCCCTTCCTCCAATTCCATCAGATGCCTCAACTAGCTCCTTCCAATAACCTAGCATGCCTTCATGTACGTTGCTCTACATGCCACAACCTGGAAGAAGTCTTCAAAATCCGTAGCCATATAAGCACATACATGTACAGCCATGGACTCTAACCTAGACCACACTCTGGGTATTAGCCTCATTTCACTGATACACTGCTCCTCCTAACTCACATTGAAACAACCACAGTAACTTTTATTCCTCTACTTGTAGCTCGGTTCCTTGTGCTGGAATACCTCCTCCCATCCTCGCTCTGTGAGCAAGCATCACACTTAGCTGCCTTACTGTTAACCACAACCACAACTCTCATGGCACCTCTTCTCAACCCCTCAAGGTAAGTGCCACCTTGCTTAACTATTTACACCAACCTTTAAACCTATACCTAATTTCACATGCAACACACACACATATACCCAGAGGCAAATGACATCACAATAAAGCAACTTACCACAGATTCCTTTTGTTTTGGACAATGACATGCTTTGTTTCAACTTTGGTTATGTGAAACTCTTCTAGTTTCTAACTCTTGCATTCTGTTATCTTTACTATGATTTTGCTTTTAGGCACTTTGCTTTGTTGATAAGATTTTTTGACTGTCCAGGTACAACTTTGGTCAATTTTCTGACTTATTTCATCCTCTGGTTCAATTTAAAATTACACAAAGACATGACCCAGTGAAGTCAGTACAACCACCAAAGAACTGTACCTAAATGTCTTTGGGCATGTAGGGGGAAGACTCAGACAAACATCTGCAGAACATGTAACAGGTTGTGCGATTTGAAACTAGGAAACTGGATTCATGAAACTGAAGTGCTAACTACTATACCACTGCAGCTCATCATTTCAGCTGTACTTACATATACCAAATTATTTGAATGCCTTGATTAATATTTTTAAACACAAAACTACTATCTTTATCATACCTTCTTGAAGCAAAATTGTATTTGTGGAAGACTATTTTTTTCCTGGCTCGAGAGGAGCCAGTATGTATTTAATGATAAGAATCAAAAGATGAATGTACTTACAAACAAAGGTCAAGGTCAAAGTCAAACCGATCTGTTGTGAAAATCTTAATCATTTACTACAATTCAAAGACTTCTAAATGTAGGAGGACAAAGATCTATCAATTTTTGTTTGCAAATAAGAAAAGAGTTACCTGACAATCCTTGCAGAAATGCACGTGCTACCTTATACAGTATATGGCTGCTCTGGTGATGTCACATTTCATGCATTCTCAAGAATTTTAGGAATGATTGTCATGGAAACAACCTATGACTCTGCTCTAAAATGGTGGCACCCATAACAAAGCAAAGATAACGTTGCTGCATTACATTAAGTTTTTTCAACATTTTCAAATCGTAATAAAACTGAAAATTAGATGTATACATATGGCGTTATTTCAGTGCCACTATTCTGAGCGCACGTAAAAAAATATTGCAAGTGCAAGTGTTGCATTTTGAGGAGAAATTTATTTTGAGCGTACAAAAGCTGAATTTGAGTGAACAAAATTCATTGCTGCGTGCAAAAAATGTATTTCAGTGTTTGCACTTATCCATATACACACACACAATAGCACCCCTCTCGCTCAGTTTTTCATTTGCGCTTGCTCGCAATGTGTTGCCTGCGCTCACAACATTCTCTGCTGCAAGCGCTCAACTCTCTGTACACCGTTATAAGTGTGCCACAAAACCAACCAATCACAGAGTTGGTTTCAAAAATTCTGATTGGCTCTTACGGTCTCCAATCAGCTCGAAATGAAACAGTCCGAAATGTAGCTAAATCCAGCTAAACTCAATTAAACCCCAATTTGCGGATAATATCTTTAATTATTTTATTTTAAAATATATTATTTGTTAAGACTATCGTTGGTGTAGTACTCTCCCAGTCAATGCCTGGATCCTGAAGCTCCTTCAAATCCACAAACATATATAATAGTCATTATTCCAGAATAGGTACTTTTGGGAGTAATGTTATTTTGTGTAAGCTTTTTTTCCAATAAATACAACAATTTAAAAAGAATGCCTTTGTTTTCATGTTCTTCTTACTGTGATTTACATTAGTGGTAATTGATAGGCAAGAATGTATAAAATCACCAGAAGCATCTCGCAGATGTGCCACAATGAATGCAGCAGCTAGCGAGCTGATTGGAGACCGTAAGAGCCAATCAGAATTTTTGAAACCAACTCTGTGATTGGTTGGTTTTGTGGCACACTTATAACGGTGTACAGAGAGTTGAGCGCTTGCAGCAGAGAATGTTGTGAGCGCAAGCAACACATTGCGAGCAAGCGCAAATGAAAAAACTGAGCGAGAGGGGGTGCTATTGTGTGTGTGTATGGATAAGTGCAAACACTGAAATACATTTTTGCACGCAGCAATGAATTTTGTTCACTCAAATTCAGCTTTTATACGCTCAAAATAAATTTCTCCTCAAAATGCAACACTTGCACTTGCAATATTTTTTTACGTGTGCTCAGAATAGTGGCACTGAAATAACGCCATATATACATTTTAAATATTCATCAGGGAACACACAAAAAAAAATAACAAAAACATTTTAATTTCCAAGATTATATGTAATATTTCCTTGTACTCTTTAGGGAACAAAATGGAAAAGCCTATTTGCATTCAAGAACAATAGATGCTTAGCATAAGGCATTCATCTTCTCTACTTACAAAAGGATGATACAGTGCAATAAATGCTGCAGCTGTGGTAGAGAGAATGAACTGTAAGTTCTAATGCACTAAATAGTGCGATGTGCCTCTTTATAGCTACCTCAGTGTTTATCTATTCCCATGTATTGCATGTTTATTCCGTCATGGCAGCACTGACCACTCATTAGCAATATTTCTTCAGGAATGCTGGAAAACAGCGTCCCCAATGAGAGCTTGGTGGGGTCAACAGAGACAAAGAACTACATAAAAAACAGACTTCAGGCAGAAGTGGAGTTTTTTCTTAAACTGTGCAACCCAGAGCTACGGAAATGTGCACAGGAAGGTGAAACAATTACCATCAACAGGTATACTTTACAGTATAATTTACAACAACAGCAACAACATTTATTTATATAGCACATTTTCATACAAAAAGTAGCTCAAAGTAGTACATAAAAAAACTTTATAGAATTAAAAACATGTTAAGTGATTCCATTAATGGATTTATTTTGATACTGGACAAGGCGTTGTAACCAACTAAATACTAGGTAACGTCACACAACTAACAGCAACTATTTCACATTGTCTTTTCTTCACACATGCTGAAATGGCGCTTGAGTTACTCTAATTCTTTATTTTTATCTGATTGAATTGAGGATTGGCAGAGACAAAATGTATTGGCAAAAAAGACAGGGAGCACATTAAGTATTCATAAAAAAATGCAAATGATAAATAATGCTTAATTTATATAATGTGTTTTTTCTTTATTTGGAATAAATAGAGATAAATTCAGCATTCAGATTCAAGTACAAAATAAAAAATATGTATACCAAATAAAATGCCTTAATTGTCTTACTAGAAAAGTGTATTTGCTCACAGTGTGTGGTGCATAGAAGGTACATGACAACAAATAATTTAAAAATTAAAAAAAAAAAGCAGCAATTACTTCTTAAATGATGTTATAATCTTTCTTGGCTTAATCTTCCTCAAGGAAAGGTTATATATCCGAAGCATTTTGTCTAACTAAATTGTGTTTTTCCCTTTTAGTGATTTAGCAGTGCCAAAATTCTGAATGACACAGATGCTGCTATCATTAATGCCATTGCTTTATTGTACAATTAAAGGAAATGGGCCAGAAAAAAACAGTATTTGAGTTAATCGTCTAAGAGAAAATGGGAGATGTGGGTACTGTTTTCAATGACTCTTATAAGGATACAGCAATCAATGATATAAATTTGAGATATACATTTAACCACTGGGTAATTCCACTGATTATATTTCTTACTAGTTATAAATAGGTAAACATACTAATTTTATTGGGTATAACCCAAAATAAATTTAAAAGTAATTCACTTCTTATTACATAAATAACAAAAATTGGAACAGCAGGTCAATTAAGGCAAAGCAATAATGTTTAAATACTTTGAGTGGCAAAGCCCTGGCCTCTGATAATATTTCCTAAATAGGAAATGCTGCTCACACTCACAACCAAACTCACTTTAGTTCAGTGATTATGCTTGAGCTCATCTGTGCTAAACACAGAAAACATACTGTAAATGGAACCATTTTGAAATTCACTTGGTTAAATCATTATATTTTACTATAGATTTCTATAAAAAAATTTAGGTTATTTAGGAACAATCAAGACTAAGAAAAATGTAATTGCAAAGCATTATAAACAACCACAAAAATACAGTTTTGGCAGTCTTTGATTTTTACTGTTGATTTTTACACAGGGCTGTCAGTAAACTCTTTAAGGCACAACATACGTGCTATCATTCTCACCCAAGAGGTATCTTTTAAAATTCACAATTTCATCCTTCATATAATGTTCAAAACAAGCTATTAAATTAAGTGTTTACAAATATATGTATAAACTATCATGTTAAAAAACACAGAGAATTGTGGTCACATCTGCCCTGAGAGGACTTCTAATCTGCCAGTTATGCCAGAAAATAAAGTGTGTACAAAGTAAAGGCTCAACAGAGTGCAGGACATGATCTGAATATAATTCAAGCACACTATTATATTACACTCAACATAAACTTTCAAGATGACCTATTACAAAGCTCATAATATGATGACCAAACCCAGACCACATACATTTGGCAGGCTCATTCCTTACAGCTTACTTACAAAAGTTGGGCAGGTTTCATTTTAAAATTCTACGCGTAATGGTCATAACTGGAACGTATTTTCGTCCATATACTGTACTGTAATAGACTGCAGCTCAATAGCCGTGGGAGGCGGAGTTTCGTATTAAAGCATTTAACCAATCACATTTCAGCCATCATTTGTTTCCAGGCAGAGAGGCTTTCACAATCCATTGTGTAGGCACTCTAACACAGAATAAATGTCAATTAACCTGTTGCTTCAACCAATCAGATTTTGAGTTGGTGTCAGTCGGGCACTCTAGCAGGCGTGTGGCAACGTCATCGTATTCAGACCCATTGATTGGATAGAAGCCGATATGAGGAACTCTATGAGGCCACTGAACGCACCGCAAACGCTCCGAGCGAAAGATCATCGTGTGCACTACGGCCAACTCCATGGCAGGATTCTGGACAATATTATTTGCCAGACACAGACCAGATTTCAAGACCACGAAAACCTGATGTTTGTCACGCTCCTCAAGCCCCAGAAGTTGCGGGAATACAAGAAAAATTTCACGCATGCAGCCTTCTCCAGTTTAACACAAGAGCCACGGAGCGCTTTTTGATATGTCTCGGCTAAAATCAGAACTGACTGTAATGTATGCCATGGATGATTATTTAGGAAAATCTCCCACTGATCTCCTTGACTTCCTTCATCAGAAAAATCTGAATAAGAGCATGGGGCAGCTGTTCACATTGGTATATTTGGTAGTGAGCATTTCCGTGTACACTGCTTCTGTCGAGCGGACATTTTCAGCCCTAAAGCGAATTCAAACTTATGCCAGAAATACATACCATAGGGCGGGTTCGCCTTTCAGCATTAGCTTCGAATGCGATAGAAAGGGAAGTTTTGATGGAACTGAAGCACACGGATAATCTGTACGACAGAGTAATTAAACTGTTTTTAAAGAAAGAGAGGAGGATGGATTTTGTTTACAAATAATCCAAATTTTTGGTGAGTAAAATGTTGCGATTTTCCTAAATAATATTGCACGTTTATGAGTTATTATTGATGTTTTTTATGTGATGTCGCGGCTGTGGCTGCAGTAGAAAGGAACTTGTTCACCCCGGTTTGTCTATTCAATAAAGGCATTTATTGTGGCTACAGGAGTTATCTTACATATATATATATCTCCCGATCTACATACTGTCAAATAAACGAACTGCACACCATGGCACAACACGAGAGGCTTCGCCTCTAGCGCTGACGTCCGAGGTTCGATTCTTGACACGGGGTGCAGTGAGTGTGTACGCCTGATGAGCCCAGAATTAGGGTCAAACACGTGCCGCATATTGTTTGCATTATTTGACAGTAAAACTATTTCAATATATTCGATATATATAAATCAGCGCTTCCCAATTCATTTTACCCTTGCACCCCCTTAGTTTGAGAAGAAGTATGAAAAAATATGAGGTTAACACAGAAAAACAGATCACCAATTGAAGCTTTATGAATAATGGATACTTTATTCGCCATCAATAATTGTTTTTGTAAAGCCTTACTCAGTATAATCCTCCTTCCATTTTCTAATTTTTTCGTGAATAGCCATGATTAAATGAACGGTAAAAAAAGTAAGAACGAAGCGAGGGTCACTTATTGAGGCAGGCAGGCGACAGCTCAATAGCTCGCAGGCTTGATGTGGTGCGCGTCAAGTCGCTCTACAATGCACGATCAGATTCGAAAAAATATATCTTTTCAAGTTCTATTTGGATATAAGTATGTTCTATTTAGTCGACAGAAATATCTTTGGTAGGAATGTAAGTTGAATTTAGTCTTTAAATTTCTATGGTGAAGAAAAATTTATGCAATGATGACTAAATTTAACTTACATTCCTACCAAACATTTCTGTCGACTAAATAAAAATTACTTATATTTAAAATTTAAATAGAACTTGAACAGATAGGATAGTTCATAATACCCACGCAGCACTAACTGCACATAAGAACAGGAGTCATCCGTTTTAACAAGCAGCGTATTGCACTGATACGAAATAGCCTGCCCATTTAATTATTTAGGAATGGATAGATAAAATTTTGTACAAATAATGGTTTTCATTTTTCTTCCTCGATGGATTCTGGCACCCCCAGCAACAGCTGCTTGCACCCCAAAGGGTATATATATATGTGTGTGTATATGTATGTGTGTGTATATATATATATATATATATATATATATATATAGATAGATATATACATATATACATATAGATAGATATATAGATATAGATATAATGTATGTGTGTGTGTATGTGTGTGTATATATATATATATATATATATATATATATAGATATAGATATAGATATAGATATATAGATATACAGTGGGTACGGAAAGTATTCAGACCCCCTTCAATTTTTCACTCTTTGTTATATTGCAGCCATTTGCTAAAATCCTTTAAATTATTTTTTTTTCCTCATTAATGTACACACAGCACCCCATATTGACAGACAAAAAAGAATTTTTGAAATTGTTGCAGATTTATTAAAAAAGAAAAACTGAAATATCACATGGTCCTAAGTATTCAGACCCTTTGATCAGTATTTAGTAGAAGCACCCTTTTGAGCTAATACAGCCATGAGTCTTCTTGGGAAAGATGCAACAAGTTTTTCACACCTGGATTTGGGGATCCTCTGCCATTCCTCCTTGCAGATCCTCTCCAGTTCTGTCAGGTTGGATGGTAAACGTTGGTGGACAGCCATTTTTAGGTCTCTCCAGAGATGCTCAATTGGCTTTAAGTCAGGGCTCTGGCTGGGCCATTCAAGAACAGTCACAGAGTTGTTGTGAAGCCACTCCTTCGTTATTTTAGCTGTGTGCTTAGGGTCATTGTCTTGTTGGAAGGTAAACCTTCGGCCCAGTCTGAGGTCCTTAGCACTCTGGAGAAGGTTTTTGTCCAGGATATCCCTGTACTTGGCCGCATTCATCTTTCCCTTGATTGCAACCAGTCGTCCTGTCCCTGAAGCTGAAAAACACCCCCACAGCATGATAATGCCACTGCCATGCTTCACTGTGGGGACTGTATTGGACAAGTGATGAGCAGTGCCTGGTTGTCTCAAAACTATTTGTACAAACTAACAATCATAAATATAATGATAATTTTCAATGTTTGGTTGAAAATCCTTTACAGTCAATGACTCCTGAAGTCTAGAACTCATAGCCAACTCCAAGTGCTGGGTTTCCACTCTAGTGATGCTTTGCCAGTCCTATACTGCCATCAGTCTTCAGTTGCTGCTTGTTCATTGGACTTTCTGCCTTTAGTTTTATCTTCAGCAAGTGAAATGCATGTCCAATTAAGTGGAGGTCAGTTGATTGACTTGGCCATTTATGAATATTGCACTTCTTCCCTTTGAAAAAAACTGGGTTTTCTTTTGCAGTATGTTTTGGCTCATTGTCTTATGTTGCGTCATCCTATTGGTTTTGCAGCAAATGGCAGATAAGCATATATATTGATCTTGATATCCATTGTCTGAAGAAAATTGCTCAGGAACTGGACAGGTTTTCAAAAAATGTTTTCTGGCAAAGTCTAATCTACCCTTACTATGCTTGAGGTTTACCAACGGTTTGTACATCGTGGTAAATTCTCTGTATTTACTTTCATGAAATCTTCTCTTGATTGTACAATTTGGCAATGATAGGTCTACCTCCAGGAGGGTGTTCTTGGTTTGGTTAAATGTTGTGAAGGGGTTCTTCTTCACCAAGGGCAGAATTCTGCAATCATTCAGCAGTGTTGTCTTCTGTGGTTTTCCAGATGTTCTGGTATTGCAAAGTTCACCAGTGTGTTCCTTCTTTTTAACAATGTACCAAATGGTTCATTTGACCAATCGTCGTGTTTCTGCTGTCTTTCTAAAGGGTTTGTTTTGGTTTTTCATCCTAATGATGGACTGTTTTTACTTTCATGGACAGCTCTTTGGGAGTTCAGAGTGACAACTTCCAAATGAAAATTCTACACTTGGAATCAATTCCAGAACTTTTACCTACATGATAGTTAATGAAATAATGAGGAATCTGCTCCCACTTGGCTATGGAACAGCTTCTCAGTCAAATGTTCATATACTTTTGAGCCCCTGGAATTAGGGGGGCTGGTGGGCTATGCAGAAAAATGGCTGCCATTCTTAAACAGCTCATGAGATATTTTTGGTAATCCCCTTAAATTAAAGCTGAAATTGTACACTTCAATCACATAATTATGTCTTTATTTCAAATTCATTTTGTTGGCGTACAGAGCCAAAATTATGAAAATTGTGTCACTTTCCAAAAACTTATTGACCTGACTGAAATAGTTTTACATAGTGAATAATATAATTTACACATTTTTAGCTAGAAATACCACTTTGTCCACTGCTTCTGAATTTGAGATGTTCTACACAAGGCTATGATGTTGCCACCTTTCCTGAAAACCCAATCTGAGTGGGAACTAGGGGGCAAGGATGCAATGGTGCTGTTTGGCCAGAAATTTCACTGGGAAGGGATGATTTGAGCCTTCACTGTGGTGGAAGATAACTACTTTTGGCTGTTGTCTAACATAAGGAAACAATATTTTGGATGACAAAAGTGACAATTATAGCAATATACAGCAAACTGTGGTTTATGTTCTTGATAATAGAAAAATGGCATTTCAATTAAAATACAAATCTATTAAATGCCAATATAAAGGTTCAACTACAATTACAGGGAAAATTATGAATGTGACACTGCACAATTTCCGTTTAGTTTAGAACTAGGAAGATTATTGCACCACTCCACAAGAGGTTTGTCAAAATTTTGAATCTTTCTTCCAACCAGGAAGCATAGCTTTGAAGTAATGCAAGAGCCCACTCCATGTCATTTGTTGTGTACTTGATCTTTACTGCATTTATTCTGCAAACTCACCTTCTGGACATTAAGCAGGGTAACCTGGTGTGCCACATATTTTATGTTCTGCTTGTTTCATTTTGCAAAAACAAAACAAAACAAAAAAAAAAAACAGGATGTGAATTTGCTTGCCTGTTAATTACCTGCTATATCATTTCACTTATTCTGTGTTGCCATATAATTAACCAACATTCCCACTTACTATATATTAGCAGTTTAGTTCTTTTACTGCCCATGTTAAAAAAAAAAATCTCATGCAGCCCCCTAGACTAAAAAACCGTTAACAAACAAATTACACACCACATGATTGTTATCCAGGTGTTTAAAATATTCAATAATTATCATTGTTATATTATTGTTCACCTCTTTTCTGCAATGTTTTCTTGAGCTTAGCAGGTGCCATACCTGCATGTTATGCAGCCAGTGAGGATGGATTTGACTCTGCACATGTAGAAGATGGTTTACTCAGACATCTGAGGAAGTAAACAGGTTCATAGGCTTTCTGTATAATAGCTGAGATGTGTTGTGCTCACTTTAGGTCACTGATAATGGTAATAACAAGTACTTTAGATGTCCTGGGCTTCTCCACAGCAACCTCTCAGAGGTACATGGGTTTGCGGTCTCCTGACTCTGCACCTGTAGAAGATGGTTTACTCAGACATCTGAGGAAGTAAACATGTTCATAAGCTTTCTGTATAATAGCTGAGATGTGTTGTGCTCACTTTAGGTCACTGATAATGGTAATAACAAGTGCTTTAGATGTCCTGGGCTTCTCCACAGCAACCTCTCAGAGGTACATGGGTTTGTGGTCTCCATCTTGACTACTGAAGTCTATGATGGTTTAACTGACATTAAAAGGAGAGATTGTTCTCTTGGCACCACTATGTCAGAAGGCATCTTTCTCTTTTCTATAAACCACCTCAGAATTATTGGTGATCAGGCCTACAATGATAGTGCAATCAGCAAAATTAATGACAGAATGTATAAGATGGAATAAAAAAGATGTACAGTAGTTTAGTGTAGTTTAAATATGAAGCATACTTTCCTCATGTTACTTGTTGTAACCATTGGCTTACAGACTCTTGCAATCTTAAAGATACAGGTTAAATCTAATGGAAAATTCATTTACAACTCTTTGTTCTAACATACACACTTTTTTGAAACCAGCATTGAGCAGTACAGGGTTGTGGAAACATGGAATCCTTCCTAATAGAAGAAAGCAGAAAACAACCCTGGATGGATGGGAGATCATCAAAGCTTTGCGCTAAAGTAAAACACTGAACTGTGGTCAATACAGATAAAATAAAATCATTATAAAAGACCCAGCAATGAATGTGTCACATTTAAACTGTCCACAATCTGGATTGTTGTGCTGAACAAAAATAGGGTATCAGAGCAAAAAGAACACCCCTTTACCTGCACTCTCACAACATACATTCTTACTCTTTGTTGGGTGACATGCAAGTAAATACAAAAATATGCTGTCTGCTTAGGTATTTCTACATATCCTATTTGGGGGATATATACTGCAATTTCCTAAAGAAAGGCAACCATGTAATTTGGGTACTAACTGCTTTCTGTTTTCAAAATATTTGTTACAATGTGTCCTTGCAAGTTTACAAGTGTTTTAATATAGCAAAATGTGTCTTGAAAAATGTGACAAACATAAAGGGGTTAGACTGGAAATCGTAACAATGGCAATGTTAGAAAAAACAAACACTGTAGACTGAGAGGACAAGGAAGGAAAAGAGAGCAGAGACTGGGCTTTACTATTGCTCCATTCAATTGCCATGCTTTGATCCAAACAACAAAGCTCAAATCAAAAGGGAGTTTGTTTCTGTTCCATTCTAGTTATAGGATCAAAACAAAGCAAGTGCTTAAGATAACTTGGACTATGATTTTATAGCTGAAATTTGTGCAGTCTACTAATATTTTAATATATACAGATTTTACAGATAATTCATAAAAATTATACTAATAAAAAAGAAAAGAGACAGTTGAGACATACTGAAACAAAGTTTATCAAGGACCTGAGGGGGGGAAAACAGTACTAACTGGCTCATGACACAAATTTGGTCCTACTCCTAGAAATACTAGCATTTTATCAGTTTTTCTAATTTAGGAAACTATTCTTAAACAGGAAACTACTCCTAAACAGGATTTTGGAGCACTTGTGAGCTATCCTAATTTGCTAGGAGCTGCCAAATGAAGACAGAGATTTTGGCAGCTCAGTCAAAATCCTAAAACAGTTGTCTGTAACACTTCCATTTTTTCTAATCATTATTTTAATACAATGATATATACAGTATCCTCTTTAATAAAACCTCTGTGTGCGTCCAGGTGTCCGTGTGTGTATGTGTCTTCTGGTTAAATGCGCATGCGCGGGGCCACACGGCACGTATTCAGTCTCTTACTGTGCATTCCCTGTGTATGCAGAGAGAGAGACACACACACACAGGTGCGTGCGCGAGAGAGACAGACACACACACACAGAGGCTGGAGAGACACACACACACAGACACAGAGGCACGTGCTTAAGAGAGACACACATACGCGAGAGACAGACACACACACACGCAGGCCCGCGAGAGAGAGACACACACACAGGCACGCGCGTGCATTGTTGCAATGGTACTTTACTTGGTTGTTTATTAAATTACGGATTTTTCAAAAGTTCATTTTTTTCCCTGTGCTTAAAACGCATTAAAAAAAAAGTGTTTTTAGCGAGCAGGTCGTAAGGCTATAGCACGAACTCTTGCAGTGTTAGTTTCCTCTGTTGTTCAAGGTTTTCTTAGTGTTATTCAATTTTTTTACATTTAGTTTACTTTTACGCTGTGCAATGGTATACGTAACTATATTTGTGCTTAAAAACTTTAAAAAAATATATATTTACATACAGTTCATACGGTCTGGAACGGATTAATTGTATTTACATACAATCCTACGGGGGAAATTACTTCGGTTCATGACCAAATCGGGTTACAACCACAGTTTTGGAACGAATTATGGTCGTGAACCGAGGTTCCACTCTATTACCGTCAGACAAAATTACATGCATTTTACGGAAATACAAACCAGTATTACTGAGAGAGAAAATTAAAGGCACACAATACAGTGACACATATTACAGCCACATACAAGGTCCCTTGCCATTTATTATAGACTGTTCCTACTAATGTTATGCACTAATGTTCTATCGCCCGTTATTGTAACAGGCTTAATGTCTAGTATAGATATTATAATATACTAGCAAAATACCCAGAGAAGTAGTGTGTTAAAGAAGTAATGAAAAAGAAAAGGAAACATTTTAATAATAATGTAACATGATTGACAATTGTAATACATACATATATACACATACATCCACATATATATATATATCTACATATACACACATACATATACATACACACATACACACACATATATACACACAAATACATATATATATATACATATACACACACAAACATATATATACATATACATACATATCTACATATACACACACACACACACATACATATATAAACATATATATACATATACATACATATCTATATATATATACACACACACACTGTTTGGGGTGCGAGCAACTGTTGCTGGGGGTGGCAGAATCCATCAAGGAAGAAAAATGAAAAGCATTATTTGTACAAAATCTTAATTTATTTATCCATTCCTAAATAATTAAATGGGCAGGCTATTTCGTATCAGTGCAATACGCTGCTTGTTAAAACAGATGACACCCGCTCTTACGTGCAAGTCTGCGTGGATATTATGAACTATCATATCTGTTCAAGTTCTATTTAAATTTTAAATAGAAGGAATTTTTATTTAGTCGACAGAAATATCTTTGGTAGGAATGGAAGTTAAATGTAGGCATCATTGCATAAATTTTTCTTCACCATACAAATAAATGTAAAGAGTAAATTCGCCTTACATTTCAACCAAAGATATTTGTGTCGACTAAATCAGGGGTGTCAAACTCAATTGCACAGGGGGCCAAAATCCAAAACACACTTTAGGTCGCGGGCGAACAGGATAAACATTTATTGAACACACTAAAACTAAACTTTTAAAACTTTAAAACTTTTAAAACTTAACTTTTTTGAACATAAATATGAATAAAAACAGACAGGAATATTATTCTGGAATAAATCAACTCAAACCTTAAATAACTTATAATATTTTGCTCTCCATAAAAATATATCCTGTCTAAATTATACAAGTTAGAAATAAAGTAAACGTTAAAAGAACAAACATTCAAATTTCTTTACTCTTATGTAATTTTATATAAAAAATAAACTTAAATTTTAAATATCCCAAAAGATTTTGCTCTCCATAAAAATATATCCTGTCAAAATTATACAAATTCAAATATGAACATGCTGCATAACAAAACCTGGAAATATAAATAAAATTTGTTCTTTTCAGCAATAACAAATCAAATCATTCAGTTGTCTTTGCTCATATGTCATTTTATCAGAGCTGGAAGCCTGGCATCATTTTTTGGCAACAAGTTCGTTTATGTTTGGTGTGAGGTTCTGTGTTGTGGAGATTCTCAGGATGGACTGCAGGTGCTCATCAGTGAGGCGACTCCTGTGTGCTGTTTTGTTAGTCTTCATGACTGAGAAGAGCTTCTCACACAGATATGTGCTACCAAACATGCACAAGGTTCGAGCCGCATGTAGACGGAGCTGGAGCATTTGTGCGGGAATGGAGTGAATAAACTGTGCGGGCCGTGCAGTATCGTACTTTGCCTTCAGTGTGCCATTACACTGCAGCTCAATCACCTCCATCTGAATCTGCACAGGTGCAGTTTCAACATCGACGGCAAATGGGTTGCGAAACAACTCAAAATTCTTTTTTTGTTCGCCGTGCGAACTCAGTTTATCAGCAAAGTGCGTATTTGGGAACACCGTTGTGCCGACTTGGTTCAACATTACTTGGCAACAGGGAAAGTGGGGCAAGTTGCACTGGTGCATTTGTGTCTCCTATAAAAGCAGCTTCACTTGAAATCACTTTGTGATTTTGCACAGGTAAACACGTCTGCTGAAGTGTCAGATTCTTCTTTAACTCTTCTGCTTTCTGTATCTTGTGCATTGCATTCAGGTCTTTCAGGTTATCCTGATGTTTTGTCTCATAGTGCCGTCTTAGATTAAATTCTGTAATTACAGCCACTTTAGCTCCACAAATGAGACACACGGGTTTACCGGCAATGTCAGTAAACATATACTCAGCCTCTCATCGGTTTTTAAAGGCTCCATTTTCAGAATCAACTTTTCCCTTTGGCATCGTGTGGGCTATAACTTGCAGCATCATAAGCTAGACTTGATTAACGCGGTAAGTGTTCGGCAAGGCAGCTGAAGCACTGCATTATGGGATCTGTAGTTTATTGTGTTACCAGTGCTTCATATCCCGGGCCATTAATAACAATAATATATAAAATGATCTCGCAGGCCGGATATAATTACACGCCGGGCCGGATGTGGTTTGACACATATGGACTAAATAGAACTTGAAAAGATATATTTTTTCGAATGTGATCGCGCAATTCAGATAGAGTTGACGTGTACTACAGTACATCGAGCCCGCGTGCTATTGTGGTTTTGCCTGCGTGCCTCAATAAGTCACCCTCCCCTCACTCTTACTTTTTTACCGTTCATCTAATGAATACACTAAGTATGGCTTTACCAAAACAATTATTGATGGTGAATCGATTATTCATAAAGCTTCAATTGGTGATCTGTTTTTCTGTGTTAACCTCATATTTTTTCATACTTCTTCTCAAACCAAGGGTGTGCGGGGGTAAAATGAATCGGGAAGCGCTGATCAATGTAATCGGTGTACCATAAAATCATGCATTGACAGAAGTTCCCCTTTCTTTGTATTGCAAAGTGTGATTAAATGCGTGATTTTTTAACGCGTTATGGAGTATATGCATTGAAACTTCTCAGCTGTGCTTGTGCTAAGAAAAGGAAACATTTTAAAAATAACGTAACACGATTTCAATGTAACCTTTTGTAAGTAGTGCCTGGAGGATTCAGTGTGGAGAAACTGTAGAGACAGCGTGTGTATTAACTTGTGGATTTTTCTGTGAGTATTTGGTGGCAGCGTCACAAAGTCGCTTCCATAACACTGCATGCGTTAGCTGTGGAGTGACTCTCCCACCCACCTTAACTGTCAATCCCCCACAAACACAGTCTCTCAGAATTTGCATAAGCACAGCCCTTCACGTGCAATTTTAACTTAGTTACAAAGTGATCAAAACTCTCGTTTATATCCTGCGTCCTCTCATTAAACTTGTATCCCGCATTACCCGTGGGCATGACAAACGCCAGCAGCAGCCTGTCTATGAACTTAATTTAAACTTTAGGTTTACACCTTGCTTTGTTTCCGAAGTAGCAGCACTCATGAATATGGTAGTATATGTCACTCGCTCGCTTCTTATTGTTTCGCTGCCTTCTCAATTATATAATGCATGTTTTCTTCAGTGCTTTTTTGAGCTCTCCCTGGTTTTCTACGCACTGCGTTGACAGTCAGTTCACTTGATTACGTGGGAGGCGTGATGATGTCACATGAAACTCCGCCCCCACGGCTTTCGAGCTCAACTCCATTACAGTAAATGGAGAAAAATAGCTTCCAGTTATGACCATTACGCGTAGAATTTCGAAATGAAACCTGCCCAACTTTTGTAAGGAAGCTGTAAGGAATGAGCCTGCCAAATTTCAGCCTTCTACCTACACGAGAACTTGGAGAATTAGTGATGAGTCAGTGAGTGAGTCAGTGAGTCAATCAGTCAGTGAGGGCTTTGCCTTTTATTAGTATAGATAAAAAGCAAATTTAAGTGTGTGCATCAAGTTGTCATTAGTTTTGGTCAACTGGGCCGTAAAATGGATATGCACATATTGAAAATGGATACATGAATGAATGGAATATCAAGGTGCCGTGTTATAAACCCCAAATCTTTAAAGCTTTCCAGTGAAATTTTGCATTATCCAAACTATACTAGTGCATAAAAATTTAATCGCACAGCCCTTGCCAATTGCATTTAATACTTCAATCTATCATTACATTAATAAATATTTTAATTCAGCAGTTGCTATGGCGAGTCTTAATTAACAGAAAATACATCACAGCAGAAAACAAAAAATAATCATTTTCATATGCCTACTGATGGATAAAGACAGTAAAATTAAGAAACAGTATACGCAAGAGAAAGACATAAGAGTATGGCTGGCTTGCAGTACTGCAGCCATATGCTATAAGCACCCCAAAAGGAGATCTTGAATAAAATGCAGAGTAGCTTAAGCAGTAGGCCAAGATATTGAGATTTGCTTTGTTGATATAAATCACAAATATTCCTAAGTCTCAGAAAATTATACTTCTTGGAAGGCACCAAATTTAAGAATACACTGATTTATTTGCGAAGACAGCAGCTAATTTTAGAATGTAAAGGCTTTTTTTGAAGGAGGAGGAGAGATGGTAAAGAGGACAGAAAGGATGAAATTTCAAAAAAATCAAAAAGTATGACCATAGCTAAGAATAGCATGCAGCTCTCTTCTCTTTTCTATTCAAAACATCAGAATCTCAGACAGGAAAGAGTAAATGCAGACCAAACAAAAACAAAAGTAACAAATCAAAATTTGTTTTGTTTTTAAGCCCAATGTCCTAAAGCAGTTATGACATCATCCAACAAGTTACCGTTTCTTACAATGTTCCAAGGTGTGTATTTTTGTGTTCCAAACAATTTCTTATTCAGAGAACACTTCCTGGTGGAAATAAGGAAGCTATGTGATCACAAAGTGTTGTATAGACTCTATGTATGGTGCCTTTGTGACTTGTTTGATGATCTGGCCTTTTGAACAGTTTGTCACAAATATGAACATGTTTAAAAGGACTGATAAAAACAAGTGCTTGAGTGATACAGGATAAGAAATGTAAGAAACATGTATGGTTAGGTGTTATGATATCCCTGACAATAATAGGCTTTGTTGGCTACATTTCTTTGTGCTTGCTCACATCTCCTGGTCAAGTTTTTACCTATGTCTTTGTGAGCGTTCTTCAGTTTCTTTGGTTTTCTTACAAAGATGTACAGGTTGCATTCCTTTGTTGCTCTAAATTGGCCTAGTTGAGTGTACTGCATGAGTGTACCCTGCAGTGGACTGCTCGGCTGTTTACTCCTTTGTGGTCAGTGATACTGGAATAATCTCTTTGTGGAAATGAAGTTCCAATATTACTAATGTTGTTTTGATTTGATCACGATTAAAAACATTTAACATTAATCAAATTAAAGCAAGACTAATTCTTTGGGAAAGGTAATGAAGTCATAACATAAAACAACATTTTAGGGTTGCAAGGGATTGGAGCCCATCCTGAGACAATGGACCCTGAGCCATGCAAAACAAATCATTACAGGTTTAATTCTCACACACACTCACAACAGGTGAATTTGGAATTAGCATGTATTTGGAGGATGTGAAGGGAGGAACTGGAGTGCCTGAAGGAAAATCAACACATACAAGGGAAGAACATCAAAATTCCATTTAGACAATGAAAGGGCACATGATAGGGCACAAACCTCAAAGCAAACATCTCAAATGCAATTATTTTGTGTTCCTCTTTAAAAACAGGTACCCTTCCAATAAATGCAAATGAAATTTATGCAGAATAATTCACTTTTACCTTTTCACTGTTCTTGTATTTATCCCAACTCTTTATCATCTTCAACCATTTTGTAGTCCTTTCAATTTCTTGTATTTTTTGCTGGCAAAACACATATTTTAATTTTGTAGTTTTCACACTCAAAATATTAAGATGCAAAGTAAAATACTAAAGACATCCTACTTAGACATTAATCTTTACATAATGTTATTATTAATGCAAGTATAACTTTTCTTATAAAACACCTGCTTTATTCTTAGTCTTTTTATTGTGAGTAGACAAAAATCTTTTATTATTTACATATATTATTCACACACACACACAACTACATTTTACAACAAACTGCATTAAAAGACTGAATTTTGCAATTATTCAATTAACAAAAAACAACAGAAGTCATTTTCTGCAGTGGATTAAGTACAGTACACGTACCACATGGATTTAACAGCTAGCGTTGTTCATTTTTTCAAAAATATCTTCATGAGAGCATTTCAGGTGGTAAAAAAATTATGCCTCTTGTCTGGTAGCAATCAGGATGTGGATTGGTTGCGTTTTCATTATGTTTTTCCATATTTTTCTGGAAATGTGGCATTTCTCCTCTGAGTTGGTAACCATTGTTTATGTGGTACCTGTGTCAGCCTCTACATGGCTGTAGTGAAGTTAATGGCACTTAGTGGTTATAGCCCATGTGAGCATGAAAATAACAAGCCTGGAGCACTACTTCTTCACATTACATTCTGAAGGACTCACTTTCCTGGTTGGATTTTTTATTTTTAGTGACAAACATTTTTGACTATTCCACTCTCACATAACCATTTGACTTTGAAAAACAACCCCAGACACTGAGATTTTAAAATAAAAAAGACAAATGTAGCATATTTTCTAAAATAGGACAGTTTTTTGTGTTAGGAAATTTATATTTTAAACATAAAATAAATAAATATACATATGAAAAATTAACATAAATGTGCACATTAAATATTTTTCGGCAATAAAGTTATTCTAAGTATATTTATTATGGGAGTCTAAAAATCCTTTATTTACCTTTTCTTCAACTGAATCATATGAAGGAAGTTCATCCTCACTATTAAAAAGAAAAAAAACACATTACTTTGCCAGAACACTTGTTTGCAAAAGAAACACTTACCTTTTGAAACAATTATCAGTGTAAGTCATGAAAATTGCTTAAGCAGTAACTCTTTTCTATACATAACACAACAGGAACATGGACATTTCCATTATTGTGTTTTGTAATAAATAACTAAATCAATAAATAAATAAATAAAGAGGATGGTTCATAAATTCTCAAAGATATTTTGTTGATAACCTTAAAAATACTTTGTGATGTGAGATGGTAGATTGAATCCCAAAGTCTCAGAGATGGCCTCAAAGAATACAAAAGACCCTTGCTGGATTCTGGATCACACTTGTAAATATTTTGCCCACCTGCATTTTTGATTCACACTCAGATGCTCCAGAAAAAAAAATTAGTTATTTGTTAGCAGACTCAGTCAACTGATGTTGTACTTCTGGAGCATTAACACTATTGAGTACATCTCATTTGCGACAATGGCAAGTTAAAGTTTTTGGAACAGATATTTGTCAGAGTTGCTTACTTGTTTGGACGGATTTTTTTTCCAATTCTTATTGCCAAAGATGCTACAGTTCATTCAGCTGTCCAGGACAGTGCTTATTAGATATACAGTAATTTTCAAATCATGCCATAAGATTCTTAATGGGGTTGAGGTCAGGACTTTGACTGGGTCATTCAAAGACAATCCCTTTTCCTCTCTTGAGCCACTCTAAACTTAACTGAGGCCAGCACTTATCCTGCCTAAAGTTGATTGTTCTGTAATGGCTCTCTTTGTTAGTTGAATCAAACAAGCTCTCTTGCATTATTTCCAGTACTGTGCTCTATATATTTTTCCTTCAGCACTGACAAGTTATCCAGTACGTACTGATTTGAAGGACCAACAAAACATTATGTTTCCATCACGATGCTTCATTGTAGTGATAATGATTCAGGGGATTCTGGGAGAGATTGTTTTGTGCCACATATAATTCTTTGAGTTGAAGTCAAAGCATTCAGGCCTAGTCTTGTCTGACGACAGGACATTTTTTTCTCGAATTTCAATTGACATTTTCTATTTCATTTATTTACAAAAATAATTGGGCAATACAAATATACCACAAAGTCTCACTCAAACTAGCTACAGTAGGAAAAAAAATATGTTGCCTTCATAATTTGAAGAAAAAATAAGACACAACGAACAGAAAAATGGAATGCCAACATTAGTTTTCTGAAGACAATTCATTCTGCAGTCATAAACTTGCAAGATCAGGACACATTTGAATTGTTTACATACTTTGAGAAGAAAGGGGTTAAGTGACTTGCTCTGAAGTCAGTGGTTAGGGTTGAACTGTTAACATTCTGGTTTATAGTGCAATGACTCAAACCATTACATTATATCACTGGCCAGGTTATTTATGAATGAAGCACAGAAACACTGGGGCAATAAGTGGCTGAAGGTTGCAAGGTGCCTCTCTACCATTTTGCCTTCAAATGGAAATTTGCAAATAACAAGACTGACTTCCCAGCATCTACTACATGGGGTAAGACAGAAATGTATTATGCTGTAAAAAAGAAAATCCGAAATTAACCTCCTTGTATTTCATTCTCCATCACCAATATACTCTAAATTATGGTTCACATTGTCTTGAAGGTCACAAAAAGTCAGCCAGACTGACTCAACAAAACTAGTCTGTTTCACATGGAATCATTCACTTGATATTTTTTATCACACTACATTTTACTTGGATATCAAATAGCAATTTAAACATTCTATCACTGAATCAATGATGAATTCAAGGTATTGTTGTTCTGTCAATTTTAAGCACTGCAAAAAGTGGAAACTGTGTTTTGTCACTTGAAGATTTTCTTTTTTAACAGCTACATTATTGCATTTAAATGAAAAAAGCATGAACCTATGGTGGAAAATGGCTTCAGAGTTCCATACCATTTTTGTTCTCCTAACACCGGCTGATTACCCAAGTTCAACTAAGATTTTCTTTACCCCAAACACTTTTTTCTTTACTGTGCCCATTAGTCTATCTGACATCTTGTTTTTGTTTACATTTATTTATTTGGCCGACACTTTTATCCAAAGCAGCTTACAACATGTGAGATACAATTAGTTACATTTCTTTTAGTTTTCCAGCTGGAGTACAGGCTAGTGAAATGACTTGTGCAGGGTCACACATCTGTCTAAGACTTCTACTTATTATTTATTTATTTTTTTTGCTACAAGATGTGGGCTCTAGGTAATAATACACGGATAACGCACATCCAAAAAAATGATAAAGCCTAATGCTCCCAGTTGGAACTTTAAAGTGGTGGACTGTCTACTCTGTGAGGTGGCTGATTTGCTTTCCCACATACACAAAATATCCCTCTCATCTTACCTCCCTCCAAACACCATGCATCGTCTCTTTCACACTGCCCTCTCCTCTACAAGCTCACTGGATTGGTGGGAGAGGAGCATCTTCTTACTTCCCAACCTAAAGCCACTTCCGGGGCAAGCCCAGAAACTATGTAGCACAGAACTCCTAGGCAGGTATGCCTAGAGGATCTCTGTTGCAGCCATGGATATTCATGCATTTCTGAGTACCAACTAATGTTTAGAGGGCATCTCACAATTTGCCTGAACTTCCCACAGCCCAGTAGGAAATCATGAATAATCAGGAAACCCTTATGCTGTCCTCAGTATGGCCACGGGATTCGTGTCCAATGGGCAGTTGTTCTTACCTTCCGGTATACTGTAATTAATTTTCTAGGAAAACAAAAACTCAAAGTGCACAATACTCTCATTAAGTCTACCATCCTCTGTTGTTATGGACACACAAAATAAATCTGTTTAGGCTTTGTTTTCAGGAGTTTACATTGTCCTGTGAGTGCTCAATAGTGTCACCTCTCGGTTGCAACCACCTCACCAATATAAATATAATTAAAAATTTGTAATCTATGCCTTGTTTGTATGGAGATTTTTTTTTTATCCAACTAATATTAAATGCAGCACACTATTACTGAGATATGAGTTTGTCACAATTACACTAACCACTTAAATAAAGTAGTTTAAAATGCTTTTTCAAAATTAAAAGAAAATTATATAATGAATGTCACTGCAATTGCATAATTTTAAATTTATCAAATAATAAGCATTTGCCGCAAACCTTAACTTTGCAGGTTTTATATTATCACGGATGACTATAATTAGATTCCATGAAATTCTTTTTTTCATCTCCAGGAGGATAAAATCATTCTGTAGCTAATTAACTGGCTACCTAGTAACAAGCGCTATTATTTATATGTCAAGCACTTGTAGCTATGAAAAGTAATTGTCTCCGTAGAAAATTATGGTATGAAGAACCTACAGTACAGTAGGTGTATCATGACATAAGCTGATAACACTCTTTTGTTGCCCATATTGATTTTAATCTTATTTAGACACTACTTTAATAATTCCATATAACACATGTAAGATAGTGAAAAGGACAGTTAAAATAAAGTTTTAATTTGTAGGAAGAGAGATTGGAATTATAAGGTACCTAAGACAGAAAATGGGAGCAGTTTATTTTATAGTGCCTGTATTTTCCTGCCTCTCTGCTCCCTTACTAGGAAGGATTCTTCATTCCTAGTGAAGCTTGCTTGTACACCAGCACACAGCTACAGTCTATGGGCAGATGGATGGGGGAGAGTATGGTACACCCATGTTTAACGATTGTTTCTTGGAATTCAAAAGTCAGAGACAGATAGTCCTGGACTCATCTGCAGTTTATATGGTTTTTAAATATGGGAAGAATAGAGCATTAACAAATACCACAGGCAGTAGAATACTTTGACTATGGATGGCACTAAGAAAGCAGAAAACTGTGTAGGGGGAGTCTGAGTGAAACACAACAGTTAGATTCTCTGCTTGGGTTGTATTGATAAATAGGACGAGACAGACTACAGCAGAGGGCTGGAAAAGTTTTGTATCTTGGTTCCAGAAATAATTGTCTGCAGCTTAACATTAACAAAAGCATTGCAGAGTTGCTAAGGGGCAGTATGATCTGTATATGTCCTGAGTGCCAAAGAACAGCAAAAGGTGGGACACCAGTATTGAGAAGACAGGGAGATGGCTCCCTGCTTGGATGTCTACAATGCTCTCCAAGGTATTAGAGGACAGGTAAAGTCCTGCATATACAGTACAAGAGACAGAGTTAGAGAGAGGCCAGAGAGGGAAAGAGCTAGGTTTCATTACCTTCTGGCTGACAGAACTCATGAACTTTAACATTTCAATCAAGAACCCTTTCTTTACTTGTTAGAACAGCTAGCGGGAGGCATTTCATATAGCACTGGTAGGCTTTTTGAATGCAACTGTGACCATCATATTGACCACATAAGATTTTTCTTTTGCTTCTTTCTTATCTTTTTGTGCTGAAGTGGCACAGTTACAATAACTATGTCACTTCTCTAAACTGGGACACATTTTTTAGATTTTTTTTTTTGTGTTATATTAACTTTTTTCATTCCCCTGTTATAGATCATTTGAGAGTTCTAACCCCAAGGAATATTTCAATGTATGTACTTTTTATTAATGATTTAGTTTGGAATAAATAAAAGTATATTTGCTATTTCATTTTAGGAGCATCACATCTCCATTTTGTAGCTTTAACATTTTGTTACTGAGTTGGTGTGGGGGGACAGGATGCACAATATTTTTGCTACGTCCTATCTCACAAGATACAGTACGTGCCACGTCATGATGCTACACTTTATAACCCTGAGCACCATTCAGTAAAGTGTTTTAGAATACAGATTGAAACCACAACCAATCTAAAGGCGGTTTTACACTTAGCTCATGGGACACATTTTTTTTTTTTTTTTTGAGCACTGGGGCAACTGCCCCCATAGTCAGAATCATTAAGTTAGATGTGAACATGCCAATTGTATTTTGGTGCAGACCGAAACAACTGAACCTTTTGAAAGTGGTTGAGCTGGTGTGTTACCAAGTGAACCCTTGGAGCGTCTCATGTGAAGTATGAATGTAATCCAACCTGTGACTGAGCAAACTACAAGAAATACTCTGCATTATGGGAAACAATTAGACAATCTCAATATTAAAATAAAATCATACAAGTTTGCATAAAACAGCTCACACAAGTACCAGTCAATTACATCAATCTGAGCACCTGATTCAGCCTCAGAGCCTGTTTTCTTTCTGACAATCAGATTGGATAGTAGAGGACAACGTTAAAAAGGCATAGATTCACTTGTGATCATGTAGATTAAACCAACCACATGCAACGTTATGGACTACAAGTCTTGTGTTTGTTAGTGTTTAAAGATTTCTGGTTAATGACTCATAGCTTTTCATTTCTCAGCTTGGTTTATGGTTTAATACCAGGCATATATTATGTGATTTTCGCATGATTTTGCCATCAAATTTCCCGAATGTCATTGTTCAGCAACTGCAGTAAGCATGCACTGTACATTAGGTGTTGGCATTGTGATGCTCATTTCCACCTTTTTGATTTCAAAAAGTTATCTTATAGCAACACATGTACAACTAAATGGACAATTATCTTAAGAAATGTTTACTGGAAGAAAACAAAATAAACAAATAAAATGGTAAATCAAGAGTACATCAGTTACGTATCTCCAACTCTCTTGTCAAAACTTCCCCAACGTTCCACAAGTACAGGTATACCATTTTCTTTTATTGTAGTTTCAAACCACAGTAAGCAACACAGCTTTGTTCATTATTGACATTTTGTGAAGCCTATGGCCATATTGTTTTTTTTGAATGGGTAGAGCTTTATTAAAAAATGTCAATGTACAGTGCATCCGGAAAGTATTCACAGCGCATCACTTTTTCCACATTTTGTTATGTTACAGCCTTATTGCAAAATGGATTAAATTCATTTTTTCCCTCAGAATTCTACACACAACACCCCATCAAGACAACGTGAAAAAAGTTTACTTGAGGTTTTTGCAAATTTATTAAAAATAAAAAATTGAGAAAGCACATGTACATAAGTATTCACAGCCTTTGCCATGAAGCTCAAAATTGAGCTCAGATGCATCCTGTTTCCCCTGATCATCCTTGAGATGTTTCTGCAGCTTAATTGGAGTCCACCTGTGGTAAATTCAGTTGATTGGACATGATTTGGAAAGGCACACACCTGTCTAAATAAGGTCCCACAGTTGACAGTTCATGTCAGAGCAAAAACCAAGCATGAAGTCAAAGGAATTGTCTGTAGACCTCTGAGACAGGATTGTCTCGAGGCACAAATCTGGGGAAGGTTACAGAAAAATTTCTGCTGCTTTGAAGGTCCCAATGAGCACAGTGGCCTCCATCATCCATAAGTGGAAGAAGTTCAGAACCACCAGGACTCTTCCTAGAGCTGGCCGGCCATCTAAACTGAGCGATCGGGAGAGAAGGGCCTTAGTCAGGGAGGTGACCAAGAACCCGATGGTCACTCTGAGAGCTCCAGAGGTCCTCTGTGGAGAGAGGAGAACCTTCCAGAAGGACAACCATCTCTGCAGCAATCCACCAATCAGGCCTGTATGGTAGACTGGCCAGACAGAAGCCACTCCTTAGTAAAAGGCACATGGCAGCCCGCCTGGAGTTTGCCAAAAGGCACCTGAAGGACTCTCAGACCACGAGAAACAAAATTCTCTGGTCTGATGAGACAAAGATTGAACTCTTTGGTGTGAATGCCAGGCATCACGTTTGGAGGAAACCAGGCACCGCTCATCACCAGGCCAATACCATCCCTACAGTGAAGTATGGTGGTGGCAGCATCATGCTGTGGGGATGTTTTTCAGCGGCAGGAACTGGGAGACTAGTCAGGATAAAGGGAAAGATGACTGCAGCAATGTACAGAGACATCCTGGATGAAAACCTGTTCCAGAGCACTCTTGACCTCAGACTGGGGCGACGGTTCATCTTTCAGCAGGACAACGACCCCAAGCACACAGCCAAGATATCAAAGGAGTGGCTTCAAGACAACTCTGTGAATGTCCTTGAGTGGCCCAGCCAGAGCCCAGACTTGAATTCGATTGAACATCTCTGGAAAGATCTTAAAATGGCTGTGCACCGACGCTTCCCATTCAACCTGGTGGAGCTTGAGAGGTGCTGCAAAGAGGAATGGGCGAAACTGGCCAAGGATAGGTGTGCCAAGCTTATGGCATTATATTCAAAAAGACTTGAGGCTGTAATTGCTGCCAAAGGTGCATCGACAAAGTATTGAGCAAAGGCTGTGAATACTTATGTACATGTGATTTCTGTTTTTTATTTTTAATAAATTTGCAAAAACCTCAAGTAAACTTTTCTCACATTGTCATTATGGGGTGTTGTGTGTATATCTAAGGATAAAAAGAGTTTAATCCATTTTGGAATAAGGCTGTAACATAACAAAATATGGAAAAAGTGATGTGCTGTGAATACTTTTCGGATGCACTGTATTAAACTATTCATCATGGCCATGTACATGTGTAGTTTGAGTACCCATGTTGTTCCTTGAGGGAAACCTGTTTAAACTTGTTAAGCTTGTGCGATAGACAAAATGATCAGGGGCTTATTACTATTAATCATGTGCATAATCGAAAAAAGATCAGGGGCTGGATGCAATAGATCAGAGCTTAAGTCTTAGAAGCCCCTACCTCTTCCCAGCACCACTGCATCAGTACATACTTGTTTTGGAACACATATACACACACAGATTTTATTTGGAAACCAGTACTGTAAACTTTAATTCATTCTGATTATAATGCATTCTAATTATAGTACTTATATAAAAACAAAATGGGGTAATATTGTACATTTCCCTTGTCCAGTGTCAGTAATCACTTCTCCACACAAACCTCAGGGGTAAAAGGAAAGGAAAATAATAAAGGAAAAGGTTTTGACAAGTATCCATCTCATAAATGCGTTTTTTGTATAAAACAATATTTAAATAATATGTTTTTTAAAAATTACATCCCTTAAAAGCAACACACAAGTATTAAGAAAAAAAACAACTTACTGAAGAAATCCAAAGCGATCTGTGACTTTATAAACCCGGTAGTTAGCATCTTCCCATGGTTCCACTGTTGCTCCTTCTTTTCCCTAAAATAAATCACAAATATAAGTTTACATTTTTACTTGCTCCTTAAATATAAGTCATTTCTCTTTCTGGGAATCATAAAAGAATGATTTAAAGAAGATTTAATAATACTTTCTTATGCAAATGTTGCTATATAAACTAAATGCTGACTGAAGGATTTGGTGTTGATGCTGCTGTTTAATTATTCATGTAGTGACTTAATAACCAGTGTCTAATCTTTTATGTTTGTTTATGTCACCCTCACATCATGTAACCTGAAAGGCACTTTATTTTGGTTCAGTGCTCAAAGCTGCAAGTTTTCCAAATGGGCTACAGCGTTTGGGGTTGATGATCTGGTAGGCAAGAGGTGGTTAGAAGTGGGCTACAGTTTCTTTTACTGAAAGGCAGCTGTTCAAGCAGTTGTAATATTGACTTTGTGAGATGTGAATGTCAACCTCTGAATAAAATATTGAATAACATAAGCCGACATGTTTAAAAAAAATAAACATATCATGGTGATTTAACTGTGTCTGAAATGTAACTTTTATTCTACAGTCAATTGGCTGCACTTCCTGAAATCTCACATTAACTTAATTATCAAGGTAGAATATTAGTTGAATTATTTTTTCACATGAAAACAAAAGAATGCTGTGTACAGTTTGACAGATAAAAAGGAGCTCACACAGCCTGGACTGACCACAAGAACAAGCTGCGATGCTCACCAATACAATTTCGAACATTAACTAACTACTGTACATAGTGTGCTTTGGCAAGTACATTGGATTATGTGAGCATATCTGTAAAATAGCCCACCTTACCCAGAGTGGCTGCTGTTTGTCTAATGACAAATACAGACCAAGTATTTTAGAGTGCAAAGAAACATGAAGCTGCCTTTAAAAGTGTCATATTACAATTTTTGTTAAATCTGTGTGAAGACAAGATATATTACACAAAATGAGAAAAGTTTTTAAAAATGGGCAAAGCCATTTTCTTAATTAAGTTATTTCTGACATTTACACCTTCCAACTATACATAAAGTATCTGACCTCTCCAGCTGAGCAGTAAAGCCTGGAACAGGTTGGACTGCTTAAATATACAGTTCAGTAGATAAATCAGATGAAGTATCTGCGGGTGTAATCACAAGAGTGATGTTCGCAATGTTTCACCTTTTTATGTTTATTCAATAGTCAATTCAGTGTGCTTGTCAATGGGAACATGGTTAAAGAAAAATAAATGCCTCAGAAGCCAAATATAAAAGAATTTCATTTTATAGCCCACATCACATCTGTTTGAAGTTTTCATACTTAAACTGCTAGAATAATTTTTCTTCATTTATATTTATGCTTGATTGCTCTGAATGTTTTCAGTCAATGCTGTTTTGCTAGAAACTGACCAATGCGAAGGACAGGCTGTTCTTGATGCTGCTTTTAGTGACTTCAGACACGTACGTCATCAGCGACAGGTATTGCCTTACCCATGGAAAGTCTTAGCTTTAAGCAAATATTACATAACATGTGATTCCCCTACTGAAAGGCTACAGTCTAGTTGATATAATTGACAATGTAAAACTGCCTTTTCTCCTTAAAATCTAACATTTCTAAAAGTGTTGGTTCCTGATAGTCATTCCCATACTCTAAATATAAGACTATATGACACTATATTTGAACACAATAATTTATATTTTTTTGAAATCATCACATGTGGAATAAAAATATTCCTGAATCACAATACGTATAATAAAAAGAATTCATTTTCCAAGCACTGACACTTCTGAAACAGTGCTGGGACTTATGGAAAAAAAAAATAGTATGGAGTTCTGCAAACAATAGTCCAGTAGTCTAGTCTGCCACTTCCTACTTCCTTAATGTTTTGAACTGAGATTTGAAGGTTCCCAAAGTCTTGTGATTACAACACCCGGTAACTTGTCCCAAGGATCCATGGCTCTTGGTGTTAAGAAGCCCCTTTTAAAACCTGCATTCTATCTTTAGAAACATCTGGCAGCTCTTCTGTGGACTTGCTCTAGCACTGTTAATACAAACGCTCAGACTGCACTCAGTACTCGAGATGTTTGTTATTCATCTTAAGCATAACCTCCCTTGATGTGCACAATGCAGAGTGTGTTATGCAACAGTCGGTTTTCTGCATCTGCATTCTCTCAAACCCCTTGTGTCTTAACACATGAACATAGCGAAATTCTCCTAAATGAAAGTAATTTTAGGGAACATTTAGGAATGAAGTATAACATTAAAGAAGTGCTCAGTGCTAGTACTACCACAAATCCAGCATACTGAATTGAAAACATAGTCATTGTGCGGAGTTTGTACATTTTTCCAGTGTCTACCTTGGCTTTTGTACGACATTGTGGTTGTTCTTCCACATCTCCAAGGATGCACAAATTACAGTAGGTTGTTTGCCAAATTTAAATAGGCCCCTTGAATGTGGATGTGTGTATGAGTGGGCACTGTTTTGACTGGACTGCACCTCATCCAGTTTTGGGTCCTGCCTTGAGCCTAATGCTCTTGGGATTGGTTCTGGAAAGTTATTATATTAAATGTATTAAAATAAAAACTGATCATTTAGAAAGCATTAATCAGATGTGATGTGATGTGAAGAAAAGCAGTCACATTAAGGGAAAAAAAATGTAACAAAGACCTTAAGAATTATTAGCTCTGTTGACAAAAATTAACACACCAAATCAAATCAATAGACAGCAATGAACTATACTTAATTCCAATGGTAAAGCTATTTTATCTTAATATAATTAACTAACAGTATTTTTCCCAAGTTATACAGATACTACAACTTCTACATTTTCTTTAAAAGACAATAAAAACATAATCAACAAAAAATTCTACTTGTTCAATACCACACAGTACTAATGTTCAGGTTTTTTACTTCCTGTTTCACCAGGGCATAATACAGAAGTAACACCCATGGAAAAAAAAAATTGTTGTTAATCACCGTAGAAACAAGTAAAAAAAAAATCAAAGGGAGAAGTGGTTTCTGATCTTTGTAAAACAAGTAGAGGGTTTAAAAACTGGGAAAAAAGGTTACACTTAGCATTATATTAAGAAATCCAAAACCACAAAACCTGTGGTAAACTTACTAGGAAGAAGATACAAGTACCTCTTTCTCAAAAACATTCTAGCATCACAACTGTAGAGCAATATAGAGAGTCTATAGAGCATCTATTTTCTTTTGAGAGTCCACATATCAATAAGATATGTTGGAAGAAAATTCATGCTAATAGCATGTAAGACACTGATATAACTGAAGTTTGCCAAAAGCTGTTCAGACTTAACATTAGCAGCAGATGATTTGGTCAGATGAGATCACAACTGTCTGCCCACTACACCATCTGTTGTTCTGATATAAGAAGAAACTTCATACCCACTATTAAAAAATTTGCACTTCCTGTTTGCCAATGGCCACAGAACCATTTTAACAGCATTATGAACTTTACTAAATATGGATATTCCTACCAGAAGCATGCTTGCTTTTTGAAGCTGCAACTTACTTTGAAATGGATCTTCCAGTATGACAAAGAAACTATACATATCTTAAAATTAACAGATATATGGCTAACACAAAACAAAACAGATGGTTTGCAATGGATGTGTCAGCTTCTGGACCTAAACTGGATATAAAAACACTGTGGTGTAAATTAAAAGGCTAGTCCATAAATGCAGACCGAAGAACATCAAAGACATTTATAAAAATTCTGGTCAAGAGAATGGAACACAATTTTTGGTGTTTTGCAGCTCTGTTAAATAATAGCACATAGCCTTTTCCAATAGTAAGTACTAGACAAAAACAATGCAATAATTTTAATATCAGTGCTATAGTAAAAAGCACACTGTTTATCACTCTTTCTCCTTCTGGTTCCTCATAGAAAAGAGAAGAGCATTTTTTTTTCTGTTTTCATGTATTGCATTGAGATAATAAATAGACAGCTATGAATATTTAACATTACTGTAATGGCAGGAAGGTTTACTTTAATGGCCCATATAAACGTTACTTAAAAGTACTGCAAATGTAAATGTTTATAGCCTGTCCGTAGTAAAAGATCAGATAGAATCAAATTACTTCCGGTTTTGAGAAAACGGAATGCTAGCCTCTATACTGTTTGCACAATTAATTGAGAAGAGTAATGGTTTGGGAGTGGAGGTTGTTTTACTAATCAAAGGTCCTATTTTAACACACTCTTGCACCAGTAGTGGAAAGCATAATCACCCTTCTTCTCCCACTGCCCTAAAAAAAAGACAGCCACACTTCTCCTTGATGTTGTCTGCTAGGTTATGTCCAAGGTAATAAACAACCTTAGTGAGCCCATACCTTTACAGTCACATTGACACAATTTTAACTCAACAATTAAAAAATGCCTTAAGAAGATGGGAGGAATCTGGTGTACCTGGAAAAAATTAATAAAAGTTAAAGACATTGTATTTTGTCTTGAGAAACTATAAATATGATTAAAACACCATGTAGCGCTAATTTTGAAAATTTGTACTTATAACTGACTTACATATTTTTTATAAACAATTTCTGTTAAGTTATTTACAGGTTTTATATGAACAAAGGTTAAGGTCTTGTGTTGGAGCACTGTATACTATAGTATTGTGTGAGTTACATTTGAGGCTGGTCAGACACACCTTGGTTCATGTGCAAAAGTATGAATTTGAATAAAGTAGGAGCATTATTACATCTTCTTGTGTGTTAAAATGTAAGTGATGCTACAAAACAAATGCATCCAAATCAGTATCTTTAGAAAGCCAGACACTTTACAATAAAACACCTAATTCCATACCAGGTTGAAAACTAAAAGAAAGCATCTACTTAGTTGAAAGTACATCACAAGGCAGAAATCACTTCTAGCATACTGCACATAGTAAGGTAATAAATCGGCATTCTTTATTTTCCTTCAATTACTATATATTTCACTTTCTGCTATAAGAGGCACAATATTTGCCATGATTTCTGAAAAAAAAATTAAAATTAACTTGGTTACTTGATCTGCTGCTTTATTTACAAACTGCCTGGAATGTACACTAAGATATTAAACTTGTGGAATCACTGCCAGCAGGTCTCCTCTTATAGTGACAGCCACCTTTGTTCCAATGCTACACCCTAATAACAAACACATGATCTAATACCATAAAATCTTAGTATCCACAATTCAATTTAAAATTTTCAGTTAAAAAAATTCAGTATATATAATGTCAATATATTGTCTATTATTTTTATACAACATAGACTGAGAATTTAAAAGTTTTAGTTAATATTATCTGGGGCTGTGTTGCTGGTACTGTATCATTTAAGGCCTATTAGGATCCACTCATACAGTCAGACCTGGGAGAAGTGTTTCCCAGTGATTTCCTAGTGACAGAGAAACTGTGCCTAGTATGGCACAGTTAAAAAAACACAAAGTGAAAGATAAGGGTTAGGTGCAATGGCAGTTGGGCAACAGTCAAAAGTGGGACAAATCTAGGAATACTAGACCGTTATGGATAGCGAATACAATGGAGGTTCCTTTGCAGGGTTGCTGAACTCACTCTCTGTGATAGGGGGATGAGCTGAGCAATAAAGGTAAACCCTGAATTAGAACAACTGCTTCTCCAGATTGAAAGGTGCCAGTTGAGATGTTTTGAGCGTGTAGTTATGGTGGCCATATTGCCCATATTTGTAAAAAGGTGCTGCCTTCTTTTCCATAGCTCAGCATTATGCTACATAAACCCTCATACGAAGAAGCAGAGTGAGAGTGAAGCATATCACTTATTTGCACAGAAGTTATTGCACATTAATTAAGTTTGGCTTCCTTTCAATGCTTATCCATTTCTTTTAAACTTGAAACAATCCATTGTCTTGTTTATTTAACCGTTTTATTTTTGGTCTTATGTTAATTACAAGTTGATCATTGGGCATCAAAATGACAAACATACAGTGAATGGACTAACAAAATAAATTTAATATAAAACAGAAGAGAGGGAGGCTTTTAGTTATTTTCTTTTTCTCAGTGTTTGTCAACCAGTGAACTGGGTCACGGGCTGCTGCTGATGAGATGCCAGATGAGTTATACAGTAATGGAAATGGGTTGTAGTGGGTTGATACTTCAATGAATATGCTCGAATCACCAAAGGGGGTTCCGGGTGGGTTGTGAAAAAGCTTACATTGGAAACATGGGAGGCAATATATTCTTTTAACTAATTTAAGTTTGCCAGGTAAAGTGTTACTTAAAAAAAAAAAAAAGAAATTTCCTATAAAGTGTTTTCATTATTTGCTTTATATCTAATATATTAGTAGTATGACAAAGGTTCGAACTAACAAATGTGTTTTACAAAATGTCTTTCTATACTGACCACCATCCCAAGGCAATTTCCTGTAGACAGCGTACATGTTTACTAACTTTTTATCCTTTATTACTGGAACCCAATCAGGATAAGAAATTTTGAACGGATCACAAAGTGAGTTTCTGGTAGGCATTGAACGTACTACCTTGGGGTTTAAAGTCCATAAGGCTGCAAAGGTTCCTGTAATCCAGATGCCTGCATTTTTATTTTTTTAGTAATTTGCTTGAAGATGCAGTAGTTTGGTATTGGTTCCAAATGGGAAAAAAGCAATTAATCCTTCACAGTCAAAATAAAATATTGTAATTTCTATCACACCCTTAATGTACTAATGAATAATTGAGGACACTCCATCTGGCCACTGCTAATTCCCTATTTCTAGGCATTCTGCTTTAAAAAAAAGGCAGGAGGCAGTTTTGCTATGGAATATTCCAATTATTGTTAGCCTCGAGTGTAACCAATTGTACAGTATACCATATATTCAAAGAAAATAGCTTTTGATTAAAATAGTTTTTATGAGCTCTAGAAACCCAAACATAAGCACACAAAGACATAACTTTTTGGAGATTACACAAAATGAAAATGAGGTACTACATTTTTGCATGAAGGAGTTTTAAAAATCACCATTAACAATAAAATTGTGAAAGTCACATTTGCAGAATTTATACTTTAAAAATGGAGACTGTAAGCATTTGTTTACTTACTGTTGTGAAAATATTCTAAGATTTATCACTTTATGGTTGGGATGTAGGAGGTAAACTGGAGTACCTAGAGGAAAAAGAATGTACAAACTCCAAGCAGGAACTGATGGGATTTATAGGAGCCTGGGGCTGTGATACCACAATGCTGACCACTCTTGAATAAACTACTGTGGAACCTTGGATTGCAAGCATAATTCATTCGGGATTTGTGCTTCTAATCCAAAACACTTGTATATCAAAGTGAATTTCCCCATAAGAAATAATGGAAATTCAGATGATTCGTTCCACAACCCAAAACTATTCATATAAAATGAGTAATACAAAATATAAAGTAAAAATACATAAAACAAATTAACCTGCACTTTACCTTTGAAATGAATTGTAGCTGGTGTGAAGGAGACGAGAGAGAGGGAGAAGGAGGAGGGTTATTGTGTGGACAACTTTCATTCTCACTAATGGAATCCCTGCTATCTGTTGGCTCACTGGAATCTTCTTCTTTTTGTGACTTTAACAAGGAGCCTATCCAATGACAGTTGCTTTTGCCTGAAGAGTCACTACACTTGGACACAAAATAAAAAAATGCTTTACGCACTGTAAGGTTTCTAAACTCTTTTGGGATTCCACCCAATGGAACGACATGCAGAAGAGAGTCCCGAAGCAACCGCAGGCTCCCAGCGCTGTAGCAGTTCGCCGTGAAAGTGAATCCGAAAAGATCGTGGACATGCTCTAAGTGCCTGCTGTTGATGGGTGATACAAGGAACATTATAAATGCCAGGGGACAGTATTACTTGGCAACTAATGTGGCTATGACCATGCCTGACTGCTGTGTCCGTGTATAGGAGAGCGGTAGATCCCGCTACAATAAATAACCATGCTGTTCCTGTTTCAAGCTGAATAAAGCTGGTGTTGCTAAAGTACTGAGACTCAGCTTCGTGTTTTGGGGTGCAAAACAGGGACTCACACGACACAACACATGCGTGGTCACAATGCTATAGTAAACAGTATACGCTTGTACGGATATTACCTATATGAGTGAGGCATGTTGACTGAGACCGAGAATAGGAGACGATTACCCACAATCCCACAGCAAGAGAGGGAGAGAAGAACCATCAGCTCAATTGTGATCACGTGACGCTTGGCAGACAAAGCGTATACGTAACACTTGTATTGCAAGAACTCACTCGTTTATCAAGTTAAAATTTATTAAAAATTTTAGCTCGTCTTGCAAAACACTCACAGACCAAGTTACTCGCAATCCAAGGTTTAACTGTAATTCATTTAAAGTTATGATAAGGAGATAACTAAAGCAATTATTAAACAAAAAGGAGTTATTGATATACTATATGTAATTCTAGCAAAATACCCGCGCTTCACAGCGGAGAAGTAGTGTGTTAAAGAAGTTATAAAAAGAAAAGGAAACATTTTAAAAATAATGTAACATGATTGTCAATGTAATTGTTTTGTCACTGTTATGAGTGCTGCTGTCATATATATATATGAAAATATACCAATAACTATCTGTTAAGGATCTCTTTGTATACCACGTTGTCAGTTCAGCAGTCCGGTTGTAATATGACCAAGCTGTGCACTGAGATTACTTTTGAGAATGCAACGTCTAGTTTTGTCCAGGAGGAAAGCAATGTTGCCTCAAATCAATGGCAACCTTTTGTAGGGTCTGTCCCTGAGACTTATTAATTGTCATTGCGAAGCAGAGCCTTGAAAAAATTTGAAGCATTTCAATTGAAATGGGAGATCAGAGGGTATAACGGTGATGCCAGGAATACATTCAGAGTGTGGCGCTCTGCTGTTTTTTTGTGTAGCTGCCTTCACACAGCTTCTCCACTGCTTTATAAACGAACGGCATATAAGGCCATCGTTTCTCCTTGCTTCGCGGTTCTGTACTGTTTTATTGTTCGTTTATTACGATTCTTATAGTTATTGTGTAGCTATTCGAGACTTACTTTACTGTTCAGGTACCCATTTCCTTTATTTAATCCGCGGCTTGTATGTTATTTTTTGTTCGTTTATTACGATTATAGATATTTATTGATTCCCTTCTTTAGCTGACTGCCTGCTCATATAAGATGCTCCGCTGGTTTTTTGTGAAACAGCCTTTACACAGCTTCTCCGCTGTTTTATAAACGAACGACATATAAAGCCATCACCTTGTCAATTGTGTAATTAATTTTTTGAACAGGTTTGATGCATGGAAGTGTAGACTTGTACTGCGTTCAGTCAGTTCACGTGAGCTGCTCTCTTGTGTGATGTTGCAATGTCCACGGCTTTATTTAATGTTAGCTAAGACCCGGCACTTAAAAGTTTCTGGCTACACTCCTGTTATAATATGACGAAGCTGCGCAAGCTCACTCTTGAGAATGCAACTTATAGTTGTCCAGGAGAAAAGCAATCTTGCCTGAAATCAATGGCATCGTTTTGTAGGGTCTGTCCCTGAGACTTATTACTTGTCATCGCGCAGCAGAGCCTTACTAGAAATTGGATGCATCTGAATTGAAATGGGAGATCAGAGGGTATAAAGGGGATGCGAGGAATACATTGAGTGTTTAGAAACTCTAGAGACAGCGTGTATTAACTTGTGGATTTTTCTGTGTGTATTTGGTGGCAGCATGACAAAGTTGCTTTCGCAAGACTGCGTTAGCTGTGGAGCTCAACTCGGAGCATATTCTTTTCCTACCTTGTCAATTGTGTAACGTGTGTTTTGAACAGGTTTGATGAATGGAAGTGATCACTCGTACTGCGTTCAATCAGTGCACGTGAGCTGCTCTCTTGTGTGATCTTGCGATGTCCACGGCTTTATTTAATGTTAGCTAAGACCCGGCACTTAAAAGTTTCTTGCTACAGCAATTTTAACTTTTTTACAAAGTGATCCAAAGTCTCGTTTATACCTCGTGTCTTCTCATTAAACTTGTATCTCGCGAATAAAGTATTCTGCGTTTTTCTTCAGCGCTCTTTGGAAGCTCTTCCTTCTTTTCTACGTACTGCAGTCACAGTCAGTTCACGTGATTACATGGGAGGCTTGATGATGTCACACGCAGCTCCACCCCCCCATGGCCGTCGAGCTAACGTTCATTACAGTATATGGAGAAAAATAGGTACCAGTTATGACCATTACGCGTAGAATTTCGAAATGAAACCTGCCCAACTTTTGTAAGTAAGCTGTAAGGAATGAGCCTGCCAAATTTCAGCCTTCTACCTACACGGGAAGTTGGAGAATTAGTGATGAGTGAGTGCGTGAGTCAGTGAGGGCTTTGCCTTTTATTAGTATAGATCAACAGTGTAGTAAAATATCAAAAACTCATTTATCCTTCTTCTTACCATTTTTTTGGTTAACATTGTTAAACTAAATAAAGCAATAAAGTTTCACATTTCTGTTCAAATGAAAGCTGACACTTATTTACTGCAGCAAATGATGTGATGAGAGATCTCCCAACAGTTAATCAATGAGAGTTAATTGCATAAGCAGCACTAAATTAAAACTGAAATTTGTAATGCAAGAAAACAGCTCCTGGAAGTTATTAAAACCCAATGTCAAAGTAAAGGCTGGTCTGGATGTGAAAAAAGTCACTGTACAACAATCAAACATGGTCCATGTATTATTTCATGGTTTCTGTATATTCTGAAATAAGAAATCTCACTGCCTATTCTCAATTACCCACCCAAACCAGTTTTACTCTACAGGTATATTCTGCCATTGAGAAAACACTATTAGAAATTTGGAACTTGGCATCTATGATTCTGTTCACTACCTTTGCATGTTAGGTTGCCTTTGTTGAACCTTGTCTCAAACAAGAACTTTTCAAAACCTTAAAGGAACCGTGGAGTCAGAGACCTTTTTCAGTACAACCCTACAGCACTATCTCTGGTACAACTACTGACCTCCTATTACAGGAATGGGGTTGAAAGCTCGATTTTAGTAAAAGTCTAATTTATCTAACCTAGTTCCTCAATAATGCCAAAGCCACTACGACCAAAGACCCAAAATGTCAAGTTTCACCTGCGAGCTCCACTCACTGGTGTGAGGCTTTAAAAACCCCTCCATGAGAACAACAGTCTGAAGGGGAAATAGACAGACTTTGCAAGAAAGGAAAAGCCTATGAGCCCTTCCATGTTGCAGCATCCTGGACAATAAACGGGGACCCAGGTGAATGCCCATCTGTTCATGCTGTCTGACCTCTGCTTAGCATGCACCTGACAAAAATAATTTATACCATATTATGACAAGCAGACATCTTTTTTTGTTAAACCTTCCACAGGCAGAATATTTAAGTGGAAGGCATCATACCAGATTATAATGTTCATGTTTTTGTAAGACTTGATGTAAGTGTAAACTTTGGACAGTATACAAAAACAGCAGTATCACAAATCAATGCAGGCAAACACATAATGAGCTGTCGGATAATAAGTAATCACAGTGTCAAAAATTAACCTGTATGCAATTTCCTTTCACACATTTGAAGCAGAAACATTTAAAAATGTACCAAACCAGAAAAGAAGAATACATACAAAAAGGGGAAACCAACACACTTCCCTTTTTTGAAAAGTCTGGCATTGTTTTCATTAAGGGTACACGCCCACTCTTAAAATTACAGAAAGTGTTGGCCCTTTGTTTGCAACTGAACTGTGGCTGTGAAAACAGTAATCATAAAAAACAAAACAAAATAAATAAAACCTAACAGAGTTCTTAGTATCTACCATTTTTATTGCGTGACACTGATTACGTTTTATTAAAAGAAGGAAAAACAAATCAGCTGACTTGTATATTGAAAATCAAGCAAATGAGCAAACGTAAGCCCAAACTGTGAAAATATATTTGTGTGTCACACGGAAAAAGTTAATGACATGTTGTAAATCTGTAAGAAATCTGTCTGGACAGATGTCTGTAGAGCCTTACTTGAAGTAGTGTATGTGTTTTAAAAACTCACTTTGTGTCAGGTGTAGGAGACAAAAAAGCTAAAAATCTAAGACTAGGAACAAGCCACGCCATCAAAGTCCAAAACAACAATGGTTTTAATAACACATTCTGTGTATAATGTGCCTCTTTAATGCTTAAGGCTGTAAATCATTTACAGGAGAACAATAAAAAGAACATACCCTTTAAAACTGACCATACAGTAAGCAACATTACAACTATTTAAACTGAATAATTTACCAAATAAATATAAGTTGGGTTGTGAGTTAAAGTAAGAATACAATACTCTTTAATAAAACAAAACTAATTTCTTGAAAACAGCTAGTAATAAAAACATACACATATTTTAACACAAAAAATAAAATAAAAGGAAGTTTAATCCAAGCATAATGAGAAAGACTGAAAAGGTAGTTCAACTTAATTTCTTGTCATTATACCTTATAGTTATTTTAAACAGAACTAAATGTGAAAGGAGACCTTCAAAGCAGACATTATGAAAACAAACACCACCAGACATACCTTGTCATACTTTGAAACAATTTCTGAGCGCTCCTGGGCAAGTTTAATTGCAGCATCCTGGTCTGTGTCAGAATCTGTAAGGATTCCAGAAATGGGATAAATTAGTTTCACCATCCTGACTCAAATCATTCTTACAGTTTCAACAGTTTCATTCCAATAAAAATGTGTAATACTAGTTCTCACTGACAAGGTAAGAGACTTCCTCTTTCATGCCATCACAATGACTCATGTGGCTACTCCCAACTTCTTGCTTTGTGCCAACACAAGCAGATTCCCAGGGATTTAAATAAAACAAATGCTCCATCAGTGTATTACTGAATTTACAACAAGTAGGACATCCAGAAATTAAAATGACTTAAGTCCAACCAATGGTATGTTTGTGCCTTTATGCAGTAATCATCAAAATGCAAAGTGAAAACATGCAAACTAATCACAACCAGCTTGAAAAATCCAGCACGGTCGTCACACTATTGTTTATCAAACTTGTGAATAATCCCTCCTATTACCAGGATATTTCACTTTGTATCACATCAATAAATTATGTCTTTGAACAAAACACCTAAATTGTCTGTTATGCCAAAATAAGCACTCTTGAAATATTACATAATAAAGTTGAATATGTTTTCATTAATTTCAAGAAAATTTCATATAGATAAATTTCAGGAAGAAAAAGAAGTACATGGACATTCAAAAAGCTGCTCGATCTTTTGCTGTTATGTATCCCACAATATGTATGAAGACTAGGGTTCTCTGGATAATCTGGTTTTCTTACTGCATCCCACAGACCCAGGTATTATGCTATCTTCCAACTCTAAAGTGACCCTGCATGTGCGAGTGGGCCCTATGAAGGACTGGTGCCCTGCATATGATTGGTTCTTGCTATGAACCTAGTGCTGCTGGGTTAGAAAATAAATGGATACATGCTGTGATTACTGATTGGTGGTGTAGTAATATGAAATATACTAGTTATGGGTCAGGGTTGAATTTAGTTTGATGTGCGCTCTGTTAGGATTCTGCATGTTTTCCCTGCTTTTTGCACAGGAGTCGCACGGTTTTCCAAGTGCCTCATGCAAAACACCCAGAAAGAGACTGGCAACCAAACCTAAGTGAAGTCCTGCCTTGCACCAGCTGGAGCTATGGCATATGCAAAGCTTAAAATGTGCTGTTAACAGTTACATGGATAAGTGATTATCAAGCAAAAGTTTATCTCTGCAACAACAGCCTTTAAAATTGAAAAACAAATGACTTGAATTTCCTGTTTTATTTTACAATTGGAACACAGACAGACTGAGGGACTTGCTTAGAGTTACAGAGTGAGTTAGAGGTGGGGATTGAAGTAGCAGCCTTGTTGTTTCAAAGGTAATGCCTTAACCATTAAGTCACAATATATAATATCAGCTAAGATATATTAGTAACCTAATCGATTAGATAAGAAATGGACCATAAAAATTAAATACACATCAAACTATAAATATTAAGTTTCTCCATGCAATAGGTAGACACCCCAATGAGAGATGGATCCTGCCTTGCACCCAAAGCTGCTGAGAAAGGCCTTAGACTCTTGCCATCCTGGATTGGACAGGTATGTGAATCTTGGGTGTAATGTTATATATTTTAATTTCATCATTTCTCTTACAATCAGCTAACAAAAAATTAGTTCATAACAACTAGTGTTATTACTGAATTAATGCTGTTGACATTTAGGTGGAGCAGTGGATAGCACTGCTGCAGGGATCTGACACTGATTACTTTTCGGGTGACTATCTGTGTGAAGCTTGTGTGTTCTCAGAATGCTCACTGTGGTGTTAACCTATATCCTAAAGTTATAAATTTTAGGTTAATTAAGGAGTGAGTCATTTCATACAAGCAAGAAAATGGGCTATATGCACACTGTATTGCTGACGCACCTCCAATGAAATCTCAGCCAGCTCAGTCACTTCCGTTATTCATATTGCAGTTTTGATTTTTGTTTAGTAGTGAGAATGTCTAAGAAAAAGAAGTTTATGTTTCAGTGTACAGATAGCTCTACAGCTGAATATTATTGTTTACCTTTATGTGGAGCTTCCATTAGGTACAACAAAGTATTTAGTTTTCATACATTTCCCTCTGATGCGAAAACCTGATCAAAGTGGATCATGCAGAGAGAGAGCTTTATGGTTAGTCCCCATACCCGAGCTTGTAGCTGGCACTTTAAGAAAAAAAGAGAATTTTTACGAACCAGGGTCTGAGACAGGGCAGTGATTGATGAATGGGGGAGCGGATCCTGTGTTGTTTTAGTGGAACATTTCTCAATTCCACTTTAAAGATCGGGGATCTTGGAGAGGAGAAAGCAACCAACGGAAGATGATAAACTCCTTGAGGACCACAACTACGCTTCAGCTCTGGATCCAACAGTTGTCAACCTAGCACTTGATGAAAATGTGTCTCTCAGAGAGGAGATCCACTAGTTGAGGAAACAAATTGAGACCCATACAATGAAACAGCTGTTTTTGGCATTCATCGTTTTGCTGGATCAGTTAGAGCCATTCACTTTTTTGTAAGATGTCCAGAAGATACATGTTATTATGTATTGTAGCATCTGCACTAAGCACCACAATGGACGGATTCTCTGCTCTTTACATGGGTTTTTGAGGTGGCCTGCTTTCCTTAAAAGGAGTTGCCGTTTTTACATCCACTCCTGCTATTGATGATGTAATGCCAGATCAAAATTTTAGAATCCATGGCTGATATAACTTGTCCAGCAACGTGCTGTATTAAGCTCACATTCATATGCACCTGTCCTTGAATAAAGTTTAATGACTAATAATTGAAATTTCTAAAGAAATATGTAATCACATATTTTTCATATTTAAGTTCATAGTAGACACACGTCCAGATCTTATCTTCGTAATTATGGATGTAGCTTGAAACATATAGTTTGAAGCCTTTCGCCTTTTTTAGCTCCTGACATTTGGCACAATGTTTGAATAATGCGACTTACATTGTTTACCGTAAGTCTGGGCATGTCTTGATGCAATCGGGTGAAAAACACCATAGCTAATCCATTTTGATATTCATGCCAGAAGTGCAGCAGCTGGCTGATGCAGAATCTGGGAGAGAGTGTGCATACTGTATAGCCTACTGATAATAATAACAAATTTGGGGAAATGTAACTTCCAGTATCCAATATTGAATTGCTCTATGGTGCCCTATACTGCCTACCATCCACAATGTACAGTAACTAGCTCAAAGCAATAAGCAGCATGCCACTTTTGCCTCAAAATAAATACATCCATCTAGCCATGTGACATCCTAAAGAGCACTAAAAATTATGCATACCATATATTTCACATGTGTCCTGTTAAGAAGTTTGATTTCTTTCAAGAAGACATGATACTGGAAATGTAGTGTTGTAAGAAACTGTTTAATGCCACTTAGAAGACAGTCAAAATAAACACTGAGCTGCTTGTCAAGTCCACTAAAATTTGCTAAGCAACTGCAACATAAATCAAACAAAGACAGTTATACTTTGGCTAATTAAAATGAATTACATGTACAGCTATAACTCTGTGTTGGAAAAGTGAGTTTGTAAAGTTATTGAATGAATAGGGCTGTGCAATGCAGTCTGGTACAGATATAAGCTCTCGGATGAAAGAGTGAATGCTTAAAAAAATAAGATATATTTTTAATTACCATGTATTAGAAGGTCTTTAATTGCTTGTAAAAATGTAAATGGGACACCTAGATCAAAAAATATTTTATTTAGCTTTGTGTGAAACTGCAGTATGTTAAATTTGTTGACTTCCACTAAATCAATTCGCCAGTAACAATTATAGTGTGCCCACATTAAATAACAGTCAATCTACCCATCAAGCAGCTGTAATATCTCCAGCAAGTTTAACTCAGGTGAACTACAGTACTATAATATAAAAAGAACATGCATAAGGTGGAAAGTACAACTTATGGAGAAACAAAATGACTTTAAAGAGATGGCACTGATCAAATTCACTCCATGAATGGAAAGTAGGCCATCACTTAGTTGAATATACTGTAGACCCATTTAGGAACTGCATACATTTCATTTAACAACCCGCACTGTTGCTGCAAACTAAAACAGTGGCTACCATAAGGTCTCCTATGGTGACTTGAAAACTGGATATGGAAACAGCCAGAGCATTTCACATTTTCAGGACTTTGAATGAACAGGAGTCAAAGTATTTTCATTAAAAACCACACTCTAATTTTGGAAAAATAATTTACTTTACTGCACTACAATCCTGTTGGACATAATGAAAAAAGTCCCCGAAACAGGTGTTTCAAAGGATGGTCATTAGACTGAGAAGTCTGGTAAATTAAAAAATAAAGTGAGGCTGCAGCCAGCAGTTTTTGTCTTAATTACTTAACAAACAGATGTAATGGTTTATAAACAGACTACAAAACTCAATTCTTTCATTCTGTATTTAACTTCAGTGACAAAGTCAAATATTATAATAAGGAACATTATCCTGCAGTTAAAGGTATAATAGCAAACACTGCAGCACATTTTTATTTCAACACTGTTTTCTTGTCATCATGAATGAATGATGATTACTGCTACAGTATGGGCAGTTTAATAATTTTAAATCAGGAAGAAGAGATTTAGGTTCCTTTTCTTCTTTAATCTCTTTGAAGTCACTAATGCTTAGTTATATTGGGAATGGGTTTGATGAGGCTATTTCAATTAATCAATCTTTATTTTGTTGAGTGCCTTTCATAGAGCACACGCTTGCAAGGTACTTTATAAGGAATGCGATTTAAGGAGTATAATTTAAGCAACATTATAAAATACAAGATCATTTATAAACAAGCTTTAAACAGCAAGGAAAACTAAAAAATAAGAAAATGTATACATGGTATAACATAGAGGTGTATTTATGGACTTGGTTAGTTTGTTTGTAAGTTGGAGCATTTTTTTTTTAATTTAGCCACTTCAAAGTGTTAACACAGCTATGTTTATTACGTTATTTGTGTAACAGTTAGTTAAATTTAGAAATAAAGTAGTAAAAGAATGCAATTGCAAGCACTAATAGTATACATAAAATATGTTTGTTTTTTAATACCACTTTAGCATATCATATTGTTTCATTTGCTTTCAAAGACAGCAGAGTTCAACTTAAGTGATTAAAAGATCAATGTGCTATTGTTTGTTGTTAGATGTGATGTGGAAGGTCTGTGGCTAATTCATACTTAATATTTTTTTATATATAAAATGTTTCAAAGTGCATGATGGAGTTTTAAAATTTGTGCTAAAGTCTCAAATTAAAATTGTTGGTTACATCCAAAGATGATACATAGTGGGTCATTATGGCACTTTGCTAATAAATTACAGTATAGTGTTAGAAAAATATTGAATCACTATACTCTTTAGATAATGCAGCAGTGGGGCTGCTTTTAGTGTAAAGGAAATACTATGTTGTTGTGTAGTCAATGCAGCATAAAGTGTCAGAGAGCCAATTTTCATACATTTCTACATAAGTTGTTTACTTATTTTAATTTTATGGACATGAACATCATATCACTTACTTTAATTTCAAGGAGCAGGAGAGTGAGCTGCGATGAATGAGGTTCAGGTTCAGGAAATGCGCAAAAAAAAAATCATTGCATTATTTTGCAGCCAGTCCAACATCATGTAAGCTCATAAACTGGTAGTCTACTAACAGCTAATGAGGAACGTTTTATCGTGCAGAGTAATTGTCAATTCAAAACTGAACATATATGATATTCATATACATTTAATCCTGCATGTATGGAAGTATAAATTTAATCTGCCCAGTTCAGGGTGACTGGGAGCCAGAGATTTTTCCAGCAGCCCTGGGCATAAGACAAAAAGCAAATGTGGTGCATGGTGCTTCACTCAAACAGCCCAGCAGAAAAGTGAGAGCTGTGTGCAATCTGAAAACATAAACATATTAATAAATGGTCTGTTTAGTTTTAATCCAGTTATTTGTTAAAGATATTTTAAAACATTGCGATACAGTGACGTAGTGGTCAGTGTTCATCGGAGGGTTCAGATTGGGGATTGAAAATATGGGATAGATGTTATCTACTTCACGAAGAACTAAATGTATTTTCTTAATACAGCAGTATAACTGACACATTTTAAGTATTCAGTTTTAAAACAGACAATAATACTCAACTCAACATACGCAATAGCACAGATCAATGCACAAATACACGGGTACATGCTGTAACCACAAGAGGGTGCCAGTAAGCCCCAATCCCAAGACACAGTAACCTCCAACACATTTTAACAAAAAAAACAAAGCCTATTTATTTCATAAAAGCACCTCTTCATAATCTTCACTCCAGAATCAGCGACAATAACAGGACAAATAAACAATAATAAACCATTTTTCTTCCTCTCTACATACAATTAGTGTTGTCTGCTGCGTCCCAACTCGGACCCGGGAATGCTTTCACTGGGACACCATCGCCCTCTACCGGTATCCAGGGATCCTGACACGTCTACATCTCCAAACACCCAAGTCCCAAGCACCGTGTAGGTGATTTGCCTTATGAGGACTACTGCCACCTGTTGTATGGGGGATGGAACAACTCCTGATCCTCAGCCTCTGTTAGTCCTTCCATTATATCATACTGGTCGGGTACAAAGTTATTTCTCTGTCCTGCTGACCAATAAGTTTGACATTCCAGTCTGGCCTCCCATCCGGGTAATAAATCCTCTTTCTTCCCAAACGGGAGGCCCGTTCTCCTCCTACAATGCAAATTCCATGAGCTCTGCACTACCACTCTGCATATTTGTTAAAAAAATCTGTACTAGACTTTATCCTGATTAGAACTAATACCTAGAATATATGTGAAATTCTTGTCACTTGACTAAAAGCTAAATATCTTAATCTGTCCCTCATTTGCTATCAATAGAAGACTGATACACACATGTGCACAACACCACCTGCATTTTCTTTTCCTTATTCTAGTTTCAATGAGCTGCTTCATTCAGGAAGAGACATTGACTTCCTGCAAAAATGCTTCCAAAACACTCTTTTGTTTTCTTTTACCAGCATTTTATGAGCCTTACCATTTATTTCAACAGATCAAGCATTCAGCCTAAACCCTCAAACACTGCTGCTTGAGGAGACAAGGAGTTTCCTAAACCTCTCACTGGTAAAACACTCATGTGTGAATACTGTCACTGAAAACAATAGCAAATAACTTTTCAGGTGGTTTAGGAGTGTTCTGCTCTAACATTAAATTGCTAGAAAAACGCTTAGGTGTGAATGGACCCTAAAATTACTAAAAAATTAATCTAATAAAACTACCCCTTGGAATCCTCTACCACATAGCTACAGGGAATGGCTTCTTAAAAAGGAACAAAGCAAATATGATCATTTCCAACATTATAACACACAAAGCATCTGAAAAAAACTTCAATTAACATTCTAATTGCAAGTTTCTCTCATGAAAAACAGCTTCAAATACATGTGAATTTGTTTTCTGATCTTGCCAGGCCACAAAGTCCTTGCAATTTCATTATTTAATTAACAGCAAGGAGCCCAATCTCAGAAGAAAAAAAACATTTGGGTAGTTGAATAGAAGTTAAAGTTCAGAAATACAGGGAAGCCAACAAAAAGAGTTCCAACAAATCTTTGGGCAAATTGTATGATGCTAAGTTTTTGTCTGATTCATTATAGTAAACAAAAACACAGCGAGTCTGTAAGAATACAAAAATATTTTATAAGGTTTTATGTTTACATAGCACACTGGACAGATGAACAAATGTGGCTTAAAGGTGCCTGATTGAATATTCACCTCCTCATCAAAAGTTATTGATCCTAACATGTTTTTCTGGTAAAAATTTTAAGTTCATTCTTCACTTACGCTATTCTTCCATCAAAAAATGAGCTGTTGGTGCATTTGAACCAAGAAAATATCCTTTAACTAATTGGGTACTTATTTCCTGAGTTCACTCTTGCTTACTTTATACAGGAAACAAGAAAATAGTGTTTTTCCTTAATTAGCATTATGTATTTAAATCATTCTGAAAATAGCTGATATCATCTGCCCTACAGGCAAATGGAGCCTTTCATAATGCTTGGCAGTAACTGCATAAACTGACCTGAACAGCTCTTATCATCTCCTCAGACTGTTTATCAGCATACTGTGTAAATCCAGCATTCTGTTTTTGGTGAGTAAAGTGAGCCTAACTCTGCAAAGAGCTTTGTGTTTGCTAACAGACACAGCTACTTAAAGTTCCCAGGCTCTCCACTATGTCACTGTGCCACTAAAGCAGGAAGAATTGAATTTAATATATAAAAAAACCTTTGTTCCCATTCTAAAATGTCATTTCATCTACACCCTTACAGCTGTTCGGACAATAGGACTACTCTTCCCATCGGGCAAGGCAGCCTAGTCAGCACATTTTGCACAAAATTGGAATGGGAAAACTGCAGGTAGTTTTTTTCTAAACTACTGTACTTTGTTCAACCATCTCATTGCCATGGTGGATTAAACAGTGTGCTTTTACGATGGGTTGTCTTTAGTCATATTACATTTCCAAAGAGAGATTGTTCCCCTGTTTATTTCTTATATCTGGAACCCTTTTCTGATCAATGCTGTACCGCATAAAAATTGTGCATGACACTGCTAATCCCTTAAGGAGCAATAGTTATTTCTCTCCACTCTCCAAAAAGCCTACATAAATGCCACAAACTTTTTTTACTGAGTTTAGTGACTGCAAAACCCCATATGAAAAGAATTTAGGTATTAATTTTGCAAAACTGTATGTGAAGAGAAACTTGGCTCTTCCACGCAATATTTCCTATTATATATTGTTGCGCCACATCCCTGCAGTGCCTGTCAGCACAAGGAGTTCTCATTCTTTTACATCACTCTTTTAGGTGGCTCGCTGTGGCAGCACATTGTAATCCTAGTTTGTGACTTGTGCCCTGTGCTTGCTGGGATAGGCTCCAAATTCCCTGCGACTCTGCACTGGATAAGCTGTTTCCAGAAATGGATGGATAGATGGATGCATCTTTGGCAGGCTTACCATTTTTATAGGCTCCTTGCAGTTGGCAATGATGCTGTTCATTTACATGACAGGATGGCAGCTTCTGTTGTCGACTCATGCCGAGGCTGATGCAACTTTTTAGTGCTTTTACAATGATGTGTTATGTTATTTTACATAACCAATGGAGTGAGATTCAGGTGCTGGACAATAAAAGTTCTGGTGTGGTGGTGCTTGCTGTTCTATAAACAGGAATTCTATTATATTGTGTACATAAGATACAAAATCTGAAATGAACTGATGACACTATCTTTTATACATTCTTTCAAAAGCCAGAGCCATTGTACGCCAGTACATTGAACAATGCAAGTCCACAAAACCAATCAACTTTTATCATTATGCACTTTTATGATGTATGTCACTTGCATGCATGATGATAAAAATACTGAGGAAAATGGCAAAATATGCATAAATAAAACAGAATAAAGTTTGATAATTTTCTATATCACATGTGGGAGTCACTTTTATTCAGAAATTTGTGGAAAGAGAAAAACTGAGGGTTCTGTGCTTGTGTAAGTAGAAGTAATTTTTAACTTTTACAGTTTCTTGTTGGTAGACATTTATTCAAATCCACCTTATGATTAGACAGATCTAATTTTATAGTTTGATATCAATATGGCATCATGATTCATAGCAACTTGATCACCTTTGATTCATCTTACATTTCAATACATCATCTTACTCTGAATAACATTACTTAGTACTGCTACTTGTGCTGTCCTGCAGCATTGTCTGTGAAACACTACAAAGCCCTCCACCTTTCCCACCAATTGACTTAACATTAGCTGGTTTTCCTTCCACATCCCAAAACACTGTATCTCATTGAAAACACAATAAATCAACAAATACTCAAAATACTGAAATACGATATTAATCACAAGAACACTCTTAAGACTCTCAGTATACAAGTAACAGATTTTTTTGCAGCTATTGTGAATCTTTCCTATTTGGAAAATAATTATTACATAAGAAACTGTCCTGGAGCGATGCCCTAGAAATAACTGACACTTGGGTCATAAAGCCTTTATTAGTATATGGTGATTTCAGTGTGTATCCTGCAGTGTTAAGTGCAAAAAAGTAACAGCTACTATTACAGTCACTACCAACAGGAAATATATGACAAAGAAACTTGGACTGGATGATATACCAATACCAATAAATATCATAATAGCGAAACATGTGGACATCTGGTCCTTAAATAAAAGGAAATGGAAAACTTAGTCAGAGGTATTGTAATGTGAAGGTCTAAAATTAAAGAAATGTTTTAGTGAAAATAAGGAGAGCATGGAAAACACAGAGATGAACCAATACAAGAATGTGATGAAACTATACCAAAATACTGAAAAGAAATATAGTAGGAAGATGGCTTTGATTTTGTCATATACAATTAAGTCCATGCCCTTCAGCTTTGATATAGGAGTTAACAACATACTGCTGAAAGAAGTTGGAACAACGAAGAAGGATGAATTCTTGTGTAATGCCAAAAAATGTGGGAAATAATTATAATACAAAGGTGGAGTAAAATAAAGTAGGAAAAATAGATATATTCACATATTGTTGTTGAAATTGGAGCACATGAATGGAAGAGGGCAAAACAGTTTTGTTTGTGTGCATTGAAAGGTTGTTAATAAAGTACAAATATTCAAAAGCTCTTCAATAGCCATTACAAGGATTCCCCTTAGGTTGTTTGTGTTATTCTAATTCAAACACATTTACACTACAAGAGATAGAACTGTAGGCAAATTAGGGTTTGAGAGACACTTATTACATTTGTTATTAGGCAAAACATTTACAGTTATGGAGAAAAAATAGTTCAAATTAAGATAACCTGTACCCGCTCATGATTGTCCCCTGCACAATGGCTTAGAAAGCCAGTGTGGCTTAAAAAAATCAAAAATGAGAAACAAGGCATTGAATGTTGTGTAAGTACTGAGTTTGAGAATAACAAATAACTATGACTCAACTATGATGCAATAACTACTATTATTATTATTGCTTTATAACAATAACCGACTCAGTATTCATCACTTCACAGAGACCTGATTAGTGACATATTAAAAAAGCAGTTAATCAAAAATGAAGATACATGCCTGGCATGAGTAAAAAAGGCGGATAAAAAAAAACAGAAGTGTGAGGAAAAAATGTAGCATCTAGAAAACAGTTGTATGTTTTTTTTAAATGTAATTACTTAAATGAGCAGTTGTGAGGAATGGAGTCGGCAGTTACCACTGCTAGTCTATAGTTCCAGGAGACAGAATGTAAAGTTCAGGTCCAATCACGTTGTCTGCAGTTTCACAGTGTCTGCTTGGGTTTTACTCCCACATCCTAACTACATGTGAGTTAGGGAAAATGGGGTAATGTGGATAAGTGTGAATGAGTGTGTCATGCAATGGTTCCTGTCTTGTTCTCAATGATCCATAAATAATGGGTTGAAAAACTTGGATAAAGATGGAATTGTAAATGTGGATCAATGTTCAGTTATTTACTTCTTTTCATAAATAATGGTTATAGTAAGTGACCATTTGTTATTGTTGTGCCAGTCGCTTTATCCAGAGTAGTCTGCTGGACCACAGCATTCGCAACATCCTCTTTTTTAGTTCCAGCTGACCCCACTGAATTGCCTACTGGCTAAAAGGAAAGTTGCCAGCAGCAGGGACAGGATGGCTGCATCAGGACATAAATGTTTGCTTGGAAAATTATAGTGATGATTGATACTGAAAGTCAGATAAACTATTGACAAAACCAAAATGCTAACTTGTGAATATAGACAAAAGGCGAACAGTGAGAAGCTGGTTATAAAAGATATACTCTCACAAAACCTGAAGCAAAACAAAGTCCAAAGGTATAGCATACTGAGTTATAAAGCAAAGGATGTGCTGTCACCAGAACTAAATGCAAAACTGCGCAGTCATGAGCAAAATTAGTTTGAGTCAAAAACAAAATGAACTTCAATACTATGAGTACATACAGACTAAAGTTGCTTGATGGTTGAACCCTTAAATCAAAGACGCCATAGAAAAAACTGAAGTGTAAAACTGTCACTAACACTAAGTTGAGAATTGTAAGCAAATTCTAGACTCAAAACCATACAATAACTAGATGGCATGCCACCATCAAAATCCTGACTTGAAACTGTACAAAACAGAAGCACAAAGAAACCAAAATTTAGATACAAGCCTTTTACAGAAACTAAAGCAAGACTTGCTGTGAATCAAAAAATCGAAAATCTGTTTGGCCGTGAATTCTCACCTCGAAGTTATTTAATGGAATCTCAGACACTGCAACAAAAGCAGCATTGGGTTATGAAGCAAAGAATCTGTGACTAGGCACATAGTTCCTTCTGGGAAACAGCTCCTAGCATCAGTGCAGAGTGTCCCATCAACACTGTCACACAATGTGGAAGTCTCAAGTTGGTGACATAACACAATTAAAAATAAAAAAATATATAAAATTAATTCAACTTGTATGTAAATTAACAGAAAAAGTCCTATTCCCTGACATACAAAGCCTCCAAGATCCCACAGCAAAGTACCAGAAAAAAAATTTTAAGATGCAAAAAGACAAACAACCATTACATTATATAGCTTAAATGATTTTGATTCATGAAAAAAGTTGAGCTTAGTGTTTGTTAAATTTGTTAACAAATATAAAGGTGATAAATGTATCACTGTTTTCTCTCAGTTTTAAGCATTTACACAAACAGTGTTTAAAGCTATTCGGTTAAATCATTAGGTAAATGTGCAATGAAAAGTCTTGTTTACATTTTTTAGAGCTTATCGCTTTTCTTGCAATTTTGTGATCAAGTACAGATTTGAAAGTCATTTCTTGGAATGCAGCCTGATTTTATTAACCCAACCTAAGAGACAGCAGTAAGGTGGAGTGGGAAAGGAATAGCCAAAATAACATATACTGCAAGGACTGTCCACTGTTTGCAACATTATCACAATGCACTGGTTTTGAACTTTTATATTTGTATGGTTACTATTTCTTTTAATTTTAAAAATAATACTAATTCAGCATCTTTCTAATTTCATGTATCATCTTACCTGTATGAAAATGTATCACAGCTCAAAGTCATGTGCTCACTGCTCACATCAAGATGCATTACGTTATTAAAGTTAAATTTAAGATTTTTCTGCAAATTCTATAAAAAGGCTTTGTTGAATAATTAAAAAGTTAAAATGACATAAAAAGTACTAATGGTAATTATAACGATTAATACTCTGCTGATAGTTGGTTGTTGAGTGAATGATGTGTATGTTACATGTAAGGAGGTCCTAAAGATATTTAATGTTTATCATCATGGTTCAAATTCCAGGCTGCTTTTTGCCACTGTGGAATTGTGAATGTCTTCTTCAAATCTGAATGGGTTTTCTCTGGGTACTTACCACACCACAAAGAAATGCTTATGGAGTTAGTTAGTAGATCTATGCTAATACTACCCATGACTATTACCACTACACTCATCCTGTGAGTGATCACAGGTGCCTTGTGAAGGGCTAGCTTCCAGTCCTGTCTTGCAACCAATGTCTATGTCACTGAATAAATTGTATGACAGGAAGAAAAACAGAAGATAACAACGGGTTATTAATCCTATTGTTGACTGAGGGTTTTGAATTGGTGCCCAGATGACCAGAGATTTCCACCTTCCCACACTGGCAATCCAAGTGCCCCTCTTTCTCTTTTCTAATGGATTTGCCAGCAATGTGCCATTCCTTACAATTTCTTCCCACACTCCTTGGTGTTTTATTGACTCAAGCTTTGACTTTAAGGCTTCCAGCAAGTTCTGTGTATGACCAAAAGGTTTGACCAATGAAATTAGATTGCTCAGTCCGTCAAGCTTGTTTAGATAGTGAATAGATAAAATATTCGAATATTTTATCCAAATTACAGTACATTATTTTTATTTGTCAATGATTCTGCTTCAACTCCATGTCTTGCTAATCCTCTTAACATGGTTTCACTAGCACATCATACAGTTTGTGTATAACATTCTGTGGTTTACATTCAATAATTTTTGTAATTTCATCTAACATCTAACACTTGATTTTCCTATTTACTTGTTTCTTCACATTGCTTAGATGATGACAGTGTTGCATCTGCACAAAGCTAAGTCCCTTCTAAAAAGACTGCTTCCTATAGGTCAGTGATGCTCATCTTGTAATTATAATTAAAGTTCTTCTTGCCTATATGTGGCACTTTGTTCTTCTCTACATTAAACTGTATTTTCCAAGTGTTCACTCAGAATTAAAGAATGTCCAAGTCTTTTCCAATTGTATTTGCTGCTGCTCTGACCTTAGTGACATATTTGCATTATATAATTATTTCTGTGTACAAATTATGAATACAAATTAGAAAATGTAACCGTCCAAGAACAGAACAGAAGGGACTCCACTGTTCATCTCAACCAATGTGGTGCATTCTGCTTGTATCTGTACTCTTTGTCTCAGGCCAAATAATCATCCATCCATCCATTTTCCAACCTGCTGAATCTGAACACAGGGTCACGGGGGTCTGCTGGAGCCAATCCCAGCCAACACAGGGCACAAGGCAGGAATCAATCCCGGGCAGGGTGCCAACCCACCGCAGGCCAATTAATCAACTTCAGTTTATTTTGATTGAGGCATTACACCATTATCTTAGTTTAAATTAAAACAAACAAGATTTATTTTTAAAAAACTATCAACTAGTAAGACAAAAAGTGAATTGTATGAACAACCAGGAAACAATTTATGGAAGAGGCAATTTATTTTGGAGCCTTTTGGAGGGAAATTGTAATGTTTAATGGTAACACAAACAGTGATATATTTTACTAATAAAGCATCCTTGCCCAAGCTAGTCATGTCTTCATGGGATTGGATGGTTTCTCATTCTACCATTTTGTTTCCAGAATAGCCCGAGTTCTTGAGGTATGGATTCAAAAGGGTGCTGGAAACATTCTTCATGGAATTTGGTCTATACTGTGAAACTTCGCAAAGCATCTGTATTGGACTGAGATTCGGAGGCTGTGCAAGGGGCTAAAGTAAACTGAAGTCACTGTCATGTCCTTGAAACAAGTCTGAAATGCTCTATACTTCATTGAATGTTGCATTATCCTGTTGGATGTATCCATTTAAAAATAAAAACAGTAGACTCTGACCAATATGAGGATGCATACAGTTAGCAACAATGCTTAGGGGTACATCATAGTATTATTATGATGTTTAGCAACAACGCTTAGGGGTACATCATAGTATTATTATGCTGTTCATTTGGTATTAAAGGCCCTGTTCTCTACAGCATTACATCAGCAATTACCAGCATTGCACTGCTGACACAAGGTGGGATGGATTCATCAATTCATGATGTTTACACCAAATTTTGGCTTTCTGTGTGTCACAGCAGAAAAATGGTTTGTAAGTCTCATGTTTGGATGACCACATGGCCCTTGTAGCCTTTTCTTCCTGTTTACAGCTGACTGCAATGGAAACTGATGTGCTCGTTTGGGTATCACTTTAGATCAGGTGTTCCAAATACACTGTACTTACCATGTAATTACCTGTATAATTACAGAGTACTTAGGTGTTATTACCTTGTATTTACTGTGTAATACAGTGTAATTCTATAATTAATTAAATACTCAATTGTAATTGGTATTCCAAAATTTATATAAATATGTATGTAAATAAATTATAGAATAACAATTACAACTGAGTGCATGTGTTACACAGAAAGTACATGGTAATAACATCTAGTTACTCTTTAATTATACAGGTAATTACAGTGTAATTAGGGACACATTATCTAAAGTTATACTGTGTTTTGTGGCCTTTTTATTAACACTCGTCATTTGTTGCTTATTACACTACTACCAATAAACACTACTGATATTTTTAGATGTAAAATATTGCCCAGAAATAAAAGCTGACATTCTGTACTTTATTCTCCTATTCATTGTTTTACCTTGAAAACATATTTTATAAATATATAAGAAAAATACGTTGTTACCTCATTGTCCCAGTATTTTAACCTTCTCATTGTTTATTTAAATAAAACTTTATGTGGTATCAAAGTGCACTACACTACAAGCCTTAATATTTTAAAAATGCAGCATTGCTTTGAGGGTGCATGTGCATTCAGGAAGGTCCTACTGCTGGCTGATGTTTAAACTCTCTGAATTGCACCAGGAAACTAAACAAAAACTGCAGACACAGAAGATAAGCATTCTGTCATTTTAATCAAAAGATTGGTACCTAATCGTAGCCAAAATGTCTGCTAGTAAATCATCTACTTACTCCTTTTTTGGTGGTCCAGGTCATCCTCAATCCAAGGCTGAATTTTAGTCCTCATTGGTCAAAAGATGTGCTAACCCATTCCAAAAAGTGAAAACAAAGAACTGAAGGTTTAAAAACCTCTTGTTATTTAACGGTATTCTTTGCCAATGAGACACATGTTTATACTAGCATTCTTATCAAAACTGCTGGGATGTTAGGGGAAAAACAAGACTTTGAAGGCTGGACAAAGTTGTTTGTTTATAGAAGACCTACAGACTAGTTGATGCCCATTCCTACACTCAGCATTCCAGACTAATAATAAACAAGGGGGTCTATTGAAACAATTCCAAAATACTGCATTGAGTGAATTTAGCAGAGTTGACAGCGCCAGACAGAATGAACTGGCTAACCACTGAGACTTTTTGTGCATTCTTTCAGGAAGTGGAACTGTTCAAACAGAAAAATATTCTGAAACCTTTGAAAGTCTTCTGTGTTTAATGCCAAAAAATATGCACTACATAAGCGCAAACCAAAAACAATGCAAAATAAGTGTCATGGTCACAGTTCTATAAGCCTGTCTACTGGAAAGTCTGCTCAGAGCTAAATGTTATACAGTACAGTCTTAGAAACAGCTGGGATTGAAAGGCATATTTAGTGACTACATTCTGCAAAGGGTTTACATATTTACATGACAACAATGCATTCAAGCTGAACTTAAATCTAAATTATATAAAACAACTCGGCATGAACTGGCTGTGGGACAGTGTTTAGTGCTGATGATGCCTTACTGCTACTGTCAGTGTCTGTGGGATCTGATGCCTGAGCACCATGTGTCTATGTGGATTTTCGTCAGTTATGCAAGTTTCTGATACCCCAAATATGTGCATATATTATGCTGACTGGCAACTCTGTATTGGTACATCTATACTAATAAAAGGCAAAGCCCTCACTGACTCACTCACTGACTCATCACTAATTCTCCAACTTCCCGTGTAGGTAGAAGGCTGAAATTTGGCAGGTTCATTCCTTGCAGCTTACTTACAAAAGTTGGGCAGGTTTCATTTCGAAATTCTATGCGTAATGGTCATAACTGGAACCTATTTTTCTCTATATACTGTAATGGACGTTAGCTCGATGGCCATGGGGGGGCGGAGCTGCGTGTGACATCATTACGCCTCCCACGTAATCACGTGAACTGACTGTGACCGAAGTACGTGGAAAAGAAGGAAGAACTCCCAAAGAGTGCTGAAGAAAAACGCAGAATACTTTATTCGCGAGATACAAGTTTAATGAGAAGACACGAGGTATAAATTAGACTTTGGATCACTTTGTAACGGAGTTAAAATTGCTGTAGCGAGAAACTTTTAAGTGCCGGGTCTTAGCTAACATTAAATAAAGCCGTGGACATCTCAACGTCACACAAGAGAGCAGCTCCCATGAACTGATTGAACGCAGTACGAGTGATCACTTCCATTCATCAAACCTGTTCAAAACACGCGTTACACAATTGACAAGGTAGGAAAAGAATATGCTCCGAGTTGAGCTCCACAGCTAACGCAGTCTTGCGAAAGCAACTTTGTCACGCTGCCACCAAATACACACAGAAAAATCCACAAGTTAATACACACGCTGTCTCTAGAGTTTCTAAACACTCAATGTATTCCTTGCATCACCTTTATACCCTCTGATCTCCCATTTCAATTCAGATGCCTCCAATTTCTAGTAAGGCTCTGCTGCGCGATGACAAGTAATACGTCTCAGGGACAGACCCTACAAAACGATGCCATTGATTTCAGGCAAGATTGCTTTTCTCCTGGACAACTATAAGTTGCATTCTCAAGAGTGAGCTTGCGCAGCTTCGTCATATTATAACAGGAGTGCAGCCAGAAACTTTTAAGTGCCGGGTCTTAGCTAACATTAAATAAAGCCGTGGACATCGCAACATCACACAAGAGAGCAGCTCACGTGAACTGACTGAACGCAGTACAAGTCATCACTTCCATGCATCAAACCTGTTTAAAAAATGAATTACACAATTGCCAAGGTGATGGCTTTATATGTCGTTCGTTTATAAAACAGCGGAGAAGCTGTGTAAAGGCTGTTTCATAAAAAACCAGCGGAGCGTCTTATATGAGCAGGCAGTCAGCTAAAGAAGGGAATCAATAAATATCTATAATCGTAATAAACGAACAAAAAATAACATACAAGCCGCGGATTAAATAAAGGAAACGGGTACCTGAACAGTAAAGTAAGTCTTGAATAGCTACACAATAACTATAAGAATCGTAATAAACGAACCATAAAACAGTACAGAACCGCGAAGCAAGGAGAAACGATGGCCTTATATGGCGTTCGTTTATAAAGCAGTGGAGAAGCTGTGTGAAGGCAGCTACACAAAAAAACAGCAGAGCGCCACACTCTGAATGTATTCCTGGCATCACCGTTATACCCTCTGATCTCCCATTTCAATTGAAATGCTTCAAATTTTTTCAAGGCTCTGCTTCGCGATGACAATTAATAAGTCTCAGGGACAGACCCTACAAAAGGTTGCCATTGATTTGAGGCAACATTGCTTTCCTCCTGGACAAAACTATACGTTGCATTCTCAAAAGTAATCTCAGTGCACAGCTTGGTCATATTACAACCGGACTGCTGAACTGACAATGTGGTATACAAAGAGATCTTTAACAGATAGTTATTGGTATATTTTCCCTCAGTTTAAAAAGGTTTTCTTTTCTTCTTAATCCATCCATCCATTTTCTAACCCGCTGAATCCGAATAGGGTCACGGGGGGTCTGCTGGAGCCAATCCCAGTCAACACAGGGCACAAGGCAGGAACCAATCCTGGGCAGGGTGCCAACCCACCGCAGGACACACACAAACACACCAAGCACACACTAGGGCCAATTTAGAATCACCAATCCACCTAACCTGTATGTCTTTGGATAGTCGGAGGAAACCGGAGCGCCCGGAGGAAACCCACGCAGACACGGGGAGAACATGCAAACTCCACGCAGGGAGGACCCGGGAAGTGAACCCGGGTCTCCTAACTGCGAGGCAGCAGCGCTACCACTGCGCCACCATGCCGCCCATCTTTTCTTCTTAATAAAAATTGAAAAAGCAGTTCTTCGTCGCTGCGAAGTGTGGGATTTTGCTATATACAGTATATATGTATGTATGTATGTTTATATATATGTAGATATGTACTGTATATATATGTGTATATATATATGGATATGTATGTATATATATATATATGTATGTGTATATATGTAGATCTGTATATATATGTATATATGTGTCTGTGTATATACAAACCGGATTCCAAAAAAATTGGGACACTAAACAAATTGTGAATAAAAACTGAATGCAATGATGTGGAGATGGCAAATGTCAATATTTTATTTGTAATAGAACGTAGATGACAGATCAAATGTTTAATCCGAGTAAATGTATCATTTTAAAGGAAAAATATGTTGATTCAAAATTTCACGGTGTCAACAAATCCCATGTTGCCAATTGACCTAATTAGTGTTTATTGGTCTTCCAGCTCTTCATTATGCTCGAATTTATTTTTTCCAGTCTCTTATTGCTACTTGTCCCAACTTTTTTAGGATTTGTTGACACCGTGAAATTTTGAATCAACATATTTTTCCTTTAAAATGATACATTTACTCAGTTTAAACTTTTGTTCCGTGATTTATGTTCTATTCTGAATAAAATATTAGAAGTTGGCACCTCCACATCATTGCATTCAGTTTTTATTCACGTTTTGTATAGTGTCCCAACTTTTTTGGAATCCGGTTTGTGTGTGTGTATATATATATATATATATATATATATATATATATATATGTGTGTGTGTGTATGTGTGTATATATGTATATTTATCTGTATGTATGTATGTATATATGTAGATGTGTGTGTGTATGTATGTATGTATGTGTGTATATATGTTGATATGTGTATATATGTGTGTGTGCGTATATATATATATATATATATATATATATATATATATGATAGCAACACTCATAACAGTGACAAAACAATTACATTGACAATCATGTTATGTTATTTTTAAAATGTTTCCTTTTCTTTTTCATAACTTCTTTAACACACTACTTCTCCGCTGCGAAGCGGGTATTTTGCTAGTTATATATAAATGTGGGTGAATGAATTGAAGTCACTGCTGGAATGGCAGTGCATTTCACTGAAGTTCAATTCCCACTTTATCTCTGATACTGCAGGGACAAGCAAATTGTCGTTTTTAAAAATGTAGTGTACGTACAAATTATTTTACATATCAACCTAACAAAATTCTTAATGTAAGAAAAAGGCCCAACATTTTTTAGAAAAAGTGACAAAAGACAGCAATGTGTAGGTTATTCATTCATTTCTTTTTACTCAATCTTAATCATGTGCAAGACAGGAACCAAGGAACCAACTCTGGACGTTGAACACAGAACACACTGTCTCATAACTACCCAGAGAAGACAAGGGATGAATGTGCAAACTCCACACATACACTGTGAGCAGGCTGGTGGTGGAACCCAGATCAGGGGATCATTGAGGAAGAAGTACTGCTCACCAGATTGCCCAACTGGTATTTATCCAGAGATTATTAGCTAAGCAAAATAAAAGATGCTTTCGCCCTGTGTCACCAAACCTGTTATTGCTACACTGAACAGAAAACCTAAAACCCTACATCTTACTTCTAGTATTAAATTCAGTTGATGAGCCCACTTGGCTAGCAAAAACCTTCCTGTTTTCTAGGCAGTAAACAAATAGAAACATATACCCCGTAACAGCATGAGGTGTGCATGTTGATATGCCCCCTCCTGGCAGAGAGCAGTACTGAAAATAAGAGAACAAAATTATTTCATAAGGGAGAAGTTAGTCCTGAAGTATAAATAATGTTTGCTAACAGAAGAGCTAACACCGTCATAAAGTTGGTGACATGAATATTAATGTGGAAGATGAAAACAGGCTCTCAATGAGGCCAGTAGATCTGAAACTGCGTGAAAATAAGCAGCCAGAGAAATTACAACTTGCCATCACAGCTGATTGGTTGGGGGCTATAAGGGCAGAGTGATAGCACTTGAAGATTGCTTACCTGTTTAGCACAAATTAAACAGAAGAACTTCATGCTTATGATCTTTTTCAAGGATAATTTTTTAGCAACATTTTCAAACTATTTTTCTGACACAAATACAGTTTTATTTGTTTTTAAAACTTTTCATACAATGTGCCACAACTCAGTGATTTTGTAACGCACTTATGCAGTTCAGTATTTTGTGAAGATGGTGCCTATTCTGCCTTCTGGGATCAAGGTTGGACTCAGCCATCAGTAAGGTGACCAGATCTCTGCAGGGCCTACATATGCACACAAGTCTTAGAATCTTTAACTAATCTAAGCTATTAATCAAACTGTATTGATAAAGGGGGATAAGACAGTGCAGGAGTCCGATAGAAAAGTTTGTTTCTTGATGCAAAGAAATATGTCTGCATCTTAACATCAATAATACAAAGGAACTGGCTCTTGACTTTTGCTGCACCAAATAGCCTCTGTGTCTGGTCACTATGTAAGGAATGGATGTAGACGTGGTCCATTCCTACAAGTACATGGGGGTTTACATCAATGACAGGTTGAACTGGTCTCGGAACACAGAAGAATTATATAGGAAGGGGCAGAGCATGCCCTTTTCATTAGGAATCTGTGACCCTTTAATGTGGGAAATGACATCCTTCATATCTTCTATAAATTTGTGATGGTCAGAGTGATGTTCTACGCTGTGAAGTGCTAGGCTGGTAACATTACTACAGGAGAGGCCCACCAAATCAAAAAGCTAATTAAAAGGGCAAGCTCAGTTATGAGATACATTCTAGACCCCCTGGGGGTAGAAGCAAATGAGGGAATTAAAACTAAACTGAGTGCCATATGAACAATGCTGCACATTAACACACACTCTGACACACTAACACTGAGAACTTTAAGCCAATCAATTATTCAGCAGATGTATGCGAAGAAACACTACTGGGCTCCTTTATACCAACAGCAATTTGTCTGTATAAAATCTCACTGGGACTGGGACTGCCAAATCAGAACTTTTCTTTCTTTTTAATGTTCTTGCTTTATAATCATCCGTGTATGCTCAGACCTAACTAAATATGTGTGTATATTTATTTATTGACTTACGTATATACCTATTTATGTATTTTTTTTAATTTAAAAAGCTCTCTCTCTCTTGTGTTGTGAAGCAGGAGTGCTAATTGCGCCACGTGCCACCCCTCAGTGTGAAACCAGCAATTTATTTTTTTTTAACATGTGGATAAAATGTTTACTACTACCAGTTAAGCAGTAGCACATCTTCTCACCACTACATGATAATACAATACTTTACAGAATATGCTGTCCAAATATTCTTAGTCATGAAAATAAATTATTCTAAAACTCCTGCATGATCCTTTCATACAGCAACCCCGAGTGTGAGTAAGTGAATGAATGTGGATGCACATGTGATTGTGTGCTGCATTAGACTGGTACCAAGTGTATAGTTAGATTCCACCTTCCAGCCACTGCTGCAGGGACATATGCTGGCTAGACCTCATAAGCCTTGAAGTGAGTTACAAAAAAAGTGGCATTGAGGGATTTTCATGTTAATCTTCTTCCACTATAACGAAACAGTATCACAGAGTTTAAAATAGTATTATAACAATATAGGAAATATCTCCTGAACTACAGCTGTTGCGCCTAGCTTAACATGACTACAACAAATGCTAACACAAAGAGATTTAGGTATTACTTCCAAAGTTCAAAGAAGGCACATTTTGCAGCAGATTACACATATTTCTTAAGTAGACCCAACTGTGCACAATATGAATGCTCCATTGGCAACTATTAAATATAACACTACGACCAGACAACCTGTATATCCTTCTACTCTAATTCCTAAAAAGTCTGCAAAGGCTGCACGGCACAGTTTAAGGAATGAATAAAACTGTTTCCATGCAAAAACAATCCAATTGCTCTTGGCCTGTAGTCATGGCAGCAGTCTTTCTGTGCCATACTGTGACAAGCTCTCTTTGAAGATGGACAGCTCGTTTTGCCACTCATATCAGTAGTTGTGGGAGAGGTGAGGGCATACACAAGGATAAGCAAAGGGTTATGGAAGGGAGGCAGGCATTTTAGAATATTTGTATACTATGCAGTGACCCACAATAAACAAAAAAAAATTATGGCTCGAAGCAGATGGTAGAACTGTTGCTTCTATTCCACCATTGAGTCAAGTTGCATTTATGTTATACTCCAAATGCAGAATGATTTCAGGTCACAATCTCCATCAAAGGTACAAAAGAAAACACATTTCTGCACTTGGTTGGAGATGGCCTTGAAGGCTCAATCATTAGTAGAAATTAATGCATTATACATAACATTTACTTAATGAATACATAACTCATAAAAACGTTGTCAGTCTGCATCCCTTTTTCCGGTTTATGTTTAAGATATCAGATGTTCTGTAGATGTCATAAATTATGGCTTCTTTTGCGATGCCATCTTCTGATGCATGTAAGTAGCGACATGCATCATCTGTGTGCAGAACTTTGACTTGGGTTTCTCTTACAGTCTGTTTGTGCATTTCACCTCATAGATACTTTACATTCATAACTTTGCCTGTTCATTAATCTTTTTTTGGACTTCTTTTTCGCCTATTTCTAATCTGTTGGTCTGATTCAGGTCTGCATTGAAAAGTGTGTTTGAGGCAATGGGCAGAAGCCCAAATGTATAACTTACAAGGTGTATGTAGGTCATCATAAAGAATCATTTCATTTGGAGAAGGATGTAGACCTTCTATTTTTCAGACTACTTTCTCTTAACGTCTGACCATTACCGAGAATATTATGCACTGAAATATCTGGTAATTTGCTGTTGTCTACTCTAGTTATGCATATTTCACATCTATTACCTCCATGTCTAGCATTCTCTGCACACATATTCATCATTCAATGTTTTGTTAGGTAACAATTGTATGAACTATGCTACGGTGGTGCTATAGTTCCACTATGATATGCTAAATGCACTAAATATATCATGCACAATCCAATTTTTTCTTTTTTCATCTTGCTGCACAGTACACATACAAATCAGTTATGAACAGATGAAGAAACACACACATAAAAGGAAAAGATGAACACTGTACCTAGCCCCCCTCACAGAGAACATTGTATTTTTTATAGGGAAAAAGAGCTAGGAAACGTACTATAATTTGAAAAAAACAAGTTACATTAAAAGCTAGAAATTTCAAAATCATATTAGAAATTCAAGTGCAGTAAATATAAATTTGATCTTTTGTTAGCAAGGTATCCCTTTTTAATGATTAAAGGTTGCTGAGACATGCTATGCTTTTTCTACAAAAAATTTCAGCAGCCCTATGTACACAACTGCACAGATTCATCCCTTCATTCTTTTGGTTCCACTAAGGCTTTCTGAAGTAGAAGTAGTAGAAATAATAGAAGTAGTTGTTAAAGATTGTAACAAATAAATTTATCTTAACCACCCAGAGTTGTTTGCATACGCTGCAATAAACTCACAAGTTAATCAAAAGCAATCAAGTATTTTATATACTTCAGCATGTCTTCTTTTAAATAAATCCAAAGTTTCCATGTTCTCTGCTTTCTTTTATTATTTAAATATGCAATCTACATATATACACCTGGAAGGCGAGCAGTGAGTGTGTGAGACCTGAGTTAGTCTGTTTTATCAAATATCCCACCTACTACAAGCCACATTCAATAAAAGGCTTATTACCTTTGGATATCTAAGGTTTAGAGAATTAAAATGAGGCACAGTTGTCTATGATTGGTCACTTGTACTACACAGCTGCGCAGAAACAGAAGCAAATTTATTATGCAAGTAACTGCTCATCTGTACACATCATTACTCACAAAGCTGGAGTCAGATTCTGAGCAAAGTTGGGGTGGAGTGGTGGCTCTGAGGCTAAGGATCTGCACTGGTATCCTGAAGGTTGCCGGTTCGAATTCCTGTCACTGCCAAAAGAGATCCTACTCTGCTGGGCCCTTGAGCAAGGCCCTTAACCTTCAATTGCTCTGGGGCGCTGTACAATGGCTGACCCTGCGCTCTGACCTCAAGGGGTATGCGAAAACTAACAAATTCCTAATACGAGAAATTGTATAAGGCGAAATAAAGAACAAAAAAAAAAAGTTTTGCCTTTATTGAGAACGACATGTTTGATGGACTCGAGGTCATGCTTGATTTGTAAATACTGTTTAGTATGGCTCTGAAGCTTTGTGGTATGCAGTTTTACAGTTCAAAAGTAATGTGTTCAATTACCATACTCAGAGGCATGTTCTCCCTATGTCAGTTTTCTGAGCAGTGCTCTTTCAATTTCAACTTAAGAGTAGAGGCAATGTTTCTTAGCATATTGATGAGTAATTATTATGTTGTACTTGTGCTTTGTAAACTTTCACGCAAAGACTGACCCCAATCGAGTCTGACTGTATCATGGCACCTCATGTCACAGTGGAACAAAAAAAAAAGTTTCCGCTAGTAACTTTTTTCACTTTTTTATAATTCCTCTGTCACACTCCACCAAAGGGATAGATAGTACCGTGCAGTTTCTAATCATGCTCACTTCACCCCTGGTTTCCCCACTAACATTATCAACACCACCAACCACCAGGAAGGGAGAAATGAGAGCGATTACAAAATTCTGGGTCAACCCTTTTGGTGGCACTGCAGGGAAAAACAAGTCTCATACACCTGCAACCTGGTAATGGTCTCCTGCGATTTAAATGTGGCTGAAAAACACTGGGTCAAGTGTATGTGTCTGCAATACTAGCTGGCTGCAAAGGTATTGGCCCCATTCCCTTAACCCAGCACTGGAAGAAGTTGGTAGGAAAATGTATGTATGTATGTATGTACTTAGTTTATTCCAGACATGAAATGCAAGGAAAAAGCAACAACAACAAAAAATAATAAATAAACATTTGTGGAGCAACTGCAGCAGAAGGCAGTAGAAGTTGGGTGGATTGCAGAAAAAAAAACAATTCCAAAAAAGTTGGAACATTGACTAAAATGTAAATAAAAACAGAATGCAATAATTTGAAAATCTCATGAACCCATATTTTATTCACAATAGAACATAGAAATGTGTGTTTTACTATTTCATGAAAATTTTTTCATGGCATGTCTCATAAAGGTTGCGACAGGGCAACAGAAGGCTGTAAAAGTAAGTGATACTAAAAAGAAACAGCTGGAGGAACATTTTACAACTAATTAGGTTAATTGGCAACATGATTGGGCATAAAAAAGCATCTCAGAGAGCCAGAGTCTCTCAGAAGTACAGATGATAAAGAAGATCTGCAAAAAACTGAGTCTACAAATCATGGAACAATTTCAGAATAATGCCCCTCAATGTAAAATTGCGAAGACTATCTCGTCCTCTGCATAACATTATATTATCAAAAGACTCCAAGAATCTGCAGAAATCTCTGTACGTAAAGGACAAGGCCGAAAATCAATACTGGATGGCAGTGATCTTCAGGCCCTCAGGCAGCATTGCATTAAAAACAGGTCTGATTCTGTCATGGAAATCACTGCATGGGCTCAGGAGCACTTCCATGAATCATTGTCTATGAACACAGTTCGCCCTAGCATCCACAAAAAAAGGTTAAAGCTCTATCATGCAAAAAAGAAGCTATATGTGAACATGACCCAGAAATGCCACCGTCTTCTCTGGGCCAAAGCTCATATAAAATGGAATGAGGCAAAGTGGAAAACTGTTCTGTGGTCTGACAAATCAAAATATGAAATTCTTTTTGGAAACCGTGGAAACAGCGTCCTCTGGACTAAAGAGGAGAGGGACCATCAGGCTTGTTATCATTGCTCATTTCAAAAGCCTGCACCTCGGATGGTATGGGGGTGTATTAGTACCTATGGAACTGGCAGCTTGCACATCTGGAAAGGCACCATCAATGCTGAAAGGGATATACAGGTTTTAGAGCAACATATACTCCCATCCAGACAACATCTTTTTCAGGGAAGGCCTTGCATATTTCAGCGTGATAATGCCAAACCGCATACTATTACAAAAGCATGGCTTTGTAGTACAAGAGTACGGCTGCTGAACTGGAATGCCTGCAGTCCAGACCTTTCACCAAGTGAAAACAAGAAACGAAAATACGACAAAGGAGACCCAGAACTGTTGAGTAGCTAGAATCCTATATCAGACAAGAATGGGACAGCATTCCTTTTCCAAAAGTCCAGCAACTGGTCGTCATTTCCCTGACGTTTACTGACTATTTTTAAAAGAACAGAGGATGCTACACAGTTTTCAACATGGCCCTGTCCCAACTGTTTTGGGATGTATTGATGTATTCAAAATGAGCGTATTCTTTTCTTAAAATGGTACATCTTCTCACTTTTAACATTTGATATGTTTTCTGTGCTCCATTGTGAAACAAATATGGGTTTGTGAGATATGCAAATCATTGCATTCTGTTTTTATTTACATCTTATACAGCATCCCAATTTTTTGCAATTGCAGTTGTACACTGTGCAAAATGTAAGGCTATGTCTTTAGTGGTATACCAAGTTGTTTCAAGGACTGTCATGAAGAATAATTTTGAAAGTAAAGGTTTGGATAAATACATACATAGTTATATATTGTTTACGTGTTGCTTCAGAGTGATGTATAAAATGTATGTGTATGCACATTTTTTCTCTCTTAAAAAATGTAACTGTTATTGCAGTACTTGTTTTGAGAGATTTCTAAGGTGCAAGAGCCTAAATGTTTCCAATAAGGGACACCGTCTTTACAAAGGGCAACACCTTGTGCAAAACAGTATAACTTTACAATGCTATGGGATATGACATCTAAACTTGCCACAATGAAAGGTGACATATTGGGGCACAAAGAAAATTGATTCCAGGGCTGTGCATCATAAAATGTCCTAGTTATATACTGGAGAGAAATTTCTAAAGCACTAAATATTTTTTCTGTTTATTTTGGTTGATATTGGTGTAAAGAAAGGTTTTTAATCATATACATTAAATACTTTCTTTTAAAAAGTGTTATACTCGCTATTCTTCAGCCATTTGATGCTCCTTTATTACATAAATAGTAGTAGTTAATTTAGGTGCAGTAATGGCAAAAAAACCTTATTATACAGTATAAGGGATTAAAGAATATTCAAGCTGCACAAGTCCAAAGGATGATGCCTTAACCAATGACAACACTTTTAGGACCCCAGTTTATAGCACACCAGCATTTTTTAACCTAATTAATGCCTGAAGCAAACCATAGCAAATACCATTCTTATGATATCCTTAACAGACAAAAACACCACAGAGAACTGCATTTGGTTTAAAATTTTGTAACAATTTAAAGGACATGGAGAGGATGGAGAAATCTTAGGTCTCTTAGTTCCAAAAGTTGTGGAAGGCTGTTTTGTTAGGAAAACCTAGTTAAATGTACATACTGCCTAATTTTCCTGTGTGATGTGTTAGATTTGTAACTGACAAATTGGAGCTATATTGTACAGTGACTCGAATCAGTAAATGGATGATAGCATTCAGAATACTACTTGAAGAGACGTTACTTTCTAATAGGCTCTTTGTGGCGGATATTACTAAAGCATTGCCTTGATTCTAATTGATTCAATTTATATTAACCTATTTTGTCATTATTCCTGTAATTCTGTGTTTGCTTACAAATCAGTATTATGACCTGCCACTACTGTACATTTAAAATCACCTACTTAACTCAAACAGATATCTCAACTAAGATTACTAAATGACATTTTTACCAACAATTCAAAATCTCTCTACACAGATCTTTCTGAATGTTTATTCAGTTTTTGATTCCCACTTTGATAGGGTCTGCCCTAAAATTCAAATTAAATATTAGAAAGGACAAACTAACTACAATGTAAAATTAAAAGAATACCCACTCCCTTGTACTGGACTCAAAGACATGTGTACAAAGCATGAACACCACCAAAACATTAAAACCAACTGTCCCTTTCTGGATTTATTTTCTTGACTATAAGGAACAGCTTGCCACATTCTGTCAAGACTCCCTTCACTGTGTACACCTGACCCAAGTGCTTACTTTCTTTATAAACCTGCTGTGAGAAATGTAAAAGGAAATGCACATTTGACATTTTGAATGGCAAAAAGACAGTTAAGACTTCAAATATTCATGCTACACATTCTGTTAATAATGAACGTCAGTTTCCCTGTTTTTTTTTGTTTTTTTTTTTAATTGCAGAAACCAAACACAGGGATCTTATTAAAAAACAATTTGTGCATTACAGATAGGCCAAGATCAGGACAGTTTAAAGTTCCAGATGGCCATTTTTGTTTTGAGAATTATCAGACTACTTTGTTAATATATTAGGTTTATTTTTTTCTAGGGATTATTTTATATCCATATTAAAAGAAATGAATACTAAACAAAAATGCCAATGCAAAATTTTCAATATGAAAACCTAGTTAAAATCAAGAGCTGCCACTGTGAAAACTGAAGAATATGTTTTCCCTGATTCTCAGAATCAAGTGTAATATATCTTCAGTGAATGACTACAAGGATCATAATAAATTAATTTTGCTCAGAATTTTAAGCAGAAGGAAAGAGGCAAGGTTAAACTCAAAGTGAGCGTGAAAGTCCTTAAATTTTAGAAATCACTAAAAGCAGTTTATATGCACATACAGCCTAGCATCAGTCTAGAGAAAAACTAGCTATCCCCCTAATAATGAACAATATGGATGCAAGGCTATAACCTGGGCTCTTTTAATCTGACAAAATGAAAGAGACAGTGGAAAGAAAATGTTAATCAATAATAGTGTGTCCTGGGCTCCTATCAAGAGATGTCATGGAATCCCCAGGTATTCAAGTCACCAGAGAAAATAATGATAGAGTAAGAGTTACACCAGATAATGAATTCCATCCACCCATCAGTAAGCACAGCACACCACTTTCTCAGAATGTTGAGAATAGGTTTCAGTCAACTACACACATTGAAAGTCTGTTCCTACCTGCTGTCAGGATACAATGGCAAGTGGCAGGGAAAGAGATAATGATAAGATTTAAAAGCTGAATCACATCTTAGGAACAAGGGTAAAGATTTCTCATGATAAAATGCAATTAAAAAATGATGTTTTTCCCCCAGACAGGAGAGGATGACAACACAATAATATACTGCAGTTCCAAAATTTGAAGAAAAGTCTTAGACATGAGTACATGTCATATTTAAAATATATAGGGCTTGTGGTAAAATGCAGAAAATGGGTCTAAGAGTTGTTCCTTATTATAGTATAAAAAGACTGAGGGCACCAGACTAAACATCATATTTGGTGTACAGTAAGACAAACACTGCACATTATACAAAAACAACAATATCACCACTGTGAAGTATGGTGGTGGTAGCATCATACTGTGGGGATGCTTCTCTGCAGCAGGCTCTGGAAGACTTCAGAGGTTAGAAGGTAAAATAACTGCAGAAAAATACAGGGAAATCTTCAGAGAAAATTTGATGCAGTCTGCAAAAAACCTACACCTTGAGAGAAGACTAGTCTTCCAGCAAGACAATGACCCCAAGCATAAAGTCAAAACTGCCTTTAATATGTTAAAAACAAGTGTTAATGTCCTGGAATTGCCAAGTCCAGATCTCTGTCCACCTGTAAATTTGTAGCTGGACTTGAAAAAGGCTGTTCACTCATAATCACCATTCAGCCTAACAGATATTGAGCAGTTTTTAAGAATAACAGGGGAAAAATGCAGTGTCCAGATGTTGAAAACCAATAGAGATGGGTCCTTCTTCAAAATACAGACTAAAAGAGGGTGAATACTTATGCAATCAATTACTGTGTGTTTTATATTTGTAATCTGTGTAGATCACTCTACAGAAATCTGTTTTTACTTTCACACTAAACAGTCTTTTTCTATTGATCAATGTCAAGAAATCCAAAAATGAATTCACTGTGATTGAAAATTGCATAAGAATAAATTGTGAAAACTTCCAAGAAGGTGAATACTTTTTATAGGCAAGATAGATAGATAGATAGATAGATAGATAGATAGATAGATAGATAGATAGATAGATAGATAGATAGATAGTGTATTATCTATCTATCTATCTATCTATGTACAACTTGTTTCAGTTTTAAAAATGTTGGTACACATTACTTAGCTTTTCAGAGAAATTCAGCAATAGTGTGTATATTTATTTTATATGATACACAAATTAATAATCCTTAACTTATTGGAACTAATTTCCTGAATATTTTCTTGAAGAAGACATTCTATGGTATACACATATAGTATATGGATGAAAATGCTACTGAATCTGAACTGAAGCATTAAATTAACAATCTATCCTTCCATCCATTTTCCAATCCCCTTAAGCAAGTTCCTGAGTCATTAGGAAAATATGTCTATCCTAGCAATGCTGAATACAAGGCAGGGACAAACCATGTAAAGACTGTCAGTCTAAGGACACCTGCACTCTGTCATATTAGAAATACATATCCCATTAATCTTTTTAGTAAAGAAATCAAGTAAACGGCACAAAATCTCTTCACTTAAAAATACCTTGATGTAAATTTGTGGCTGTAATGCTTGGAACATGAAGGGTAGGTAAACAAAACATGCAGTTCATGACAGGACCTGGTCTCCAATTAAATGAGCATTTAGACTGAAATTTAGTTATACAGGTTATCCAGCAGCAAATTTCAACAGCTAGAAACATAAACTAGCAATCTTAGCTATCTCAAAAAACTTTGAAAAAACAGATAAAGATAATTACTAGGTTCTAATGAGAACCACTATCAGACAGCATTTCAAGGCCAACAGATTATTTGGGAGGTAATCCAGAGAGAAGCCCTTTCTAACAGCTATCCACAAATGTAAGCGCCTAAAGTTTGTAAAACATTACTACAACTTTCACTGGAACCGTGTTCTATGGTTTGATGAAGCAAAAATTGAACTTTTTGGCAATAAACATGCAAAGTGGGCTTGGTGTAAAAAGAAGGATGGGTATAATGAAAAGATCTTTGTCCCAACTGTGAAATAAGGTGAAGGTTCTGTGATGTTGTAGGGCTGTTTTTCCTCCAAAGGCCCTGGAAATATTGTTAGGATACATGGCATCATGGATTCCATGAAATATCAGGAGATTTTAGATCAAAACCTGGCTGTCTCCTCCAGGAAACTAAAACTGGGTCATCATTGGATCTTTCAGCAGGATAAGGATCCGAAACACATGTCTAGATCAGCACTACGACAATTAACTGACCACAAAATCAAAGTTCTACCATGGCTATCTCAGTCTCCTGACCTGAACCCTATTGACAGTTCTTCAGCAACCAGTAATGTTTTTCTAAGCCTTCTTACAAATTTTTACAAGGGGTGCCAATAACAGTGAATGGCACTGTATATGCAGAGAGAGAAAAGAGAGAATATACAATATTACATTACCTTTAATCAAAATAACTGAAGTAGTAAATACTGAGAATGTGTCAACATGGCACTAATTATAACACAATGAACTCACCAACATAAGATTACAAATGTTTCAAGGGTTAAATTTAGACAGTTAATTATAATGCTCATAAACTATTTAAAATACTGCATAGAATATTAATCATTGGTTTCAAACCATTTAAATGTTAAGGTTGCCTCCATTTTTGAAAACAGGGCAAGGTTTGCAATGAACAGCAATGTAAACCAGTAAACTAAATGTGAAAACATTAAAAAACACTGAGAAAACCTTGAACAACAGAGAAAACTAACACTGCAATAGTTCGCGCTATAGCGCTACCAACCGCTGGATAAAAGCACTTTTTTAATGAGTTTTAAGCACAGGGAAAAAAATGAACATTTGAAAAAATCCGTAATTTAATAAACCACCAAGAAAAATAACATTGCAACAATACACGCTACGAACCGATCGCTGGAAACAGAAGTGAAAACAAAGTCCAGTTCATTCTTTAACTGCCTTCCTACCTTAATGCGTCCAGCTCTCTCGCACTGCCTGTGTGTCTGCATTTCGCACTGCCTCTGTGTGTGTGTGTGTGTGTCGCGCTCTCTCGCGCTGCCTGTGTTGCGCTCTCTCTCGCGCTGCCTGTGTGTGTGTGTGTGTCGCGCTCTCTTGCTCGCTGCACAGGAAATGCACAGGGAGAGACTGAACATGTACAAACTGAAAGGGAAACTGGCTTGTTCATATACCGAGTGTGTGGTCAAGAACCGAGGCAAAAGTTTGGCGAACTTTTTGGTGGTAAACCGAGTTGTACGTGTACCGAGACGTTCATGAACTGAGGTTCCACTGTAAATGGTCAACCAGCCAGTATGGTTCATCTATACTAATAAAAGGCAAAGCCCTCACTGACTGACTGACTCACTCATCACTAATTCTCTAGCTTCCCGTGTAGGTAGAAGGCTGAAATTTGGCAGGCTCATTCCTTACAGCTTACTTACAAAAGTTAGGCAGGATTCATTTCGAAAATTCTACGCGTAACAGTCATAACTGGAACCTACCTACGTACATATATACGGCCATAGCCTGCAGCTCGGTCGCCATGTGAGGTGGAGTTGCGTCCCTCATCGTCACGCCTCCCACGTAATTGAGTGCCTGCCCATATAAGGCCGTCCGTCAGCAGCAATCCAATAGAGACGCTGCCGCTAAATATTTCGTGGGTTAAGGACTGTGCTTATGTAAACGAAGATGAGATGGTCAGGTATAGACTAGTGTTTGGCACAAACTCAGCAAAAGTGCGAGAGAAACTTTTAAGTGCCGGGTCTTAGCTAACATTAAATAAAGCCGTGGACATCGCAAGTTTAATGAGAAGACGCAGGGTATAAACGAGACTTTTGATCACTTTGTAACAGAGTTAAAATTGCTGGTGAAGGACTGTGCTTATGCAAACAAATACGAAAGCAAGGTGTAAAGCTTAACTTTAAATTAAGTTCATAGACACGCTGCCGCTGGCGTTTGTCATGCCTAAGACGAATACAATATTCGCGAGATACAAGTTTACTGAGAGGACGCAGGGTATAAACAATACTTTTGATCACTTTGTAATGGAGATAAAATTGCTGGTGAAGGACTGTGCTTATGCAAAAGTGCGAGAGAAACTTTTTTACGTTCATAGACACGCTGCTGCTAAATATTCGCAGGCAAATCCAAAACTTAATACCGGGAATGCCTGTTGAACATCTTAGATTCACGAGTACCGATTTGGGTAGTGATCACTTCAATGAATGAAACCTGTTATCTTTACAATGATTGACAACGAAGATGAGATGGTCAGGGATAGACTAGACAAACACGGAATGTAACTTGAACACAACACATCCTCCAAATACGAACCTGATTGAAACAAATGATAATCAAATCCTTGATGACAGCAACACTCATAACAGTCACAAAACAATTACATTGACAATCATGTTACGTTATTTTTAAAATGTTTCCTTTTCTTTTTCTTAACTTCTTTAACACACTACTTTTCTGCTGTGAAGCGCAGGTATTTTGCTAGTCTATATATATATAATTCACTAAGGGCACGCAAGCCACTGAGCGCAAGCAAGACACTGAGGGCATGCAAGACAGTAAGCGCAAGCAAGACAGAGCCCCGTCCGCCAACTCTAAGACCATGAGATATGCTCGACAGAGCCCCGCCCACCAACTCTAACCCTCCTACCGCGTCATGGGATACGCACGACAGAGCCACGCACGCCAACTGTAACCGTCTTCCCGAGTCCAGCGTCGCTCTCAAGGCACGCAACAACTCACCAAATACGGCTTCAGTCACTTTCGTCTGTGCAAAAGTCCAAATGCACCTCTGAGCCACGTTGACTTTACACCGCACGCAAAACAGACAGCCACGATCGCCAACTCACAGAGCCCCACCCACCAACTCTAACTAAAGGCAAGCAAGACAGAGACCGCACGCAAGACAGAGAGCCCCGCCCACCAACTCTAAGATCTTGGGATACGCACGCATTTAGTGTATAAATGGATATAAATAATTGCATGTAAACGATTCTCCAAAATCTGTTGTATGTAAACAATACTGTTTAAAACGTTATTGTTTTTTCATCAGAAAACCCAGTTTCCACGTCTACATGTATTAGTTTAAATGGCACCTTTACCACTCGCAATAGGGCAGACGCGCTGACTTACCGTGTTGACTGGGCAACACAGTGAATGCGGCGTCTATGTATATATGTCTATGTTTTCTGTAGCCTGCTACAGGAAGGTACTCTCTCGACCATTGGCATTGGTTTCGCTCCTTGATATTTTCGTTATACTGAGACGGTGGTTTCCTAAGCCTTTGTTATCCTGAATTCCTTTCTCACCGTTTTTTGCTCCTATTTTTACACCGCCGTATGCTACGGCGGGCTTTGGCCAGTGATAACTAATTCGTAACAAGGGTGTTCACAAGAAAAAAAAAACAAAAATGTAATTAAAATAAAAAATAAATATCTGATAAAAGTAAACTCCGAGAAAGACTACCAGACTGAATGTGTCAATGACATGCGTGATACATGAATTGCCCATTCAGGCATTTTCTCCGCCTGCTTCTTCCAGTTGTCACAATTAAAAGCTGAATCTCCTCTAAAACCTATAATTAAGAGAGTAATATGTGACTACATTTTTGTACAGTAGTGTGTAATTTTATGTTTTAACTGTATCATATTTGTAATATTGTATAGTTTTAGTTTATGAGTGGAAGTAAACTGATGCTGAATTTTTGGTATTTAGGTTACTGTGAACAATTTTTTTCTTACCAACCCAAAATGTATGAATGGGAAAACATAAATGGTGTGCAGGGAGCAAGTCACTGTTTAAATAATATAACTATACTGTGCAAAAATGGTAGAGGTATTTAAATCAGAAATGTCTGAAAATTGCTGCCTTAGTACTGATGGCAACTGAGCTTCAACCAGAGACCTGGGTTCAAATCCCAAGCTGAATGTTTGTCTGTGTGGAAATTCATGCTTTCCCCATCTCATGGGGTTTCCATTTTTTATATCCCACACACACACGTTAGCTTAATCAGTAATTTTAAATTGTTGCTCTGTGCATGGGTGTGGGCCCTAAGATGGACTAGTGCCCCATCCAAGGTTGCATCCTGTCTTGCACCCAATGCTGTAGGGATAGGCTCTGAACCCCCACGCTGATGAAGCAGAATAACTGGGTTTGGGAATGTTGTGTCTTTGAAGCTTGAAGCTTGACAAAGAACTTGTGCAATAGAATTGAACACATTTACTTAATTATGCACTGCTTCCAGACTAAGGATTTTGGGTAAGCTTAAAGCCATATTTTCTGGAGCCTTCAGTGAATTAAACACACTCCATTAACATTTTAGAATTTACTAAATATGGTTCATGAGTTCGTTAATTTACTATTTTAATTTATTATGTTTAGGAGAATTTTAGTCAAATATATGTCTTTTGAAATGTACTCTCTATTAATCTCCAATAAAGCTTGAACACTAATTAAGTGAGTTTAAAACATGTCAGTTTATTAATGTTGAAATATCAATTGGAAACAGGTAACAAAATAGATGACTCTGTAAAACAAAATTAAATTGTGAGCAGTGCAAAGAAGCCAAAAACGTTACTGTTTCATGCACATGTATTATTTGTCTTAAAATACAATATTGTGTAATTTCCAGGGTATCAAAGTCTTCAAAGTTTACAAATAGTTGAAAATGTATTTAAGGGATATGGCCTAATTTCTAAATTTTATTATTTATTTACTGAGTATTTAATAAGGAATCCATTCCCGGACATTTTTCGAAACTGCTGTAATTCCCGGGAAACCGGGAACGGCCAAGCTCGCACATATAGCATGTAAAAGTGTAAAAATTGATCAAGAAATAAGTTATAGTTGAAAATAATTAAGTGTCAGTCTGTTGTATCTGCATTATCTGTGCCAAGAAACTTGCTATCACAGAATGATGACAAAAAACTGGATGCATCAGTAAAAGCTGAAATGGCGGTGTTTCAGAGCAACGCAAGCGCGGGCGTCGTTTAGAACAAGTGTATCAGTATCTGATCAGGTAGATCGCGTTGCATTCAAAAAAAATTTTTTTTTAAACGTTAGTCTATCATATATCCTCCCTATGGCATTTGCCACTTGATTGACATACAGGGGGGCCAGTCTGAGATCTCTTTTCTTCTAACACACTAGTCATCCCACATGCACCCATACAATCACATTGTGATTCAGACTACGAATGCCATGAACGTAATTACCCCGATCTACATGCTGTCAAATAAACGAACCACATGCTGTGGCGCAATGTAAAGGGTGAAACACGTGTCGTGTACTCTTTGCATTATTTGACAGTAAAACTATGCTATATATATATACTAGCAAAATACCCGCGCTTCGCAGCGGAGAAGTAGTGTGTTAAAGAAGCAATGAAAAAGAAAAGGAAACATTTTGAAAATAACGTAACATGATTGTCAATGTAATTGTTTTGTCACTGTTGTGAGTGATGAGTGTTGTTGTCATATATATATATTTACACACACACACATAAACATATATATATACATATCTATACATATACACATATATACATACATATATATCTACATATATACACATACACATAAATACATACACACACATATATACACACAAATACATATATATATACTGTCACGCACGCGCGAGTAGGAGGCATGGATTGATTCGACAGCACCTGGGAAACCACTCGCCAGGGAATGGTGGGGTATTAACTTTCTCCCTCTGCTTCCTCATAGGAAAAAGACCGCCCTGCACCATAGGCATGGATGACCGCAGTGCGATACTTCCGCCCTTCCTCCGCCATCTTGCCCTGACGCCATCCTTCCCATCCTCCCTTGCGTCCTTCCCGACATTCCTCCACTTCCGGCTCCTCCCCAATAAAATGGCCGCGACGCCAGGAGTCGGCGTCGCGCATTATGAACTGTTTAGTTTATGATTTTGACCTGTTTTTTTTGTGTCTGTACAATATACGGGGCCGGAAAAACCCCAACCCTTGCTACTGTCTCTCTCGGTCCTTTACAACTGGCGAGTCGGCAGGATACAGAGATCCCGGAATGACGGAGGGACAGGACCTGAACACCGTGCGGCAGGGAATGAACGCCCAACTCCAGGCCCTGCAGCAAGCGCAAGCCGCTACCAACCGGGAGCTGGAGGCCACGAGGCCAGGTTAGTGGAAGCCCAACGGGCGAGACCAGACCCGCCCAGCAGCCGCCGCCTCCTATGGTACCGATGGGCCCTTCGGAGGACGCCGATGCCTACCTGGGCATGTTTGAGAGGACGGCCACCCGGAACGAGTGGCAGCGGTCCAGTGGGCGCCCATCTTGGCGCCATACCTAAAGGGACCGCGCTGGCCTATTATGACCTCCCTGAGGAGGAGGCCGCTAATTACGACCTCCTCAAGCCCAAATATTGGCCCGCTACGGCATTAGCCCGGCCAGCAGGCGGCGAATGGCGGAACTGGGTCTTTGACCCGAAAAGCCCTTCGCGCCCAGGCGCTCGAAGTTCTGGGGCAAGATGGGCCGCTGGCTACGGCCAGAGAGCCCCGACGGGCGGAAAGTCGTCGAGCGGGTGGCCTGTGAAGGCCTGGTCAATGCAATGCCCAGTTCCCTCGCCCAGCAGGTCCGGGGGCACGCCTATCAAAACATGTCGGGCCTCCTCGACGCCCTGGAGCGCCAGTTGGCGGTCCTCCGACTTGGGGGTCAGAAAAGCCTGCTCGCTGGAACCGCAGGGACGGGCGGCCACCCCGAAGCCCTCGACGCTGCAGAAGCGCCAGCCAGAGCCAAAGAGAGGCCGGGTCCGCCGCTGCTGCTGCCACCTGCTGCCAAACTGCCCCCATCACATCGCCCGGAGCCTATGGACTGCAGCTGGACATCAACGGAGAGGTATTGTACCCGCCGCATCCCTTGGCGAGTCCGGACACGGGAGTGGTGTTGCTAAATGGGCACGCCGTGGTGGCTTTGTTTGATTCCGCAGCAACATTACCATTGTTGCTCGCCGTTTGTCTTACCGCAACAGTGGTTAAAGCAGCATTTGTTGGTTACCTGTGTACATGGGGGACTAGGTCATATCGCTCCGCCACTGCTATCTTACCTGGAAGGGGAACCAATCCAAATGACGGTCGCTGTGTTACCTGACCCCCTTCCCAGTGATCCTGGGACAAGACTGGTCTAAAAGAATCAGCGGTAAGCCATTCGCCGCCCCGGGCCTCGTTGGATCTTGTCATGAGGGGAAAAGGCACCCTCCCGCGGCCTCCACGCCGTGCACAAGGGCAGGCCCTATGGGCGCTGGTGTCTCGGGGACCTTCGTGGCTACGGACCTTGACCCGAAGATTCCGCCGGAGAAGGGACTAGCCAGGAACTCTCCCCGGCCCAGGCCCCAAGACCCTCTCGGCGCCTGGACCATCAATTTCGTCCACGCCGCCTCCTTTAAGAGGGAGCAGTGGAATGATGACTCCCGCGCTTTGCCCGAACGCATTGTTCTGCCTAACAGCTCGACAGCGGACGGATCCACACCGCGGGAACCCTTCTTTGTCCTTGAAATGATCTGTTGTACCGAAAGTGGCTACCCATGAGGGCGAGGTGCGGAAGTTGTTGCTAATTCCGCGTACCTTCCGGGCGGGAGATATGCGAAGTTGGCACATGCTCACCTCCTAGGCCCACCTCGGGCCAAAAACACTGGAGAGGATTAAGCCCGCTTTTACTGGCCTGGGATCAATGAGGAGGTCCGGCGGTTCTGTCAATCCTGTCCGAGTGCCAGACCCGCCAGATTCCTAGGAGGGACCGTGCTCCTCTAGTCCCTATTCCCTCGTGGACATCCCTTTGAAAGGATAGGGGTCGATTTGGTGGGACCCTGGAGCCCTCAACCCGTGGCCACAAGTATATCCTAGTCATGGTGGACTATGCCACCCGGTACCCAGAGGCGGTTCCCCGCGCCCGCTAATACTAAAAGCATCGCGACGGAACTGGTTAACTTGTTTTCACGCTGGGCATACCCAAGGAGGTCCTCACGGACCAGGGTACGCCTTCACTTCGGATACGCTCAAGGAGGTGGCCAAATTACTGCAGATAAAGCACCTGAAAGCGCCAGTCTATCACCCGCAAACTGACGGGTTGGTCGAACGATTTAATCAGACGCTTAAGCAGATGCTCCGCAAGGTAGTCAGCGGACGGCAGGAACTGGGACCAGCTCCTCCCGCCGTGCTTTTGCCTACCGGGAGGTACCCCAGGCCTCTACGGGCTTCTCCCCTTTGAATTACTATACGGGCGACAACCCCGGGAATCCTCGACATCCTAAAAGAAGGCTGGGAGGCCGAGGCTCTTCCCTCCTCTAATATTTTGAGTACTAGCGCAACTGCGCGACCGACTCACAAAGATCAGGCCCCTCCTAAAAGAGCACGTGACTCGTGCGCAAGCAGCGCAGGCCCGGTGTTACAACCGCAACTCCGTCCTCAGGGAGTTCCGCCGGGGACCGAAGTTATGGTGCTCGCCCCACCTCCCACTCGAAGCTGCTCGCCACTGGCAAGGGCCTTACGAGGTTAAGGAGAGAAAGGACTCGTCGACTATTTGGTAAAACAGCCCAACCGCCGATCGAAAGTGAGAGGATCTATCATGTCAACCTGTTAAAGCCCTGAGAGATAGAGAGGAGCTTCCCAGCCCCGTAGGTCACTCTCCCTTTCGCAAGCACAACTGCCCTTAACCTCGGCGAAGAGCTGACCCCAAGCAGCGGCAGGAGTTAGCCCAAACACTCCGAGCCATCCCCGAGGTAGTGAGCGAGTCACCCGGCCGGACCGCTGATTGAGCACGATATAGTCACGGAGCCCGGGTAATCGTCCGGAGAGGCCCTACCGACTCCGGAGGCAAAACGCGCAGAGGTCGAACTGGAGGTGAAACGTATGTTGGACATGGACATAATTGAAGAGAGCCATAGTCCCTGGTCCAGCCCTATTGTCCTCGCCTCCAAGCCAGACGGCTCCTGGAGGTTCTGTAATGACTTTAGACGACTGAATCAGATCTCCAAGTTCGATGCCTACCCCATGCCCCGCATTGACGACCTCCTTGAGCGGCTGGGTACGGCTCGATATCTGACTACCCTTGACATGACAAAAGGGTATTGGCAAATTCCTTTAACGGCATCCGCAAAGGAGAAAACGGCCTTTAGCACCCCTAGCGGGCACTGGCAGTACAAGGTCCTCCCATTTGGGCTGCACGGGCCCGCGACCTTCCAACGCCTGGTAGATAGAGTGCTGAAGCCCCACCAGTCCTATAGCGCCGCTTACCTGGATGACGTTGTCATCTATTCCGCACCTGGGAGGAGCATCTACTGCAGGTCGCAGCTGTCCTCCGAACACTGGCTAAAGCCGCCTCCGCATAAACCCCGGAAGTGTTTTTGGATTAAAGGAGGCCAAATATTTAGGCTACCTCGTGGGACAAGGACAGGTGCGCCACAGAGCTCCAAAGTGAAAGACATCTTAGAATGGCCCGTCCGAGTACCAAGAAACAGGTGCAGGCTTTCTTGGGGCTTGCGGGTTACTACCGCCGGTTTGTTCCCGTTTCTCCAAAGAGCAGCACCCTTGACTGACCTGACAAAAAGGGCGCCCCTATACGTGGTGTGGACCGACAAAGCAGAACACGCGCTCAGTGACCTAAAGAAGGCCCTAACGCCGGCACCTGTGTTACGGACGCCCGATTTTGGGCTCCCGCTTATTCTCCAGACCGACGCGGACACAGGCCTGGGTGCCGTGCTGAGCCAAAGCGCCGATGGTGTCGAGCACCCTGTGATGTACCTTAGCCGGAAACTGATGGACCGGGAGACCCGGTACGCGGCAGTGGAGAGGGAGGCCTTGGCCATTAAGTGGGCAGTGACCCACCTCCGTACTACCTGCTGGGTCGCGAAGTTCGCTCTGGTGACTGATCACGCTGCACTTCAGTGGATGTCCCTGCACAAAGAGTCGAATCCGCGGGTCACCAGGTGGTTCCTGGACTTACAGCCGTATAAGTTCACTGTCACTTATCGGCGGGCACCCTTCAGGCCAATGCCGATGCCCTCTCGTATTCACGACCTCTCGGTTAGGTCCGCCCGACCTGACGGTCCTGGGCTAAGGGGGATCGTGTCACGCACGCGAGTAGGAGGCAGCGGATTGATTCGACAGCACCTGGGAAACCACTCGCCGCCAGGGAATGGTGGGGTATTAACTTTCTCCCTCTGCTTCCTCATAGGAAAAAGACCTTCCTGCACCATAGGCATGGATGACCGCAGTGCGATACTTCCGCCCTTCCTCCGCCATCTTGCCCTGACGCCATCCTTCCCATCCTCCCTTGCGGTCCTTCCCGACATTCCTCCACTTCCGCTCCTCCCCAATAAAATGGCGCGACGCCAGGAGTCGGCGCGCGCATTATGAACTGTTTGTTTATGATTTTGACCTGTTTTTTTGTGTCTGTACAATATACGGGCCGGAAAACCCCAACCCTTGCTACTGTCTCTCTCGGTCCTTTACAATATATACACACATATATATAAACATATATATATACATATACATACATATCTACATATATACACACACAGCTATTTCGTATCAGTGCAATACGCTGCTTGTTAAAATGGATAACTCCCGCTCTTACGTGCAAGTCTGCGTGGATATTATGAACTATCGATTTGTTCAAGTTCTATTTAAATTTTAAATAGAAGGAATTTTTATTTAGTCGACAGAAATATCTTTGGTAGGAATGGTAAAAACAGACAGGAATATTATTCCTGAATAAATCAACTCAAACCTTAAACAACTTATAATATTTTGCTCTCCATAAAAATATATCCTGTCTAAATTATACAAGTTAGAAATAAAGTAAACGTTAAAAGAACAAACATTCAAATTTCTTTACTCTTATGTAATTTTATATAAAAAATAAACTTAGATTTTAAATATCCCAAAAGATTTTGCTCTCCATAAAAATATATCCTGTCAAAATTATACAAATTCAAATATGAACATGCTGCATAACAAAACCTGGAAATATAAATGAAATGTGTTCCTTTCAGCAATAACAAATCAAATCATTCAGTTGTCTTTGCTCATATGTCATTTTAGAGCTGGACGCCTGGCATCTTTTTTGGCCACAGGTTCGTTTCTGTTTGGTGTGAGGTTCTGTGTTGTGGAGATTCTCAGGATGGATTGCAGGTGCTCATCAGTGAGGCGACTCCTGTGTGCTGTTTTGTTAGTCTTTATCACTGAGAAGAGCTTCTCACACAGATATGTGCTACCAAACATGCACGAGGTTTGAGCCGCATGTAGACGGACTTTTTTTGTTCTTCGAAGTCACCAAAGCGCCGTGCAAACTCAGTGCGCTCAGTTTATCAGCAAAGTGCGTTTGGGAACACCGTAGTGACGACTTGGTTTAACATTACTTGGTAACAGGGAAAGTGGGGCAAGTGGTTGTGTCTCCCATAAAAGCAGCTTCACTTGAAATCACTTTGTGATTGTGCACGGGTAAAACGTCCGCTGAAGTGTCAGATTCTTATTTAATTATTCTGCTTTCTGTATCTTCTGCATTGCATTCAGGTTACCCTGATGTTTTGTCTCATAGTGCCGTCTTAGATTAAATTCTGTAATTACAGCCACATTAGCTCCACTAATGAGACACACGGGTTCAGTAAACATATACTCAGCCTCCCATCGCTTTTTAAAGGCTCTATTTTCAGAATTAACTTTTCTCTCCAGCATCGCGTGAGCTAGCGCAATAAGTGTTCGGCAAGGCAGCTGAAGCGCTGCATTATGGGATCTGTAGTTTATTGTGTTACCAGCGCTTCATATACCTGGGCCATTAATAACAATAATACAGTATATAAAATGATCTCGCGGGCCAGATATAATTACACGCCGTGCCGGATGTGGGAGCGTGGCCCTTAAGTTTGACAAATATGGACTAAATAGAACTTGAAAAGATATATTTTTGAAATGTGATCGCAATTCAGATAGAGTTGACGCCGCACTACAGCCTGCATCCTCCCCTCGCTCTTACTTTTTTACCGTTCATCTAATGAATACACTGAGTATGGCTTTACCAAAACAATCATTGATGGCGAATAAAGTATCCATTATTCGAGTATGTAGATCGGAATATATATATACATATATATATACCCGCGGAGAAGTAGTGTGTTAAAAAGCTAGAAAAAGAAAAGGGAACATTTTAAAAATAACGTAACATGACTGTCAATATACAGTATTTGTTTTGTGAGTGTTACTGAGTGTTGCTGTCATCAAGGATTTGATTATCATTATTTCTTTCAATCAGGCTCGTATTTGTAGGATGTGTTGTGTTCAAGTTACATTCCGTGTTTGTCAATCGTTGTAAAGATGACAGGTTTCTTTCATCGATTCGTTTCTTACTGCATCAATAAACAGCTCGTCTTCTTCTTTATCTGAGACCTGACACACTGCATGCACGTTTTTTTTTTTACACTGTCTTCCTTTAGCGGGACATTGACTTTTTCCACCGTGTGCTTTGTTTCCGCAGTAGCTGGATTTATGAATATGCTAATCAGGCGCTTCATATTTTTGCTGCCTTTTCAATTGTGTAATTCGGTTTTTGTTCAGCGCTCTTTGGAACTGTTGCCTTTTATCTCTGCACTGCGTCAGTTCACGTGAGCCGCTCGGTGTACATGCATCGAAGGTTCCCAGCTGTGCTTGTGCCATCTGGTGCTATGTCCGTGGCTGTATTTAATGTTACCTTAGTCCTGGCACTTAAAACTTTCTCTCGCAGTTTCGCTGAGTTTGTGTCAAACACCACCCTGACCATCTCATCTTCCTCTCCATAAAAACACAGTCCTTAACCCGTGAATATTTAGTGGGAGTTTGCTATTGGATTGCCGCTGACGGACGGCCTTATATGGGCAGGCACTAAATTACAAACGCCAGCGGCAGCCTGTCTATGAACTTAATTTAAAGTGTAGGTTTACATCGTGCTTTGTTTCCGAAGTAGCAGAACTCATGAATATGGTTGTATATGTCACTCGCTCGCTTCTTATTGTTTCGCTGCCTTCTCAATTATATAATGCATGTTTTCTTCAGCGCTTTTTTGAGGTCTTCCTGGTTTTCTATGTACTGCGTGATTACGTGGGAGGCGTGATGATGTCACACGAAACTCCCCCACGGCGTTGAAGCTCATCTCCATTACAGTAAATGGAGAAAAACTGCTTCCAGTTATGACAATTACGTGTAGAATTTCGATATAAAACCTGCCCAACTTTTGTAAGGAAGCTGTAAGGAATTTCAGCCTTCCACCCACACGGGAAGTTGGAGAATTAGTGATGAGTCAGTGAGTGAGTGAGTGAGTGAGTGAATGAGTGAGTGAGTGAGTGAGGGCTTTGCCTTTTATTAGTATAGATATATATATATATATATATATATATATATACAGTAGAGTCTCGCTTATCCGACATAAACGGGTCGACAGAACGTCGGATAAGCAAAAATGTTGGATAATGGCAGGTGTTAAGAAAGGGCCTATTAAATGTCAAACTATGTTCTAATTTTACACATTACAAACCTAATAATCATCTTTCACAACAAAACAACAGAATAAATTAACTGAAAAAAAGAACTTACAGTTACAGAATTGTCTGAAGTTAAATACAGTATGTACTGTACTTATAAAGTTCAGTCCTGTGATGATTTAAAGACATTTTCGATCGTAGTCTTCTTTCCTGACGAGTGCCGTTTCTTCGTTGTCAAGTCTCGCCATCTTTGCAGCATCATTATGTCGATTCCTGTAGCTTCTTCTTGTTGCTCAATGTAATTAATTGCAGTTTCTAAAGCCTTAACTCCGTCACTCATATAGTCAACATCCGTACGAGCGTACACTGTTTACTACAGCATTGTGACTGTGTGTGTGTGTGTTTGTGCTGTGACGTGCGTGTCCCTGTCTTGCACCAGAAAACTCGAAGCTGAGTCTCAGTACTTTTAGCAACACTAGCTTTATTAAGCTTGAAACAGCAACAGCATGGTTATTTATTGTAGCGGGATTTACCATTCTCCTATACACAGACACAGCAGTCAGGTAGGATCAGGGGAAAGTAATACTGTGCCCTGCGCATTTATAATGTTCTTTGCTCCTTCTATCACCCATCGACGGCAGGCACTTATAGCATCTTTTTGGATTCGCTTTTATAGCAAACTGCTACAGCGCTGGAGAACTGTGATTGCTTTGGGAAGCTCTTCTGCGTGTCATCCCGCTGGATGAAATCCTACAAGAGTTTAGAAACTCACTCACACCAGCCATGATTCTTTTGAAAGGTAAAGTGCAGCTTAATTTGCTTTATGTATTTTTACTTTATATTTTGTATTAATCATTTTTATATGAATAATTTGGGTTGTGGAACGAATCATCTGAGTTTCCATTATTTCTTATGGGGAAATTCGCATTGATATACTGTACGAGTGCTTTGGACTGCGAGCACATTTCCAAAATGAATTATGCTCGAAAACCGAGGTTCCACTGTAATTAGCTGCGGTATAGTCGGGAGCAACAGAAAATAAGACTACGCTCACGCTGGCAACTTGCAGTTCTTGTTGCCAATTGATACGTTTTTTTGTTTTTTTTTTTTGCGGTGGGACTTCGGATAATACAGAATGTTAGATAAGCGAAGGTAGGATAAGTGAGACTCTACTGTATATATCATTTTTAATGTAGGTAGATCATTTCGACCTGGTCATTTTAAAAGTAGCTGGCAAGCCGAAAAAGTGTGGGCACCCCTGAACTAGATACATGTACTTATATGACAGCATGAACTGCTTGTAGATAAGGTTAGTCTTTTATTGGTGTCAACATATTGCAGTAGTTTTATTAAAAATAAGTGTCGGCCGTTCTAAAACCATTCACATGTGAGATGCCCTGCACTGTGTCATCCCCGGGCGCCCGGGATTCCCGGGAATGACATGCGGGATTCCCGAATTACGGGGAATGGATTCCCTAGTATTTAAACAAAATTGAAAATTTTATTGTGGGGAGTAAAAGATAATAGAATAATAAAGGTATAAAAATATTCATTGTCCTTCAACTGTTTACTAAAACTAATTCACCACTCCAGTTCTCTTTTTCTGATTGCTTTAAGTGAAAAGAATTTTGATTTAGTTTGAACTGACCCTTGTTGTGTGCATTGTCTTTTGTTCACACACTGCACATACGCTCACAAAATAAAGTACCAAGTAGTTTGACAGACACATTTCGAAGAGCTTAGGATAACAGGATTGGTGAGCTTGTTGGGCTTAATGGCCTGTCTACACAAAAACTGGACTAATGTGCCCTTACATTTACATTGATAAATGTTTGACATCTAACTCACAAGAGTCAACACTAACAGCTTTGTGCACAAGCTAGTAGCCAACTCTTGAAAGTGTGCCAGTGTATAGTAGGGCACAAACTTACACACACCCACACTTGCTCAAAACAAGCCAATTTGGAGGTGGTCAGTTAACCTAAAAGATGTATCTTAAGGAAATGTGAATGGTAAATCACAGTACCAAAAGCAAGAGAAAAACCATTCACATTCTACACAGCACACTGCTGAAGATGTTGATTTTCTTTCATTTGCACTAATGCAATACTCCTGCGCTTTGAAATTAAACATCTGAAAAGGTCAGATTTTAGACATGGCAGAGTTTTACTAACAACCAGATTTCCCCTCAAGCTTCAGTGTTCTAAAGGGTCAATGCACTAATCTTGGAAAGATAGACCTTGGCAAGATGTTAAAGAAATGTGATATTGACATTGTAGGATAGACTGACATTATATATTTTCTGCTAGGGCTAGAGCAAAAGTCCTGGTTTACAAAACTGCTGCCAGACACTCTTACTGCCAGTTAAAAAGTTTCAGGTTCTATGACGGGGCCCCTATTCAAAATGCAAACTTTGCACCTTACCTGATTGAACACAAACCAAGTAACACTCAGACACCCAAATTAAATCACAGAACCATAATTCAAGGATGAGAAACATTGATGGACTGAAATTTGCACAAATGCTCAACCAGAAGTAAGGGTTTATGTGCACCAGAGAAACCAATGGCAAGACCTACAGAATATTCTTTTCTTCGAAAACCTCAAACACATTGTCACACACGTGTGCATGGGAAGCAGCTGAAGGGCTTAGGAAATATTGTTTATACATCTGCCCAGGGGGGGGCGGGGTGCACTGACGCTCTTTCTGAGTTCTCTGCAGGTCTTACCCGGGAAATCCCACCAGGAGCCGCCATTTCCAGGAAGGACACATCACTTCGGTTCCGCCCCAAGAATGAGGTCACTTCGGTTCCGGCCCCAAGGATGATGTCACTTCCAGTTCCGGCCCAGAGGACGACATCATTTCCGCCCTCTGTACTATAAAGCTCACTGCCATTGCTTAGGCAGGCAGTTCTGTTTTGGACTCTGTTGTGTAAACAACTGTTACAATGCCTCAAAGACTTTTGCAGCCGGGAAACCGTAATAAACGGGTGGCTGCCCCAAACCTTTCCACGTCTCTGGTCTCCACTTATTACAGTGGCGTAGTCGGCAGGATGGTGTCCCCGATGAACCGGGACACGAACTATCACGGAACCAGGTGGGTGAGTACCGGGCCGAGTTTCGGGCGGGAGTGCCAGAGGGTCAGGAAGGACGGTGCAGGCTCTGCTCCATGAGCATAACCGGTGGGGACCACCCATCTCGTGGAGAACGTAGAGGGGACCCACAGGCGTGGGCTGGCTTCTGGGGAACACACACGAGTGGCTCAGTATGCTCTCCTTGGCAGGAAAGCCGAGCTGCCCATCGGGACCAAGGTCCCAGTTAACGATGGGTTGTCCCCAGGCCGGCAGGTGAAGGAAATCATAAACTGGGAGTTTAACCCAAGCAAAGGGCTGTCAGAGCAGGCTATGGCTCTCTGGCAACAGGTGGGTGAGTGGCTACGGCCATTCGAGTTAACCCCCTTACAAATAGTGCAGCAAGTGGCCTGTTTTCTGCTGCTAAAAAGACTACCCCAGGAATTTGCCCAGCCGGCCTGGGGCAATTCCATTCTATGGACGAGCTGCTGCAGCTCTTGCAAACCCAGAGGCCGGCTGTGAAACCTGGGAGGGCAGAACAGCCGCTCTGTGGACTACCGGGAGCTATGTCCCACTAAAGCAGTCCCTTCCACGCATTCCAGAGCTTGTTCAAGTCGCCGGGCCGTCTGGCTTGCGACCTGTCGGGAACAAGGCGGACCGTAGGGGACAATGGCGGGTTGTTTGTGTGCCCTTAGCAATCCCTGGCGGATAAACATACGGGGAGCTTCTTATTAATGGACATAAGATAACAGCGCTGTTGATTCCGCAGTAAGCGTGTCTGTCGTTGCTCGCCGCTTTATTCTGCCGCAACAGTGGATTAAAAGAAGACCAGTCTAAAATGTATACACGGAGATATCCGCACATACAATACCGCCCGGTGTTACGTATGTCTCGGAGGAACCCTTCGACAGCTTACCGTGGCGGTGCATCCGGATCCTCCGTTTCCCGTAATCCTCGGGCGAGACTGGTCTGATAGTAACGGCGTAGTTTAGTAAGCATTCCCCGAAAAACTTATGGCCTCGTTATAGATGACAACGATTCATCTCAAGTTGCTTCCACACCGTGTAATCAGCCGACAGGGAGTGGGGCGGTAGGCCAAGAGAGTGACGAAGACACTCCCGGACCGTCGCGGGCTACTACGTCATCCACTAGCGCCCGGCAGCGAGGAGGAATCTCCGCCCCTTGAGGTCAGACCGACCCGCTCTCTGAGTTGCACTTTCAGTTTAGAGCGACGCCGGCTTCTTTCAAGAGAGAACAGTGGAATGACGACTCTCTGAAACACATAAAGAATGCAGTGGTTCTCGTTAACGCCAACGCGCATTTGCCCATGCCACAGGGACCTCACTTTGTCGTTGACAATGATTTGTTGTATCGGGTCGCTGAACATGAGGGGAAGGTCCGGAAGTTGTTGCTAATCCCGCGGACCTACCGGGCGCAGGTTTGCGAAGTTAGCACACTCCCACCTTCTTGGAGGCCATCTCGGCCCGATAAAACATTAGAGCGAATTAAGCTCCGTTTTTCTGGCCGGGATTAATGAGGAGGTTCGCGCTTTTGCATTTCCTGTCCGGAATGTCAACTGCGGCAAATTCCTAGGAGGGACCGTGCTCCTCTGGTTCCCCTTCCCCTTATTGACGTTCCCTTTGATAGGATTGGGGTTGACATAGTAGGACCCCTAGAACCCTCAGCCCGAGGATATAAATATATACTCGCCCTCGTGGATTATGCTACCCGATTCCCTGAAGCCGTTCCGTTGCGCTCGGCTACCACAAAAAATATTGCACGGAACTAGTAGGAGTCTTTTCAGAGTAGGCATTCCTAGAGAAGTCCTGACGGACCAAGGAACGCCTTTTACCTCGGAAACGCTCAAGGAGACTGCCAAGTTACTGAAAATAAAGCATTTAAAGACCTCGTGTATCATCCTCAAACCGATGGCCTAGTGGAGAGATTTAATCAAACTCTCAAGCAAATGCTACGTAAGGTAGTCAGCAAGGATGGGAGGGATTGGGACCAACTCCTCCCCCTTGTCCTCTTTGCATATCGGAAGTTCCTCAAGCCTCTACGGGTTCTCTCCATTTGAATTACTGTACGGAAGACAACCCGGGTTTATTGGATATTTTAAAAGAGGGCTGGGAAGGGGAGGCACAGCCCTCCACTAATATTTTGGAATATATCGCCCAATTGCGCGTAGATTCGATGCAATAAGACCGATTCTAAAAAGTCATATAGAGGAGGCGCAATCAGCACAGGCCCGCCTTTATGACCGTGGCACGACTCTCCGGGAGTTCCAACCGGGGGATCGCGCCATGGTATTGGTACCAACTTCTCACTCTAAACTGCTCGCCCATTGGCTAGGCCCCTACGAAATTAAGGAAAGGAAGGGATTGGTTGACTATTTGGTGAAACAGCCCAATCGCCGACCAGCTGAGCGAATATATCATGTAAACCTGCTGAAACCGTGGAAGGAGAGGGTTCCCGATCCCTCCTCCGGACAGCCCTGCTCTCTTCGCTGAAGTAAGTTCCCTTAATTTCGCGAGCAGCTATCCCCAGGCAGAAACAAGAGCTCAAGCAGCTATCCGCTCTGTCCCAGAGGTGGTAAGTGAAAAACCGGTCGGACCTCTCTGATTGCGCATGACATATTGACTGACCCGGGGGTGATCGTCCGTGAGCGACCCTACAGACTCCCGGAGGCAAAGAAAGTAGAAGTGGAACTGGAAATCAAGCGAATGCTGGCACTAGGAGTAATCGAGGAAAGTAGTAGTCCCTGGTCCAGTCCCATCGCCTTGATTGCTAAGCCTGACGGCAGTTGGAGGTTTTGCAATGACTTCCGTCGGCTTAACCAAGTTTCCAGATTTGATGCTTATCCCATGCCTCGCGTGGATGACCTCCTCGAGACTGGGACCAGCCAAATTCTTGACTACACTTGACATGACAAAGGGGTACTGGCAGGTTCCTTTAACGGAGTCCGCGAAGGAAAAAACCGCGTTTAGCACTCCTAGCGGACACTGGCAGTATCGTGTCCTTCCATTCGGGTTACACGGGGCGCCTGCGACTTTTCAGCGTCTGGTGGACAAAGTGCTCCGCCCCATAACTCGCTCTGTGCTGCCTATCTGGATGACGCGTCATCTATTCCAGCACCTGGAAGGAACACATACAGCAGGTCACAGCAGTATTACGGACACTGGGAGAGGCCGGGCTCCGAATCAACCCCAAGAAATGTTTCTTTGGATTGAGGGAAGCCAAATATTTGGGCTACCTAGTGGGCCGGGGTACTGTGAGGCCACAGTGTTCCAAGTTGCAAGCCATAATGGCCTGGCCCGTCCGCAAACCAAGCGGCAAGTCCAATCCTTTCTCGGTTTGGCGGGTACTACCGCCGGTTTGTGCCTCGCTTCTCCGAGAGCGGCGCCTTGACCGATTTGACAAAGAAAAGAGCTCCTAATACGGTGGTATGGTCTGATAAAGCGGGGGCTGCATTCAGTGACTTAAAAAGGGCTCTGACTTCAGCACCTATCTTGATCTCCCCTAACTTCTCTCCCTTTTATCCTCCAGACGGACGCTTCGGACACAGGCTTGGGTGCCGTGTTGAGCCAAAGCGTCGACGGTGTTGAACACCCCGTTATGTACCTGAGCGGAAACTGTTGGACAGGGAGACCAGGTACGCGGCGGTGGAGAAAGAGGCTCTGGCGATCAAATGGGCGGTAACTCAGCTGCGGTACTACCTCTTGGGTCGCGTGTTCACTCTGGTGACGGATCATGCACCTCTGAAGTGGATGGCCCTTCACAGGAGTCGAATCCACGGGTCACGAGGTGGTTTCTTGACCTGCAGCAGTACAAGTATACGCTCGCTCATCGACAGGGGTCTCTTCATGCAAACGCCGATGCCCTCTCCCGGCCCACGACCTCTCGGTGCAGGTCGCCCGACCCGACGGGTCTGGGCTGAGGGGAGTCTTGTCACACACGTGTGCATGGGAAGCAGCTGAAGGGCTTAGGAAATCTTGTTTATACATCTGCCCAGGGGCGGGGTGCACTGACGCTCTTTCTGAGTTCTCTGCAGGTCTTACCCGGAAATCCCACCAGGAGCCGCCATTTCCAGGAAGGACACATCACTTCGGTTCCGGCCCCAAGAATGAGGTCACTTCGGTTCGGCCCCAAGGATGAGGTCACTTCCAGTTCCGGCCCAGAGGACGACATCATTTCCGCCCTCTGTGCTATAAAGCTCACTGCCATTGCTTAGGCAGGCAGTTCTGTTTTGGACTCTGTTGTGTAAACAACTGTTACAATGCCTCAAAGACTTTTGCAGCCGGGAAACCGTAATAAACGGGTGGCTGCCCCAAACCTTTCCACGTCTCTGGTCTCCACTTATTACAACATCCTAACAGATTGTTTTCTCCATCATGCTCACTGCTCGGCATGGCCATAACTTCTGCTGTACAACAGAGACCCCAGCGCTTATACGGTGTGGGCGTAATAAAGTTAGAGCAATCCTTTCTGCTTATAAATGGTAACCAGGGCTGTACTGAAAAAAATGAAAGACTGTCCATAACAGGAGTTGGACAAGGGATGCCATTAGTCCAAAACTTGCTAAGATAGCAAATGCCCAAGCAGAGGAAGACCTTATACGAAACATCCTTCCATATGCCTGGAGAAAGCCGACCAGGAACTATAAGCAAACCCACTTTGATTCCAATAACTATTAATTCTAGCTTAAAAGATAGGACAAAGCCAGCTAAGGTATTGTAGCATTGGTGTAATTGCAAATGAAGAGTAGTAACCTTTGTGAAGAATAAGTTCTAGCTGTGTTATACATTTCTTCCTAAATCCAATAAGAAAGTGCAGAGAAGCAACTCACACCCATCCGGAAAAAGAAATCCTGAGTAGCATAAGTAAGCCAGTACAGAGACTAGCTGTGAGTAAATGAGCACCACTTGCAGGCAATAGGTTTATAACCAGCTACAGAACTTTCTTAACCAAATGAACTAAAAAAATCTGAATTCATAAGTCACGTGCCTTTTTCTATAGAAGATAAAAAGTTCAACTAAGCTTTTGCAATGTTTGTTATTATCTTTTCGTCTATCTATCTAGATACATAAATATATTATATATATATATATATATTTCAAGATTGACCATTTACTCTGTTATGTCTCTGCTATGAGAATCATTACATGTAGTCAATTTGAAGTTATAGGTTTCAAAAAATAAATTACTCATAATTTCAGGAAAGGAATCTGTAACTATTAACAGTATTTTTTCCTCTTCACACCATGGATAATTAACATTTTTGTTACAGCATCATTCTAGCGAGATAGTGGTTGTACCAGTTGTTTTGAAATATTGTAATTGCAAAATTTGCAGGTCAACAAATTTGGGAACAATTTCATAGTTGTTTTTAAGGAGTTTTGGGTTATCTATTTCTTCAGCAATCAAGCTAACATGTCTGGACTGACTTAACCTGCTAATAGTGCTTTTGAGAAGCACTGTCATAGTCTAAATACAGGCTGCACTATCTCTATGAAAACACCACAATGTATAAAATGAGTAAATATGCAGTACACACAACATGGGAAGTCTAGATGGAGTTTCCAGGCACAACACAAAATAATTATTTGCAAATGCAAAATCTGAAATGTTGTCCCCTTTCCAGGAGGCAAATCTCCATAAATGGGCAGGTTTCTGCAGCTTAATAGTTGATTTGTGCTCTATACACCTTTTCCTGTATTCTTTCATCTTTAGTTAGGAAGAAAACAAAGCAGAATATGACATCTTCATATTTGTTTAATCGAAGGGGGTTTGAGTCCAATCTGGCAGAACTGGGTGCAAGGTAAGGAAATAGCTGTGTACATGTCCCTAGTCCATCACAGAGCCCACTCAAATGTACACACGTTCACACAGCTGCTCATGAGCCTAGCCTGCACGCCTTTGTGGAAGCTGAAAAAAAAAACTCAAGTACTCAAAGGCAAACCCATGTAGTCAAAGGGAGAAAGTACAAGCTCCACATGGACAATGAACACATTTTGGGATTCAAACCCAGGATTCTGGATCCATGAAGCAGTAAGGCAAACCGCTACAGCTACTAAAGCACAATGTTCAATCTAACCTTTTCCTGAAGTATCTAAACGAAGGATACCCACATTCTGTCTGGGATTTTCAATATGCAATTGTTTTAAATTAATTTCCATGTTTTAATGAGTCAATATTTTATGATAGTTGTGATATACATGTTAGTATGAAGAGTTTCAATTTAGCTCCTCTACTATTGGCTCTTTTCTTCATTGTTCATTGATTAACTTAATTGTTTATTGTTAATTGAAAAACAGAGATTGGCCCCAAATGAAGCAACTAACTTAAACAAAACTCTGTATCTAGTGTCTTTCTCCATGACCAGGGCTACACCATACACAATATGCCAATTCTATACATGTAGACAATGTTTTTGGCATATGTTAAATGGAAATGTTTAATGAATCTGTTAGACAAGAAATGCACTAAGGCTATCTGAATTTACAATAATCTGACCCTGCTCAGAGCTTCAGAAGAGGAATGAGGGCAAATCCACTATTCAGACGGATATGAATCGCTACTTTGTTTTCAACTTGCTTTCACAACAGCCCATTTAAGGCAATAAATCCACAGTGCATATGTGTGTGCATGATTGGCTGGTTTCTTCATAAATGTAAAATAAAGTCACAAGTTAAAATGCCAACTTTCCACCCACCATCATATTAACAGTTTTAAAAGCTGTTTATGTTAGTTCTCTTTAGCAGGTTTCCATTATATTCTTTATAAAATGCTGCACAGCATCTCACAAAAAGCACAGCAGCCACGCCTCACACCTAGGATGTGAGTGTCATTCAAACTCCCACTCACTACGTAAATCAAACCCATCAAACCCTAAAAATGCTAAAAATTCAATTGCTGAACATAAAAAAGAACACACTTTCTTGTGTTTTGCAATGACCATTATTAAAAGTCATGCCACTAGGAAAAGAAAAAAAAGCAGGAATTGATCTAATGCGGGAAGTTCTACTCATTGACAATTGTGTATAGCATGTGCAAGAGTAAGCTGCTTCAATAACCTAATATTATTCTTATTATTATTATTACGTATTCGTTGACTGACCTTTATTCAATGTGACTTACAACACTGAAGATACAATTGGTTGCAGTTTTTTTCAAATTATAGCATAGGCAGGTAACACACATGGCCTGCCATAAAAATGAGCCATGTATACAAAAAATACAAATATTGTAAGCAGAACAGCACTTAGTTAGCTGCATAAAATTTCTGATACAACCAGTCAGCCAACAGCACTATAACTGATGCCCACTGTCTTATGAAATTTCCTAGGTGAAGCTGGGTATCACAGCTTATACCCTATATATAGAAATCCACAAACACAGATTTATATATATACTTTTTTTTTACACATATGCATCTTCAAACGTTTTTAATATTTCATTTGCAAAGTAATGCACAAGAATTTTGAAGGTTCTTCTGGAAAATGCATCTGCCCAGTCCACAGACAAATAATTTTCTTTTATTGCTTAACTTTTAGAAACAAGGGAATCTGCAGTAGAGTAGAGCTGTACAGCTACAACAGCATAGCCTGTAATTATGTTTTAAATCAATTTATGTTCCTACTGTTACTGCTAACTAAGCTCTAAAGTCAGTCTATGTAGTCGCATAAACACACACACTGTAATTACCATATGCTGCACTTTGCTTAATTGTGAGGTACATAATTTTCAGGTCTCAGCAAGAGGTAGAGGTTACTGTTGCACTTTTAACCTTGCACTTTTATGTTTTTTTATATAATTAGATAACTGATTCTTATTTGTTGCTACTTTTGAGCTAGCTTATAAGGAAGGCCATACTTCAAACAATTTCTTAAACATAATGTAAAGAATCATTTAAAGTCATCCACATATTTGCATGCCGTTCATATAACTGGGCATTTGGACAAGACAAGGTGACAATGACAGATGAAGTATAAAATACTTGTGAGAAGCTGGTTCATTTGGTTTAAACCAGGGGTAGAGAATGTTGGTCCTGGAGGGCTGCAGTGGCTATGGGTTTTCGTTCCAACCCTGCTTCTTAATGAGAGGTCAATTATTGCACAAGTGACATTTTGGTGTTTCATTTTAGTAGTCTCATTTGTTAAGGTTCCCCACCCTTAATTGCCTATGTCAGTCTTAAACAGCTGCATTTGCTATTTTTAATGACTCTTTATTAGCAATAAGATGCAAATGACAAAGGAGCCAGCAGTTCTCCATTTAACTTGTTTCCATTTACTCCTGTATGGATTCATCATGCACTACTTGGTTTAATAAAACACTTAAGAGAACAACTTGACAGACCGGAGAACTTTGTACCAGGGCTGTTTTCTGACACAAGCAAATCACTGCTGCTTGTATGGGTGCAGCCCCACACAGAGGATGGTGTTTTAGTACAACCACATCATGTGGCTCACACAATATGAAGTCAGTCCTACCCAATCAAGAAGGATTAATTTACGTCTGCTTTATGTTACTAGACATTTTTGCCATAGTTAAGCAATTCTTTAAAGTGCATAAGAAAACAACTATTAAAACTGGCCCAATCAGTTATACTTTGATATTCTTATTCTAGTGGAGTTTATGCTCTAGTTGTTAGCTCAAATGTAACATACAGTAGACACTACTACAGTGATTTTTAGACACGCTACAGTGAATCAAACTTCAATGAGCTAATGTTTAAAAAGAAATCAGATTCAAAGAAAAAACCCTAGCTTCTGTACAACCAAGTACAGGTTAGTGCCCCGGTTATGGACATCCAACCTACGATTTACGAACGAGGCCACAGCTGCGACACATGCGTCTCAGTAACTGCCACTCTGTCATCTTTGGCTTGGGGACACTGCAAGCGGTGGCTGGAGGGGGGCGATTTTGCTGCACGCACAGTGTAGTGTCCCTTGGGCAGCTCCCGGCGGCAAGCGGTGACCCATGGTCCATAGTCACCGGGGCCACAGCTATCGATCATGTGCAGAACGATGGTCTCAATTAGAATGAGATCACACCAGCCAACAGTAATGGTATATTTTTATTCCTCAGCTGTTGTTTCACAGTGTATTACCAAAATGCCCAAAGACTAATAGCACATCTTCTAAAGCAGACTTAGACACCTTTAAGGCACAGGTAACGTGACAAAGTTTCATTGCATAGGTCCTTTTAATTACTGGATAACATTTCAACTATAATGTACAGTAATCACTCTTTGAAGTAAAATTGAGTGGTGGGACCAAAAATCCTTATCAGTGTTTAAATAAAATTCAGATAGTTTCACTATGTATTTCTATATCATTTTCAGACTAAAATGCATTTAACAAATGTAGTAATGATTGTTTGAACACACAGATGCACCTCTTATATGTCAAAATTCTTATTAAGGCTCTGCTACTCTGATGGAGTTGATAGTACGTATTCACCTCTTTGTCTTAAACTGATAGAAGAGTAGCTTCTTTCTTACTCATTTTCTAAACCTATACCACAAGAAAAACATGACCCGCAATACTACATACTCTTATATAAATGTTTTTTTTTCTCCTATTTCGTTTTACAGATTTGTTTTACAAATTGGAAAATGTTGACTTGGTTTATTTTATTAGTATGCTATGACTTAATTTTTTTCCTTCTTTTCTCTTGGCCAGTATAAGAAAACACATAAAAGGTTTTTTGTCACTAAGATCAGTTAAGTAGTGTATTTAACCACCAATCACCAAAGGGGAAGAAAACAATCCATGTCCTATATGCCTTTCAAGGCTCATCTTGTTGCTGATGTCTCTTGTAGTTAAGGTAATAGTAGCATAATAATTTTACAAAACCCTTCCCTTTTATTAATACTACACTAAATGACACTAAATTAATTGCCAGATCAGACTCTATGTTATATTGGCTTGCGCTATGATGATGCTAGCAACTAAAAATATAATGTTTGCCTTTTCATATTCACCTTGAGTTGCTTGGCAGCAAAATTAAAATGGAATAAGGTTTAAATATGTGTGTGTTTGTGTGTGTATATGAAAGACAGAGAGAAAGCTGGTCACTGAAATATGCAACACTATCATTATGAAGGTTAGTGTGTTTAAAAATATACCTATGAAATCCAATGACAGACAATGTCCTGTGAAATATATACAGAATAAATTAAAATTGGATAGGAAAGCCTGAAATGATGAAAGAAAAATAAAATAACTCATCACCACTAAAAAGAATGATGCCACTAAGTTGAAAGCAATGCTAATATAAAAAAATCTATAAATTGTTTTGCAGATGTGGAGTTTTATATAATAAAGTCTGTCAAGTTTCGTCTAACATTCTAATATATTTATTTTAAACTGATAAATAAGTTGGTGCAATGAATAGCCCACTGCCTAACGTTGCTTACTTTTTACACTAGACTTACTACAATGAAGAAAGGCTTTCTGTTTAGTGCCTGTTCCCTGCATAACCTCTTAAAAATAATAAACGATTCTGTTCAAAACAGAGCAACAGGGTGCACAGCAATGACTGATCTTTGAAAACAGCCTGTACTCATCAGAAGAAACACAAGAGAGCAAAGGTGACCTGGGGAGATGAATTTCCGAGGTCAAAACAGTTACATGGTAAACTAGTATGTTTAATTTTCATTTTGCTAGTGTCAAGCCGGAAACCATTAAGGGCAAGATGATTACATGTAAGTTGTGTAACCAAGAGTGGGAGTGTAAATAGTTCCAGATATATGACAAAATATCTGAGTGCTTCTGAGGAAAAACAAACACAGCAGCCAGCTTCAGCAAAGCAAAAATTCAAATCTAAAGACTTTGGCTATGAAGGCAAGAATATAACAGATTAATTTTTAAAAGTGAGGATCACCTTCCTCTGCTGTCGGAGGAGCTTCATAAGCTTTACATTTCAGTGGCAGTACCCTCTGAGGTGTTCAGACCTGGGACTGGCCAGGTCTCTGTAGTTGGGTACAACTTTTATTGGTCTGGTCGCTCTGATGGCTGTCATCTTCATGGAGTAGCTATTGCTGTGGTGGATCAGGTCTTTCTGAATAGTCCGATGTCACTCCTTTCAACAAGCATATCATGAGACTCAGATTAAGGCACTCTCTGGGTGTCTTGTTTGTTGTCTCAGTGTATGTTCTACCATGGTGAGTGATGTCTCGGTAAGGGAGACATTTTTTTCGCAACTTTGCTCCGTGGTTGATGGGTGCCCGCAAGGTGACACTCCTTTGGTAATTGGTAAACTTTAATGCAACCACTGGCACTGACAGGGCTGGATATGAGGATCGTGTCGGTCCCCATGGATCTGGCGACCGCAGTGGAAGTGGCTCCATGTTCCTTGACTTTACAAAACGTCAGATGCTGCGGACCTCTGGATTCTGGTTCCAGCGCCCTGAGCCGTATCATTAGAATTGGTACTCCAATACTGGTGGTGCTGTAAAGGAGATCGATCACATCTTAGTGGGCAGACACTGGAGGCTCTTATAAAACTGTAGGGTCTACAGAAGTGCCCAGTTTGTGAATTCTGACCATAGACGTGTTGTTGCTATTGTGAAGATCTAGCTTAGGTCCAGTAGGCTACCACCTACTAGGAAAATGAGGCTGGACCTGGCCAGACTCCAAGTTCAGACTGTTTCTAACGACTTTGCACATGGTGTGACTGCTGATCCTAATGTGATGAGGGATACCTTCCATGACAAGACCCACAAGGTTGCTGAGGAATGTGTTGGTGTTGCCAGGGCACCCTCAATATCATCAAGAGGAGTGGCAGTGCATGGCCTGATGGCAATTCTGGTCTGTACTGGGAACTGAGAAGGATGACTGCAAGGATTCTGAGGGCAGATAAGGAGGCATATGTTAGAGGAATCTGTGAGCAGGTTACACAACATCTGTAGTCTAGTGACCCATGTCCTGCTTACAAAGAAATTGAAGTATTATGCAAATCCAAATCTGTTCCACGGAGAGTTGCAGCCAGGGCAGCTGACGGAAAGGTCCTTATGGATGACACTACAGTTGTGACCCACTGAGATGACTACTTTGAGCAGCTGTTCAAAGCTGATCCTCTGGCTAAGACGGATTTTCCTGCGTCCAGATTTCTTGAGACTGATTGTCCAATTAGCGGTGAACCACCCAATCTCACTGAGACTGCACAGGTGGTAAACCAGCTGAAGGAAGGGAAGGCAGCAGGGATCTGTGGTGTCCGAGGTGAACTTCTCCAGGCTGGTGGTAAAGCTGTCCTCCTGGCATTGCAAGCAATCTGGTGTCCGAGGTGAACTTCTCCAGGCTGGTGGTAAGGCTGTCCTCCTGGCTTTGCAAGCAATCTTTGTTTCCATTTGGGAGATGGGCGTCATCCGAACTGACTGGAAAATGGGACTTGTCGTCCTTATCTGGAAAGGGAAGGGTGATCAGCTGGACTGAGGCAACTGCAGGAGGATAACACTGCTCTTGGTGCCAGGTAAGGTCCATGCTTGGGTCATCCTCAATATGACCAATGATCACTTGCTCACCTACCAGCGAATGGAGCAGTCTGGTTTAATGTCTAAGAAGACTACCTCCAACCGTATCCTGGCATCGAGGGTTCCCATGTAGTGCAAATGTGAATATCAGCAGAGTTTCTTTACTGCCTTTTGTCGATTTTCATAAAGTGTTTCACTCAGTTGATCGAGCTGCACTGTGTGACACATCCTGATACTTTGCGGGGATCCACTCAAAGTTGCTGAATATTATGGTTGGCCTGTACACTGGTGTGTCTGCATTTTTCCCAGCTGATTCTGTGGTTCACCATGGGTGTGTTCTTGTTTCTCCTCTGTTCAATGCTTGCATGGACTGTGTGTTGGGCTGGGTTGTGGGGTTGTTCATCTATTGGTGAAAAGAGATTCACTGATTTTGACTTTGCCAATGATTCTGAGATCTTTGATGAGTTGGTACTCTCGAGAAACTAAGCAAGGAGTCTGAGTGTCTGGGCTTGTAAGTGTCGTGGATAAAAACCAAGATCCAGGGCTTTAATGACCTCTTGAGAACAGCCATCAGCAGTGTGTCTGTCTACGGAGAGAGTATTGACCTTGTCAAGAGGTTTACTCACCTTGGCAGCAACATTCATGTCTCTGATGACTCTACCTATGAAGTCAGTAGATGGACTGGGAGAGTGGGGCGTCATGTGGTCACTGGACAGAGGTGTGTGGCATTCCCGATATCTTTGCAAAAGGACGAAAGTCCAAGTCTTTAGAGTCCTGGTGCGTCCTGTTTTGTTATATGGTTGCAAGACATGGACACTATCCAGTGACCTGAGATGAAGACTGGACTCCTTCACTACTGTGTCTTTTCGGAGGATCCTTGGGTACGGCTGGTTTCACTTTGTGTCAAATGAACCATTGCTCATAGGGTCCTGAATGAGGCACATTAGCTGCATTGTGAGGGACAGTCAATTACAGCACTAAGGCATGTGGCACGATTCTCCACATGTGATTCAGCTCACAGGACCATCATTGTTGAGAACCTGAGTGGCTAGACCAGGCCAAGGGGATGCCCACATAACATCTGAAAACCCAGAAGGAAAACATGTAAACTCCAGGCAGAGAATACCAGCGACGTGACTCCCTGCGAGATAGCAGTGCTACCGCTCTGCTATCGTGTCACCCCCATGTGTGTAATTATTACCAGTATTCATTATTTAAACGAAATTAACGATTTATCTGTAAAATGTAACATACATACTTTAATGCATTTCATTATGAAAATGATATCAAGTAAAAATCTAAGGATTCTAAATGTGCAAAGAGTTGGAATATCATACCTTTAGTGTATTCTGTATGGTGATCTATTGCCGCTTGCTGCTGCTTTCAGATCAGGAGGAAGTCCTAGAAGCTTGTAGCGATTAAAAACTAGGATGACGTTTACGACGGTCTGCTTTAATAATAAAGTAAACTAAAAGTGGACAATTCGAGATTAAAGCCAAAATTTCCACTTTAATCACAAAATACACCTTTTCATCATGTCCTTAATTTTTTTTCTCTGTGGCTATACATTATCTTGTTGTTGTGAACTTGCAAAAAAAAAAAAAGACAGCACAAAATGTGTCATGTCATTACAATAGGGAATATGCAACGCTTAAATATAAAATCACCACGAATGCATCTGTATGTCGGCATTTCGCTTCACCACATTGAACCATTCATCAAACATCCAAGCATGCACATCGATTCCATAGGATTCGCATACCAACTTTATGTCACATTTAGATTGTAAACAGAGACTTTGACGTCACATTCCAACTTTTATAACACTGCGCCCCCCGACTTTTTGCTGGTACTGCAACTAATGCGCGCATCGCGTAAATTTCTGAGGACCTGCTCAGAGGACGCGTGAAATGGACGCTGGGAACGCGTGGCAGCCATGATGCGTACATGTACGCATTCTGAGCGTGAAGTATAAACGAGTCCTCACACTCAGCAGTTCTGTAGCATTGCAACTGCAAACCTACCTAGCAGGACCACCATGGCCTAGAGGTGAACTGATAGACCAGTAAGTGATAAGTGACATTTCCCTGCTCTTCTGAAAGTAGCATGAACAGATTTTTCTGCGCCATGCAAGGGTATAAATAGTGAAATGAAAAACTGCACAAAACAATGAGAAAAGAAGGAAACTGCCAGGTGATTAAACTAAAGTCACTACTTTTTTGTCAAAAAAAAAACTGCCATTAATGCCAGTTTAACTGACATCATTCCGTTTTATTCTGTTGATTTATTTTACATGCTGTTGCATGCTTTTGTTTACATCACATTTACCATACACAATATATGTATAATTAATCTACTAAAAAGACATTGTACTGTGTTATAAACTACTGATAATTTGTAGCAATGCTTTTCTTTTAAGAAGTGGCAAAACATATTCATTGTTTCATTTTATTGGGTTTAGAGAGGCATAATGAAGCCAACTCTGATAGTTTAGGCATGTTTAAGCCAAAGTTCATTTTGATTTGCGGGAGCACATATGAAATTATTATTATAAAATGAATAGCAGGATGGAACCACAGTTCACTTAAAGTAAGTATAGGAATCATGTATTCTGTGTCACTTGAGGGACCCCTCATTCCAAGGTGTGCATCCTTAAGGGCTAATAGATCTATGATTGGAATCAGATAAAAGATCCAGAATGCCGAATTTTGAGACAGAGAGGGGATGAGCAACCAAGCAGTGATTTGTTGGATGCATTTTTGAATAATCTGTTAACAAAAAAAAAAAAAAAAACTGTTCTGCTGGTAATGTTTTATATGGCTGGATCTGTTCTGGATTTTCAGGCATGTCAGACCGAAATGCTGTAATGTACAGATAAAGCACACAATCTAAAAAGAATGTAGTTATGGTAATAAAAGTTTTAAACATTCTTTTACATTATGCTTTTATTATTAAGCTGATAATATAATTGCATCACATTATAATTATTTCAAATATAGGTTGTTAAAATTGGCAACCATATTTTCAGTTCTGAGAGCATCTGCCCGGTTGCCAAGCCTGACAACTACTTTTAAAAATTAGTGTTGGGCCTTGTAATGTGTCATCCAATTGAGACTGGCATTCTGAACAGAGTTGACTCCTTCCTTGCACTCTGTGCTGCAGGGATAGGCTTTAGTTCCACTCTAACCAAAGGAATGCATAAAGCAAATTTGTCAAATTATCTCCCACAGTTCAAAAACATGTTGAGGTATTGTTGTAGCAGTGTTTATTTGTGTTTATATTAATGTTAAATAGTGTTTTCATGAGTAAGTAAACACTCCCAGCCCAGATACGTAGGTTTAAAATATTTTTGGGTGAAGTGCAACTTTTGCATTGTATCACTTTAAAGGCACAGTTAAGAGACTGCATATGTTTGTGGTTCAAGAAGAAAGGACAGGTCATAGAGGAAAGTCCATCACAGTGGACAGTCCAACCCCTGATCAAGCATTACTAGGGAACATTGCTGTCCATTGTTGCCTTACTGACTGGTAAAGTTTGACAAAGCTTTGGAAGAAATGCTTTATTTTTCCCAAATGAAGAACATGAAACAGTTAGCACTTTTAATTAATAACCACACATTGGTCTGTTCAGTATGTGTGAGATTTGTACCAGAAAACAATACATTTTCTGCAACAACTTATTTTTTAATAATGTTTTACCTAATGAAACACAATGAGCAGGATATGCTTTTAATTTTTTTTTCTGTCAGCACACTATATTTTAGAACAAGACGTTTTTTTTAACTTATTCTATTATAAACACTATTAAAAATTGATAAAACACTCTCTTAAAAATAAGTCATAAAGCTTCAGGATTAAATGTTGCATAAAATATAATTCACTCTTAATCTGCCTTATTATTTAAAGCATGAAGATGTTGTTTTCCTAGAAACATACTAATTGTTGCTGAGTACTCTGCAACAGAGCCCAGGCTCTGATGACAAGAAGAATTTGCTAGCCATGCAAAACTTATTTGTTGTCTTTGCTCTGGTCTTCATGAAATCCACTGTAGCTTTTTCAAACATCTATCTCTCCAGTTCAGAAGGATTATAAAGAAAATAAGACAGCACCACAGTTATGGATATTCTCTTAAAATTAAAATTCGATCCAAACAAGGTGAAGTTATTGTAGGGAGGGATTTAGAAAGGCAACAACAGAGCATGAGTGAACAATTTAACTACAGATTCATTAACTCTTTTAAATCAGTAGAGGATCTACTGTGCTATAAAAACCCTTTGAAATGAGCATGCTCGTTTGACTTGTGCCAATACACAACAGAAGGCATGTTTCACAAGTGAAAAAAAATATTCCAAAGCAGAACTGCACTTGTTAGCACAGATTTTTTAGGTTACAAAAGTATACAAGTAAAGACAAGCTAATCAAATCATTAAACATATTCATATAATTTTTAAATTAAACTGGACAAGAGCAATTATGCTTTTTAGAGAATTGTTGTTGGTGTACACCATCTCCAAACTTGTTCAAAAACTACATGAGTGTGGCTTTCCGAACATTTAACCACATTTACTCCACTATACCTTTGGAAAGGTTTATGGGATAAAACCTTTTCTTACATCGGTGCAGTTATCTCAGTAATCTGTCTATGAGATATGAGGTGTAGCACCAGTCTTAAACTAAACATACTGGGTGTATCTGCTTTACACTGTGTGCACAATTATTAGGCAAGTGAGTATTTTGACCATATCATCATTTTTAATGCGTATATTCCAACTCCAAGCTGTATTAACTTGAATGCTTATTGGATTTAAGCACGTCAGGTGATGTGTATTTGTGTAGTGAGGGAGGGTGTGGCCTAAGGAGATCAACACCCTATATCAAGGTGTGCAGAATTATTAGGCAGCTAGTTTTCCTCAGGCAAAATGGGCCAAAAAAGAGATTTAACTGACTCTGAAAAGTCAAAATTGTAAAAAGTCTTTCAGAGGGATGCAGCACTTTTGGAATTGCTAAGATATTGGTGTGTGATCACAGAACCATCAAACATTTTGTTGCAAATAGTCAACAGGGTCGCAAGAAACGTGTTGAGAACAAAAGACGCAAATTAGCTGCCAAAGATTTGAGAAGAATCAAACGTGAAGCTACCAGGAACCCATTATCCTCCAGTACTTTCATATTCCAGAGCTGCAACCTACCTGGAGTGCCCAGAAGTACAAGGTGTTCAGTGCTCAAAGACATGGCCAAGGTAAGGAGGGCTGAAACCCAACCACCACTGAACAAGAAACATAAGATGAACGTCAAAACTGGGCCAAGAAATATCTGAAGACAGATTTTTTTCAAAGGTTTTATGGACCGATGAGATGAGAGTGACTCTTGATGGACCAGATGGATGGACCTGTGGATCAGTAATGGGCACAGAGCTCCACTCCAACGTGGAGGTGGGGTACTGGTATGAGCTGGTATTTTAAAGATGAGCTAGTTGGACCTTTTGCATTGAAGATGAACTCAAAATCAACTCCCAAACCTACTGCCAGTTTTTCGAAGACACTTTCTTCAAACAGTGATACAGGAAAAAGACCATGATTTTTATGCAGGCCAATGCTCCATCACTTGCATCGAAGTTCTCCACTGCGTGGCCAGCCAGTAAAGGCCTTAAAGATGAAGGAATAATGACATGGCCCCCCTTCCTCATCTGACCTAAACCCTATCGAGAACTTGTGGGCACTTCTTAAACGCTAGATTTACAGGGGAGAAAAACAATACATCTCTGAAGAGTGTCTGGGTGGCTGTAGTCACTGCTCCACAAAAAGCTGATCGTCAACAGATCAAGAAACTGACAGACTCCATGAATGGAAAGGCTTATGACTGTTATTGGAAAGAAGGGTGGCTATGTTGGTCATTGATTGATTGATTTATTTATTTTTTTTTGAAATGTCAGAGATGTTTATTTGTAAATTTTGAGGTGTTTATTTATTATTCTCACTATAATAGATGAAAATAAACAAGTGAGATGGGAAAATTTTCATTTTTCCTTTAGTTGCATAATAAATCTGCACACTAATAGTTGCCTAATAATTGTGCGCACATATGTATTCCCCTGATGATGTTCACACTCACATTTCCGTTGTGAAACATTCAGGTTTCAGGTTTATTAACATTTTGGATTGACTGATAGCACTGTGTTTGTTCCATATTAAAATTAATCCTCAAAAATACAACTTGCCTAATAATTGTGCACACAGTGTATAAGCTTGAAAGGGGCTGAGTTGATCAGAGATCAATCAGTGTGCATTTTTTTTCCATGGCTATTCCTTCACATTGTCTTCCCATCTGTTCCATTATGCAGACTACATTAGGAGTATATGGTTACATTCTACGAATGTATGTCAGTTGTGCTGTAGACAACCCCAAAAAACCTTCAGGTATGGATTAAAGTGTGCAGTCAAAACTAATGAGAAGAAGTGTGGTGGTTACGTTATGGATGAAAATTGGACAGGAGAGCTCCAGAAAAGCTGGGTGTCTTTTATCAAGCCATGCCAGAAAATGCAGCCCACAAGAAAACCATCCAAACACATTGCTATTTTAGTACAACTGTGATTTATAAATGTGGCCAGTGCGCTGAATACTGCTTGGCAGCGAACCAATTTGGTGTACTTAAGAATATAATACCCTAAAGTAGTATACACAGTATTTTCTGTAATTAGCTGAACTGCTTAATTATCAATAAATAATTAATCATATTTGTTTTTATAGCCACTTTGAGAGGTTTGAGCACAACTGCAGCATTCTTTAGATCATCTGCTGTGAATTATTATAGGTGTATATTATTATAGGTCATTATAGGAATAAGTGAAGAAGTCTGGTTTATTACCGACATAAGGATTGGATCTTATTCCAGCTTCTAAGATATAAAAGCGTTTTAAAAAGGTGTTTATGTTAATGTGGCGCTCAGAATACTAACATACTTATAACAGAACTTTTTCACACCAACTCACTACTTTGCTCAAAACTCTGAATTATGTATACAGTATATTAAATATATGAACACAAAGTCATTGAAAGATACATTTTATACACATTATGCTATATAAGCAAATTCATCACTCATTTTGGCAGGTGTTTAGCCACCATTTTGTCCTGGCATAGTTTAGGTTAAGTTTATTTTACATGATCTGCATTATGCAAATATAAAATGTGTGGATTGGACTTAAACTAACCATTGAAGAGTATAATTTAGCCACAGGTTGTTTACACACCTTTAATAATAACAAAAATGAGAATCAGTAGAGGAGTTGCTAAAGTCAAGCACAGGGTCAGGATGGTGTTTAGGATAAACTTGTGCAAATCAAAGAAAATATATTTAATGTCGAAAACAAAAGTGGACATATAGAATTGTATGAAAGTATATTGTAAAATACACACAAACTGTGCAACTGATATAAAAATAGCAGATTCGGTCATTTGCTTTATTGAGACATTTTTCTTAAGGATTCGTATGGCAAAGTAAAATATACTTTAAAACTCCATAACTTAATAAGTAATTTGGCCTTTATTCTACCCTTTAGCATTATTCATTTTATTTACTTGTTTTATCATGATCTACTTTGTCTCCATGGCTGCTAGTTTGTAATTAAGAAATGTGTTGGCAGATGCCTAAATCATGTATGTAATTGAATCTCGTGTTTAATTACATTTCTTGATGTGTTTGTTTAAGCTGATGTCACATTACATGACTTTTTGTTGCTGATCTTGTCGCTATGCCATGTCAGATAACATGACTGAAAATTGTAGCCCATATCACAATTACCAGCCAAGCGGCAATCTTCCACAGCAGTCGTGCTTGCCCTTTTCTTACAGCCAATGGCATGTTGCCTGACAGAGCGGCACTTTACAAAGGATTAACAGTTGATGTGTGTTCAGCAGCAATCTCTTCTTTTTAATTCTTTTTTTCCATTCTGTTATGGTTTGTAAAATGCGGCAACAGACTAGGGATGCTATGATCAATCAACCGCCAATTGAAATCATCTGAATTTCACTAAAAAGAGACTCAATCAGTGATCAGTAAAAAGGGTGATGACAAAAACCAATATTATCAGCCCCTGCTTTTCTGTGCTTAATGGTAATTTAGTTGCAGTGGTCTTTTATGCAAGGTATTACAGTAGTTGAGCCAGCTCACGTCTTTCTTTTTTCTCTTTTGCAGCAAACTACCTGCAGTAAACAAAGAGCAGCGACTGGAAGCTTGTTCTATCTGTGAACAAGAGGCAATTGGTATATTAGCCTTTAAATGGACTAATAAACTAAAAAAAGGTAATCTGAGAAGTCATTCTGTGCAACTAGACAAACGGCAAGAAAAGCTACTTTATGGAAATCAGACCTTTTAATTAAAATGGACACTGCTTGAGTTTGGACAGCGAGCTTGTTTGAAACTACAAAAAGAAAAGATAAAGAGGAATTTGAAATTGCTGCTTAGTAAACAATAGGCTTTTTTTTAAAGATTTGTAGTGTGTTTATTGTTTGTTGCTGGGTATCATACAGCATACATTTTGGCAAGATAAAGTACTACATAATTAAAGTAGTAATCCATATTTTATAATTATGCCTTAAGAATTACAAATGTCTAGGGACTGGCTCCAGCAGAACCCAGTGACCCTGTAGTTAGGAACAATGATGGAAAAAAACCACATTTGTATAAACATAGAAATCATATATTTTAACAGCAAAAAGCTGTAGTGCAATTAATAATTTAAAATTAATAAAATGTATAAGTGCATGTACTGTATGTTTACATTGAAGCAGTGCTTAATTGCCATTATCAATTAACTGATTGTGTGAGTATATATACATACAAACCGGATTCCAAAAAAGTTGGGACACTATACAAATCGTGAATAAAAACTGAATGTAATGATGTGGAGGTGCCAACTTCTAATATTTTATTCAGAATAGAATATAAATCACGGAACAAAAGTTTAAACTGAGAAAATGTATAATTTTTAAGGGAAAAATATGTTGATTCAGAATTTCATGGTTCAACAAATCCCAAAAAAGTTGGGACAAGGCCATTTTCACCACTGTGTGGCATCTCCCCTTCTTCTTACAACACTCAACAGACGTCTGGGGACCGAGGAGACCAGTTTCTCAAGTTTAGAAATAGGAATGCTCTCCCATTCTTGTCTAATACAGGCCTCTAACTGTTCAATCGTCTTGGGCCTTCTTTGTCGCACCTTCCTCTATATGATGCGCCAAATGTTCTCTATAGGTGAAAGATCTGGACTGCAGACTGGCCATTTCAGTACCCGGATCCTTCTCCTACGCAGCCATGATGTTGTGATTGATGCAGAATGTGGTCTGGCATTATCTTGTTGAAAAATGCAGGGTCTTCCCTGAAAGAGATGACGTCTGGATGGGAGCATATGTTGTTCTAGAACCTGAATATATTTTTCTGCATTGATGGTGCCTTTCCAGACATGCAAGCTGCCCATGCCACACGCACTCATGCAACCCCATACCATCAGAGATGCAGGCTTCTGAACTGAGCGTTGATAACAACTTGGGTTGTCCTTGTCCTCTTTGGTCCGGATGACATGGCGTCCCAGATTTCCAAATGGAACTTCGAATCGTGACTCGTCTGACCACAGAACAGTCTTCCATTTTGCCACACTCCATTTTAAATGATCCCTGGCCCAGTGACAACGCCTGAGCTTGTGGATCTTGCTTAGAAATGGCTTCTTCTTTGCACTGTAGAGTTTCAGCTGGCAACGGCGGATGGCACGGTGGATTGTGTTCACTGACAATGGTTTCTGGAAGTATTCCTGAGCCCATTCTGCGATTTCTTTTACAATAGCATTCCTGATTGTGGTGCAGTGTCGTTTAAGGGCCCGGAGATCACGGGCATCCAGTATGGTTTTACGGCCTTGACCCTTACGCACAGAGATTGTTCCAGATTTTCTGAATCTTCGGGTGATGTTATGCACAGTTGATGATGATAGATGCAAAGTCTTTGCAATTTTTCACTGGGTAACACCTTTCTGATATTGCTCCACTATCTTTCTGCGTAACATTGTGGGAATTGGTGATCCTCTACCCATCTTGGCTTCTGAGAGACACTGCCACTCTGAGAAGCTCTTTTTATACCCAATCATGTTGCCAATTGACCTAATTAGTGTTTATTGGTCTTCCAGCTCTTCATTATGCTCAAATTTACTTTTTCCAGCCTCTTATTGCTACTTGTACCAACTTTTTTGTCCCAACTTTTTTTTCACCGTCAACAAAAGATACATTTACTCGGATTAAACGTTTGATCTGTCATCTACGTTCTATTACAAATAAAATATTGACATTTGCCATCTCCACATCATTGCTTTCAGTTTTTATTCACAATTTGTTTAGTGTCCCAACTTTTTTGGAATCCGGTTTGTACATACATACACACACACACACTTGGTATTAGAGAAATGGTGAGAACTATTTTTTTTTAATTAAGCCTTGTTTCAGACAGGGTCATTACAGAAAAAACTAATTATGAAGAGCATTATAATTTGTTTTATGCTATATGTATTATGGATAAATATTTTTTACATATTTTATTAGTTAAAGTATGTTTTTTAAGGAAATGTTATTTATTTTAGTATTTTATGGTCACTGAACAATACGCCTACAGAATTTCATTTTATTAATAAAAAATAACCAGTCAACACTTGTGGTCTACAGTTTAATTATAAAAATACCCTTTAAAATAGGATGTAAAATTTCTATTCTTCTGGTTATGTAGGAGATTATTGAAAACATTTTTTAAAGGGATAAGAAAAAAAATCAGAATTGGTATCATAATCGTCTGATCAAGTAATATGAAACTGGTATCAGCCTTAAAAATCCTTATCAGAGCATCCTTACAACAGACAGACAAGCTTCTCTTCTGTTTGTGAGGATTTAAACATGCATGTTCCTTATTCTTTGTCGCTATGTTCCATGCATTTTATTTCTAGATGAGCATTCATTAGTTCATTTGAGTACAAAGCATGCCCTCTGACTAACAAGAAAATCAAACCTGTTTAATTTTATCCTAGCCAGTCGGAGACTAGTTGGTCTCAGTCATTGGGTATGCCACATTAGACAATCAGCTTCAAGGGACCATGCCACCAGCTGCCTCCAACTAGCTAAGATTATGTAAATGAAGGCTACAACTGAAAATTCCTGGAAAAGTCATCTAATATGACATAGCCTTTAATCTGCTTGGTTATGCTTTGCCTCTATAAGGTCAGTAATATGCCTTAATACAAGGGTAAATCGAAAAATAAAGGCAATTTGAAAATGACACAGTAGCCACAAAGTACAGAAGCTGATACAATACAGCACAACAACTATGGCTTATAGGCTGTTTGAACGCACTAAGTGCAGCACCCTGCCATTAGTCTAGTTGAAGCCAAGGTCAAATGATCACGGGCACTCCACTGCAGGATTGCAAATTCTCCTCTGTCCTTTTTACATGAATTTCTTCATTTTGATAGTTTAACTTCATGGCACAATTTTCTCACTTATCAATTCTACCTCGTTTGCATTTGTAAACAACAAAAAATAAAATTAAAGAAAAACAGATAGATGTACAAAGTACTTGCAGCCTCAATAAACTACAGTAATATAGAGAAAGGTACGGCAGTGTTCTCATTATCAGATTTAAGACAACTACTTTATTAACATGAATAATAAAATAAAAAAAACCCAAATCTTTGCTATTTTAGAGTAATAGAGTTAATACAATACAGAGTATGTCTGGGTGCACATAAAAAAAGAAATAAAGACAATGATGAAAACAGTTAGGAAATGACTTCTGATTAAGAAAGTTGTAGGAGCAAAAAACAAATTAATATGATATAAGAAACCCCAGCTCTGTAAGAATATGGCCTCTGGCATACTCCTCACAAAAACAGCTGAGCTAGGAAAAAAATGATAGAAATCTGACTAAAATGCATTAGACCTGCAGCAATCATTTCAGATAGTGAGACAAAAAACAAAATAATATCATCAATATTATATATTTGCTTCAATAATGCTGACTCAGAGCGAATACACGCCAGGTTTTTAGTATTAAGAAAATCAAGTCATCCAATATCCAAAAAAACTTTTTACACAAAGTATTACAAAGGAAGTGGAAAAAAATGTTATAATCACAAATTATAAGTGGTGACAATTTAAGTGTACTGTTGATTAATGTATTAATAGTATCAGAAAAGTAACCTCTAATCAGATTCAAGTGTTTCTGGTTAGTATAGGAAAGAAATGAAGATTAATATTTCTATATCAGGTATACTATATAGGTCAAAAACAACTGTGTTGGACTGAGGAACAGAGATGTGACGGCACATTGATTGCTCTAGGAGAATGAACTCAAACCCAGGCCTGGGCACAACCTTTGAGGAGTTTACATTTGTGCCTGCATTATGCTTGTTAATCAGGCACAGCTCTACTGACTCTAAATTTATGCCCTCTGATGGGCTCTCGTCACTTCCAAAGTTTTTTCCCCAATTGTACCCTATACTATCCAGCAACTCTAAAATAAATAAAGCAGGTTTAGCAAATGAATGGATGGAAGATAAAAGATACAACATAATGAGATTTCCACCTACACAAAAATAGAATAAACATGCTCAAACAAATAATTTGTTGTGTAGGTAATAAGAAAGTTTCCAATAATGTATTTATTGCACAAGCCTGATTTACGTAAAAAATGCTCTAAAATTCCTTTATAATATTTGACTATGTGGCCATGCTATTCACAACACAAATTCAAAGTGTAAGGCTGTAAGGTTCTGTGCTGCTTATAATATGAAACACTGGAAACCTCTGTTACAATGTGAGATAACTGCAAATGTTTTAGCACTTTTTTTTTTTAAAGAATCCACATTCATAATTACATTAAATAACTGTGAAGCGCAGTAACCAACTATTTGGAGTATTCTGAACAGCAACTTTGGCAAAATATTTGTCAGAAAGATACAAGTATACAATGCTACTCAAAACAGTGCAAGTTGAGACTTAGACATCATATAGAACATGATGCTACCCACAGTAAGAGACATTTTAAGCAAGAGTGCCCAAACTTTTGCATGCCACTGTACATGTGTATACTGTATATATATGTGAAATATTGTGAACATAGACGCTGTATAGCGGCCAACCCGGCACAGACTCACACAGAGGCATGTGTACAAATAACACAAAAGTTTTTTTTTTCTTCTTCAGCTGGAGGGCATGTCTTCCCCATGAGCCCTCCAGCCACAACACAGTCCCAAAAGCACAACTCACAGACCACACTCTTCCTCTGGCACCACCACTCCTTCCAGGCAACCTCATCCTCCTCCTCCCGATTCTGGCCCTGAGTGGTGGTTGCTGGTTCCTTTTATGGCCCACCTGGAAGTGCTCCAGGTGCTTGATCACCTGTATCCAATTGCACTCCCGGGTTTGCTTGAACATTGATTTTGTGACTTTCTCATCGTGCTAAGTATCATAGTTCGCTTGCAGGAGCGATATATTCATACTAATCCGAGACAAAGGCTGCGGGCCGAGGGGAGGGGGAGGAGTGACATCAGGAGTAGAGAGCTGGGCAGGGCCTTCCTCACTGTCCAGTTTCAATAATATGCAGGCGAAGCAGCAGGGGATGGCTAGTGTGTATATATGTATATGTATATATGTATATAAATATATATATATAAATATATATATATATATATGTGTATATATGTGTGTGTGTGTATATATATATATATACACACACACAATGTTTTGAAACCTGCTTAACTTAATTAAATTCAGGGCCAATCCTGTCAGCACTTAGCATAATTCAGTGTGCCAGTCGAATGCAGGGTCTACTGACATACACGCACATACACACACCATCACAAGTTATACAGAGACAGAGTGAAATCACCATTCAACCAAACTAGCCTGATTTTGTTGATGTAGGTGGAAAGCCTACACAGATATGAGAAGAATGTGCAAACTTTACACAGACAACAACTGGGTGTAGAACCCAGGAGGCAATCCTTGAAACAACAGCGATAACCACTACACCACTGTGTCATCCCTTGTTTTTGTAATAGTGTAATAGTAATAGTGTAATGCAAGGCTCATTAATGGAAGTGTGCTTTATATAAATAAACTGCTTTAAACTGAATTTAGACCCCTGAGTACCCTACCATTTCTCCTTTAGGAAAAGCAATGTAATGAATGAAATTTGAATGCTCCATGGCACATGCAAAACATTTTTTAACAAACAGTATCTCCAGGGTGTATTATAACATTCAAGAAAAGTTTCTTGAAATGGAGTTGTTCTGTCTCCATTAGGTTTATGCAAGTTTATTAGAATGACTACCATAATAAGTAATGGGTGTCATGGCAGCAAGAATTTAATGATTATACATGAATGCATTTTTGAAACCTGTTTGTTGCAATGCCGGAATCCACAGCCTAGGTAAGCATCACTGCATACAAAGCAAGGACCATCCCTGGATAGGCATCAGTTCAGTAAAGTGCACATTCACACATTCTGACTCTCATTGTTAGTCAGACAATATGTAGTTATTTGTTAAACCAATACAGTACATGTGTCTTTGGGATGTAGGACGAAAAACAGAGCACCTGAAAAAGAAAGTGGGATGGAGCATGTTAAGTAAGCACAGAGTTGCATGTCTACGAAGAGCTGTATTTCATTCAGTGAAATTCATCTGTTGAGATCTGAGTGACAGTATTAGACATTTGTTTCTATCTCAGTTAAACTACCAGGATCAGGGTGCAAGGGCCAAATTTTTGTCAATCACAGTATCAGGAATTGCAGCATGGTGGCGCAGTGTTAGAGCTGCTGCCTCGCAGTAAGGTGACCTGGGTTCACTTCCCGGGTCCTCCCTGAGTGGAGTTTGTATGTTCTCCCCGTGTCTGCATGGGTTTCCTCCGGGTACTCCGGTTTCCTCCCACAGTCCAAAGACATGCAAATTAGGTACATTGGCGATCCTAAATTGTCTCTAAAGTGTGTGTGTGTGTGTGTGTGTCCTGTGGTGGGCTGGCACCCTGCCCAAGGTTTGTTTCTGCCTTGCGCCCTGTGCTGGCTGGGATTGGCTCCAGCAGACCCCCGTGACCCTGTGTTATGATATAGCGGGTTGGATAATTAATGACTGACTGACAGTCTCAGGTAACCACACAAACCCTAAACTACATTCAAGGAAAAAGCCCCTTTTTTTTTTAAACCAAATAGTAAAAGTTACATAATCTTAAAAGGGAGAAATCAAGAAATGCAAAGCATTTGAAAGCAAACATACCAGATGTTCTTATAAGTGAAAAACTAGAAAAAACTAAACTTTGAGGTAGCTATGCAAGTTATCAAACCAAGCGTCTATTTGCCATAAGATAAATTGCTAGAACACATCATTTAAATGTTTGCATATTGATGCACTGTTTTCATTAACAAATTAAATAAAAGATGGTGTAAAGTATTTAAAAAATGTACATATATTTTGGGGAAGTTCATGTTTTGTTCAAAACCAACATTAAGTGTAATATTTGCTGAAAAACTATTTCATGCCCACAGGTATACAACATTGTCTTGATTTCCATATGGATTTAATAAACAAACACCAAGCCTTTCAAATACTAAGGAAGTGTAGGAAAAGGGTGCCTTTCAAATAGACTTGAATAATAAAGGTTCTTTCTGTGACATGAATAAAATATAAAAACAAAATGGAAATCAAAATCTGACAAACAGAATCAATGCTGTTTTTAAACACTGCACATTTAATTTAAAACTGCCTTATCTTTTATTATCTGAGATGCAAGTCACCTAGGCTGGTGCTAGTAATTTCAAATGGCAGGCAGTTAAACTGTACTGTCTAACTGAAGTTAAAGGAGAGTGCAGCTCTGTAAAAGGCCCCTACCTCTCTTTCCTGAAGCTGCTCTTCGTCTGGAAGGGGACACCAGCTCCCTGACAATCTGCAAGACCTGCATCACCACGAGGAACCAGGAAAGCTAGAAGTAGCAGCTCTTCTGCAAATCCAACAGGTTTCATTCTTCTATCCTCTCCCTGCTTCGGAAAGCACACGTAAGCTCTGTGAACAGTGTCCCGGCTGGTCTGGCCCTGTATGCATCTCTGTGTGCACAGTTCATCACTACTTGCGCAGCAAAATGTAGCAGCAATCAACCGCCATAGTAATTTGAACAGATTGGGTGTCAGTCAGAAAAGCATTCTGTCTGGCTTCAGAACATGTGTTAACAACAAACAAAAGGCACATTGGCTGTGCAAGCCGAGATATCTTAATAGACATGTGCTTCATTCAATCCAGAAACAGAATGGAAATACAGCAACGGCAAGAGGATTATAAGTAAGCTACATCAAAGAGGTGAAAAAGGAGTCTACAAAAACAAAGAGCATTGCAGCATGCTTTTAAAATTAAAAACGAAAATTCCACACAAAATTATTTATAGCATGTTATGCTTCAAGAAAAGCATGAAAAGGTGGAAACTGCAGTAAAAATAGAAAAAAATACTTAAATCAGCTACAAGACTTACCTGGGTCCTTTAAAATGACAGGGAGGGTAAATACCATAAATCAATGCAAGAGACATTTTCCACAGAGAAGCAGCAGTCGATAAGCTGTGATTCGCCTGTCTTAGACTTGCCAGTTTCGAACTTCACAGGCGGCATAGCATGATAAAACAGTCGCTGACAGAGGGCTCTGCAGTTATTACTTGATGCTTACTCTGATTTTTCCAATACTGTACTGCACATGATATGAATTTGTTACTAAAACTGCTGTCTCTATCATCTCACTACATAGGAAATGTACTTCACAAAAATAATTGGAACTGAAGAGCATAGGGGGCACAGAGTTCAGCTTGATTTCTGAATAATAATAAATATGTTTAACCCTGCAGCTGCAGGCAGAGATCTTTTGATTACAGCTACAAAATGCCAACATGTTCTTTTCTAGACCATCTAGAAGAGGAACTACCATCTTAACTAATTAAAAGCTGAAAGAAATGTACTAATCTAGCCAGCAGCCATACCACATGTACTTTAGAACAAATCAACCAACTGAAGATAAGCGTGTTTGGGCCTGGCAAGTACTTGGATGGGAGATCAACCAGGAAAAGCTTGGGTTGCTGCTGGAAGAGGTGTTGGTGAGGCCAGCGGGGGGCGCTTACCCTATGGTCTGTGTGTGGATCCCAGTGCAACAGTACAGTGATGGTGACACTGTGCTGAAATGTGGCACTATCCTTCGGATGAGATGTAAAACCGAAGTCCTAACTCTCTGTGGCCATTAAAGATTCCTGGGCATGCTTCTTAAAGAGCTGGGTGCATCCTGATGTCCAGGCTAAATTCCATACCACAACCTAGTCATTCTGGCCCCCTGTCTCTGACTGGCTTATTATCTCTCAGAACTCTTCACCACTTAATAATCAATGTGTGGTGAGCATACTGGAGCAAAAATGGCTTCTGTCACATCATCCAGGTGGATGCTACATATTAGGGGTGGTTGAAGTGGTGCTTCCAGTAGTGAGAAAAGCAATAAGTAAAGAATTATTATTATTATTGTTAATCTATACAATACTGTATAAGGAAAGCTCACTTATGTGGTTATAAACAGTTACTTTTAAAACAAGACCTTCCTTCTGTACAACTGAGTATCCATAAGAATATTTTCTTGGGTGTTTGAGTGTGAACCACCCTCCACCAATTTCCTAACCCATTTACTCAGTTCAAGTAAGTGGGAAGGCAGAACAACTCCTGAATGATTAAGCAGTCAATCATTGGGTGCTATCATAATGAGCCAAAAAAAACTATTTTATGAATGTTACAGTACATTACAATGGGAAATGTAAAGTATATGTAACTCAATCATAACTCTTAGCTCTGAACATACCTGCTACTAACCTTCTCTCTTTACCCAGTGGAGGCAGGCTTCCAAATCAAATTCAACATCTTACTTGTAAAACTCAACAAACCTTTATAATAGATTTTAATAAACACTGTCAGGGATGCCAGGGGCAATGACCAGGCCGGGACGCCGTGAGGGACCGGAAGAGGGTCAAAGCCCACCCTGGATCACGTGGGGGCCACCTTACCGGTTGCTCTGGGGGCCACGGGTACAGGGCATGGAAGCTCCACCCTGTAGGGGCCCGTGGTCACCGCCAGGAGGTGCCCCAATGCCTTGGGGACCTGTTACCCCAGCACTTCCGCCACACCAGGAAGTGCTGGGGGGAAGATTTAGGACAGCACCCGGAGAGGAATGCTGGGAACACCTGGGGCTCAACTGGGAACTGGATAAAAGGGGCCGTCTCCCTTCATTCGAGGCTAGAGTCGGGTGGAAGAAGGACAAGGCAAGAAAGGAGAGTGGAGGCGGCCCGAGAAGAAGGCATTTGTGGCCAGGACTGTGATTGTTGGGGTAATTGTGCACTAAATGGACTGAGTCTGTGTGACTTCATTGTTGTAAATAGTTTGTAAATAAACGTGTGGTGGTGATTAAGAACATGTCCGCCTGTCTGTGTCCGGGTCGGCTCCACAACACACATACATTATCACAAAATTAAGCCAAATAAATGGCCACATAAAATTAAATCACACTTGGAATGCAGATCTGAGTAAATCAAACAGGCTTGAAGGCAGAAGTATACACTGCAGGATCTACTTATGCAGACAGTTGAATAAGTAGACATTTGTAATTTACATCCACATTTCATAAAATAATTGCTTAAAAATAAACGTACTATGTGTAGTTCACAAGACATTCTCTGTGGATGCAGCTTAATCTATTTACAATAGTACTACTACTTTATTTGAAAAATGTACTCAAACAGGGCCTCATGATGAATATGCTGTGTGATAAGTTGTTCTTGTGACCAAAACTCAAAGCTATAGAATGCAATGAAACTTACTCTTTTATTTTCATACACCACGCCCAATGCAATTATTAATAATAGTAAAATAAAGTTAAGGAGAAAGAAAATAAGAGTTAGTTACCTCTACAAGTGTTCTTTAGTCACTAAGTTTTGATCTGGGTGGTTTAATGGGTAATTACTTGAAGTAGGGTAGGAAAGAAAAACCTAAGAGAAACGTTGGAGTCACTAGAAATAAAACAACACATATCTGAATCCATTTTTATTTAATTCAAAGTAATGGTGGTAAAGTGCTTTATGAAGAAATAACAACATTCTGTGTTTCCCACATTTTTATAACTAAGGCAAGTATCCACCTTTCAAAGATGCAAATCCTAAAATACAATAATAATCTGTCCATTTTGCATGTTATTCCAAATGCACAGACGTTAGAATTTTAACCCTTATAACATAAAAAAATGACCATTTTAAAATAAAGTTACAGGAAAATTGCAATGCAGTACACTAGCACTATAGCATGAATTTGAAGCTCCTGGGAGCTTGAATGTGATGTCTGATGATAGTGTTTACCAATGATAATAAATAGATTGTCCATAAATAGCCTGAATACCTCAGCTGAAGGCACTTAGGAAGCTCTCTCAGCAAGACAAGCATATAACCTTTACAAAGCAATTAAAAGAGATTGTTCCATTTTCTGATTTCAAAGAGCGAATTCTGTCAATACCAAGGTTTTCTGACAACATTTTAGTTTTAAGTATTTTTTATTTTTACCCAGACAGCCTTGACAATCAAATACAGTGCAACAGAAAGTAATGTTGCTGGAATTTAAAAAGTATTTTAGACAATGTCTACTTTCAAATTAAACTGTATCTAAAAAAACAAGAAAAGACAAAAAAAAAAAAAAAACTAAAGATGCATTCATCTAATAAGCAGAAATATGATGTTTGGCCAATTGATGCCTGACAGCCAATACCTTTGTTTTCGATTAAATTATGGGGAGCACTGCTGCTACTTTAAGGGAACGCTCTTCAAATTTTGCAAAACATTCAAGATATTTTATTAGCATCTGTGCTGTTTCAAGCCAATGTAACTTCCAATGTTTCATTGTTTGGTAAATTATGTTTCTCAGTGTTTAAGGAAAGTTTGTCAGTGGCCAGACATACAACAAACCAGTCCATTTTACAAACAAGAGCGTATATATACAGCATAAATAAACTGCTCAAAAAATTAAAGGAACACTTTGAAAACAACATCAGATCTCAATGGGAAAAAATCCTGCTGGATAATTATACTATATATATCAGGAGTGGGCAGGAGGAGGAGTACAGAAAGTTAATCAAAGACTGTTACATGGTGCAACTCAAACCACTTACACCTTAACACCAGCAAGACCAAGGAGCTGGTGGTGGATTTTAGGAGGCCGAGGCCCCTCATGGACCCTGTGATCATCAGAGGTGACTGTGTGCAGAGGGTGCAGACCTTTAAATATCTGGGAGTGCAGCTGGATGACAAATTGGACTGGACTGCCAATACTGATGCTCTATGTAAGAAAGGTCAGAGCAGACTATACTTTCTTAGAAGGTTGGCATCCTTCAACATCTGCAGTAAGATGCTGCAGATGTTCTACCAGACGGTTGTGGCGAGTGCCCTCTTCTACACGGTGGTGTGCTGGGGTGGCAACATAAAGATGAAAGACGCCTCACGCCTGGACAAACTTGTTAAGAAGGCAGGCTCTATTGTAGGATTAAAGTTGGACAGTTTAACATCTGTGGCAGAGCGACGGGCACTAAGCAAACTCCTGTCAATCATGAAGAATCCACTGCATCCACTTAACAGTGTCATCTCCAGACAGAGGAGTAGCTTCAGTGACAGACTTTTGTCACTGTCCTGCTCCACTGACAGACTGAGGAGATCGTTCCTCCCCCACACTGTGCGACTCTTCAATTCCACCCGGGGGAGTAAATGCTAACATTAATTTTATTTTAATTTTTTTCATTTTTATTACTATTTAATTTAATATTGTTTCTTTGTATCAGTATACTGCTGCTGGATTATGTGATTTTCCCCTTGGGATTAATAAAGTATCTATCTATCTATCTATCTATCTATCTACTGATATGAACTGGATAATGTGTTAGGAATGAAAGGATGCCACATCGTTTGATGAAAATGAAAACTACCAACCTACAGAGGGCTGAATTCAAAGACACCCCGAAAATCAAAGTGAAAAAGTGATGCAGCAGGCTAGTCCATTTTGCCGGAATTTCATTGCAGCAACTCAGAATCAAACTCAGTAGTTTGTATGGCCCCCATGTGCTTGTAGGCAAGTGTGACAACTTCAGGGCATGCTCCTAATGAGATGACGGATGGTGTCCTGGGGGATCTCCTCCCAGATCTTGACCAGGGCATCACTGAGCTCCTGGACAGTCTGAGGTGCATGGACCGAAACATAATGTCCTAGAGATATTCTATTGGATTTAGGTCAGGCGACCGTGTTGATCAGTCAATGGTATCAATTCTTTCTTTCTCCAGGAACTGCCTGCATACTGTCACCACATGAGACCAGGCATTGTTGTGCACCAGGAGGAACCCAGGACACTCTACACCAGCATAAGGTCTGACAATGAGTCCAAGGATTTCATCCCGATACCTTATGGTTGTCAAGGTGCCGTTGTCTAGCCTGTAGAGGTCTGTGCATCCCTCCATGGATATGCCTCTGCAGACTATCACTGACCCACCACCAAACAGCTCATGCTGAACAATGTTACAGGCAGCATAACGTTCTCCATGGCTTCTCCAGACCCTTTCACGTCTGTCACATTTGCTCAAGGTAAACCTGCTCTCATCTGTGAAAAGCACAGGGCGCCAGTGGTGGACATGCCAATTCTGGTATTCTATCGCAAATGCCAATTGACCTCCATGGTGCCAGGCAGTGAGCACAGGGCCCACTAGAGTTGGGCCCTCAGGCCACCCTCATGAAGTCTGTTTGTGATTGTTTGGTCAAAGACATTCACACCAGTGGCCTGCTGGAGGTCATTTTGTAGGGCTCTGGCAGTGCTCATCCTGTTCCTCCTTGCCCAAAGGAGCAGATACCAGTCCTGCTGATGGGTTAAGGACCTACTACGGCCCTGTCCAGCTCTCCTAGAGTAACTGCCTGTCTCCTGGAATCTCCTCCATGCCCTTGAGACTGTGCTGGGAGACACAAACTTTCTGGCAATAGCACGTATTGATGTGCTATCCTGGAGAAGTTGGACTACCTGTGCAACCTCTGTAGGGTCCAGGTATTGCCTCATGCTACCAGTAGTGACACTGACTGTAGCCAAATGCAAAACTAGTGAAAAAACAGATGAGGAGGGAAACATGTAAGTGGCCTTCACCTGTTAAACCATTTCTGTTTTGAGTGTCATCTCATTGTTGCCCCTCTAGTGCACCTGTTGTTAATTTCATTAACATCAAAAGAGCTGAAACTGATTAGCAACCTCCTCTGCTACTTAACTAACCAGATCAATATCCCAGAAGTTTCATTGACTTGATGTTATACTCCGATTAAAAAGTGTTCCTTTAATTTTTTTGAGTAGTGTACAGTAAATAGTGTTATGCATTCGCATCTGAGGATCACCATCTAAGATGTTCCCAGGTATGTGATACCACCCCTGGCCAAGAGGAGACACTGCAACTAATGGTCTTGTCATTTTCTTCTTTCCAAAGGTCAACTTCCTGGAAGGAGGCATCATTATTGCTGAGACAACCTGACAGAACGAGCTCTGAGTCAGACGACCCTTTGGCAGAGTCGAAATGCTTAAAAGCTGCTCCACTTCACTACGTGGTATTTACTTTTGTTGCTTTTTTTTCTCATGCCAACGAGCACTGCTTTTGCTGGACCTTATCAGTAAACGCAGAGGATCATTTTGGTACCCCAAAATATTCCCGTTTTTGTTGACCCTCCTTCACTTAGGCAACTACAAAATATATAATCAGTACAAAAAGGAAGAAGAGGGAGAAGCGGGGGGAGGGAAAGCCAGAGTGTCATAGCCACGTATAAGGGCAATTTCAGGGATAGAGAATTTTTGTCACTGTCCTTGTGTTATAAAGGCCAAAACTGTCATTTGGAGGCATTTTTACTCTTTACCCTCGATTACTGACAATGCACTTATGATGCAAATTTTCTACTGATGATATGCATTCTTATTCATTGTATTCACCAAAACTAATGTATTATACAGTAAGCACTGCATACAGGTAGTACCAGAGTAAAGAGTCAGTGTTCAGACAACACTGGAGCACTAATGGAACTCTTTGATTACCATGGGGTACTTTACACACTGAGTAACAGGTAATGTATTCAAGAATGACAGACAAGCTTTCCATGACAGCTTAAAGACTTATTGACAGGCACAGTTACTTTAATATATTAGTGAAATCTTTTTTTTTTTTATACCCCAGGAACATTTTCGTCAAAATTCGATTAATTTGATTACTATAAGTCTAGAACATTTGAATGGTATGTGTGTTATGATTTCCCTGATATAAAACAGACAACAAACTAGATGATGAAGGTAATACAACATTTTGGACAATGCAGCTGCCCAATTCAATTCAATATTTTCTCTTAAATATGTGCCTTGAAAATATGTCATGGATACTGATAAATGCTGAGAAAATGTGTACTTTCCCCAAGGTCAGTCATATTGCAAGCAGTTGACGAATAAATGATAAAGAAAAGGAAATGCATTCTTTATTATTTTCCTTTCTCGATTTAAAGACTAATAAAGATGGAAGTTGGTCACATGATTGTAAATGGCCTTGGCAGCTGCTCTTCTAAGGCAATGAGATCTCATCAAATATATTTGGATAAATAACACTATTATTATTGTGGCATGAGTATGTATTTTATTTTGCAGCTCAAAATGCATTCAAATTAAATGCACATGCAACAGATGAAGATGTCAAACTGTAAATAAAGACCCGGGTTTAGCAAAAATACATTTTACTTAAAAATCATCATGGAGAAAAGAAGCAGAAAGCCACTGGTAGGATAATTTAACAAGGACATTTTGTTATGTTTCAGCCAGGGTTCCTGCTATGGCTGGTGTGATGTTTGTGTTAATATTTGTATTTATGTCAATTGTTTGTATTATTATGTGTTTTTAATTAGTTTTGTGCATTATTTTTTTTCTGTGTGTCTATACATCTACCACTATGTGCCCTGTATTTTGTGGGTGGTTCCCCAAAAGACAGAGCCACCTGTTCATCTCTATTAAGGAGAAGGCCTATAAAATCTGAGAAAACATACAGTCTCTTTGTGGTACATTGTGTGTGTGTGGGCTTTAGATGAATTCTCATTTCACTATTGCAGTGTACTGGATATTTTTTATTTGCTATTATTTGACCTCTTTTTTGAGAATTGTGTATTTCTGACTTATTTGCCATTACACTGCCTAGTTTTGAAGGCAACTTGGACTCTGCTGTTTCTGCTTCTCAGAGCTTCTTTTGCTACAGAACGATTTTGTATTATAATGTTTTCATTTCATGATTTTTCATTTGCCCTTTTTATTATGCAAGCCAAAGGTTGACAGACTCATCCACTTGTGGAGCTTTCTGCAACATGTTTTGGGACTTTGCTTGAAAGAACTCTCTAGTTGATAAAACACTTTAAAAGTCAACCAACTTACCACAGAGAATACTTTCTAGACATTTTTGCTTCATGCTATTCAACTGCAGCCTGCAATATATATAGCACATCTTTATCTGTCTTGTGTACCCTATGGTTAGGTGGCTCAATATAAGAGTATCAATCCAACCATATGTTTTCAAAACCGTGCATATCATGTTAACTGACATTTTTAATTGGGCCTACATGTGTGAGAGAGGCCTGTGATAGGCTGTTGCTCTGTTAAGTTTTGGTTCCTAAAGCTGTTGAAATTGTGATAATGCAATTAATAAGCAGATTTAAAAGAGAACTGATTTATATATGGGTAGAAAGCTATGTGGCATGAATAGGCAAATGAGCATTACAAAAACAGTCAGAGGTGGTGATGAGATTGTGGAACACAAGGGGGTTGAAGATGAAGGAAGGACTGGAGTATTCTTAAAATTGAACTGAGGAACTGGAGTAAATGGAGGACAGTAAATTGCAGTGTACCAATTTCTTGTACAAATGTCTCAATGAATGCCTAGAAAGGAAATTCAAACTGGCATGAATGGAAATGTTCTTTCCCATCTTGATATAGTTTTGTGAGAGGCTTTAAGAATTCTGCATAGTGGGAGAAAAGTCTGGGGCCAGCATTGTTACAGTGAAAAACATGCCCTAACAATATTGGTCTACTAAGACTAAGTATCCTTGAAGTCCTACTTATAAGGTACAAGATCTTAAAAGTCATTTGGGAATGCAAGATGAACAGCCTTTATTAACTTCCTTTTCTTTCCGCCCATGGGAAAGTTGCAAATAATAGAATTTGCCCAGAGTACAGATTATACAGAAGTTAGAAGCTGTAACAAAGAAATTCCATATGGTAGAACTGCAAATGAAAGGTGCCAATGTCAAGAGTAAATGAGGAGGTGCAAATGGACAGCACCTACTTGCAATCAGTTTGAGATGTGTCTCTGCTGAAGTAAAATCCAATATTTCAGATGTGTGGCCATAAATGAGTCTCCTTAAGCACCCTTGCTTGAATGGGTTCCTAGACTTGGGAAAAGCAAGCACAGATAAGTTACCTCTGACTCAAAGAGAACAGTTTGAGGTGAAGCTGGTGGCTTGAATATACAAGCAGTCAATGAATGAAATGATAGCAAATAGTGCCATGAAAGACTGGGGCAGTAGCTGTATTGGTGGGCAGGTGATGAGAGAGAAAACAGCAGATGACATGAGCCACCCTCCCTCTCCTCCTACCCCAGGTCATAACAATATGTGTCCATGTTTTTCCTGTAGTAAGTCTATCTTCAATAACAAAGTTTCTTATAACAGACTAAAGTTAACTGAGGTATTACCATAATCAGATATTTCATTGGTTTATGGCATTTTGGACCAAAGTAAGAAACAACCCTCCTGTGTATGCCGACATATTCACACAAAGCCAATCTGGAATAGCTACTTAACCTAAGCAGAACCATGAAGTGTAAAAAAAAAATGGATGGAATATTAAAAGTCCCAAAAAAATGAGAAAAAAGCTGCACTAAAGAAAGGTTTGGTTATTTCATTATAATTATGGCAATTTAAATATCGGATCAACCAATCACATGGCAGGAATTTAATGCATTTAGGCATGTAGACATTGTTAAGATGACCTGCTGAAGTTCAAACCAAGGATCGGAATGGGGAAGAAAGGTGATTTAAGTGACACTGAATGCGGCATGGTTGTTGGCACCAGATGGGCTGGTTTGAGTATTTCAGAAACTGTTGATCTACTGGAAATTTCACACACAACTATCTCTAGGATTTGCAGAGAATAGTCCGAAAAAAGGAATGCTGAAGCTAGAGGTCAGAGGAGAATGACCAGACTGGAGTTGATCTGATGGAAAGGCAACAGTAACTTAAATAAACACTCCTTACAAAGAGGTAAGCAGAACAGCATCTGTGAACGTACAACACATTGAACCTTAAGAGCAGATGGGCTACAGCAGCTGGAGACCAACACTGGGTGCCACTCCTGTCAGCTAAGAGCATGCAGCTGAGGCTACAATTTGTACAAGCTTACCAAAGTTGGACAATAGAAGTCTGGGAAAATGCTGCATGATCTGATGACTCTTGATTTCTGCTGAAACATTTGGATGGTAGGGTCAGAATTTGGAATTAGCAACATGAAACCATGGATCCATTTTGCATTGTATCAACAGTTCAGGTTCGCAGTGGTGGTTTAATGGTGTGGGGGATATTTTCTTGCCATACTTTTGGCTCCTTAGTACCAACTGAGCATTTTCACAGTAAATGCCATGGCCTATATGAGTATTGTTGCTGACCGCATCCATCCCTTTATGACTGTTGTGTGCCCATCTACTGATGGCTACTTCCAGCAGGATAAAGCGCCATGTCACAAAGCTCAAATCATCTCAAATTGGTTTCTTGAACATGACAATGAGTTCACTGTACTCAAACTGTCTCCACAGTCACCAGATATCAGTCCAATAAAGCACCTTTGGGATGTGGTGGAATGGGAAAATTTGCGTCATGGATGTGTAGCCGAAAAATCTGCAATAACAGAGATGCTATCATGTCAATATGAACCAAAATTCATGAGAAATGTTTCCAGCAACTTGTTTAATCTGTGCCACAAAAAACTACGGCAGTTCAAAGGCAAAAGGGGGTCCAACTCTGTACTAGCAAGGTGTACGTAATAAATTGTCCGGTGAGTGTACATGAAATAATAATAAATTTATAGGTAATATTTTTTCTTTAAATCCCAATATATGTAAAACAAACTTATAATGGCTGAAGATGAATCATTTACATTTAACAGTATTCTATTATCTAGAATTACTTAACCAATTTAGAATTAAAAAAAAATAACTGTCTGACATACGGAGGTTTCTTCATCCATATTTAATACAAGATTTATTTTCTTCTCAGTGCATCATAGTAACTCCTGAAATGATGATTTCTTTTCTCATAATAATTCGCTTTTTTTCAATCTTACAGTTACGATATCATTATTATTTCTGACCTTTGTTTCATTTACACAAAACTAGGAATTTCAAGCACTACTAATCTAAACATAATTGGTAATTTTTAGCATGTTAACTTTTCATTAAATACACTTTAACACAATTTATATTTTGCTGAAACTAATATACAGTTGAAGTCATAAGTTTACATACACTGGGGGCGAATTTTTAAAAAATTCACTTTATAACCCCTCCACAGATTTTACACTAATAAACTATAAATTTGGCACATCGTTTAAGGCATCTACTTTGTACAGGGCATGTTTTATTGTCTATATCACAATTCCAGTGGGTCACAAGTTTACATAAACTTTGTTAATATTTGGTAGCATTGCCATTAAATTGTTTAACATAAGACAAACGTTTTGGGTTGCCTTCAACAAGCTTCTTACAATTGAGTTTCTGGAATTTTGTCCCATTCCTCCATACAGAACTGGTGTAACTGGGACAGGTTCGTAGGACTACTTGTTCGCACACACTGGCCACAAATTTTTAATCATATTGAGGTCAAGGCTTTGTGATGGCCACTTCAAAACCTTGACCTTGTTGTCCTTAAGCCATTTTGCCACAACTCTGGTGGTATGCTTGGGGTCATCATTCATTTGGAAGATCCATTTACAGCAGAGCTTCAACTACTTTACTTGAATGAGCTGTTGCTTCAGCATCTATATATATATTTCACTGAGCGCAAGAAAGACACTGAGGGCACGCTCGACAGAGCCCCGCCCGCCAACTCTAACCCTCCTACCGCGTCATGGGATACGCACGACAGAGCCACGCATGCCAACTGTAACCGTGCTCCCGAGTCCAGCGCCGCTCTCGAGGCACGCAACAACTCACCAAACACAGCCTCAGTCGCTTTCGTCTGTGCAAAACTCCACATGCACCTCTTAGCCATGTTGACTTTACACCGCACGCAAGACAGAGAGCCACGATCGGCAACTCACAGAGCCCCACCTGCCAACTCTAACTAAGGGCTAGCAAGACAGAGAGCACACACAAGACAGAGAGCCACGGCCACCAACTCTAAGACCATGGGATACGTACGCATTTAGTGTATAAATGGGTATAAATAATTGCATGTAAACGATTCTCCAAAATCTGTTGTATGTAAACGATACTGTTTAAAATGTTATTGTTTTTTCATCAGAAAATCCGGTTTCCACGTCTACCTGTATTAGTTTAAATGGCACTTTTACTACTCACAATAGGGTGGATGCGCTGAGCGGCGTCTATCTACATATGTCTATGTTTTCCGTAGCCTGCTACAGGAAGGTACTCTCTTAACCATTGGCATTTGTTTCGCTCCTTGCTATTTTCGTTATACTGTGACGGTGATTTCCTAAGCCTTTGTTATACTGAATTCCTTTCTCACCATTTTCCAGTCCTATTTGTACACAGCAGTATGCTAAGGCGGGCTTCGGCTAGTATCTACATAATTTTTCTTCCTCACAATGCCATCTATTTTGTGAAGTGCACCAGTCCCTCCTGCAGCAAAACATCCCCATAACATGATGCTCCCACCCCCTGTGCTTGATGGTTGGCATGGTGTTTTTTGGTTTGCAAGCCTCACCCTTTTACCTCCAAATATAACAATGGTCATTATCGCCAAACAGTTTGATCCTGAATTCATCAGACCACAGGACATTTCTTCAGAAGGTAAGACCTTTGTCCTCATGTGCCATTGCAAACTGTAATCTGGCTTTTTATGGTGGCTTTGGAGCAGTGGCTTCATCCTTGCTGAGCAACCTTTCAGGTTATGTTGATATAGGACTTATTTTACTGTGGATATAGATACTTTCTACCTGTTTCCTGCAGAATCTTCACAAGGTCCTTTGCTGTTGTTCTAGAATTGAGTGGCACTTTTCACATACAAGTACAGTACATTTTTCTCTAGAAAACAGAATATGTCTCCTTCCTGAGTAGAATGATGACTGTGTGGTCCCATGGTATTTACATACTTGTGTATTATTTTGTACAACAGATAAACGTGGAACCTCGAGGATGAATCAGACTTGCAGAGCTTCACGTTTTTTTGTTTTTTTTCTGAAGTCTTGGCTACAACTTGCAGGGAAAATTGGGAGTTGGTAGCAGGATTGGCACTCCAGCCACTATAAAAATCCCCACACCGATTCAGTGTGGTGCTGAAGTGTCACAAATTGTACTCAGGTCCCAATCCAGGTGGTTTGTTGTGTGGTGGGTGAGGCAACGTGCTATCAGTACATCCTCCCAACATACATCCACATGTTGACTTCAATTAGGCTAATTGGCTATCAGAGGCTAATTGTCTATTTGCCTAAAAGCTTTATGTCAATTTCTGGAATATTTCAAGCAGTTTAAATGCACATTTAACAAAGTGTATGTAAACTTGTGACCCAATGGAATTGTGATATAGTCAATAAAAAGTCAAATAATCTATCTGTGAACATTGTTGGAAAAAAATTACTTTTGCCCTGAACAAAGTAGATCTCTTAAACAATGTGCCAAATTTATAGTATGTTAGTATAAAACCTGTGGAGGGGTTATAAAGAGAGTTTTAAAGAGTTCACCATAAGTGGATGCAAACTTCTGACTTCAACTGTATCTCCACAGATAACTGACAATACCCTTTCAAAAATCCTTAAAGTATATCCAAAGGAAAAAAAATACTATGTTGCACACAAAAATAAACTTCATAAATTGCAACAAAATTAATCAAACCTCTAAAGTCAATGCTAAATATGCAAGATTGCCTATCGATGAGCTATACAAAAAAGACTAGCTTTGTTAATAGTTAAGCCCATTTATTGACAGAAATGGAGCAACTATTAATGAAATCACATCACTGTCAATATGAATTATGGAGGAAAGATAAATAAGATACTGCTATGTTAAATGCAAAAGAGACAAGTTTGAAACACCATCACGGAAGTTAAAAATTCCATATTTAGGGAGTAATATAAGGTTCATTGGAATGTAATGCACATGATGCTCTAATAAAAGAATATTGCTAATAAAATTGATACAACATAGCGCCAGGCATAATATATACTGTTCAAGAGCTACAAACCTTTAAGACTCTCTGAAATCTTGGACACTGTGAAATATCTACTAAGTGGAAAAGCTAGAGGCTTAGACAAATATCCAGAAGAATTTTACAAAACTGACTGATTAATATTCATAACTGACAAATGTACTAAATGAATATGAGAGGACGTCAGCTTAATTCAAGAATAAGTATTATTCTCTGTGAACAACATTGCATGTCAGCTTTTGTTTTGTTACGTATATCACAGAAGTTACAATGCCTAGGAATCACAATTAGACAACAGTTTAAAAGGCCTATTCTGATTTAACTTTAGTGACCGGGTGGGATATCTTAAACAAGAACTTTTCATGTCTTCTAACATTAGCTGGGAGAAATAATATTTTTAAGATGATATCTATCAAACTTTTTATAGATTTTTTAGGGCATTGCAATAACAGCACAAATACTAAAAATAAATTGTTCATTGCAAAGGTGACTTCATTCATATGGAATGCAAAGAAGTCATGCATAAAAAAATAACTCTACACATCTCTAAAGCAGAGGGGAGCATGGTGCTAGCTACCTTTCAGTTCTACTACCAGGCTGCAGATACATTTACTGATACTAAGGAAGAAAATTGCCCATCTGAGTCAATAGCATCACACAGCCCTACTGCTTCACTTCATCTAAAAGTTGTTCTACTGCATTGGATCTGGAGACTGCTAGTCATTGGAGTAAACTGTAGTCAGTATCATGAAGAACTGTGAAATAAAACTTCACTACTCAAATATGATAATAGTCAAATAAAAATAACTTATTAAAGAAATTAATTCTAAGGAAAGGAAAAAAATTTAAATCCAGTAAGTCTGGCAATGTTTGTTATTCCTTAATTGCTTGCACCCACTCTCATGTCTGAAAACAATACCAAAACATTTTGGGCAGATATTCATTTTACAAATACATCTTCTCCCACTTGACTCCTTTTAAAACTCTAACAACTTAATCAGCTGCACTTTTAAATTCCTATTCTTCATCTAGCTACTGAACTAACTGTAGCTTAAGACTATTTTTTAAGTTCTCTCTGATAACCAATGAAATATATTTTATGTATTCTAAGTTGTTTTGGATAAAAGGTGTAATGAAGAAGTGTAATGTCTCCATTTTGATGATGTTGTTAAGTACGTACTGGGCACTTGACAGTCGTCTCTGTGAGGGGTGTGTTTTCATGTGGCATCTGTCATGGTCTTCTGAAAGCTGCAGAAGCAACCACAGAACAAGAAGCACACATGGCGTAGCCCTTCAGTGATTGATCTCCACGAAGAAAAGCTGCTATGATCCAGAAACAAGCTGTTGTACCACTAAAGGAAGGTGATCCAACAACTAGTATGTCAGCAGGTAAAATAAACATTTGCTAAGAGAAGTGTGTAGTCTTAAATCTGAAAAGGTAAACAAAGTCCAATTAACAAAATTCATCAAAACACACTACAAAAACTACAAAACACACTTCAAAAATACAAGGTGCTACCCATTCAAGACTCCCATTTTATTTCCTTAGCCCCTGGCTTATAAGTGCTGCATAATAAGGCTTATGTGACTACAGGCACTGATGGAGCCAGAGAAAAAGGGCAAAAGGAAGGGATGGGGAAAGATCAATACCATCGATTAATAATTTATCTCCGTGCACTCCTGATGCCATGAACTGTCAGATTGAAAGCTCTGTTTAAAAATGATTACCATACTTGCACAATGTGTTATGTAAATCTCCAAAGATTAATAAATGAACAAACTTGTTAGTTCAGTTAAAGGTCTATACATAAAAAGTTTAATATTAAATTAAAAGGCTTAGAAAGTGTCATACCAGAGTAATGGATGGAGGTGATATGCTGACAGTTGCTACCATGGCTAAAAGTTAAGAATACTTTAACTGGTTACATGAGTAAGAAATTTAACCTGCTTATATGAAACCTGCAACCTCACAAGTTGAGCAGGGTTGAAATAAATAATTCAAAGCATCTGTCTCTTGATAAAAAAGAAAAGGTAATTGTTCACTCTTACCCTTCTATTTGTAAAAAAGAACAAATCTGCAACTTTCTCTATAACTCCTGTAAAACAAATTGCATCACAGCAGCCATACATATAAACTTGTTTAGAGCTGTCAGATCAGAGAGCTACTGCACTTGTGTTTTACTGAATGGGGCCTCAGTTGCTCATATTAAATAGTAATAAAATTTACACTTGGGAATGAGACGCCTTCACAGAGCTCCCAGGCTTTTAAAAGTGCTATTTTTCTAAAGGTGCTGCAATAAAGAATGATTGGGGAGTAATGTGTTGGTTCGTTTCAGAGAGAGGTACCCAAGCAGTCTTCCCATTTCATTTCCATTTTTTTAACTCTTGTGACTACAGTAAGTGCAATAAGTAGCCATTAAAAGTAAGAGAGAACTCTTTCGTAGCTCAGTCATTAAAACATTAAATCTAAAAACATTATTCTGACATTTTAAATGACACTACAATTTTGCTTTTCCTTTTACAAAATAACTACAACAGCTCTACTTAGTTTCTGTCAAAGTTCCCTAACAGCTACACCTTTTTAAATTCACATGAAGGATCACATTAATTTTAACGGTACATTTACTTGCAGGCTGAATGCATTAGGCCTTTTTTGATTTATATTATTATTTCACTCTTAATATATTTACTTCTGGAAAAGGCTGACTTAAATTGTGCTAAACTGTATGGTTGTGGCACTTTTTGCTTTGCTTCCTATTCAATGCACAGTGTGCCCTGCTTCATCAATAGCAAATATGTCATTGATTAGTAGAATAAACTGCCATATTGGCAAAGTGAATAAATTAGAAACTAGACACTGATCCAGTAATGCCTTTCAAAGTTGGATACCTAGAGGTAGCAGAATGAGATGTTCAAAACAAAGAGAATGGCAGCAGGATGAGAAGACTGTCAGGGTCAGAAAGAACAAGAATTAATCCATGTCTTTTCACAGTGACGGGTGGAGTGTGCCAAGACATGTCAAGCAATACTTAGTCAAAAGGGACATTGGAATAAGACAGGCACCACAAGAGGGGGCTGGTCCCATATATCATGTTAGCTTATTTTCTTTATGTAAGATGTGACAGCAGCATCAATAATATAAGAAATAGTAAACTGCATATTTGTATGCATGCTGGGAACAGAGCTCTCCACGGCTTTGAGAAATAGAGGCTAAGCACTATCTGAAAACCGTTTAAAAGCAAAAACACAATTTTGGGGAAAATTTACAGTGTTTGTGTTTCTGTTACATATTTCATTAAGAACAGGAAAAACAAGGCATTACTTTTTATCAGAGAATTCAACTTGTCATAGACAGTGCTTAGAAAATGAGGGCAGACCTTCTTTATATCCATTCAACAGAGCTCACAGATTTCTTCTGTAGTACTACTGAGATATTGGGTGTATTATTGATTTAGCATTGTTGGGTTTATCTCCCATCATTTGTTGTCACCTTACACTGGCATATTAACAGTCAGTGTACAGGTTTTACAAAATGGCCACTACGAGATGCTGGATGTTCGTGTATTTTTTTTTCCCTGTATACATTTTTTTGCATTGGATGTAAAGCATATAGTGAAATAAATTTAATAATCTATTTTTGTTTATAAGAATTTGTTGACTATATGTTTGTTAAATAATGTATATCATTATGTCTCTCTACATAATGTATTCAAAGTAATGCCATCAATTCAGTAATTTTAAAATGCAAACATTAGAAAGTGTGCACTCACGTAACCTAACCAGTGGCTAATTCATTAAACTCTCTTAACCACTTAAAGATCCATCAAAGATGGGGCTCAGCCATTTTTCTCTATCTGCCATTTGCATAAGGAATTGATGCCTGGTTTCAGCTCATAACGCGTTTCACTACATACCTTTTCTGTTGGCTTGGGAGTGGGATGTGTTGGCGATACTCTAGCAATACAAACTCTGGCCAAGTTTAGTGCCTAACTAATGTCAGCAATTACCAGGATTGGGATGGCATCCTTCCTGTTCAATTCTTTAGCCATTAGGTCACAGTAGCTTTCAAAAACCAAAGAGAAAAGTTTGGCCTGGAGTGTGCTCTTACAGCATTAACAGCATCTCAGATTCTACCTGTAGGAATAATGTAGTAGGTTGATTCACAGAAAACAGGATGAAAACAACCTTTAAAAAATCCTTTTTTTTTTCCTTCAACAAAATTTACCTAACAATAAGAGTGCTTATGACTTAGTTTGTTTCTGATGTGTTGCTCAGTAAACCACAGTAGCATTTTGTGGCTCTTTTATTCAGTCCCTTGGAATTCACATATTTTTCTTGTGCTGTCCATGTGACCTAGTTCAAGGTTCATTTCAAAACATGGTCATAGGGAGGTGAATACTTTTAGCCAAGTCATTTTGCCCATGACCATTAACTGTAACTAAAATGGCAGATGCTAAGAAATCCTCCTTAGGTGTCTGCTTCATTGCGAGTTTAAAAAACAGTATTGTATTCTAGTGTTTGAGCGTTCATTCTTGTCCAATGAGACAATAGCATCTGACACTACACCTGTATGCTTGAACCAAAACATGTCCAGGTCTAGCAGTAGCAATTATGATAATTTAAAAGAAATAAACCAGAAGCAACTTCTATATGTCTATCTATCTATCTATGCAGGGATGAGCAGGACTTTACAGTAAATCTAAAGCATGACTTCACGTATTACTGGTAACTTACATATTAAAAATTAGAAGCAATGGGAAACTTAACTGATCTTCTTAGTTAATGAGTTGGGAGATAAGAGATTACTAAGTACAGCATTATAGTACCTTTATCAAAAGAGTCACTAAAGCTAATCATAACATTAATGAGCATGACTGAGCAACAATTATAAAAGACAGAAATATCCAAAGGGAGTTGGACATGAATATCCCTAAAATGAAAAAATCAACATTTAGACATTCTTTAAAGGATACGTTTAGCATTTTTAATCCATCCATATTTCGTCACAATAATGGCATATATTACTTTGCAACATGAAAATGTGTTAAAAAGTGAAGCACTTTTTAAATAAACTTTAAAAAATACAATGCCTGTTTTTGCATTTTAAAACTGACCACAAGGGGCACCAGACCATATTGAAAACAAAAGCCCTAAATTAACTGAATACAGTGGAACCTCGGTTCACGAACGTCTCGGTTCACATACAACTCGGTTCATGACCAAAAAGTTCGCCAAACTTTTGCCTCGGTTCACGACCACACACTCAGTATATGAACAAGCCAGTTTCCCTTTCGGTTTGTGTGCACCGATGATTTCTGCACGTGTTGCATTGTTCTCGGTCAGACGTGCCTGCCTGCTGCTGAAAGAGAGGGGGAGGGGGAGGGTGCTGCACGTGCATGCCTGCCTGCTGCTGAGAGGGGGTTTGGGGGGGTTGCGTGCCTGCCTGCCTGCTGCTGAGGGGGAGAGAGAACGTGCGTGCGTGCCTGCCTGCCTGCCTGCCTGGCTGGCTGGTTCATACGCGCTGATTACTGTATTTAAGCAGAGCCGCTCCCTGTTCATTGTTCTCAGTCACACGTGCGTGCTTTACCTACGCTCTATTTGTGCTCTACAGTATTTTGTGTGCTTTTGCAGTTAACTATGGCTTCTAAGCAAGTGAAGAATGGTGAGAAGAAAGTTTTGAAGAAAATTGAAATCGAAGTAAAGAAAGAAATTATTGAAAAGTTTGAACATCACGTTCGTGTTACTGATCTTGCCGCTGAGTACAAGAAGTCAAAATCTACGATTTCGACTATTCTAAAGCAGAAAGAATCTATTAAAGCAGCTGATATTGCAAAATGAGCTACACCGTTATCCAGGTTGGGGCTTCAAGCGCTGGAAGAGGTGGAAAAACTGTTTACCAGTTTATTCATTTACCAATTTGAGAACCCTTGTGCTTTCAAGCAGCACAATGTAAACAAAGCCAGACTGCCAGTAATGCAGAGGTCAATCACGAAGGGTTGGGTCACAAGGACTTTGTTTTTAAATGGCTGCATGAGGCTTTCGCTCCCACCAACTAAACAGCTAAAAACACCAGAAACCCAATAAATCACAAGAGAGAAAACACCTGAAGGAAAACAGCCCTCCATTGCGGAGCCAGGCTCTCCCTCCTCTCCACCCAGTTCCTCCTCACTTCATGCGAGAACTCGACTCATGCAAGTTTAGTTTTCTTGGTGGTTTTTGTATTACGGATTTTTCAAAAGTTAACTTTTCAGTTCGTAGCGTGAATTGTTAGAATGTTACTTTTCTCTTTTTTCAAATGTCCGCTTTTTTCTCTGTGCTTAAAACTCATTAAAAAAAGTGTTTACATGGAGTTGTTCATAGCGTGATTTGTTGCAATGTTACTTTTCTCTTTTTTCAAATGTTCATTTTATTCCCTGTGCTTAAAACTCATTTTAAAAAAAGTGTTTACACCGATCGGGCTGTAAGGCTATTAGCATGAACTCCTGCAATGTTACTTTTTTGGTTGCTTGTGGTTGGTTTTTAAATTAAAGTTCGGATTTGTTCAAATGTTCCGCTCTGTTCAGAGAGAGAGAGAAAGAGAGAGAGAGCGAGCGAGTGCGTGCTGCTGGCTTTGGGTCAGGAGTGTGTGCTAAAGACAGAGAAAGAGAGAGAGAGCGCGAGCGAGCCTGCTCGTGTAGCTGAGCAGGGAGCCTGGGTGTTTTGTGTCAGTGTTATTCAATGTTTTTACATTAGTTTACTATTACACTGTGCATTCTATGGTGTAATTAACTATATTTGTGCTTAATCTTTGTATATATTTACATACAGTGGGTATGGAAAGTATTCAGACCCCCTTCAATTTTTCACTCTTTGTTATATTGCAGCCATTTGCTAAAATCATTTAAATTATTTTTTTTCCTCATTAATGTACACACAGCACCCCATATTGACAGACAAAAAAAAAAGAATTTTTGAAATTGTTGCAGATTTATTAAAAAAGAAAAACTGAAATATCACATGGTATTGTATTCAGACCCTTTGCTTAGTATTTAGTAAAAGCACCCTTTTGAGCTAATACAGCCATGAGTCTTCTTGGGAAAGATGCAACAAGTTTTTCACACCTGGATTTGGGGATCCTCTGTCATTCCTCCTTGCAGATCCTCTCCAGTTCTGTCAGGTTGGATGGTAAACATTGGTGGACAGCCATTTTTAGGTCTCTCCAGAGATGCTCAATTGGGTTTAAGTCAGGGCTCTGGCTGGGCCATTCGAGAACAGTCACAGAGTTGTTGTGAAGCCACTCCTTCGTTATTTTAGCTGTGTGCTTACGGTCATTGTCTTGTTGGAAGGTAAACGTGCCTGGTTGTCTCCACACACTGAGGAGAGGCAAGACACATGACAGCCTGCATGGAGTTTGCTAAAAGACACCTGAAGGACTCTGAGATGGTGAGAAATAAGATTCTCTGGTCTGATGAGACCAAGATAGAACTTTTTGGCCTTAATTCTAAGTGGTATGTGTGGAGACAACCAGGCACTGCTCATCACTTGTCCAATACAGTCCCAACAGTGAAGCATGGCGGTGGCAGCATCATGCTGTGGGGGTGTTTTTCAGCTGCAGGGACAGGACAACTGGTTGCAATCGAGGGAAAGATGAATGCAGCCAAGTACAGGGATATCCTGGACAAAAACCTTCTCCAGAGTGCTAAGGACCTCAGACTGGGCCGAAGTTTTACCTTCCAACAAGACAATGACCCTAAGCACACAGCTAAAATAATGAAGGAGTGGCTTCACAACAACTCTGTGACTGTTCTTGAATGGCTCAGCCAGAGCCCTGACTTAAACCCAATTGAGCATCTCTGGAGAGACCTAAAAATGGCTGTCCACCAACGTTTACCATCCAACCTGACAGAACTGAAGAGGATCTGCAAGGAAGAATGGCAGAGGATCCCCAAATCCAGGTGTGAAAAACTTGTTGCATCTTTCCCAAGAAGACTCATGGCTGTATTAGCTCAAAAGGTTGCTTCTACTAAATACTGAGCAAAGGGTCTGAATACTTAGGACCATGTGATATTTCAGTTTTTCTTTTTTAATAAATCTGCAACAATTTCAAAAATTCTTTTTTTGTCTGTCAATATGGGGTGCTGTGTGTACATTAATGAGGAAAAAAATTAATTTAAATGATTTTAGCAAATGGCTGCAATATAACAAAGAGTGAAAAATTGAAGGGGGTCTGAATACTTTCCATACCCACTGTATTTACATACAGTCCGTACAGTCTGGAACGGATTAATTGTATTTATATACAATCCTATGGGAGAAATTGCTTCGGTTCACGACCAACTCGGTTTACAACCGAGTTTTGGAACGAATTATGGTCCTGAACCGAGGTTCACTAGTAAAAGTGCCTTCCATGTTTCTTTGACTAACCTGTGACAACAAACTAACTGGAAGAAATATAGTATATTTAATTACAGATTCTTGGTACTGTTTTTTATGGCCCCATCCATGAATTTAGCACAACACTTCATGAGTTTAGCACAACCAATCATTTCCCCCTCTGTGAACTGTGCATGACCCACCTTCCCCCTCCATGAATTGAGGGCAATCTTCTGAGTAAGTGTAGTGGGGTGATCCCCCTTGGTGAATAGAGAGTTATTGTCAAAGCTGGATCCAGCTTGATCACCTGAGCGCATCAAGCGCAATAGACAAATCTTTTTTTCTCCTTGGTGAAACAAGCACTATTGTCAGAGCAGAGACTGGGGAAGTCATCCAGGACTGGTTGCGATTTACCTGTGATGGTGCTGGTGTTAAGTGAGCATGATTGTAAGATTGGTAGATTTCTGTTTGGGGTTACATTTGTTGGGTAATGCTACTCTAAACTGTGATTCTTAATGTGTGAAAAGCAGAAGGAAAGTAAATGGATGCAACAATTCAGAACAGTACAACCTGGACAGATAGCAATTCTTAAGGCTAGAAGTATAGGCATCCATTGGGCCTAGACTACAGATGGCTCTTTCAATTTTACTTTGTGCTTCTCAGCTAATACGTCTACAGTTTTGCATGATGTCTTGATGGTTACTAAATAAACCAAATGGACAAGTGCCTGCTGATGTGCCTTACAGGTATATAAATGGGAGCTTGCTCTTTCTTACCATACCACTTGCATCAGTGGAGTATTATTGCTTAGGGGCCAACTCCTTCCACATTCAACCTCTGTTCAGGCACAACTGGGTCACTGCTTGCAGCATCACCAGCCGGCCACTGAGAACGAACAGGGCAGCCATTCGAAGGACACTGCAAGGCTGTGTGGTGGGCGGGAAATGAACCACCCGATCAAGCCTCTGTCCTGCACGCGCACCCAGCTGCCCTCTGCCCCATTCATCAACCGGAGCCGCCCGAAGGGACACTGCGCGATTAGTGAAACCGCTCCCCTCCAGCTACCTACCGCTTGCACCGTTCCCAGGCTGGAGATGACGGAGTGGCAGTTACTGAGGAGCCTGTGTTGCGTCCCCCAGACAGATGAAGGAGCAGCTGCGGCCCTGTTCCTAAGTTGTATGTCAGATGTCCGGAACTCGGGGACTACCTGTACACTAAACAATTTTTCCAAATCCATCACCTAATCATAATTACTCCAAGTGTGTGAAAAACATTTGTAATGTAATTCCAAGTCATTTTATACAAGTTTTACCAAACCCATGCGGTGGGACGATTGTGACAGGGACTGCTTTTCACATATAACATGCTGTGTTATGTTTTACATAGCCTATGGAGTGAGATTCATGCCAAAGGGAAACTGCTGTCTGTTGGTCAAAGGTGCACATAAGATTTCCATTGTACTAATAACACTACATCACATTTCTTAATCAGATAAGAGCCAAGGCCAGCAGCAATATTTACATATTACTCCCTTGATGCAGATGATTTTAGCGGTCCATGATTGAAATATCTAGAGTGCTGACAGTTTCACAGACCTTTCGATGATCTTCATCATATGTAATAAAATACTGTGATTAATTTTACTGTAAGTGTCCTATTTTTTCCAATAATTTCAATGATTATTTTCTAGGCAGTAATAATTCACATATGGGCATCAGAATACAATAATGTCAATAATGTGTGGAGATAATTTCCAGGAGTGAAAAGAACACACTGGAGGAAACTACACCCCTGTGGTTGAAATGCTGCCATGGAGAAAGACAAGCAATAAGATGAAGCACATAGCTGGTCTCCTTTTAAAATGGATGAATATTTTTGTTTTATTTCTGGACCAACATGGATATGCGTTTTGACAATATGTGTGCAATCTCAAGATGCAGATCAATAATATTTTTGTCTTGAAAAAGGACATTTTTGTTATGTTTAAGGCCTTTGTTTCCACATTCGTGTGTGATGTACTTACTGCTTAATATGGAGTTTCTGTTTAAAAATACTGTATTCTGTGTCAGAAAACTAATCCAAAAGGCCTGACCTTAGATTAGACATAATCAAGAACATGATACCAATGGGATCTTTTCTGGTGATACTTTTAAAAGATTTTCTCATAAAGGCTGCCTGAAATGCCTGTATTCGTTTGAGAACTCACTACTGGCACTACCTAATTCAAAGATGCGGAAGAAGGAGACAAATTTTAGCACAATTTCTGCCAAGAAACTTCCTTTTTAGATTCGTAAGGTGAACAAAAACAAATGTACTTGATCCAGGCATTCTTAGCAGCATCCAAATCAATGCTATTTCCATTAATCAGAGATTAGGGGTGCTTAACAGGCCCTTTTCAATCTCTTCAATAAATATGAGAATTAACAAAATCAATATCAGCAAATGACAAAAAAGGTCTCTGGGAGGACATTGAGAGCTTCTCACCATCCTGCAAGTCTAAATACATAAATACTGTAAGACTGTTAGATGAAGATTCAGCTCAATTGTTTAAAAATGGCATGAATGTTGAATAGAATCAGAAACATGACATGGGGTGACAGGGTAAATAAACGTAACTTATTACTAAAGGATAAAGTCACAGATGCTCCCCTACATCAGTACTCAAATATCTGGTTGGTGCAACACAAATGGGGTCAGAGAGTGATTTGCACACACTGAGAGAAAATACACACTCCTCACAAATTTAGAATGCAAGGCAGTCAATAATGGCTCCATCATCAACTAAGCCCTAAGGTATTCACATAATCAATTTACAAAATTTCAGTGAAAATTCTTTGTAGCACATATCTCTTCAGATCTAGTCTTTTGGGTAAACCCTGCTAAAAAGAAAAAAATGTCAAAGGAAATGTAATCATTATAGTAATAGTCCTACAGTCTAATCAGTAAAATAAAAACCATAGAAATTTCAGAAACCATTATATTTTATGTTGTGCTTATGGTAGTGATCTGGACAAGAATTAAGTTATTTATTAATTTACTGAACTGGCTTAAATAGTTCTAGAATCAAAGGGAGACAGAGCTTATTCTAGCACTATCAGACATAAGGCAGGAACCAAGCATGGAAGGGGTAAGCAGTTTTGCATAATCAGATTTTTGATATTAAAGCAAGAAGTGGTGGTAACTTGTGTAGCACGTACCCAGCTCTGTGTGCTACTGTCAAGTATCTATAAGATTGGAAAGATATACACCATTTTTACATATTATTAAAAGATGTGCTCTAAGTTTCAGAAATATACAGCGAGCAGACTTTTAAAGTAATCTACACATTGGAATAGTATCATTTGCTGACATCTAGACGTTTCAGTTTACAAGGATAGCAACTTTTAAAGCAAGCACAATAGCATAGCAAATACTACTGCTGCTGCCTGAAAACTGAAAGAGACCAGATTCAAATGTTGACCTGGGAGCTATCATTACTAGTTTGCATGTTCTCCCAGTGTCTTTATGAGTTTTTCACTGGAGGGGTATTTTCTCAACTAACAAAGTGAGGTGTTTAAGGTAAACTGGTAACTATAAACTCACCCAATGACACGGAGTGTGGCTGCGAATGATGGAAACTGTGCTGTGAATCATCCAGAATCTCAATCTTATGGTTTTAAACATCACATATTCAAAGTCTCCATTACAATCAAGGTAGTACCAAAATAACAAAAATTACAATAAATAAGAACAAAAATTACAGTGAGAAAAGTAACATTGATGTTAGCTTCTGGTAAGTATATTTAGTTTTATCAATTCATCCACCCATATTCTCAACCTGCTAATCCAGTGCAGGGTCAAGGGGAAACTGGAGTCTGTCTCAGGGCACCAGTCCATCGCAGGGTGAACACAAACACACACACAGACCAAACAATGCCAATTCACCTAATCTGCATATCTTTGGACTATGGGAGAAAACTGGAGCATCCACAGGAATCCCAGGCAGACACAGGGAGAACATGCAAACTCCATGCAGGGAACACCCAGGACATGAACCCCAGCGTCCTTGTTGCGAGGCACTAGCTTTACCAATGCGCCACCATGCCACTCATTTGATGTTATTTTATAATCAAAACTGTATGACAAGAATAATATCTGGCTATTTGTAAATTAAGTAAGCTTTTTTTATTATTCAACCACATAATCATGGTTATGCTCTACAGTACCTGTCTATGACCTATCAAAATATTACATTTGATATAATACATCTGAAGCTTAAAAAGAATCTCCATTAAAACAATAACACATGCAAATGAATGTTTTTTTTACAGTCACATTTTCCTCTTGGTCATGTTACAGCCATCTTTTCTTTTTGCAAGCTAAAGGCCAGTTTACTTGTCACTATTCTAACACTCTTTTTGGAACACGATAGGCACTTTCTCACCACAGAAACATTTTTTAGGATCTGGGGACTTTTTAGAAGCTCAGGAACTTTTGTAGCATTCCCACCGCAGGACCTCTAGTCATTTGTAGCTCCAGGTACTTTTTTTTAGCTCCTACTTCATTGTATGTACTTTTTGTTTAACCAGGAATTATCGTGTATGGGGCTCGGGCGAAGAATTGTGCTGATTTGTTGACCACAAGCTCTGGCACCATCTTACAAATCTGTTTGTAGTTTGGACTTTGGAGAGTTATCTGGGAAGATGGAGGTGAACACTGCAAAATGGACAGAAAATTAAGTTTAGGCTTTATCAAGTGTGTTTGGGGATGACGACATTCAAATAGAGCTGAAGTCATCCATCCAAAATGATAACTCTGTCTTACTCCAGCCTCCATAAACTGCTCCACATTGAACAAGGGGGTCCCCGTGATCTCCTAAACCTGTTTCACTTCACACTGCAACACTCTTCATAGCCGCTTCCCCGGTGTGCTACACCATGCACTAAATGATGGAGATTTGGGTTGGGGGTTTAGCGCCTTGGGTTGGGGGGTCTCCTGTGATGTTGCGACTGCACTTCAACCAATGCACTTCACACCACTATTCATAGCCATGTTCCAAGTGTACCATACAACACACCTTATCTATATGAAGCAATAACAGGGGGCTGTGAAATCCTGAGTATGTTGAAGCAACCTTTGCATGTCACACATTTTGCATAAAGGTTATAGTTTCTGTTGTGTAAAGGCAACACAAGAAAGTGACCAAGGACCAGAAGAATCCCATGGCCTAAATTGTAAAAGAGGTAACTGGCTCCTGAAAACAAAGTTCCTGTGGTGGGAAAGTGCCTAATGTGTGTCCTACACTTGAACCTCTTCTGTCTCAATAAGTACATTAATACTTGCTAGGTGTGCTACTTGCACTTGGCAGATGGATCTTCAAGGGCAATATGATTTTAAAGAATTTGCTGCATACACATTTCACTATGAGACTGGAAGTAATCCATTTGTCAAAAGCTACAACATTTTGTATCAGACTAGTAATAATGGCAGAATTCTTAGTTTGATAGGCTACTAACATTTTTTAATTACATCAGCTTTTGATCAAAGTCCTGTGAAAATCCCCAAACTATTGTTATTCTTCAGGGAATTGTCCTTAGAGAGGCACATCATTTCAATAGGCATCAAGATAGAAGTGGTTAGGACAGAGGATAAGGCTTGAGGTTTGCACATGCTATTGGGCCAAGCTGTCTGTTTCTCTGAATATTATTTGCCAGCTGCTTTTAATACCACAACTGTTGAAGCTAGCTGATTTTTCTTCAGGTTTTGCATACATGTTCATTTAATTGTTCCTCTTCAGTGGGAGATTCCATTAAAATTATATGCGTTCATGACTTTAAAAAAACCTGCATTGTGGCACGAATAATGTTAACTTAGTTTTAAGAGTTTATGGGAAACGATTATTAACGTTCCTTGGGTAACTTGGTGAAGGAAATGAAAAGAAATTCAATAACAAGGAGATGATTATTGCTTACAAAAAGTTGTCACGATTCTCAAAATATTCAGGGTTTCTGATTTTCAACAGTGATTAAGGTCAACAAAAGAATTGAACCATTAGGTTTAGCTTGTAAAGTGAGATCTTCTGTAACTATAATCTTAACTAGTCCAAAATGTATTTGCAGATATCTTGAATTGAAAGCGCAACAGATGTCAATGAGTAAAGTTGTCGTTTTGATTAGTCAAAATAGAATTATAGGAAATTGCAACTGGAATTCTGACAAGTCAAAATATAAAAACATATACCATAAATGAACTGGTTAAAACATTAAATGTTTTTCTTTACATAGTGACTTTAACCTTAAAGAAGGTGATATTTTTTTAAGAAAGGAATCTATATATATATATATAATTCACTAAAGGCATGCAAGACAGTGAGTGCAAGCAAGACAGAGCCCCGCCCGCCAACTCTAACCCTCCTACCGCGTCATGGGATACCCACGACAGAGCCATGTATGCCAACTGTAACTGAGCGTCGCTCTCAAGGCATGCAACGACTCACCAAACACAGCCTCAGTCACTTTCGTCTGTGCAAAAGTCCACATGCACCTCTGAGCCATGTTGATTTTACACAGCACGCAAGACAGAGAGCCACGATCGGCAAGACAGAGAGCCACGATCGCCAACTCTAAGGGCTAGCAAGACAGAGAGCACACGCAAGACAGAGAGCCACGCCTGAAAAAGCCCGCCTGCCAACTCTAACTAAGGGCAAGCAAGACAGAGAGCATACGTAAGACACAGAGCCCCGCCCACCAACTCCAAGACCATGGGATACACACGCATTTAGTGTATAAATGGATATAAATAATTGCATGTAAACGATTCGCCAAAATCTGTTGTATGTAAATGACACTGTTTAAAACGTTATTGTTTTTATATCAGAAAACTTGGTTTCCATGTCTACCTGTATTAGTTTAAATGGCACTTTTACCACACGCAGTAGGGCAGATGCACTGACTTATCATGTCGACTGGGCAACACAGTGAATGCGGCTTCTATATACAGTGCTTCCGGAAAGTATTCACAGCGCATCACTTTTTCCACATTTTGCTATGTTACAGCCTTATTCCAAAATGGATTCAATTCATTTTTTTTCCTCAGAATTTTACACACAACATCCCATAATGACAATGTGAAAAAAGTTTACTTGAGGTTTTTGCAAATTTATTAAAAATAAAAAAAACTGAGAGATCACATGTACATAAGTATTCACAGCCTTTGCTCAATACTTTGTCAATGCACCTTTGGCAGCAATTACAGCCTCAAGTCTTTTTGAATATGATGCCACAAGCTTGGCACACCCATCCTTGGCCAGTTTCGCCCATTCCTCTTTGCAGCACCTCTCAAGCTCCATCAGGTTGGATGGGAGGGTTGGTGCACAGCCATTTTAAGATCTCTCCAGTCTGGGCTCTGGCTGGGCCACTCAAGGACTTTCACAGAGTTGTCCTGAAGCCACTCCTTTCATATCTTGGCTGTGTGCTTAGGGTCGTTGAAACGTCACCCCAGTCTGAGGTCAAGAGCGCTCTGGAGCAGGTTTTCATTCAGGATGTCTCTGTACATTGCTGCAGTCATCTTTCCCTTTATCCTGACTAGTCTCCCAGTTCCTGCCGCTGAAAAACATTCCCACAGCATGATGCTGCCACCACCATGCTTCACTGTAGGGATGGTATTGGCCTGGTGATAAGCGGTGCCTGGTTTCCTCCAAACGTGACGCCTGGCATTCACATCAGAGAGTTCAATCTTTGTCTCATCAGACCAGAGAATTTTGTTTCTCATGGTCTGAGAGTCCTTCAGGTGCCTTTTGGCAAATTCCAGATGGGCTGCATGTGCCTTTTACTAAGGAGTTGTTTCCCTCTAGTCACTCAACCATACAGGCCTGATCTGTGGATTGCTGCAGAGATGGTTGTCCTTCTGGAAGGTTCTCCTCTCTCCACAGAGGACCTCTGGAGCTCTGACAGATTTACCATCGGGTTCTTGGTCAACTCCCTGACTAAGGCCCTTCTCCCACGATCACTCAGTTTAGATGGCCGGCCTGCTCTAGGAAGAGGACTGGTGTTTTCGAACTTCTTCCACTTACGGATGATGGAGGCCACTGTGCTCATTGGGACCTTCATAGCAGCAGAAATTTTTCTGTAACCTTCCTCAGATTTGTGCCTCGAGACAATGCTGTCTCAGAGGTCTACAGACAATTCCTTTGACTTCATGCTTGGTTTGTGCTCTGACATGAACTGTCAACTCTGGGACTTTATATAGACAGGTGTCTATTGACTTTTTTCACGTTGTCATTATGGGGTGTTGTATGTAGAATTCTGAGGAAAAAAAATTAATTTAATCCATTTTGGAATAAGGCTGTAACATAACAAAATGTTCCATAGCCTGCTATAGGAAGGTACTCTCTCGACCATTGGCATTGGTTTCACTCCTTGCTATTTTCGCTATACTGCAATGGTGGTTTCCTAAACCTTTGTTATACTGAAATACTTTCTCACCGTTTTCCGTTCCTATTCTTACACTGCCGTATGCTATGGCGGGCATCAGCTAGTAACCCATATTTTAGAATTTCTCTGTCAATGTCTGCAAAATAAATGTGATGCTAACTACAAAATGAACAATATTTAAGAGCAACAAAAATAATTTACTTGGTTTCAGGAAAGCCAGTGGTGGAAATACCGTAATGGCAACTGAAAATGAGACATTTGTCAATCATAATTGGGTTGTAAACTCTAAATAGGCAAAAACACAACAACTAAAAGTGAAAAATAAACTTTTAATCAACAGAGAAGGCAAATAGTGAAAAACTAAACCTGAAATGGAATTGCCTGCAAAACAAGTTTTCCCTAGTCAATGTGTCTTTCCTTTATTTAAGAAAAAAGTATGAACAATTACTCAGAAAACTGGCTTGCCCTTAATTAAGATGGCACTAAAATGAGATGTCAACACACTTGTGACATTATATGTTTTCTAGTGATATGTATCATCATAGTAAATAATTCTAAAATTGCAATGTCAGCTTCATAAACAAAATAATGGTAAAAAATACACAAAACATAAAAAGGTTTATGATGTAATCAAGTTTTATTACAGAAAAAAATATTGTTGTTCATCTTTACATTAAAAAAAACGTATTTAATAGAGCCAACTAGTACTGATTTGGTAGAACTATCCATTTTTCATCTTACTACAATTTCAAGCTACCAAAAACGTAGTGTTAAATTATAGCTGAGCAACATAAGTGTAGGTGTCCTTCTGTCCACATACATGGGGTGTTCATCTTTCGTTTCCCTCATGCACACCCGGGCTGTCCTGGGATATACAGTATGTATGTTCGCCAGTCTTCATCCTGTTGCTGTCTTTCCACCTGTCAGTGGTCTATACTTGACAGTCAGCCAGTCTGTTGCTTGTTGTTGCTGGCATAGCCACACTGCACTAGGTAAACAATACATCCATAGATACACTTTAGCACATGACAATTTCATTTTCCTATTTCTTTATATAAGATAAAGACTGCAGCAAGCTACAGTAAACCTGACTGCTTCTTTCATATTGTGTGGTTGGAAGCATACCTCTCATAACACCCTTATCCATTCATTTTCAAACATGCTTAGTATTTTTTTTTTCTTTAAGTAAGTGTCAGTATACCAGTACCTTGAACATCTTATTTATAACTTGGAAAGAGTCCTTCATTTACCTATACAACATTCCAAGCCTGGACCTTATTGACAATATTTGAAAAAAGCTATGTAAATATCATATAGTGATATTTTATTAGATTTTTAATAGGCCACAAACCTTGGCCTGGTCAAAGTCTCAAATAGGTCTTTTTCCCAGTTGATTATACTAAACTAAACAAACACAAGTGAGGGATTATGAAATTATCTGCAGTAGGTATGCCCCAGTGCAAACAAAGCATCATGCTAAGAGTGTTTAAATTATTTTATGGTCACATTTTTATTAAGGTTTATGGATTAATCAGCTTAATTATCATTGATTGCAGCTTTCCGTTCCAAAATAGTAAATATAATGAAACCATGTTTAACTATGTTCTAAGTCATTTTTCCCTTATTTGAGGTTTCAATCAACGAATCAATCTTTAGTTTCCATTGCAACATTAGTAGCACTAGAAGGATAATATTTAAACTTGTGATCTGTCTTGCATTTACAATAAAACACTTGTATTTTCCCCAACCACATGACCTCCAGTTAAGGCTATTAATACCTTTATAACTTGTTTATAATGATTGCTAATTTTCTCTTTGTTATTATTATTCCTTTTATTTCTGAGGTTTATAATTTTAGCTTTGGGTGCTTTATCGGAGGTACTCAATGTGTCACTTGGATAAATATACTGTAGCTCTTTTTTAAAATGTTCTTTCTACATAAGGCAGTAACTGAGTGACCCTAACTGCCGATTTTATTACTGCTCACTGCTTTAAGATCCATAAAACTAATATGCTAGAATACAATTTGACTAATTTTATCTTTGAATATTTTAATACCTCTTAAATCTTAGATAGCAAAGGTAACCTACTAAAACCACTGCCATATGTGCTCGCTTGGTTTTACCAGAATAGAAATTCTAAAAAAAATATTCTTCTACAACACCACTTAGAATTGCTACTCAACCTCCCTCATTTAGTCTTGCATTTCACATTTTAAGATGACTTAGGAGCAATGTTATGATGACCAGTTACTTAAACACTAATCTACAAGTGAGCTAGAAAAATCAAAGTCAATGCAAGTACAAATTAAGTTGAACTATCTGTGCTAAACTTGAATTGACAAATAACACAACATGGTGTAAATGTAAAATATATTTTGCTCTTTTCCAATAATGGCCACCAACTACAGTATAAAAAAACACTATAGATGTCCCAGTGCCTAATAAACAGCAAATTGAAAACAGAACTGTCGAGATAACATACAACAGCAGCTTTTATTTCTAACAGAAATTTATGTGAGTAATACAAAAAGACAGACAAGAATCCCATGATAAATACATAATGAAGTACTTACTTTGATAATCCTGATTTTTTTTTTCTTTTTCAAATGTAAATGAAGATGGACTCATTGCAGAATGTGAAAGCTTTTTATCTTATAAACCTAATTAAGACAGATCCTGTCACAAATGAGAAATGACCTACCATGTATCTATAAGCATAAATTAAGCCATTATGAGGTTTGGACTTGTTCATCTTTTCAGAAAATATATTTTTAGCCAATCCACTTAATTCTTATTAATGTTTCATCAAGCACTGTTTTCAGTCTGTCACCTCCAGTCACATGCCGTCAGTTTGTCAAAAAAGAATGTCACAGAGAACATGATCAGCCCAAAGGGCCATGGACACAGAAATTACAGTACAATTTTCCTTGTCACTACCTGTTAGCATCATAAAACTAACAGGGTGCATAACATTTGACTTTTTAACTTGACGTTTATGACAACAGAAGAACCAAGACTATCTTCAAGTGAAATTCCAAAATAAGTCATTGTGAAATTTACAAGAAAATCCTGTGTATGACCTTGATAAATCTAACGTTCAAGTGAAAGGAAATCACAAGAACCATCTGGAACTACAGCCTGAAGGGACCAAATCACAAAGTAGGTGGCACAAACTGTAAGCTATTACAAACTATGGTGGTGAATGCCAGTGACTTCAAAACCACCACATGAACTTAAATAAAATTTACACTCCAAGCTTAGAGCAAATTAAGAGGTTTTGTGTTATACTTCAGCAAAAATAATATGTACAAGATTTTGGGAACAGTAAAAATTCATTTTCATCCTGCATCCAGAAATCCTTTGAACAGAAAGAGAACTCCTGCTGTACTCACAGATATTTTAATTTCTCCACAATCCATGCCCATACTGCACTTATGAAACCCACTACAAAGTCACTGTCCAAGAAACCCCAAATTAATAAGATTAAATGTGCGTCTCACTCTGATTTGCCTGGGCAGGCTAGTAATGTCTCATATCAACTTAACTATTTAGGACTACCTAGACCCATTCTTCTTTGCATGTCACATTAGCAGGAGAATGGAAAACCTGATCTTTCTTGCCCTACAAAATGTCTTTGACTGTGAAACTATGTGTTGTGACATCATATGAAGGAATCAATACTGAATTTATGAAAAGGACCAGGAGATGTGTTTATCACAAAGTAGATATTTTTAAAATTCTTTATTCCTTGAAACATTTTTTTCTATTATTTAACATAAGTTTTCTGTAGGTTATTTACTGCTGATAACATTGTGGTATTATACTTTGACACCAATATGTTCTCAGGAGCAATGTTAATTTTTATTTACATTATATTTTATATTTCTTTTGTTGTGCACCTCCTTTTCAAGGTCCCATTGGTAAGGGGGCATGGATCCTGGAAGACATGCATTTTGATGGTGAATGCTTACTACCGTCCAAGATTGCTCTTTGCATTCAAAACACTGGTTTATTTCTCTATCTACCTGTGCTTTTGGTAAAAAGTTTGCTTTCGCATTTTGAATTTCATTTTGGATTAACATTTTCATGATGTTAACACTATTTCTTTACTTTTATTTATGACCCTTTTCCTTGTTTGTGGGTTTGCTTAAAAAAACAGTTAAAAAACTGTTACAATCATTATGTCTGCTCCTTAGTGTGTGTGGACAACTATTGCTTTCAGAGTAGTGCAGTACAGAGCAACCCCTTGTCTGGTGAAGAGCACGTGCTGGAAAGAATCTTTACCCTCTTTGTTCTTGTGGTAGAGAGACTAGCCAGCGTGTGGCTGTCAGACCTGACACATGTTTCTATACCACATTATAGTACTTCAACCACACAAAACAGCAACTTCATCCAAATAGTTATAATATCTGCTATAAAATCATAGTATTAAATTTATCTTCAGTTATAGAGGTTTTATTCTATGACTCCAAACCGCACCCTGACAGCAATTATTCTTAACAACTATGTGATCTGGCAGGAAATACTGCAGAATCAAAGCCCAAGCCAGCAGTTTCAAAAGCAGTTCTTACCCTAAGAGTTATCTGTTATAAAGGACTAAGACCACTTTGCAGGTTAACTTAAAAAATTATTTTTGCTTATTTTCTTTACCTACAGCTGAAGAACTGCTACCTCTGCAGCTCCACAACCACTTCACTCACGGCTTTTATGAAGAGTGTATCATTCTATGGCTGGCAGCACTGTGGCAAGTCCATTATAATAAAGATGCATGCGCTTTGCAGACTCTAATGGTTGTTTGTTGCAATTTCCTGAACATCATTTCACCCTATCACTTTCCTATGGGCCTCGGCTGTAAGTACGAATGGACTCAACATGGTTGGCCTAAAAATGTAAACTAAAATTGACATACTTCCACCATTCAATGCCATCCAAACAAGCATTTCTGAAAGATATGTTGCTAATGTTTGGGTTTCCGGGCTTCACATTTTAAATATCTAGTTTTAAAATGAGATTCATTGTGGCAGAGTGGTTCTATGTGCTGTCTCACAGCTCCAAAGTTAAAGCTCTGAATTTCAGGCTCCGGAGTTGTCTTTGTGCAAGTTTGCACCTTCTCATGTCTGCACTACTTTTCCTCTGTGTTCCACAGTTTTTCTCCCACATCCTTAAGATGTTCATGTTAGGTCACCTGTAGACTTTAAATCAGCTTGCTGAGTGAAATGTAAGTGAGAGTGTGAGGGAGCTCTGTGATGGACTTCTGTATCCTGCCCAAGGCTAATTGAAATACATTTTTAGATGAGAACTTTTAAAAATGGATGGGTAGGAGGATTTTAAATTATAAAGGGAACAGATGTTTTATTTATTAGGTTAAATTTTCCGAGAAATCTTTGATTCCACACATTTACCAAAAGTTTATCTATAACACTCATAAGTTCTGACAAGTCCGACACTTCATCAGAATTTCCTGTCTAAACTCAGAAATTCTAATGTAAAAAGTCTAATTTAAAAAAAATCTGTAAAGCACGCAAATTGGCCTCTAAAAAATAAAAAGAGACCAGCTACAGCTACTATAGCAGGAAGATGGGAACTAGTGTCTCAATGCACTGCACAACAAAAAGGTGGCATTTCAAATATCGCCCATTATTAAGCTTTTAATTGCATATTATTTTTCAATCTAGCAAAGCTAGCTAGTCCTTAAGACTAATGTTTTCACTGACTGTGGATATATAATTTAGTAGTCTGTTCTTGCAATCAAGAGAAGTAGCAAGCCATTTTTAAAAATGTAACGGATAAAACGTCAGCTCATTAAAATCAAAGAGTTAGAAATTACAGTAAAAGAAATTCCTCTATGTAAAAAAGATTTGTTTATTTGAGATTTTGAGTATCAGGATTATAACAAAACTGTAACAGAGTCTTTGCTTCTAAATAAATATTTAACTAATGCAATGAAACAAGCAGTGTTAGCATTGAGTCCTTGGGCTATTAGACAACCGAAAATCTAGCTTTATTGCCGTTTATCTCTCATATAAAATCATGAAGGATCGAGTGATTGGAGAAAAATACACAGCACAACTCCCTGGGTGCAGCACTGTTGTATTCCTTAATTTCAAAAAGCTTAAGACAACTTTCCATATTTATTTTCTGCAGATCTAAACACCATCTCTGATATACACATAAGATTTAAGGCTTTATGCACATTAAACTTGACATACTGCATCTGTTTCTTTACTAAGCATTCTTGGATTAAAACAGTGAATGGTGAATTTAATGTCATTGGGTATTTTACTGATTAAAAATGCATGGAATCCCAAATAAGAAATAAAATTGATTTATGTAGCCTAATTTGAACTATGCCACTATGTAGAATTCACCAAGATCCCCTCACAGAGGTCTTATTAAAAAAAAAGTAATAATAATTGTAATAAGAATATAAGTTTAATGTCACTGTACTCTGTACAAAGATTATTTTATAAATCCATTCACATGTACAGGCCAGGGCAAAGTTAGCGCACAGGGGCTATCAGCATTTAGAAGTGCTGGGCCAAGCATAGGACAAGATAGACAAAGACAGCTGGATGAATGTATAGTCAGCCTAAAGACAGGTGTACTGTATACTATTTGTCCTCTGTTAACAGTCAGCACAAAATCTTCTTTCCTTGTTTGGAAATGGACTATTTACCTAAGTAAGGGCCTGCACGTGGAGAAGACAGTATAAAAAGACTTGGACAGCAGCCAAACACTTTGAAGCCGACGGACGGATAGGTGATATCATCATCCATCCTGAAAAGCCTTCCAGTGCAGCGACGAAAAATGGCAGACTGTATAGCTCAAGATCCCATCTTGGTATTCTCTTGCTATTGGCTTCCCGTTTGTAATGTCACGTAAATTGTTAGTAAAAAAAGCTAAGTTATTTTCTCTTATGTGATTTTACCGCTGTATCACTTTATGGGAGGAATATTTCCTTTTAATATCATATCTATATAGTTTTCAGTTACTTAAAACGCCGCAACTACAAAAGAACTTATTCCAACTAGAGAGCTACCGACCCCTATCAGAAACAATAATCAAGACACGTAATACCTTATAAGACAACAGAAGGAATAAAAACTTATTTGCATGACTTACACAAGTGCTACAAGTACCCAGGATTTCAAAATGAATCCAACATTTATTGCTTCATATTAATTACCTTTAAAAGACTTCTTAACATTAAACATTACAGGGGTAAAGACCCCGCCAATCAGGAACCAGGTATTCTCCCCTTTAACAGTTTTATGAATTTACTGGCAACAAACCAGCATTAAAATAAGGAACAAATTACGCTCTGACAAATGAAATGAATGTAAGTTCTGTCCTAAGTGTTTACTGTTAAATATTTTTGTTTAATATGTGCATTTATCCATATGATTACTATGAAAGAAAGCATTTCATCTAATAGCAAACTGAACAATTACTGATCTTATAAAAAGCCAAATGGAAAAAAGCATAAACCACTAATAATCATGTGGAAGACACTTTCTCTCTACTATACAATAAGCAGTAGAGTTGAAAGGAGGTGTCACTGTCTGTCTACAGTTTAGTTCAGTGAGGAATGAAATTATCCTAAAAATAAATACATTTCTTAGAATCTATCTGAAAGATAAAAATACTTAAATAAGTGAGCTGCTCATGCACCTTCAAGGTGGCAGCAGTAGAACTAGAAATTTACCAAGGTGTGCACATGCCATTCCAAATAAAAATGTCTACATAATACCCCAGATTTTACTATTCAAATTCTCAGTAATACACCACAGAAGCCATGATGACAAAAAAACAATAATCACCTATTAAAAAAGACCCTGAAATAAAAACAGCAGTATTACTGACAAGTAACAGAACTGCAAAGTGCCTATGCAGACATGACATGCATCTACCAAGAAGAAATACCTGATGCTGTACAATTTAAAAAGAACAGGACATACAGTATAAAAGATAACCATGTGTACACATTTATGTACTTTATTCTTTTATTCATAAGCTAAAAATACATACAGCCTTTTTAAAAGAATATTTGATAACCACCGAAAATGTGAAAAACCTGCAAATGTAGCACAGAACCATGTGTCTGTCTTATTTTTCTACTAAATTTCACACATCAATATTCTTCCATCTGACAGAATTATGAATTAAAGATAGTGAAAGTCAGTGATTGACCCCATAAAGGACACATACCATTTAGCCTGGGCAATATACCACAACAAAATATTGTATGGTACATAAAATAACATTATCTAAGAACACAATCCAACTGTGACCAGTTCACGTATAAAACCAATAAAACATTTAATGTTCAGTAAAAAGTAAATGGGTCTAAATGATATTTGTTGCGGATGAAGACTGAACAGGAGAATGTATTTTAATGTCTTCATAATGTGCTATTTCAATGAGTACTGTAACACCAACTAAAAAGACACAATGAATAACAAGCCAAGTGAGGTACAGCTAGAGATCCTTTAAATAAAAGTAGCAATAGTTTTTAATTTATTCATTATTAAATACAGATTTTCACAGTAATTAAACAAGAAAGAGAAGTAACAGTTCCCATAATTTAGACAAAAACTGATGGAAAAATGGGGGGTGGAAACAGGAAAGCAAACGATGTGGGAGCACATTTTCACTTTGTGTTTTTATACTTCTAATATGGAAATAAAATTACATTTTAGACATTTTAATTAAAAACAATTTGACCAACAGCCTTAGTAAACACTGAATCCTTAGAAACTCATTTATTCTCTTTTCCTGTTAAATGTAGTTACATATTGAGCTATTAAGCACTATTCAAGCTTCAATTTTAGAATGTCTTAAATGTTAAGAAAGAAAACACTACTTTTCCCTAAATGTGTTTGGCTTGTACATCATGTTAAATTATAGATGTCGACCACTTTAAATATATAAAGACAACATAAACTTGGCTGAAATGTGTGATAAATTCCGTCAAAACTATTAAATTGAGATACACAGTAAGGCTTCACTACAGTTGAGACAACATGTTACAAAAAACTAAAGCAACCCTGAGGAAAAAGCTGCACATCATGAAAGCCCACCAGGCAAAGAGCTGGAAATATCTTTTTTCGAAGGAACAAGAATCACTGAAGAGAACAGGAGCAAAGCAAAAGAAGCCATTTCCTAAGGAAGGGATTTTAAGCAAGTACAGCCTAAGCAGCAAAGCTAATCTTCAGTTGCTAAATCTTCTCAGAGTTGAGCACAGGGTTACCTAATGAGTCTGCATAACCAATGCCAGTTCAGCTGGCTAGAGAAGAAGAATGGCATCAGAGGCTTTAAATAAAAAGTAACTTTTCTAAGATGTACTAAAAGCACATGAAGATAACACACTGCTTACACAATGATTTAGGTGAACATGAACACTGTGGAAGCAGTACGCAATAAGAACATACTGCTAATTCTTTGGCCATTATCTGCACTCATTATATTAAGACTGACATCTGTACTGTGCAGTGACATCATTCAGAAACATTTCTTTTTTAATTTCTTTACTGAGCTTTTATAAAACAAAGCATTGCTATAATACATTTTGTCATTAATTCAATATAGAATATTAGTTTTATATACCCAAGAAACATTTTGATATGTCCTTTGCCAAAGTCATTTGATCAAATAATGCATTACGAAACTGGCTTCAGCTTCTCCTAAAAATGCTCCCTGACATGCTAACCCTCCACCAGCCCCCACCAAGCCTGGTTCAGCTGACAGTGACTTACTGTTCTTTGTGAGCCAATTACAAAAGGAAAAGAGCAGGCAGCACTTTCCGGCTCTGTGTCAGTATTGTATAATTCATTGTCATGCTTTATTAGAGGAGCACTATAGCTAACTACATTTTACAACTTAGACCAAATTCTTGAATGTGTAGGCTTGCATTTTCAAAAACAGATTGAATTTTAGTTTCCATGTTTCTGCGTTGTTTGTAATAAATAAATACTTTGTTGAGCCTATCATATTTGCATATTTCCTGTCTAATATAAAGTTCAGCTGTGTTTATTTTTACAAAGTATATCACATTTGTCCCCATAAAGTGGTCTACCTTTTATAATCAAACTGTGCTATACACTATTGCAATTAAAAAACAGTATTGGCAAATGAAAAGAGGAAATATTGATGCACGCACTACGGAGAAGCATAGTAGCACAGTGGTTAGGATTGCTACCTCACAGCTCCATAGGCAGGGCTCAAATTCTGGGCACTGCCTCTGTGCAATTTTCATGTTCTTTCTGCAATCGTAGAATCGCTCATACACAGTGAGGCTATATAATCAAAGAAAGAGAGCAAGGACGGTTGTAACCAGAATAAAACCGAGGAAAAAAAGGCAAACAAAAATTTTTTTTAAAAAAACAAACCTTATGAATAGATCAATACATGGAGAACACAGCACAGCAAATAAACAGAACAGACAAGAATAAACCTTGTAATCTCTGAGCCTAACTGCACAAGTATGGACCCTGTCTTCTGGTAATGGTGGCTTGTACATTTTGCCACCAAAGAACCATAAAATACACTATAAAATGTGACCTTAAGTTTCATCACTCACTCTTCTCACCTCTCTTTCACCAACTTGTCAAGCTCTTACCCCCAACTCGCCTTGCAAGCTCACTAAGCCTGTAGGCTGGAGGCGGCTTTAAGCCACGTTCTGGGTTCTTTTCTGGTCAAAGATCATTGTCTCAGCCCTACTTTTGCAACAATGACATCAAGTTTAAGTTTCTGGGCCAACCGTTACAATAGTGAAATATATACACTAAATAAATATTTAAGTTTACTTCAACTTTTTCCCCATTTTTCAATCCTTACTTTTTATTTTTAAATACTACATGTGACCACTTATAAATAATTGGCAGATGCTAAGAGATTAAAATTATAAATTTCCAGATGTTTATACTACATTGTTCATCAAATTAAGTCTGTGAAGAAATTTCAATTCTGCTGCATAGCAAAGTCTACCTGATCTGCACTAAAACATCTGCAGAATCTATAAATCTATGATAGGTGTAATACAGGACACAAAAATGAAAGCAATTACAGTCAAAGACAAAAGAAAAAAAATAATTCTACAGCAAAATTTTAAATAAAAGAATGAACTTAAACAAGCATAGATTTGCAAGATAATATAAGCAAGTCAACTCAGTCTAATTCAGAGCTTATTAACAATGCTACTAAAAAACATTCGAAAATATCCTCATGAAGGAACAAGCCGCTTTTCCAAACCCGTGCTATGCCATCTGGAAAGAGATTAATAGGCCCAGGTTTCCCTTTCCAGCATGACTGTGAGCCAGAGCCACAGCAGTAAAGAATTAATTATCTGACTAAGAAGACGAGCTTAAGATTCAAAATTGCTTCCATAGTGAGCAAGTCTCAATCCAATCAAGACAATCTGGAAATACTCCATAAGATGAAAAAAGGACTAAAGGTGAATATGGTGGTGTGCTGAACAAATAAAAAGATATTTCTGCATTTATCTATTGAGAAATATATATTTCAAAACATTATGTGAAAACAGCTGGCCAGGATACCTTAATCAAGCAAATTTTCCTCAAATGTTTTAATCATTTTACATTTTTCTTGGTAAACTATTTGAACTTTCAAATATTTTAAAAAGAAATTATTCACAATATCAAATATCTTTCTACTTCATTAAAACATAAACTTTAATACACTAACCCTTTCATTCGCCATTTCTTAGCACACAGTATTTGTAAAAGGTCACCTTTCTTGGCTCCAGTAAGTGGCTACACATTTTTTTAAAAGGTAAATCTTAATGGCATACATTTAAACTAACCTGCTAATTACACTCTGCAATGCTACACTTCGACAGCTGAGGGGCAGTTCCCACACCATAGTAATTTGGAACAAGGGATGCAATTAGGGTTAAAAAGGGAGCGTGAGGGCAGTTTTAAATTGGCACAAACACGAGTCTACACTGAAATCAAAATAACACAGTAACAGTAAATTATTCAGCTACGTGTAACTTTACTCTAATATGGTGCTTTCCCAACTTTTTCAGATTGTTCATGCATAACCTTTAAGCAGCACTCCTGGGGCTGCCAACATGATACAAATCACAGCTTGAACATTCACTTCCCAAAACCTTCTTGGTTTGGATTATGCTGATGAGAGGGAGCAGATTCTTCACTACGGAATGCAAGAACCAAATCAATATACCAAACGACTGTGAACAATTAAAAGAAAAAGTCAAGGAACACACCAAGCATCTGAATAGAATTAATTGTGTTTGGTCTTGGCAAAATGTTAGAGGTGGAAAAAGTCTCATTTATACAATTCCTAAGTGGTACACTCTTTTTTTTTGTTTTTAAATAGAATCTGGGTCATTAGAAAGCACAGTTGAGTGCAGTCTGCTATTTTGATGCTATCGTTATTGTATAAGAAATTATTTCTTAACTAAATGCCCAGAGCAAACATTGCAATACTTTTGTTATATTCTGTGCACTGAAAATGACACCACATTGTTGACAACAATGAAATAAAGTGGTGAAAAGCAGATAAATAATGAAGTACAGATGGACAAAGCATATTCGAAATTTATAAGTCACTAAAATGGTATAGCTGAAAGACTGCAAAGCAGACACTGCAGACTTACTCTCTACCACCAGCTCAATGTGAAACCTTGAGCAGGTCACCTATCTGGGCCATAACTTAGACAGTCTCTGCACAGAAATACAATGTGCATTTTTAGTTGTGTCAGTTAATCTAAGATGGAGTGAACATATGAAATCCACATAGCATTATTGCTACTCAAGTTAAACTGGTGGCCCATTTGCAACAATGTCACAACAGTGTGTGGCACCACAAAATCACCCTACTAACACAAAAAGAGCAAAAACAAACAAATAATACATATGTATAAAATATATAATGCAACCAGCATTATGTGCAATGAGTGATAACAGCATGGGAATTGAGTAGAGGAAAACATTTTGATGCGATTAACTTAGAAGAATGCTTTAGCCGTCAAAAAAACTGAAAATTGCATAGCATCGCCAACACAATTCTGCTCCACTATCTGGAAATAAATATTTTCTTTTCCGTTTGTTTCATATTACTATGTATTAGATCCAACTATAGATATAATGTTTATCTTGAAACAATTTTACATTTAAAGTTGGACCAGTCAGGTCTATGTGGTGAGCATTCATAATTTTGAATTCTTGGAGGGTTTCATGACGTATTCATTAAACAGTGCTATTATTTTATTGAAACTGTGAGATTTGCAAGTTTTAAATAGAGTAGTTAACTAGCTGCTAGATGAAAAATACCTGTTATATGACCCTTCTTTAATACCCTATGTAAAAAAGTAAAAATTGTGTGAAGATCAAATAACAGCTAATATTATAATTTGGTAACTTTATACCTGTCATTTGCTTTTACAATGTTTAAATCCCCAGTGCCTATCAGCCCTGGAGTGGACATAGTTGCTATTTTCTGCACAACCTCCTGTGTTGCTGCATTTTTTGTGTAGGATGGTTAAAACAACTGCACACAGTACTCCACATGAGATCTTACAAGTTCCTTGATTGACAGTCAACTTATCTATACTACTAAAAGGCAAAGCCTTCCTTCCTTCCTTCCTTCCTTCCTTCCTTCCTTCCCTCACTATGTAGGTGGAAGGCTGAAATTTGGCAGGCTCATTCCTTACAGCTTACTTACAAAAGTTGGGCAGGTTTCATTTCGAAAATCTACGCGTAATGGTCATAACTGGAAGCTATTTTTCTACATATACTGTAATGGAGTTGAGCTCGAAAGCTGTGGGGAGCGGAGTTTCGTGTGACATCATCACGCCTCCCACGTAATCACGTGAACTGACAGTCAACGCAGTACGTAGAAAACAGGAAGAGCTCCAAAAAGCGCTGAAGAAAACATGCATTATATAATTCAGAAGGCAGTGAAACAATAAGAAGCGAGCGAGTGACATATACAACCATATTCATGAGTGCTGCTACTTCGGAAAGAAAGCACGGTGTAAACATAAAGTTTAAATTAAGTTCATAGGCTGCCGCTGGGGTTTGTCATGCCCACGGGTAATGCGGGATACAAGTTTAATGAGAGGACGCAGGATATAAACGAGAGTTTTGATTACTTTGTAACTAAGTTAAAATTGCAGGTGAGGGGCTGTGCTTATGCAAATTTCGAGAGACTGTGTTTGTGGGGGATTGACAGTTAAGGCGGGTGGGGGAGTCACATCATTATCTCCCCTCCCATTCATCTCGTTTCGCTCAGAGCTGCGCTCCGCAGCTAACGCAGTGTTACGGAAGTGACTTGTGACGCTGCCACCAAATACTCACAGAAAAATCCACAAGTTAATACACACGCTGTCTCTAGAGTTTCTCCACACTGAACCCTCCAGGTACTACTTACAAAAGGTTACATTGACAATCGTGTTACGTTATTTTTAAAATCTTTTCTTTTCTTAGCACAAGCACAGCTGAGAAGCTTCAATGCATGTGCTCCATAACGCGTTAAAAATCATGCATTTAATCACAAGCAAAGGGGAACTTCTGTCAATGCACGATTTCCTGGTACACCGATTACATTGATCAGCGCTTCACGATTCATTTTAGCCTCGCACCCCCTTGGTTTGAGAAGAAGTATGAAAAAATATGAGGTTAACACAGAAAAACAGATCACCAATTGAAGCTTTATGAATAATCAATTCGCCATCAATAATTGTTTAGGTAAAGCCATACTCAGTGTAATCCTCCTTCCATTTTATAATTTTTCCGCCACTAGCCATGATTAAATGAACGGTAAAAAAAGTGAGAGCGAAGCAAGGGTGATTTATTCAGGCAGGCAACAGCTCAATAGCTCGAATTTAGGATATAAGTAGCTTCTATTTAGTCGCCAGAAATATATAAAGTCATAACCTGAGTATATAAAGACGGCGTTGGAATATTTCGGAATATATAAAGTAAGCGCTGGAATATATAAAGTCAAAACTTAAATATATAAAGTCAGCATCAGAATATATAAAGTCAGCGCTGGAATCTATTAAGTCAAATCTTGAATATACAAAGTCAGCATCGGAATACAGGCTATAAAGTAAGCGCTGCAATATATAAAGTCAAAACTTCAATATATAAAGTCAGCGTTGGAATATACAAAGTCAGCGCTAGAATATCCATCCATTTTCCAACACGTTGAATCCGACCACAGGGTCACTGGGGTCTGCTGGAGCCAATCCCAGCCAACACTGGGCGCAAGGCAGGAACTAATCCTGGGCAGGGCATATGCATCATTTTCAAAACATTAACCGAACAGTGTTTTTTCAATTTATTTTTCTAAATACGTTTTTGTTAACTTAGTTCAGTTCAGAGTCGTTTCAATCAATTGATTTTGACTTTCACTTTATGTATTCAGGAGTGAGTTACTCCGATGTTGACTTTATATAATCAGGAATAACTTTATAAATTCCGACGCCGACTTTGTATATTCAGGTTTTGACTTTATTTATACCAACGCTGACTTTATATATTCAAATTTTGACTTTATATATTCGGGAATGACTTTATATATTCAAGTTTTGACTTTATATATTCTGACGCCGACTTTATATATTCACAAAATCAATTTATTTGCCTGTTTGGCACCCCATAGTATATGTATGTGTGTATATATGTACACATGTATGTATGTATGTATGTATGTATGTATGTATGTATGTATATATATATATGCCAGCAACACATGACAATGACAAAACAATTACATTGTCAATCATGTTACGTTATTATTAAAATGTTTCCTTTTCTTCTAACTTCTCCGCTGCCAAGCGTGGGTATTTTGCTATATATCGTGTATATATATATATATATATATATATATATATATCGTATATAGATATACCTAGATATATAGATATGACAATAACACTCATATCAAAGACAAAACAATTACATTAACAATCATGTTACGTTATTTTTAAAAATTTTTCTTTTTCTTTTTCATAACTTTAACACACTACTACTCCGCTGCGAAGCGCGGGTATTCTGCTAGTTTTACAATATTACCTAACATTCTATTTGAATTTTAAATGTTTCACCACATTGCCTACTGTAAGATGATAATGTCAAAGAAATGTAAACCCCCAAGTCCTCTTCATAAATTTCTTCCCATAGATTAACATTACCCAGCTTCTAGTTATCTATAGGGGCGGCACGGTGGTGCAGTGGTAGCGCTGCTGCCTCGCAGTTAGGAGACCTGGGTTCGCTTCCCGGGTCCTCCCTGCGTGGAGTTTGCATGTTCTCCCCGTGTCTGCGTGGGTTTCCTCTGGGCGCTCCGGTTTCCTCCCACAGTCCAAAGACATGCACGTTAGGTGGATTGGCGGTTCTAAATTGGCCCTAGTGTGTGCTTGGTGTGTGGGTGTGTTTGTGTGTGTCCTGCGGTGGGTTGGCACCCTGCCCAGGATTGGTTCCTGCCTTGTGCCCTGTGTTGGCTGGGATTGGCTCCAGCAGACCCCCGTGACCCTGTATTCGGATTCAGCGGGTTAGAAAATGGATGGATGGATGGATGGATAGTTATCTATACTAATAAAAGGCAAAGCCCTCACTGACTGACTGACTGACTGACTCACTCACTCATCACTAATTCTCCAACTTCCCATGTAGGTAGAAGGCTGACATTTGGCAGGCTTACAAAAGTTAAGCAGGTTTCATTTCAAAATTGTACACGTAATGGTCATAACGGTTGACAACGTCCGCCATGTTGAACTTTCTTATTTATGGCCCCATCTTCACGAAATTTGGTAGGCGGCTTCCCTGCACTAACCGAAACCAATGTACGTACTTATTTTAGTGGTATGATGCCACTGTCGGCTGCCATTTTGAACTTTTCAACAGTCTTTGTTACTTATGGGCCCATATTCAAGAAATCTGGTACACATGTTCCCAACGCTAACTGAATCTTACTTACGTACATATATATGTCCATAGCCTGCAGCTCGGTCACCGTGTGTTGTTGGCTGCCTGCCTATATAAGGCCGTCCGTTGCTCTGGTCTCTACATTCTCTTCCTTGCTTCACGTCTCCCTGCTGATAACTACAGCCTTTTTATTTAATTCACGGCTTCTCCGCTGTTTTATTGTTTGTTTATTATGATTATAGTTATTGTGTAGGTATTTTAGACTTATTTTACATTGTTCAGGTACCCATTTCCTTTATCGTTCCAACCGTACCCCCGTTAACATGTCTATCAAGGTGATCACCATCCATCAAAGAACTGTCACTTACCGAGTGGTTTCCATGCCCGGAGATGGCACCTATCTTTTCCATTCTCTGTGTTACATATTGCACGGCCATATCAGGCTCACTCTTGATATCCGGAGGAACATTCTGTCTTATGTATTGAATGACTGGGACAGGTTAAAGGTGTGGACTGATGATGGTACAGGAGATAATTATACTACAGAGGAGCACTAGAAGAGTGAAATGCTTAAGCCCTTCACCTATGGTTCTGCATGTGAGTTGATGGCTGCCGCTGAATTGTTCGGTTGTCGCTTTCAAGTGTACCGAAATGGCCAAATATTTTACACCTTTCGACAACCGCCAATGCCTCTTAAACATCTTAGATTCACAGGTAACGATTGCAATAGTGGACACTTTGATGTTTATGAATGTTAAAACTCTCAAAAGCTGGATGTGAAGTTATCGATGAAACCGGTTGTATGCTTACAACGCTTGACAGATGCCGAATGTCACTTCAACACAAGTCCTGCAAATAATGTCGTAATTGAAACAAACCATGAAACTCAAACCGATTATGACAGCAGCAATCCAAGCTGTGAAATTTCAGACAAGATTACTTTTCACATGGCCAACTGTACATTGCATGCTCAAGAGTAAGCTCAGCGCACAGCTTGGTCATATGACAACCGGAGGGCCGAATTGACAACGTGGCATACAAAGAGATCCTTAACAAATAATTATTGGTATATTTCCCTCAGTTTAAAAAAAATTAATTTTCTTCTTAATAAAAATTTTAGGGCAGTAATTCGCCGCTGCAAAGCGCGGGTATTTTACTAGTAGTTAATATTCCTTACCATGCAAGTACCACTTTACACTTGTCTACATTACACTACAAGGCCCACATTGTCCATGTCTCTTTGAATTTTTTTTTTTGCTACATCCTAAATATTTTCTGCTAATCGTGTATGGCATGACATTTAAATTTCATGTGCTTATTTACCAACATAATCTTTGCTATTAATGTAAATTATAGACAGAATAAATGGTGACACTCATGGGACTCCAGTGTTGACTTCAGAATAGTCTCTTCTTATGTGTACTGCTTGTCCCCTGCCCGGTCACCATTAGGTAATCCAATTTAATAAATTGCTGCTGATTCCAATAGTTTGCAGCTCCAGACCTAATCTAGGATTTATCAAACACTCTTTATTGGTATGAAAAAATACTTTAAAAATGATCGGACTTTCCAAGTTACTCATGGAATCTCTTTTAAGAAAGGTGGGTGCCCTACTTGTTACCATATCTATTTCACTCTTCCAGTAACATCAGTATAAACAAATGCTTCCTAGACTCTGTCTTCAACAATTTCCCTAATATGTCCATTTATTTCCAGGATTATATGAAATATAGAAATGAGTATTATGTAACCTGGCTTTGCCTTTCCTGGTAGGCATCCTAGACTAAAGTGCGTGAAGGTAAGAGATAAGAAGCTTGAATACACTATTTCTGCTTAAAAAACATTCTGTTACATGTAAGTTTGTACATCACACAAAAAATCTTAATGGATTACTTAGCAAACAAGAAATGATTTCATATAAAAAACAGACATAGCAGGTGGTGGAATGATTTAGATTCTAGGGATAGTTTTTACTTGATTAGTACCTTTAACTTTAGCCATTTCATCTGTAACTCTCATTGAGCCCACCGTCAGAAAGCCTGTACCTGTCATATTTAAGGTGTAATAAAACTTTAAAAGCCACATGTGTGCCTCTAACCTATGTAATTTCATAGCTGGCACACTGTATATTACTCAGCATCAATCCATATCAACGACAAATACAATTTTCTTCTGGCACAAATAACGCTGTGATTACTGGGATCATGTTGCCCTGATTCCTGCATGAACAATGTCAGAAGGAGAAATGGGTTTAGAAGGGGAGATGACTGAGTGGTTCCCTGCTTTTGTAATTTGGTAATGCAATCAGTCTTTAAATGTTTCTAATGATGTACAGAACTGTGACCCCAGTGCTAAAATGTCTATGTGTTTTCTAATAGAGTTGCTTAATATAAAAGGATCGCAAAAACAGTGGGGTACACAAATCAAAACAGACTCTACTTCCCTGTTGAAACTGTTCAATAATTTCCACTGACAACTAAAACAAAAGCTAATCTATTTGTGTGTCATTTTTAAACCTCAATGAATTTTAAATAGTCACTTTTTCTGTAACATTTTCATAGGAAGCTTGAGCATCATCATACACAGGGCAATAACCAGACTTAGATGGGAAACAGTGCGCACTAATACACATAAACTTATAATGGGCCAGGAGTAAACCTAAAATGCATGCTTTCTAGATGTTGCTGGAAGCCGAGGTAGCCAGACAGAGATGGGAAGAATGTGGACACTCCACACACAGAGAGATCCAACTGGAATGCAAACCCAGGTCATTGGATGTGCTAGGCAGCAGCATATACTATCGTGCCATAGTGCAGCCCATACTCTAGTCATTTAATCAAAACTGGAGCTGCTTGTACCACTTTCTGTCAACACAAACATTAGAAAAGCAACTGTGCTCATTTGCCTGGAATGATACAAACTGCAGATAGCCTGAGTAAGTAAATCCTTCTTGACGACAACAACAAGCTGTCACTCTCCTTCTGATAAGTTTCACTTCAGGATGAGAGGCAGCAGTAATCTTTCCTTATCCCATTTATGTTTAAGAGTGCAGCATTTACAGACACTTACAGTATGTGTAAAAAGCAAACAGGAGAAAAGTGTATGCATGTAAAGATATGCCTTCACCTGCCATTGGACTGCAAATGATTCCAACATATACAGAATTAAAGCTCACATATCAATAAAAACCCACAATGTATTATGCTGACTTTGCTTTCTTTTGGTTTACAGCAGCAAGAAATGACTGCTCTGCATTAACACTTTCATAATAAAGCACTTAAGAGGCTTTGCAGGGCTACATCCATATTTTTAATATAGCAGAAAATCAAGAAACCATTGCTGTGGTGGCTCAAGATCAAAGACAAAGAACAGAACAGAATTTTAAAAGAAGCCATATCAAGACAAAAAAGAATAAAGACATATTGTCATACTGAAGAACATCACTTGCTTCTGAAAGCGACCTTCAACTGCTGAATCCAGTCATATTTATTCCATAATGAACTTAACGTTTGATTTCTTTGTGTGCGCTATCCCTGCATTTTTGATTCAACTAATTGTCAAGAGGAGAGTGCTGAATGATTAAGAAGCTGCAATTCCCCAGTAATGGCTATCCTGCTGGTTGAGAGGTGCAGAGGGGACGTTAACTGCTGGTTCTCAATTGGCAGAGAAAGAAGAATGAAAAAAACATTTCTACAGCAAAGAAATAACAATCTTCATTCACTATGTGAAAGTTGGTGATCTAAGGCTAATAAAACAACAAGTTCAATGAAAGATGCAATGAATCATTTTTGCCAGGCATTTTAACAAACAATTTGCAAAAGCCAGAAAAAATTAAAACGGATGCCCTGAAAAGACAGCTGATTTATAGCATTTGTAATATTTTATGGGCACAGAATTTTATGACATCTGCCCTCTTTGCATGAATGAAAATTAACACAATGCCTTAAAATACTGAGAGAGAGAGAGAGAGAGAGAAGGAAAGCATCAATTTACTCACTCATGGTAATGTGATGCCTTGCATGAAGTCCGCACAAGTTTCCACTGGAGTTTTATACTGGAAGAAGCGCACATGACCTATGCAATAAAAAATAATAACACATATCAGCTAATATAATAACTAAGAATCTTCATCCATCCATTTCCTGTTCCATGTAATTCAATAATATTGCCACTGGAGGTGACAATATAATAATAGATAGACCAATCAAAGAAGTGAACTTTGAATTAACTAGTATGCGTGAGTGTGACCAGTAGCAGTACAGTCCAGGGTTGAATCCTGCTTGGTACCCAATGCTTCTTGGATGAATATTAGTTGTCCAAGTCCATGAATTGGAAAAATGAGCCAGAAGATTGATAGCTGCATGAATGTATGGAAATATATTACAAAATATTTAAAAAATATTTTACAACAGAAAAAAAATGTTTTTTCTGTTTGGAACAAGCAGCCTTTTTAAATATAAAATTGATCATTTAAAAACACTCATTTATACTGCATCACTTAACCTATTCAAAAATGATTACTTAATGCAGGCAGTTACTGTACAGGTGCCAGTCATAAAATTAGAATATCATGACAAAGTTGATTTATTTCAGTAATTCCATTTAAAAAGTGAAAATTGTATATTAGATTCATTCATTACACACAGACTGATGTATTTCAAATGTTTATTTCTTTTAATTTTGATGATTATAACTGACAACTAATGAAAGTCCCAAATTCAGTATCTCGGAAAATTAGAATATCAATTAAGACCAATGCAAAAAGGACTTTTAGAAATGTTGGCCAACTGAAAGGTATTAACATGAAAAGTATGAGCATATACAGCACTCAATATTTAGTTGGGGCTCCTTTGGCCTGGATTACTGCAGCAATGCGGTGTGGCATGGAGTCGATCAGTCTGTGGCACTGCTCAGGTGTTATGAGAGCCCATGTTGCTCTGATAGTGGCCTTCAGCTCTTCTGAATTGTTGGGTCTGGCGTATTGCATCTTCCTCTTCACAATACCCCATAGATTTTCTATGGGGTTAAGGTCAGGCGAGTTTGCTGGCCAATCAAGAACAGGGATACCATGGTCCTTAAACCACGTACTGGTAGCTTTGGCACTGTGTTCAGGTGCCAGGTCCTGTTGGAAAATGAAATCTGCATCTCCATAAAGATCGTCAGCAGCAGGAAGCATGAAGTGCTCTAAAACTTCCTGGTAGATGGCTGCGTTGACCTTGGACCTCAGAAAACACAATGGACCAACACCAGCAGATGACATGGCACCCCAAACCATCACTGACTGTGGAAACTTTACACTGGACCTCAAGCAACGTGGATTCTGTGCCTCTCCTCTCTTCCTCCAGACTCTGGGACCTTGATTTCCAAAGGAAATGCAAAATTTACTTCCATCAGAGAACATAACTTTGGACCACTCAGCAGCAGTCCAGTTGAGACGCTTCTGACACTGTCTCTTGTTCAAGAGTGGCTTGACACAAGGAATGCAACAGCTGAAACCCATGTCTTGCATACGTCTGTGCGTGGTGGTTCTTGAAGCACTGACTCCAGCTGCAGTCCACTCTTTGTGAATCTCCCCCACAGTTTTGAATGGGTTTTGTTTCACAATCCTCTCCAGGGTGCGGTTATCCCTATTGCTTGTACACTTTTTTCTACCACATCTTGTCCTTCCCTTCGCCTCTCTATTAATGTGCTTGGACACAGAGCTCTGTGAACAGCCAGCCTCTTTAGCAATACCTTTTGTGTCTTGCACTCCTTGTGCAAGGTGTCAATGTTCGTCTTTTGGACAACTGTCAAGTCAGCAGTCTTTCCCATGATTGTGTAGCCTACAGAACTAGACTGAGAGACCATTTAAAGGGTTTTGCAGGTGTTTTGAGTTAATTAGCTGATTAGAGTGTGGCACCAGGTGTCTTCAATATTGAACCTTTTCACAATATTCTAATTTTCCGAGATACTGAATTTGGGACTTTCATTAGTTGTCAGTTATAATCATCAAAATTAAAAGAAATAAACATTTGAAATACATCAGTCTGTGTGTAATGAATGAATCTAATATACAAGTTTCACTTTTTGAATGGAATTACTGAAATAAATCAACTTTGTCATGATATTCTAATTTTATGACCGGCACCTGTACATGTATAATTAACAGAATGATAACCAAGGTCTTGAAGATCATCTGAAAAATAGGATATGTATCCAGTTACCATCCTGTACAACCTTCAAAGACTGCAGTGTTGCATATTTTTTTTTGTAGTCCATTCTCCATTACTTCAATGATGAATATATCAGTCATCTACATAAAACTGCATGCACTGCGGAAAAGATAAAAATATGCTCTCATGAATACATAAACACAATAATTTGTTTCTTTGTGTGAATAAAACTAGAAGATGCTTAGCCCATGAACACTAGGCTCAGATCTTCTGCTCTAGCATTTTTTTTTATCAGCTGCCATACTCTGATTACTGTCATGTCTCTACATGTAGACAACTCATCTCCACTAACAGAACACTCCAGTGGCCTCTAACTCTCAGGTGCTAATGCCAGTTCAACCTGGGTTCCCAATACTGGGTGAGTTAACACATTCCTCAGGAATGATCTTAAAAAAGATATTAAGGACAATTTGCTCCTTCATGTTTCTTACATACTCTCTCATGAGGCACAACAGGATAAATGCTAAAAAGTTGATAATACATTTATACTTTATTAACCACATTCTATAGCAATTAAAATTAGAAAGTGCTTCACAAAGGAACATCACTTAGATATAACTTAAGGATACAGAATTCAATTACTCTGGTATGATCACTCTAACATTTGCACTGCTTCATCAGTGTTTGTGTGAGTCTTCCATGGATACTCTGGTCTCTTCTCAAAGAAGTGCTCAAAACATCAATTGGAATCTACATACTGACTATATACGGTTGGAAAAGTGAGCGTGCACTGTGATCAGCTGGCATCCATCCAGAATTTGTTCCTGCATTACACTTGGATGTGGTCAAGAAAGGCTTCCTGTAACCTTGCATTGGACTAAGCAGTTTCTGAGAATTGACTTGACCTTTTCAAATAACTAAACAAAGCAGTTTAAAAATCTATTCATATTACAAATCAAAAAGTTAGTAAGCAAATAAGAGTAGACTAAATGAAGAACTCAAAACGAATATGGAGGATAAGGCAGAGAGTGAAATTGGAGACATACACTCCTTGCGTTACTTTTTTGATTTGCCGATCTAGAAATCGCCTGAATTATTTGAGGTGTGGATTTGGCATGGGAAATAAGGTTTATAGTCCATGTTAACTTGATGGTCTTATTCAGTTCTAAAAGATTTTTCAGCCATAAACTCTTGCTGTGAATCTCTGTTATTTCTCATCCCAAAGGTGCACTACTGGATTGTGATCTTGGTACTGTAAAGGCCATTAGAGTAAGATGAAGGAACTGTCATGTCTATCAAACCAGCTTGAGATGCTGTGATATGATTCATTACCCTGCTGGAACTATTCATTTAAAAGGGTTAGACTGTGGCTATAAATGGATGCACAGGGTCAGCAACAATTCTTAGATACACTGTGGCATTTGAATGACTCCGATTTGGTACTAAGGAGCCTAATGTGTGCCAAGAAATGAGGCTTTCAGTTTGGACATTCTCAGCTCACCTCCCTCATTAAGGAGGTGTTTTCACCAACAGGACTGCTGCTCACTGGATGTTTTTGTTTATTAACTCATTATCTGTAAACTCTTAGTGACTCTGGTGTATAAAAATCCAGATTGTAAGACACTGGAAACACCATGTCCTAAACCAATGGCCATAAAACAGTCAAAGCCATTTAGTTTATGTATCTTACCCATTCTAATGTTCTGTCAAAGAGCAACTAAACTCTTGTCTGTATGCTGTATATACTTATAGAGTATAGATAACTGTGTAACTGCAAAACTAACTGCACAAGAAGGCCATTTGCATTACCTTCCCAGAATGCATAATGAGGTGGCCACTGAATGCACTAGCATCTGAACAAATGGACGAAAATAAGTAAGTAAAGTTTGTAAGTTTTTAAGAACATGGAGACTGAAGATGGGCTTCATTTGTCTTTCAGTCATTTAAGACAAAGGTTTACTGAATTTCTGCCAATTTATTCTTATAACAGTCACTTATTTAATATTCAGTTTCACACATGGAATTTCCGAAGAACAAATGCATTATGAAACTTAGTTTTTTTTCCTTTATTGTGAAAACTAGCAAAATACCCGCGCTTCGCAGCAGCGAAGTACTGCCTTAAAATTTTTATTAAGAAGAACGTAAAAACCTTTTTAAACTGAGGGAAAATATACCAATAATTATTTGTTAAGGATCTCTTTGTATACTACATTGTAAGTTCGGCCCTCCGGTTGTAATATGACCAAGCTGTGTGCTGAGCTTACTCTTGAGCATGCAACATACAGTTGGCCATGTGAACAGTAATCTTGCCTCATATCTCACAGCTTGGATGGCTGCTGTCATAGTCAGTTTGAGTTTCATGGTTTGTTTCAATTACAACAGTATTTACAGGACTTGTGTTGAAGTGACATTTGGCATCTGTCAAGCGTTGTAAGCATACAACCGGTTTCATCAATAATTTCACATCTAGCTTTTGAGAGTTTAAACATTCATAAACATCAAAGTGTCCACTACTGAAATCGTCACCTGTGAGTCTAAGATGTTTAAGAGGCATTGGCGGTTGTCGAAAGGTGGAAAATATTTGGCCATTTCGGTACACTTGAAAGCGACAACCGAACAATTCAGCGGCAGCCATCAACTCACATGCAGAACCATAGGTGAAGGGCTTAAGCATTTCACTCTTATAGTGCTCCTGTGTAGTATAATTATCTCCTGTACCATCATCAGTCCACACCTTGAACCTGTCCCAGTCATTCAATACATAAGACACAATGTTCCTCCGGATATCAAGAGTGAGCCTGATATGGCCGTGCCATATGTAACACAGAGAATGGAAAAGGCAGGCGCCATCTCCGGGCATGGAAACCACTCGGTAAGTGACAGTTCTTTGATGGATGGTGATCACCTCGATAGACATGTTAATGGGGGTACGGTTGGAATGATGATGGAAATGGGTACCTGAACAATGTAAAGTAAGCCTAAAATACCTAAACAATAACTATAACCGTAATAAACGAACAATAAAACAGTGGAGAAGCCGTGGATTAAATAAAAAGGCTGTAGTTATCAGCAGGGAGATGTGAATCCCGTGGCGAAGCAAGGAAGGGAATGTAGAGACCGGAGCGACGGACGGCCTTATATAGGCAGGCAGCCAACAACGTGGCAGGCATTGGGATGGGGGACCCAACGCTGCCTCACACGGTGACTGAGCTACAGGCTATGGACATATATATGTACGTAAGTAGGATTCAGTTAGTGTTGGGTACCCGCGTACCAAATTTCTTGAAGATGGGACCATAAGTAACAAAGACCGTTGAAAAGTTCAAAATGGCGGCCGACAGTGGCATCATACCACCGAAATAAGTACGTACATTGGTTTCAGTTAGCGCAGGGAAGCTGCCTAACAAGTTTCATGAAGATGGGGCCATAAATAAGAAACTTCAACATGGCAGACGTTGTCGACCGTTATGTGTAGAATTTCTAAATGAAACCTGCTTAACTTTTGTAAGTAAGCTGTAAGGAATGAGCCTGCCAAATTTCAGCCTTCTACCTACACGGGAAGTTGGAGAATTAGTGACATTGGAAAGTCCAATATGGCAGCCGTCAGTGGCATCATACCACTGAAATAATGTACGTACATCGGTTTCGGTTAGCGCAGGGAAGCCGCCTACCAAATTTCGTGAAGATGGGGCCATAAATAAGAAAGTTCATCATGGTGGACATTGTTGACCGTTATGACAGTTAAGCGTAGAATTTCGAAATGAAACCTGCTTAACTTTTGTAAGTAAGCTGTAAGGAATAAGCCTTCCAAACCTCAGCCTTCCATCTACACGGGAAGTTGGAGAATTAGTTATGAGTGAGTGAGTGAGTGAGGGCTTTGCCTTTTATTAGTATAGATTAAAATGGAAAAATGAATACACTATTTCAATAAAAATACCTCTTAGTATATTTAAAATTCAAATTACAATAACCATAAACTGAATATACAGCTTTAACAAAGTACACTGTATGTAACCTCTACTTTTGTAATAATTCTCTCTCTCTGGGGATTACAAAACTGGTCTGTGAATTATAGAAATGACTCTATGGAGAGTAATAAAAGTTTTAAATACTATAATGCAGGACTGTTAGAAACCACAGAAACATTCTTTGCCAGTAGAAGATTCTTTAGAGAAGTGAAAAAGTCCTGACATCTACTAATGCACCACTGTAGCGACTCACCATTTTATGCTCGAGTATCACTTATAAATCATTCCTATTAGCTTCTAAAGTTATACACACAAACATCACATGACTATTATTAAAGAGGGGCTCTAGTCTATAATGTGCATTCACAACAAATAGTCTACACATCAAGGTTCAGTTCACAATCAATTTTTATATATTAAGTCGTTCTAACAGTACAAAATCACAAGGCCTTTTTAGAGTGAAATACAGCACAATTCAATATAAAATCTGTCAATGAATGACTTACTTTAGGGAGAAAAAAATCAGAAGTTTACCGAGCCGAACTAAGTGAACATGCTGTACTCTATGAACAGGCTGACAATGTGAGATGAAGAAAATAAACCAAAACCAGGATCAATACAGCTGGCACAAAACATTCAAATCTTTACATAGAAAATTCAAATTGGGTCCATATCATATGATCAAAAATGGCTAGAGAGATGTTGATGAAGTTTTAGGGAATTTATGCAGCAGCCCAACTTGAAATATAGGTTACTAAAATTTTTTTATCCATCACCTTGAAACAAACTGTCTGCCATGAATACACAATTCAAAAAGAAATGGTTGGGAATTTGATTAGCAAGATGAATCCATCACTAACAGATGGCTTTGGTTACATTACAATTTAAACCATTTAACACTAGAATTACCAAAGCCTACGAAAAAACTCGTAAATCGTCCCACCTTAAATTCCTTCGCACCTCTCCATCAGTGTCTTTTGTCCTGTAAATGTGTCAATAAGCAGCAAGCAGCCTACTATCACATCCCTCCTGTGCCACACAGTTTTCTCAGCTCAAGTCTGTTTACTTGAGTGTCAGTTGCTTAGAGTTGTATAGAGTGAGAAGACAAGCAAAATGAGACCTTTTATACATACTATATCGTTATTTGGAACACATGCATTTCCGTGTCTACAACAATCTATGTAAACACATCGTTAAAACAAAAACATTCTTCATGTTTTAGTAATAATTGACAAAATGTAGACATGAAGTGTATAATGTGTGAAACCTGAAGTCCAAATATCAAATAAACACTTTCACAAAAGGTATGAATATAACAGAACAAGTGCGCTTCTATTCAAGAATATAACTGCAGAAAAAGAACCTGCGTTAGGGTGCGACATTGACACCTCTTTGATATGACCGCTTCGGTGGCGCAATGGTATCAACTGTTGACTAGTAATCACACTACCCCCCACCTAGATCTGACACTGCTGTTTTCACATAAAGACATCCTATAACAGAGTTGAACTCAGATGATGTCGGGGCTTCTTAATCGGAGAAAGAATGCCCGTCACACTTTTGCCGTCGCTGTACTTTTTATATGTACACAGGAAGCTATGCAGTCTAATTGTGACTTTACGCTGTAGAGTGTGAATGCGACTGAGAAAATAAAACTGAATTAAAAAAACAAAGCTAACCTTTAAGCATCATGAATTTACACCGGCTGTTACAGACTCAAATCAAATGTATATTTTTATTCTAAAATAGTAAGAATAAGAGAAGCTCACTTCTCAAAACGGAGTCGTCCAGGTCAAACCCATGAGGTTTTGATTACCACTCAACATTTGATACTGTTGTGCCACCAAAGCGGTCATATTAAAGAGGTGTCAATGTCGCACCCTAATGCGGGTTATTTTTCTGCAGTTATATTCTTGAATAGAAGCACTTGTTCGGTTATATTTGTACCTTTTGTGAAAGTGTTTATTTGATATTTGGACTTTAGGTTTCACACATTATATACTTCATGTCTACATTTTGTCAATTATTACTAAAACATGAAAAATGTTTCTGTTTTAATGATGTGTTTACATAGATTATTGTAGACATGGAACACACATTAAATGCATGTATTCCAAATAATGATATAGTATTTATAAAAGGTGTCATTTTGCTTGACTTCTCACTCTATACAAGACTAACCAACTAACACGCAGGTAAACAGACTTGAGCTGAGAAAACTATGCAGTGGTGGGGTGTGTGATAGTAGGCTGCTTGCTGCTTATCGACACATTTACAGAACAAAAGATGCTGACGGAGAGCTGCAAAGGAATTTAAGGTGGGACGGATTTACAAGTTTTTTCGTAGGCTTTGGTAATTCTAGTGTTAATGGGGTGGAAAAATAAAGGCCATTGCACAGGGGAGATAGGGGTTAGCTGTGTATAATTATCTAGGGGCAGCTAGTGCAGCTGGTAGAGTGGAAAACCGGTCACTTGCCAGGCTAGTTCATGACTTCGTCCTTCCCAGTTTTTATTTTACTCGTTCTAATTTTACTAACATTGGTGAAATTGTTATTGTGATTCTCTATTTCATACAAAGTTCAATAAAGAAGAGGAGACATTTGGTTATCTAATAGCTAAATTGCCCCAATATGAGATGGCAACAAAGTATAGTTTCCAAGGCTTTGTCATTTAAACCAAAAATCTGCCAGTGCAGACCTAGTCGGAGATGCACTGTAAAGCCTTGCGTAAGTAACTTAACTAGCCAGAGTTCCAACTATAAACAACTGTACTATGCTATCATCATGTACTTTGAGGGCAATAGCAAACACTACATGACTTCCAGCTGGTGAGCATGTCAAACTTAACAACTCTCGTTGCTGTATCTTTTTGGCTTAAGGATGTCAGATTACAAAACTAGGATTCCTAATGGATAATGGATTACATGACTGATTGATGACTTAGAACAATTTAAAATTTCTTTAGTATTGCAAGCTTGCTGCATTTTCACAACTAATTGATGCGGTGCCTGACAGTGCTGGAGCCTGTACAAATGTTATTCAGGTCTGAGGTGTTCAGCTACATTCTTTGTCTATTAGCCTCTTCTGCATTTGACTGCCAAACACATACTTTATTTCCTTGAAGCTACATTGTATATTTTGGAAAAGTTGTGTAATGTGATGGCTTTAAGTCGCTTTAGAGTTTCGTATCAGCTAAATATACAATATGTCTTCCGTATAGTTTTTTTTTTTTAAGTTATCAACGTTTTGTTGTTAACCAGTTTTTGTGTAGAAATGTTTCTGGGATTCAAGACTTCCAATGCTGTCCCTCAAATATGTGATTCATTCTTTGGTTGACAGAATTCATAAGACATAGTTCACTCAAACTTCTCTGCTCAAGATTAAAGAGGTTTAATTCCCTTAGTCTCTCACAGTAGGACATGCTCTTTAGTCCTGGGATCCACTTGGTTGCTGTCTTCTGCACAGCTTCAGGTTTTATAGAATGTTGACCTGAACTGCACCCAGAACTCCAGATATGGTTTCACTAGGGCATTACAACTATAACTTAAAATTTGTTTAACATTTTATTTTTTTAACATTACTTGGGTTATGTCAATGTCCTGTAAACCTACTGTACATAGTAAGTGCCTTTAGCATGGTATGCTTATCCAGCCCAGCAGGTAGCAGTAGTCTAACAGCTGTCCAAATCACCCAGTTAAAGATGGAAAAGCTTATTTTGTAATACACCACATGGTAATGTAATCATAAATATTCCCAAGTAGGTGTATGATTCTTATTAAAATAATCTGTAAAAAGGTAAACTTCAACACTTTGCACACACTGACAGAATGGTTTCCTTCATGGCCTTTCTGCATTTTTATTCAATCTTCATCTGGCTCTTACATAGCTGACTTTGCTTTCAGCTCAGGTATACCTACAAACACTAGGCATGTAGAATATAAACTGGGTTTGTTTAAGTTATCATTTAATGTAGCTAGGAAATTGGTGTACATTGAAAGTGCAAGTAAAAACTAGAATAACAAAAACTAGTTGCATCTTTAAACACAAAGAGAAAAGCCAAGCAAAATGACACCTTTTATTGGCTAACTAAAATGATTATAATATGCAAGCTTTCAAGGCAACTCAGGCCCCTTCTTCATTTCTCTACATTCATAATGGCTAACACGGTACAACATCCTAGTAACACAGAGAGAGATTATCAATATTTACATTGATTTCTAGTGAGACCAGATAATTGCTATTCTTTGTATAATGTAGATTACTAAGAAGTCCTGGACAAACATGCAGAGTTACTTTGAATATATAAATGAGATATTGGTATCTAAAGTTGAAGTTAGGACATTGCCCATATGTACGAATCAAACTTCCACATGCTATGTTTTGTGGCCAAAATGGCAAAACAACTATAACTTACTTAGAATTAGTTTTAATTCTAGTTTTTGAGTTTTTAAGTCTAGTTTTAATTTAGTTTTTGAACAGTATTTACAAAATTTCACAACCTGCGTGAAAGAGTGGGTGTTTTAGTTAGTCAGTAAACATAAATAAAGGCACAGACAGGAGGGATTGTGCTAGACATAATTTGATATAACTAGAGCTACGCAATGAACTTACGGAGTAGTCAGAAATCTCAATTTAAAGTAACATATGAACCAAACAAAGATGACAGGTAATCTGGGGTGTTGACATCAGCAGAAGAGATTTGAACATAAAACAATATTGTACATCAAGCCATTGCACTCAAGTCATTTGAGTCACAATATGCTCTCTATGGTTGGCCCAAGTCAGAATTTTGGCAGCATCAATTTGCTTCTGTCTCAAGCAAGGTTGCCATTGATAAGTAACTTATAGCTTCCTGCCTTCTTCTCTCACTCTTAACCTCTGTCCTCCCTTTTCTTCTTCCTCTCTTCCCTCTGCACTTGTACTCGTCCTATGTATAATGGGGACAGGGCACAGGTGTGGCAATTAGCAGCTCCTGGCATCAATTAAGGACATGGGCGATCCCACATCTATGCACTTCAGTGTGAAAATGCACATGCCCATGCCCATATCATGTCCGGGAACCACTCTGGCCACACTAGCACGCCCCCTCTTTAAGCTGCGAAAGTGGCGATTATTTATTTAAAAACTGGCCAACCACTTCGAGCCGCAGATCCGCTATATCACACACATACATGGCAATCAGTCCAGAAGTTTTCCAAGAAAAAAAAGCCACCTGGTGCTGATTTTCGTCATGGCACACCCAGAATTGCTTATAGGAGGCTATATTATGATATTCCATCTATTACAGACATTAATATAATTAACAACTTATGCATGAGGTAACTCCACATTTGGTGTATGCAATACATCCACAAGTAATCAAAAGCAATAATGGTATTTTTACATGGATCGTCTTTCAAATAAATTACAAGTCTCCATATTTCTCCTTCATTATTATAATATTCAGTTTGGAAATTATTATTCCAAGGAGAGCACCTCGTCATAGCTGCGTTAGTTTAATTTTATCAAATATCCCACCTAGGTTGAGCCGCACACAATGAAAGGTTCATTACCCTTGGATAGCTGAGGTTCAGAGGATAATAATGGTGTACAGTTGTCAGCCACTATTTACTTGTACTATGTCATAGCTGTGTGAAAACGCAACAAATATAACTCCTATGTAACAGCTAGTCTTTATGTTACGCAAAATGCTCTAGACAGAGGCTGAGCAAAGTTTTGACTTTAGATAGATAGATAGATAGGCACTTTAGGAAGCCTGTGTCTTAAAACAGCATGATAACATAACGCAATATACTGTAACATTTACAGACCCATTTAATTTAATACAGGGTCAAGGCGAAGAGAAGCCTAGCTGGGTGCATCAGAGCTCTGCTCCATCACAGCGCCCTGCCATACCCACACTTGTCAAACCAATGGGTTTTATCTGGGAAGCAGCATTGCCTAACCCTACCCCTAACCACTACACCAAAATTGTTAGATACCTATTAGGTGATGCTGAAAGACGCGAGTTAATTTAATTTCTATTTGGCACACTTTGAGAAGTGCCAAATAGAAATTAAATTAACTCACTTCTTTCAATATCATGTAACGCCTACCCTAATTCTAACTCTAACCCTGCATTGTCAACGTTCATCATTACATTTTTATTTTCATTCAAATGCCAAACAAATGCACAGATATGTAATAGCTAGTTTTAAGTGATTCAAGAAAACCAGATATAAACTAATTAAAGTTTTATTCAAACTGAATGTAAGAATGAAGCATCAGCATTGGTAGAAGTTTTACAAAATACTAACCCTAAAATACTAGATTCAAAATATGTCCTTTGTGTTGGTAATAATTAAAAAAGTGTTACAGTATATATTTAAACAGACTGGTCAGCTGAGATGCTACTTCTATAATTTAGTTTTAGAAGGAATATCATCAACAAAAATACAGACAGAAAAATATAATTATGAATAAAGCATACATAAAAACACACACAATGACAGTGACTAAAGCCTGGCACTCAGGAAGAAGTGATAAAAGTTTTCACTGTTAAGTGTAAGGATCACACACCACTAAAACTATCAGCCTGTGCACGGAAGGAGTATCCTTGTGGCCAGCAATACACCAAGCATAATTGGTGCTGGATTTAAGTCCATGGACAGGCAGACCGTTTTCAGCAAAGTGGACAGAGCATGGGATTCAATTGCTCTCAAACAGGATACCAGTACTTTGGTCTGTCAGTCAACTGGAATAAAAGCCAAATGCATTCTGGAACATAAATATGGAAATTGGCCACTGTACAAGATTACTTCAAGAATCAACTCCATATGGGGACAATGAAAATCTATCTTGGAAATCCATGGGCACTTTTATGGCAACCAACTGAAAAGGAGGCCCTTGTCTTTACACTTACAAAAGAACATGCATTTTTCATAGCTTATATTCCATTTTAACCTCTGTAAGGCCTGAATATATGTCATTTTCAATATATCATAAACTGTATCAATTAAAACATGTAGTATACACATGACAGGATACAAGCCATATGGCCTAACATCTTTTCCTCTGTCACATGGAAACAGGCTTGTCATGATTTCAATGACTCAAATTATTACAGTATCTGGAGAAGAACTGACAGAAACAGCAGAAGGATGCCATTTGTCTTTGACTTTAAAATAGCCATTTATTTGGTCTACAATGACATTGCAATGGTGAAGGAGTTGCCAAGACCTTATTACTTGGAGAAAGGAAAGGAAAAGGAGGAAATTAAGCAAACATCAGGCCAAAAACTGTCAGGTTACTTTAAAAGAATTCTGCATTCTTAAAGACTGAGCCTCTCTCAGTAATATATCAGCAAAAGCACACTTACAATATAAAATAAATAATACTGACTTTGTGTCCTGTTCAGGGGCCACATTTATAAAACTTGTAAACAGAAAAAAAGAGGCTTGAAATGTGTGATGGAAATCTTCCCACACAAATGTTGGGATTTATACAAGAATACTTGATAAGGGAAAGATATGTATATTTAAGGCAGCATTGACCCATATGTATGTAACATTTTGGAGAAACTCTGAAATGACAATACTCTTGATCGAGAAGGGAAACACAGCCAAGCAAGGTAAATGACGACTCGCACACATACTAATTCTCACCACCGAGCCAATATTACAATGTGCATTGATGTGACAAATATATTACCTAAAAAGTGATGAATAGGATGTACAGACTGTATATGAGTTCACTTTTAAGAGAGCCAATGCTCCATATTTGAACTGAAGTACGTTTTTTGTTGATTTTGTCTATTTATATTGGACACATGTTGTCACTTGTCAGGTAACTGGTAAATGGATCTGGAATATCTCAGCCAAGTTTCACATACGCAACCTGCGCATTACCAAATTCAAATTTAAGTTGAAGAAGCCTTGAAATTTAAGCAACGGTATTTATATGGTTGTAAGGAAGTGCGCTTACTGTTTGTGTTTTGAGGGTGCTGCCGTGGTAAAGCGTGCCGTCTAGCAGGTGAAAGAAAAAGCTGGCATTTGTTTGTATAAACAGGATTGAGTCTGAGATGGGGATCCCATATGGTGAGTTGGCAACAGGTGTGCTTGAGCTCAGCATAGCCATTGGCCTTCTAGGGGGGCTTACGTGACTGGCCGACCGACCAACCAGCGGGGGTTCGAGTTTAAATGTTAGTAATAGTTGCTCGGGGCATGTCGCGGTGTGGGGCATGAACACAATAGTGTCTACCTTGATAGGTGCGTGAGGAAGACAGGGTGGCAGATTGGCTGGACAATCTTTCCAGTTATATTTAAGGAGTTACCGGCCAACAGGGGTCGTCAGTGGTCCTAAAGGTGAGGTAGGAGTAAGCACTGCTGATCTATTTGTTGGAGCAGTTGTGATTTTGGCGGCTTTGTAAATATGCTTTTGTATATAGAGTTATATATTTCCTAGTGATCATTTTGGTGGAAGTATATATACTTATTTGGTTCTGGGATAGTTTTTGATTTTGGGTTTGGTGCAATTATTTTTGTGTATATACACACACTTGTTTTTGTTCTTGTTTATTTTTTTTTCTTTCCTGTTGGAGGAGCTTCTTGAGCCAGAGAAAAAAGAAGACAACCTTCATTATTGGAGTATGTGTGTAGTTTTTGTAGGATTACACTGTTTTTGTAAATACACTATTTTTTCCTTTTTGCTTGTTTTTATTTATTTCTGAAGAAGTGTCAGTGTTGACGGACTGTGTCTCAAAGCCCACCTGACACTACTGCATTGTTGTTGTACAGCACTCTTGTAAATAAACTTGCATCATTCACCCTTCAATTTTTGTCTGTGTCTCATCTCTCCACTGATCCTGTATGGTTCATAAACTATCAGATGTCCAGAGTGTAGGCTGGGGCCACCCCACTACACGGTATATCACAGGCACCCAGTGAGAATAAAGCTGTTTTTGTTAACTGTAAGTAGTTACATTCCAGTAACATACAAGTCATCTATGAATCCAAGATGAGACTGTATGTTGTTATGAATGCTCTGGCATAATTCCGCATAAAAAGGCCTCTCCAATTACAGATGCCATTCATGTATCAGAATAACAGCATGTTAATGTGCTTTTTTCCTCCTCCCACTACACGTAGAATCTCTTGATGACAAGCAATCCTCTTTGTATCCAGGGAGCAAACCTTTTTTTCCTTTTATTTCAGTCATGGTGCAGCTGGACCTCATGCCATTTACACCAGCAGTAACATGCTGCCATTCAACGTACTTGTACTTGTTGCTGACACCTACGGATAGTCCAACAAATAAAGGTTCTTTCCTTGCCTCTAATTTTGAGAAAAGAACTTCTATCTCACTCTACAGGATGTGTCATGTACGAGGCTGCTCTAACAGCCAATGCAAGTCTGTGACTGCATATGTATGAGGTTGATTAGCATGATCCATATATCACTGTTTCAGGGTATAACCTGGCAGGGTTTGAAGCACATTCACGAACACACACTTACAAGCTGATTGTGATTTATAAATGGTAAATTGTGTAGGAACTTGCATATGCCAGGTTTGGTAAATTATTTTTGGCATACATATTTTCCTGATTTATGCTGTATGTGAATTTTAAAGCTCAGAATTATGCAGAGTTTTATAAATAAGGCCCCAGGACTGGTTGCAGAAGTTTACTTAAAACTGCAGGAAACTAATTCAGTATCCTAACCCTTTATTGATAATAAATGGGGATGCAAATGAAAGGATAGATTCATTGATTACATTTACATAGTATTTTTCTACCCTACTTAAATTGCTTTTACATAGACAATGTGGAACCAATTCAACCACCACCAAAGGTAACCAATCATCTGGATGATGCAATGGCAGTCATTCTTGAGCCAGTACACTCAGTATGCATTAGCTATTAGGTGATGAAGAGGTGAAAAAGAAAGCCAGCCAATTAGAACTAGAGGATGATTGGGGGGCCAGAATGGGCAAGACCATGGTGTGGAATTAAGCCAGCACTTCAGAAAATACCCTACTCTTTTGAAAAGATGTCCAGGAAACTTTAATGACTACACAGAGTCAGGACCGCAGTTCTTTATCACATTTGAAGGCTAGCACCATTTTATAGCACAATGTCACTGTTACTGCACTAGGGGAGCTACGAACCCCACCAACATACCAACCCCAAGGTAAGCACCTCCTGATGGCTTCATCGACACATTTTCCAGCAGCAACTCAAGCTTTCCCTAGATGGACTTCCACCCAAATACTGGCCAGGCTTGAATAAGTTTAGCTTTCTGAGGATTACCTGTTCTGAAGTGCAATAATATTAAAGAGAACCAAGCTTATGGAGGTGGGGCTAAAGCCAAAAAAAAAACTCCATAATCACTGTAAAATTAAAGTTGTTAAAATGTATTTAATTAAGAAACTATGTTCTTGATACTATATATGTAAAAATACGGTAAAATACTGTAAATACAACACCGCATCACAAACATTGAATACATTGATAAAGGTAACAGGAATGGCAGTTGATGTGCTTTTTGGATTCTGTTGGAGGATTTTTTTTTAAATGGGACACACTTCTGTTCAATGGAACTGATTCAACCATAGGCCTCAAAGGGTTAACATGTTTGGAATGCTTAGGTGGGCCGTCAGTGTAGGTACTAGGGGACAGCGAATCCAACAGAATAAACACATTGTACTTTGAAAGAAAACTACTTGGAACATAAAATTAATGCTCTGTTCTACAACAAACAAACAAAAGAGACAAACTCTGCCACCATTATTTCCTAGCAAATGTACTATTAGTTTTAACTGTGATTCATCCAGAAAACAGATGGTCCAATGTTGAACGCTCTGGCGCAGTAGACTGACATACCATTGTGCCCATATTTGTCAGTATAGGCTTGTTGGTGGATTAATTAAAATGACAAATGATAGTTTTAGCTGAATTAGATGCAAGGTGGAATGGTGGTTCAGTGGTTACTGCAGATGCCTCATGATTCTGAATAATCAAACCAGTTGTTTTGATGCCTTGGTTTTCCTCTCACAACCATAAGACCTGGACAAGGTTAAGTGGTGATGTTAAATTAATTCAATGTGGGATTGTGAGTGAGCACTGAAATGTACTGGCATCCACTCTAGTGTTCATTTCAGTTCAAAGTCCCCAGGAACCAGAACTGGATTAGGTGGGTTGGAGGTTATATATTCAAAGGGCAGTTAAAAAGTTTTAGCCTGAATCAGAAAGGAGTACAGTGATGATTTTGCAAGTGGACTAGGACTATGCCTAGTGTATGAAAATATATGAATTACATGGTTTTTGCGCTTGTGGTGTATTATGCCAACAAAGCCAACATAGATAACATAGAACCAAGAATCATGTTATCATTGAATTTCTAACACAAGACTGCAATAATCCTTCAGTGATGTTCTTGTCTAATCATTGTGTACCAGGACTAGACCCTTCACACACCACAGTCAACAGATGTCCTACCATGCCGAATTGTGCAGCCATCTTTCAGATGGCCCAACATTTGGGCAGCCTTAAACATCAACTAAAGACAAAACTGTGATGAAAAATCAAAGAATGAGGATGTGTGAGATAGCAGACATTAGAGATTAGTTATGGGTCAGCTGAATACACTCTTCATGAAAATGGAAAAAAAAATGTTCCTCATAACTGGAGATTAAACTGTGATACTTCACTACGACCAAACAAGAACTGAAACAATAGAAGCATGATGATCCTCCAATAAAGAGACATAAAAGTCCAAGCCAGTGAATGCAAGATCATATGAACAACTTTCTATAATGATGATTGTGATGCCCATATTCACTCCATGCTTCAAAAGGCAATAAACATTGGCCAATATTAAAATGACTGGTTTGGGCTTTTGCTATAGTCAGTCATTTAAAAGTTCTAAGGAAAGCAGCAGATAATCCCCTTCTTTAACAAAACAATGCCCAAGCTTGTGCTGCATAAGGCTGCTCTGTAAAACTGTGGATTCAGAGATGTCATACCAGACCCTTCCCCAATCTGAAAGGAGACATTCGTGGTACATATTGTGACAAAGATGTTAAGTCAGCTACAGAAGAGTGGTTGCACAAGCAACACAAAATGTTTTCTTTCAGTGGCATAAAAAAAGACATTACAGCACTATCATTATTATTACCGTCACGTTATCATTACAAAATGAGTATTAGTGTTCAATGGAATTGTTTTGAAAAAATAGAACTTGTTTAATTTAATTGCTGTTTCTCTTAAAAAGTACAAGAAAAATGTTGATTGCCTCTCATATGTAATGTTGCATTACATGCAAATTAAATTATGTGTTAAGAAAGCTTAAATCTCTTTGGAATCCTGGTATTTATCATTTTAAACATAACAATTATAAACTGCTGGTTGGTAGATGTAGAGTTTAACCTCTTCTTCTTTTGTAAAAGGCTACAAATCACCTCTCGTAACAGGAACTGTTGAGTTAAGCCACAACATAACAGTGTTTACACTGACAGTCTAGAAATGTGGTATTATTATTATTAATAATTAACCAAAATCTGATATTATTATTAATAATTAACCAAAATCTGATATAGACTTGTATCTTGGCAAGAGCTGTCTTTCTTCTAATGTTACCAGTACAGGCTCAGGCTCTAACAACTTTGAACTGGACAAAGTGGGTACCAAAATGAAATGGAAAAATGAACCATATTTGAAGAATATGGCTATGGAAAATGAAAAAATAAAATAGAGTAGTAGAATCTTATAATCAGGTGAACAGTAGGACTGAATTGCCTTTTCTCATTGAACAGGCATATTCACTTTACATGGAGTAAAGTCTCCAAAACACACAGTACAGGAGAATGTGCCCTCCCTTTGTTTCATAAATAAAGAGTTTTGTTGAAAGAGGACTCTCTGTGATTTTTATTATCCCATTATCAAATGCTCTTCACTTGTTTTGCTGCTAATAAATCTAAATTCATTAACTGAAAATGCAACAAAACAGTAAGAGTAAACAAAAGTCCATTTAAGTATGGCAGTTATCAGACTGTTCAGTACCAATCTGGCTAGGTGCCTTGACACCAAAGCCCCATCACACTACATGATAGGGAGATTCGGCCTTCACAAATAGAAGAGTGGCCGTCTGTCCAAAGTCTTGTGTTTGTTGTACCACAAGATTGCGGCTGAACTCCCCATAGCATTTGTAATGGCACCAACCCTGTCAGACAAGCATGTTAAATGGCTTTCAGAATATGGTGAGCTTATGGTACTTTAAAAATTTTAGTATGTTGAGATGCAGTGTTGTAATCCATCGTCCTTTTCAATTCATACTTGTGTCATCTGCCATCTTCAAGACAACAAGGTCCAGCAACAACAGTCATTAGGTTTAACAAGTTTGCCGCCAGCTTGCGTAGAATTACAACTAATAGCAGACTACCAACGCGAAAGTACCTTTAGATTCCTTAATTTCTTGTACTTTTAATTAAATTATAATTGTTTAATATGCTTCCTACTGTATTTTATATAAACATATATTAATATACAGCATGTGTACACAGTGTACAATTGCAACACACTATATAAAATATGGAGTTTATTGTTATCTTGCAAGTTATGTAAATTCTATAACATTTACACTGTTTGTAACAAATAATAAAACATAGGTTTTCACTTTAATAGTAAAAGATATTCTCTAAGAACATCTATAGTACTAGGTTGTTGTACTGTGTTAGCAATTATGTATCTTGCCTGAAGAAGGGGCCTGAGTTACCTCGAAAGCTTGCATACTGTAATCTTTTTAGTTAGCCAATAAAAGGTGTCATTTTGCTTGGCTTTTCTCTAAGAAGATCTAAAAAGGTCCAACTCCTGCCAAGCACAATACTCGGTAAAAAATGTTTATCAAATATAGGCTCAGTGTAAATCTGAAATGTTTTATTCAGGTATATAAAAAATACTACCTTGATTGTTACATTTTTTAATATATTAGAAGACACCAATGAAAATATTTATATATTTAAGGTAAAGTAATCTAAACAGATAAAAGTCTAATTATATAGACAAAAGACTAGTCATACAGCCCACGCTGAAAAGGTGACATGCTAAAATATTGCATAAATTATTTTTTAAAGGAGCATGAAAAGTATATGAAGGAAGGTTCCATGATCACTCTGCCTGCTGATCTAAAAAAAGAAGGACTATTATTGCTAATTGAGGGTGCTCAACAATTAGGATGAATAACAAAGCTGAGATGTGCAGTGTCATATTGGATGTTTAGTTCATTTACAAGAAGGCTGATGCTAATAGATCAGCAGAATGTGTACTCTAGTTTCTGCATAATCGCACCTTAAAACACTTTACTGTTTCCGTACTTTCAAGTTACTGGCAAAATTCTCTAAAGTCTATAATTACAAAAGTTCACTAATTTTCCATTCCTGTTTTTCCAGAAGAGGGTCCCAGAATGCCACAGCTCATCTTTGCAAGATCTAGCACAACCCAAGCCAGATCATGTTAAAAACAACCACCAGTCCAGTTTAGTGTTACCAATCAGTCTAACACAGACTTCTGTTGGAAGTAAAAAGAAACCACAATGTGCAGGGAAACCTGATGTGAACAGAGGAGAATATGTAAACTGCTACTGTGCACATCACAAGTTGCTTTACAAAGCAGAAATATAATAGAAATACAGTACAGGATACGTGCTGGGATCCAGCTGCCCGGCAATACTGCCATGGATTAGCAAATTAAGAAGACAGAAAGATGGATAGACACTTCACAGGCTTGCATGATATTTAAAGACTAAAAAACTGCAGAGTATGTTTAATGTCTTTTTTTAATTATGAAAGCTCACAAAACAGTAGTATGCCCAACTATAACAATCATTAATAGGTATTCTAACTGTACTAAAGTTTTCCTCAGTTTTTTTCCTGCAAGGTATTAAGAACTAGGAGGATCATGAACATCAGGTAAGCTGCCTTGTATTTTCTTTCTAAATTTGTTTTTCACGGCTGTGGAGTACTGCATGTTTTGTATACACCCAAGTAAGAATTTCGCTGCAATTAATACACATGCCAATACTACAACTACTATTAGAGTGTGTTACAGTGACTGATATTTCTACAGTTGTTAAACAATTCAACTGAGGGATCGTTCAGACACATTATGATTTATGCGAAAGGTTCATCAACAAATGAAACCGTCTGTCCATCCATTTTCCAAGCCCTCTTTACACTGTCGTGCGGTAGATGAAGCTCATCCTAGCAAGCACCAGGCGCAAGGTAGGAACAATCCCCGGACAGGGCGTCAGTCTATCGCAGGATCAACACACACAATTACGCTGGGGCCAGGTTTGCATACCCATTCCATCTTACAAACCGTTTTCAATTTTTTTTAATGCTTTAAAACAAAACAGTTCTCTACGTGTGCGCTACAAATAGTAAGGGCCGACACGATTTTCGTTCCACGGTACTTAAAACAAATTGACCTTCAAGAGATGAGGATGAATCATGTCTTTGTTCATTCTATTGGCTACGATGTACTACTAGTAGGAAATGACCTACCATAGGCCCGAGAGTAACCACTTCACTAATTTCGTTCTAAATGTTGTTTCTTCAATACAAGTTTAAAAACTATTAGCCACACATTCACCGTCAACGAAATAAATAGTGAACGCTAGCAGGTATGAAATGATGTATCACTGAAAACATTTAGAATTATCCTTTTTCAAATCAAGTTGGACTAAAAGTCTCACACGAAATAAAAACTGATAAATAAATCAATGATTCCAGGACCGGCCAGGACGCGCATACAGGTAAAACAATCGACACAGGTCGCATATTCGAGCAAAATAAAAACTATACAAAGTCTGTAAAACTTTTACCAAAAGGAACATGTTTATCGTTTGTTCCACACTCCAATATTAAATTCTTAATTTTGTAATTACTAAAGTTCCTGTACAAAATCGTGCATTTATCGGTTAAAGTCCTCACACTTTCACTTAAGCAGCCGCTCCAAAGACACGCACTACGTCAAACATCGGCTTGTGAGTGAAAGGTAATCCTGTCCAATAGACAGGCGATGGGCTCTATTTGAGCCAATCAGTGAAGCCAGTGGGACGCACCCCCTGAGTCTGTCAACACGACCGCAGTAGGAGGCTGGCCAGAGGGTTAACTCAGTAGGCCGCAATTCAATGAAAACTGCAAAGTTTTGAATACAACGAAATATTTAATTGGCTTTGTGAAAACTATAGGAAACCAAACATTCCGTAGTCGACACCGAACCTCTCAATATTTAATTCGATGTACGTTCTAATTTGAAATCCCAAAGCACACAGTGACACCTTTTTTCAACAACTCTGCCGTACTTGGAAATTAGGGGGCTTATATGCACGATAAACCCTGCAGGACACAAGAAAGTTTCGGTTAATATTCCCAATTAATTAATAACCCCAGGCCATCAGCATGCGTAAGTAAAACGTTTACCTTGACTTGAAAGGCTAGACTCCGTCTTCTTTATATTGCAGGCAGTTTTTTCCTTGCGTTTTGAGTTCTTTTTAGAAGCCTCATGATCCCTGACCAGGAAGTCGCTCCCGTTTCTCCTGATACTGAAAGTCTCCTCTCACTATGGAAACCCCCGCAGGGCGCTCTGCTCAGCTCAGCCCCTCTGCAGGTAATGCGCCGCCACCCGGCCCTCGCACGCCAGTCCTGAAGGAGACTGCAGCTGAGGTAAGAGCACCACAGGCAAGGGAACTGAAAACCTGCGGTTCTGTGCCTTCGGACGGGCGCATTAAGAACTTCACTATTTGCTATATCTTGTATTAATATTTCAAAATACGAAAATGTAAAAGAATGTTAAGTTGGTGCGCATTGTTTCATAGACACGATACCTTTGGAAAGTTTTCAATTTGCTGTTTTACACGTTTTGCTTTCCCAGTGTTAAATGGTTTAAATAAGTGTCCTGCTTAGAAATAAAAGGATTATTTACAAAACAAAAGTTCTGCAGGGCACAAAGTTTTTTTTTATCTTTACATTTAGTACTTTTGTAGCTTTTGCTTCACACAGTATACTAAAAAGTAAAAACTGTCAGTACTGAGTAATAAAGTTTTAACAAATAACAACAAAGCCCTTCTGAACTTGCAGAAGCAACCTTGAGTCCTCATCTTTTTCTCTATGAGCTTTGCACACCTGGATCTGAATTTTTTTTTTTTTATAACTTAAATACTACAAGTGAAAAATGTGTTTCTCACAATGTGTGTGTATTTATAGGGGACAGTTGGAAAGAACACAGGGTGCACTTATGAAGTGGTGGGGTGCCAGCAGGTTGGAGTTATGAGTGGATATCAATCTTAGAGCTCCATCCTCAAAGTGTCCAGGTCCAAATGGGATGGATGGCAACATTCAGGGGCATAGAGTTTTTTTTTTTTTGTTTTGTTTGTAAACTCTTAGGCTGGAAGGAGCAGGGTTAATTGCACTTAAGGGGTATCTTCTTGTTGCTGTGAAAGAAAAAAAAAAGGTAACACTGTTAACAGCAGCGCCCCCTCTCACACCAGTGGGGTACTGCATACCTTGGATGAGCCCTGATGGTCTCCCTCTGATGTGCATGCCAGAAGCAACGGGTTACAGCAGTGTTTTCCAACATTTTGTCTGTGGTGGTACACTTTCTGTAACCCAAACAAAATCACAAGGCACACTGTGATCCTACTAATTACAAAACCATTAAATGTCATTCATGTGCTAAACTGTCTGAAGGGTCTTGACTATCGGAAAGAAAATTAATTGCATTATTGTAATTATTCACATCTAGCATTAAAACATATAATCAAAAAAATAAGTACTTAAATCATGAAGTAAAATACACACTGAATCACAAAACAATGTAATATCAGCACAAAGGAATTTAAAAAAAAACTTGAATGGCATAGCTTAAACAATGACCTTAAACCTGAACTTTTAACAAAATACTACTTGAGTAAGTACAACCTGAAGTGGAATGCCTTCCTAAAAATTAAATTGAAAAACGAGGCCAATATATAATAAGCAGTTACAAAAAAAACTTTTGTTAATTCTAAGGCCTTGTTCACACGGGCGTTAAGTTTTTGGATTAAGAACTTGCTCTGAACGTCCTAGACGTTTATGTTGCATTTTGTGGTGGCGATCGATTGACTTCTATACCGGCGTTCGTTTGTCTCTGTCTAACGCCAGCCTGCAGCCCAAATTGTAGTTTGTGTGTTAACCTGTGGAGGCAGTGTTGGGAACTGGATATGAAAGCCCTTGTCGTTTTATTTGAGGTGCCTCCTTTCAATATGGACCATTTTGCTATGTTAGATATTAATCTTCTTGTTTTAAAAATACTCGTATCTGGCGCGTAGGGAGAGAAAAAATCGCCGCTACTGGGTTCATCCTCTGACTGCACAACGTCGGGTTAAAGGAAGTTTTTTTGTGCTTTATGAAGAAATGCGAAAATTTCGCAAGTTTTTAATTACTGTCGGATGTCGGTTTCCACTTTTGATTGTCAGCTGCAGCTGGTGCAATGCCACACTGCACGCCGATCAACCAATATGCGACTTGGTGTTAGCCCCGAAGAGAGACTACTTGTCACTTTGAGGTAAGGAAACAGTAGTCGAGTGTGCGCTTACAACGGTGTTATGCACTGAAACCCCCTGCCCCGCTCCTCCGAAGCGTAAAATAAATACGTAGAAAACGAACTAGAAGCGGTTTCCTTGCGTTCGTTGGGTTTTGAACGCCAAGAAAAAGCTGCATGCAACGTTTTTGATGCCGTATAAACGCGCAGCGGACAAACGACGTCACCAAAGCCCGTGTGAACACTCTCATTGACTCCTACGTAGAAAACACTCGGCGCTTGATACGCGCTCACCGGACGCTACGAACGCAAAAAATACGCTCGATTTTAACGCCCATGTGAACAAGGCCTTAAATTAGCATTGTATATAAAACAGATGTCTCAAAGTAAAATTAAATGATCAAAATGACTAGATTTTGAATGCATTGCTGAAGATTGATTTAATCAAAAGTAAATAGGTATATGGTAAAATTATGTTAAAACTCCATAAATACTATCCTCAATTGTTTCATCATCAACGACTTCTACTCAAGTGTTTTTCAACTTGTGCTCTGTGAAAATAACAGTGTAGTGCCCCTGAGACCTGACCTGAGAGAAACATACTCCTCAGGTGTTCAAGACCTGTCCAACAAGGACTGGACCCCCTGGAGAAGAACATCTCTGTGATCGCCATTTTGCACACACAGCACTTAGAGTGCACTTTAGCAGCCAGGAGACGTGTCAGGGGTCCATCTACCAGGGTGTGTGTACACCAGCGACTCTTGCATAGTTTAAGGACAGTGCTGTGTTTGTGAGCGCCAATCTCCAAATTGATTTTTTTTGATGTTGTCTCCGATAGTCAAGACCCTTCGGACAGTTTAGCACATTTATGTTTTTGTAGTTGGTAGAATCATAGTGTGCCTTGTGATTTTTATTTTGGGTTACAGAAAGTGAGCCACCTCAGAAAAAATGTTGGAAAACACTGCTGCATGCCTTTGCTTCTGGAATGTACAAAGTTCTTTGTTGCAGCTATCTCACCTAAAAACTGATAATCATGCATTACTTGGATGGTTATGTTGCTTCTTTGCATAAATCACCGAAGATAGAGCAAACTGGAATAATAAGTAGGGATAATCTTTATACTTTTGTAGAATTTTGTCATTATATCAGGGCAGTCAGCACTGCAATGTACCTGACAGACTGGGAAGTTAAATACAGAGGTACTAGAGACTTTTTCTGGTTTTAGTGCCGCTCAAAGATAACTTATTTTGCACTTACATGGTATGACATTGATTTGATCCAAGTACTGGCTGGGCCCGAACATGCTTAGCTTCAGGTGGATGATCAATTCTGAGGTGCATCTGGTATTTGCTACGAAAGGAAGTTTCAATTAATCAACATATATTGGTCAAAAAAAAAAAAAAGTACAATAGAAAAACTACCTCAAAAGTGCTTTGACTGGTTTGATTGAAATTTAGAGATTTTGTAGAATAAAGAAAATTAGCTGAACCTTTTTTTTTTAATATTTATTAATATTATGGCACATGTTCATTTTGTTTGCTACAATTAGAGGTTTCTTTCAGCAAGCAAAGAATGGAGCAGAAGCGACTGATGGGCGTACATAGCAGCAGCACTAGGTACTAGGTTGGATGGATGATTGAAGAATGAGCAGTGTTCTGGACATTAAAAAGGAGACGTGATCCTATTTTTGGTGTCTACAGTCAGGTATAAAATGGAAGATTCGGTGTTGTTCAAGGAGGATGTGAAGTTCAACGATGAGTGCCGGTGTCAGATGCTGTGGCTATGAGTGTCAGTATTATTTCACTAAAAGGTAGGGAGAGAGAAGTGGAGGAGGAGTGGTGTCCTTGGATCTAACACAAGCTGGTACCAACAGCGCATGCTTAAACTTCACGAGCTGCTCCATTTGCATTTACAGGACCCCCACCCCACCTTCCGAAACCATTTGCATCTACATGTGCATCTGGTTTTCTGATTGAAGTAAAAACATTCAATTCATTACACAGGATACCTAAATGTGTCCCCAGTAAATGTCATGGGTGTTTGTAATAATCCATCCATCCATCCTCTTCCGCTTATCCGGGGTCGGGTCGCGGGGGTAGCAGCTTAAGCAGGGAGGCCCAGACTTCCCTCTCCCCAGCCACTTCTTCCAGCTCTTCCGGGTGAATCCCAAGGTGTTCCCAGGCCAGCTGGGAGACATAGTCCCTCCAGCATGTCCTGGGTCTTTCCCAGGGCCTCCTCCCGATTGGACATGCCCGGAACACCTCATCAAGGAGGCATCCTAATCAGATGCCCGAGCCACCTCATCTAACTCCTCTCGAAGCGGAGGAGTAGCGGCTCTACTCTGAGCCCCTCCCGGATGACTGAGCTTCTCACCCTATCTTTAAGGGAAAGCCCAGACACCCTGAGGAGGAAACTCATTTCAGCCGCTTGTATTCGTGATCTCATTCTTTCAGTCACTACCCACATCACATGACCATAGGTGAGGGTACGAACGTAGATCGACTGGTAAATTGAGAGCTTTGCCTTACGGCTCAGCTCCTTTTTCACCACGACAGACCAATGCAGAGCCCGCATCACTGCAGACGCCACACCGATCCGCCTGTCAATCTCACGGTCCATTCTTCCCTCACTCGTGAACAAGACCCCGAGATACTTGAACTCCTCCACTTGGGGCAGGATCTCACCCCCAACCCTGAGAGGGCACTCCAAACTTTTCCGGCTGAGGACCATGGTCTCAGATTTAGAGGTGCTGATTCTTATCCCAGCCGCTTCACACTCAGCTGCGAACCGCTCCAGAGAGAGCTGAAGATCACGGCCTGATGAAGCAAACAGGACAACATCATCTGCAAAAAGTAGTGACCCAATCCTGAGTCCACCAAACCGGACCCCTTCAACACCCTGGCTGCGCCTAGAAATTCTGTCCATAAAAGTTATGAACAGAATCGGTGACAAAGGGCAGCCCTGGCGGACTCCAACTCTCACTGGAAACGGGCTCAACTTACTGCCGGCAATGCGGAGCCAGCTCTGACACCGGTTGTACAGGGACCGAACAGCTCTTATCAGGGGGTCCGGTACCCCATACTCCCGGAGCACCCCCCACAGGATTCCCTGAGGGACACGGTCAAACGCCTTTTCCATGTCCACAAAACACTTGTAGACTGGTTGGGCAAACTCCCATGCACCCTCCAGGATTCTGCTAAGGGTGTAGAGCTGGTCCACTGTTCCGCGACCAAGACGAAAACCATACTGTTCCTCCTGAATCCGAGGTTCGACTATCCGATGGACCCTCCTCTCCAGAACCCCCGAATAGACTTTTCCAGGGAGGCTGAGGAGTGTGATCCCTCTGTAGTTGGAACACACCCTCCAGTCCCCCTTTTTAAAGAGGGGACCACCACCCCGGTCTGCCAATCCACAGGCACTGTCCCCGATGTCCATGCGATGTTGCAGAGATGTGTCAACCAAGACAGTCCTACAACATCCAGAACCTTAAGGAACTCTGGGCGTGTTTGTAATAAGTTAAAGTAAAATACATGTACAATTCAGTGTTTCACTTTATCTATGGCAAAAACAAAAAAAACTGGGGCTATTTTCATTCGTGGATTACTTAATTAGCCGGATGTAATTGTTGACGATTTGGCCTGATCCTGGATCTGACGGTTTTTCGCAACTCTTGCTGGATGTGTTGTCATAGCAGCAGATTCAAAACCTCAAACCTGCTTGGAGCAGGTTTGATTTATGTATATAAGGATTAGCTCACACACTTAATTAGTTTCCATGCATGGAATTTATTCAGTCAAGGCTTCGATGTTCATGAATGAGCAACCAATTGATATCAGTGCACAAATTATAAGAAGAGAATTTCATATAGGGAGGGTTTTGCATGATCGGCAAGATCCTTTATTGTTTCCGAAGGAAATTCTTTTCGAAAGATACCGCTTTAGCTGAGGGGGAATATTGTACCTCAAAGATTTATTAGCACCTTATATTCGAAGTCAAACTCAGCGAAGTCGGGCTCTCACATCCACACAGGCAGTAGGCATGGCTTTGAGGTTTTTTGCAAGCGGCACTTTTTTATATACTGTAGGCGATACGGAAAATCTATCTAAATGTGCAGTTTGCCAGGCAATACGTAAAGTCTGTTTGGCTCTGAAATTTCCTTCAGGTTTTCATAGTGTTTCCTGGACACCTGCATGTGCAGACAATAAAAGAGGCGTTTCATGCCATTGCAGGTAGGTAATACACAGGTGAAAACACCCACAGTTCCACAAAGAATCTCACAATCAGCCTAACATTCTCATTACCCAGGATTTCCAAATGTGATTGGGGCACATGGGACTGATCAGAGTGGAGTTTGATCAAACAAAAGTTGGAAAATGTACCTCTTCTCCTGATGAATAATCAGACACAGTGTCTTCATCAAATATTTGACCTTCGTCAATATCTCGTTGGTCAGACACAGGTTCTAGGGATATCCGCTGGAGTGCCCTCAGAAACCGGGCGATGGGCATTTTGCTGGAGAGCCAACTCTTCCGCAGGGGTTAGGTCTGGACCGCGTGGACCTCCACCTGTTTTTTGCTTGTCTGCCTTCTTATTAGCTTTAAAATTAATGTTTTTTTATATTACAAATTCTTTATGTCAACAATTCTTTAAACAGTTATATACCAATATTTGCCAGTTTGAAGTATATTCTTGTACTTCACTTTAACCTGTTCCCATGTTCTCCTTGTGCTCACGTCTGATCAGGAAGTATGACATATTAAATAATAATTAATCTGACACATAGGAAATGAAACGCTGCATTCAGTAAGTACAATGCACACTACTTAGCGTTTAATTTGTCAGCCACTTTTTGCCAGCTATCTTTTCTGGTTTGGGCTGCTTTTGCAGTGTTACCCCTTGTGCATATTAAATCTTGAAATTCTTCATATCCTTCGAATAAAAGGTCCTGCTCCGCTTGTGTGAAAAAATGCACCCGTTCTTTCGTCATTTTGTTGCAGCCTATCAAAGACTTGCTGATCATGTTTTCTAGACTCAATATATATGGGCTTTTCACTTGGCGCGCGCATTCATCTCGGATGATTAGATCCATCTAGACTAATCTACTACACGGCTGCATCTGAGTCTCACCGGCATTAGCTCATCCAAGATGAGGCATCTGCTCTGAGATGATTTAAGCGACGTACAGAAAATACCCCCCAGATGAAAACCACAAAAATAAAACAACATAAACAAGCAATAAGGATAATATAGGGTGAGCCAAAATGAAGTACCACATTTCTCAATGTCATTGTGCGTGGTAGAGGCAGCTGAGTGGGTTGGGGTGGGTGTCCTTTGATAGACAATCCGTTGTAGTTTTCTGTTGGCAACATGCCTCGGTCTGGTGCGCACTGTGCTTTCACTGTCAAAGCGTTCTTCAAAACGAACAAATGAATCATCACTATGCAACGTGCCTTCTGAATGCACTTCAGCATTCCTCCTAATGGTGATGCCCCAAATCAGAAAACAATCCGGTACAACATTGAACAGAAAATCTCCAGGCTGTCCTTGGACAGTACAAATGCTTGAAAACATCCAAGCTGTAAGGGCATCAATTTTGCAGTCTTCTAAACGTTCAGCACACAATTATGCTTCTTCCTTAGGCATTTCCAACACGTCTTTGAGGAGGATTTTGCCTGAGGATCTTAATTTCCAGCCATACAAAAATGTTGGTAGTGAAAGAACTTGCTGAGAGAGACTGGGAGAGCCGTAGAGAGTTGTGCGTGAATATTCTGCAAACCGTTCAATGAGATACCATCGTCATGTGTAGCGAAGAGGCACATTTCCATTTGAATGGTTGTGTAAATAACCAAAACCTTCACTACTGGGATGAAACGAACACTCATGAATTTCATCAGAGAGCCCTGCACAGTGAGTGTGTTACAGTTTGGTGTGCCATTTCAAAATTTGGCATTATAGGCCTTTGAGGTGGGGGGAGCAGCTGTCACTATCAATTCAAAACATTACATTGAAATGCTAGAGAACTTTTTGCAGCCCCAAGTGGAAGAAATGGATGTGGTGGATGTCTGGTTTCTACAGGATGGAGTACCAGCTCCTACGGCACCAATAACCATGCAAGTTTTGCAGGAGATGTTTCTGGGGAAGCTGATCTCCCTGTGCAGCGATGTCGGGTGGCCTTCACGTTCACCTGATCTCTGTGTGATTTCTTCTTGTTGGGCTATATCAGATCGAAGGTATACACACACCGATCTCAAAACCTTGAAGCATTCAAGGATGCTATTTGCCATGAAACCACAGCTATTCCCCCTAAAATGGCCAAAGTAGTCCTGCGAGTGCTTGGAAATCGTCTCGAAGAGTATATCACTAATGATGGCCACCACCTTGAAGACATAATTTTTAAAACACTGTGAAAAAAATCTATTTTGCATACCCTTTCTTGTGTCGTAATGAAATTTATTTTATCTTGTAGCATTTTTGTAGAATAAAGGTTTGAAATGTGGTACTTCTGCCCATTTCATTTTAAATGAATACACTTGCCTGTAAAACAGTGTTTTGCAATAAGATAATGCACATAGAAAGAGCTTTGGGCTGCCTTGAAGGCCAATCCCTTCTATGTAAGTGTGCAAAAGGTGTCAAAAAATGTGTTTTAGGAAAACAAATGCTTGCACTTAATTTCTTATTTGGGCTATCCAAAATGGTGGTGTTCCCTGTCTTGCAGTATTTTGGGAGGAAGAGGTGGGTCCAGGTGGGCTGACCCGGAAGTGACATCAAAGATGGAATTGTGTCAATCTTCCTTTCTGCAAAGGAAAGGAGAAGAGAGAACATTATTGTGCAGCACCACCTCATGTACTGGCGGGGAATTCCATTCACAAAAGCCCTTAAGCTGTTCCTGAAGCACATGCAAGTGATGCCATCAACAAAAGCCAAGTCACTAAGAAATGCAGGACTTAGTCTAATGCAGGAATTTTTATTTATTTTTATTCGTTCACTTCTTTTGTTTTTCCAGATGGAGCACAGGTAGGTGTAGTGACTTGCTCATGGTCACACAATCTCAGTAACAACAGAATTTGAACCTACAACCTCAGGGTTTGAAGTTCTAGGCCCATAGTGTTAATTATTACACCACACTAAAAAAATCTGCATATACTGCATACAGAAAAGTGCTTAGTTACCTAGTAATTCTGATACATCCAATTAATCAGCGGTAATATAACTGAGCCCCATAGTCTTATAAAATTGCCTGGGCAAAGCTGAGTAACACAGCTATTTTTTTTTATGTTACTTTCCCCATGTAGTTTGTAGTAATGGCTGAGATCCAATAATCCATCCTTATTCCAACCCACCTACGTACCAGTGGGCCAGTCCAGGGCCCATGCCATGAAATTTGATGTTGCCATCAGGAGATTATTGGAATGGTCAAATGTAAAAATGTCAAAAGGATGAAAAGGACCAAAAGTTTCAATCACTAGAAATTATCGAACAGAATTTACATCAGTCTGCAGATGCAATTCCAATTGAAAATTTATGCCTTAAAACAACATGCACACATACTCCATTACCATGCAATAACTCTCCTTTAAAGAAATACTCAAAAATTATATATTTTTTATGTTATTTAATTCATCTACTTCATGTACTTTGTAATGGTGGCCAAGAAAAAAATAACCTTGTGTTTTCATGCAGAATGGACAGAAAGAAGTTTATGATATAATTAGAAGCCAACAGTGACCGATGCTATATAATGGCAAAAAAGGTGAAAAACATCCATGGAGAAAAGAAGAAAAAGAAAAGAAAAAAAAAATCTTGTATTACACTTTTCACATAATCCACGTCTATTATCCAGTCACATGCATAAAATGTTCAAAACACATGGTTGTTTGGTAAAATATTGTTAAATAGTTACTTTTGAAGTGATCAGTGCATATCATAAACACGGAACTTAAGGCTCATTGGAGTCACTTTTTGATTTTAAGAGTCGTCTTTCAACCATCATTTGCTGGTCAAGAGAGAGGAGAGTAAAGACATACAAAAGAATATGCTTGCAGAGGTTCATTTAAACTGGATCTTGCATTTTTTGACAGACGTAGCATATCATTTCAACACACTCAGCCTTGCCTTGTAAGAGAGGGGGCAAAGGAGCAATCTAGGCTTTCCTTCATAAAAGCATTCAGGACCAATCTGGTGTTTTTTCAATATAAAGTTGAAATTGGGGAGTTCACATGCTTTCTATAGCTTTAGTCAGTGTTTAGTTTAGTCTATAGCTTTATCTTACATGCTTTATTCGTCCCACCCCCCAGTACCACTGCATCTCCATGCTGTCAAACGTAAAACATAAAAGGTTTTATTTTAAAAAGAAATAAGGATTAATAATTAGTAAGATTCTCACAGAAACAAAACTACCAACCCTGATCCTTCTTCGGGCCTTCTTTAGGTGCTGGGAATTCCAACCTGTTTACTGTATGTGGATGGTTTCCCTGCTTCCTCACATAATAAAGATTTCCCAAAGTTTTCATTTCTAGGTTTGAAATTCCGTGCTGGTGACTACCCTTTTATTTCACTACATACTAGCGATGAAACTGTTTCTGAGCCGCGAGGTGCCTACAGGAAAAGCTCTGAAGCATTTGCCGTATGAGAACAGTTCAGCTGCTGTAGAGCTGTGATTCCACATTCAGATACAGTAATATAAATACTCCCAGTGAGAGTAATATGGAAAAAGATGATCCGCTGTGGCAACCCCTAACAGGAGCAGCTGAAAGAAGAAGAAGAAAGTGCAGTGAAAGTAACAATGCTAAAGCAGCTATGGTATTTGGAACAGTTTGGCTATTCCGTGGACCGTTATATTGTTACAGATTAATTACAATCAGATGCCTTAAACTAATAAATAATACTAGCCAACCCGCGGCTTACCATATGCCGCATAATCAGGCCGGTTTTTTAATGATTTTTAAGCACAGGGAGAAAATTAACATTTGAAAAATCGGTAATGTAATAAATCAGCAAGAAAAGCAACATTGTAACAATGCACGGAACGAACCAACACACAATCGTCCGTGACTGAAAACTGGCGGACCGTCCTCGCGCCTTCTCCTGCCAGACAGAGGGATGGGGGTGCACGGCACGGAGGTTGGAATGGGAGGAGAGGAGAAGGACGTCCATTCAGCTCCGTCCGTCATGCTAGTCTGCTGATTTCTCGTTCAGTATGAACTGCCCGCTCATGTGCCCACCACCAACTCGTCACTTGAGTCGTTGTCTTTATACAGTCCAGATATACGTGTGACTGACGTAGACTTTTCATTGCTCTGTGCGGATCTGGCTGCTTTTCTATATATAATCCACTAAGACACCCGGCCACGGTAGTAGCGAGGTGGGAGGGGGGTGTGTACAAAGGGTTGGGACATAAGCAGTGGGAGCGTATGAGTCGCACTTAGTGGGAATTCCACGGTTTGCAGCCCGAATGGGGTTTAACGGCTTACCCACACCGGGTAGACACACGCTCAATGTCATGCATAATTATTTATTGAATGCTAAACACTTCTGGAAAGACGCGGTTGTCTAAAACGGGTTGGTGTGAGAATACAACAGTAAGCGAATGAAAAGATGGAACTCTGGAGAGAGCAAAATACAACACAATTGTAAACCCGCGGCATAACAAACGCCACGTGGCTCAGACGTGCATGTGGACTCTTACCACAGATGAAAGGGACTAACTGGGTGGTCGGTGAGTTTTTGCGTCCGGGCAAATGGGCAGGCAGTGTGAATGCCTAGAGAGCGAGGGTAGACGCCGGCTGGTGAAAAAGGAGTGTTGGTGGGCAGGAAAACGTCTTCCGTGTTCCTGCAGGAGCATCTAAGAAGACGCATGTTTGTCACGGATGCGAACAGCTGTATGTAGCGTGTAAAACAGTTTGCTATGGTGCACGCGGTCGTGCGTCGTAACCGAAAAGTCGGTTTTTAAAGACTGCTTTCTTCATTGTGCTTTAACCTCAGTTGTAAAGGATTTTTTTAGGGATCCCATGGGATACCCCTCGCAAACCATTTCACACGCTGCATATGGCGATTCACCTCCGCAAGAAACATGCCTCTATGAACAGTAAACGTAGCTCGGATGTGCATGACATGCACATGACATTAACCTAACCTGCACTGCATGTGGCCTCTACAACAGACGAATATAAATGACGGCATTTTTTCTGTGTCGTCGTGTCCGAGTTGGTGGGCGTGGCCCTGTAAGTCGTCGTCGTATCCAATGGGCTTGGAGTTCGTGGGCGTGGCTCCTTCCTGCGTGCGCCATAGGTGTCTCACTTGTCGGCGGCTTAGTGAATCCACCCCCCTTCCGGCGTGCTTTCCATGGTTGTCTTGCCTTAGTATATTATATATATAGATGTGGTTAATTTCAGTGTATATGATAAAGCCGCGTCAGGGATGTGGATCTAAAAAAGAAAGGGAAACCACACGGGAACAAAAGCACTGCAAAACCGAGCAGAGAATTTGCGTACACCGGGGTTTGAGCTACCGTGGAAATGTGCGTGGCTTTATGCTAAGTTTAGGTTTTATACATCATGATGTGAGCGTGGAAACGTGCCTACACAACATTTTTGTGCATACACACCGTTTATACAGTACATGAGTCCCCAGGTGTTTTACTACATATTTTTTTGCAGGAAGCTCAAAAAAAATTATTTTGTACGGTAATAAAAACAGTAATTTGTGGATTATGCCATCTGTAAGAAATTAAATATGCGATGTGCACAAAAATGTCAATCCTGTGTCACAAAGCATCACGGAACATGACACAACCAAGTGCCCCTGCACCAAGCACCCTCAGTCCTAGCCTCTTTCACCAATGCCTCTCTTCCTGACCGCCTCCACTCCTCTCCTCCGAGCTCTGTTCTCTTCCACCCGACTCCAGCCCTGAGTGGTGGTCGCTGGCTCCTTTTATAGTTCACCCGGAAGTGCTCCAGATGCTTGATCACGAGTTCCGGCTGCACTTCTGGGTGTGAAGTATATGCAGCTCACACGGGCTCAGGAGTCCCAAACACAGCACCCCCTGGTGGTGCCTGTGGGACCCAATAGGGCTGCACCCAACCCCAATTCCCAGGGAGTCCTGTGAGAAACCGAGGCACTGCTCCACCCCCAGGAGGCTGCCATCTAGCATCCACGGGGAGGTATTGCAGAGTCCAGGGCTGCTCCCCCTGAATATAGTGTGCAGGGGCGTCCCGACTGAGCACGGACCCCAGTCGCCTGCCACACCATCCACACTTAAACCTAGTTGAAGCAGCTTCTACTTGTGGGGTAAACCGGTAGCTGTTCTGTAAAATGAACTCTTTCTGTGAATTTATTGACGATATTATACAATCGTATTTTATATTCTATGCAAACATCTGTATTTTATTTTAGAAGATGGTAATAGACTGCTTATGAAGACAAGCTAAATGATAGGCTTATTGCATTGTAAGACAGGCAAAGAAATGCAAACACAATTTACATTAAATGAGAATAGCTTTAAAATTCAGGACCTTCCCCCATGACTTGAATACACAATATTAAACATTGGTCTGCAAAAACTAGAAGCAGTATTTTTCAGCATCTCTACAATAAACTGAATTGTTGGAGCAGCTAAGTTTTAACTACAGTGGCCCAAAAATTTGAAATAATCTACAAATATTAATTATAAATAAAATAACAAATCTGAGGACTGTCCCATTGGTTTCACCTTTTAAAAACTACAGTAAAAACTTTTTATTTTAGCCATTTCCACTCCAGGTAGTACTGCTCATGCAGAGGTGCACGATTCTTTCTCATGTCATGCTTTTGTGTTGTGTTATATAATATAGTTATAACTTCAGTAATTCCATCTAGTAGCTGTATATGCTTCATCTGCATTCCACTTTTTCTCTGTTTAAAGACTTCTCATCTGTTCTCAGATCAAGCAGTGCACCCTTAACTTGGTCTTATTATGGCGTCATAGTCAAAAACAGTCAGTATTACAGACAATAATGCACTTGAAACATGCATTAGAAATTAACTTCCAATACATGAAACACAGGCTGCACCCAGATGAACCTTTGGTTACTTTGAGGAGGAACCACATGATGCCCTGTGCTGCAAGTAAAACAAGCGTGGCGTCTCCCTCAGTGAACACAGATAATATATTCTAGAAATGAAAGCAGGTTGTCATGGCTTTGTGAGACGACCCAGCTCTCCTGGGGCCTCATGTATAAACAGTGTTAATGCACAAAAATGTTGCGTAAGCCTGTTTCCACGTTCAAATCGCGATGTATAAAACCTAAACATGGCGTAAAGCCACGCACATTTCCACGGTAGCACATACCCTGGCGTACACAAGTTCTCTGCTCGGTTTTGCAGACTGGCGGCACCCAGCGTCGAAGCAGAGCTACTCTTCCTGTGTGGTTACCCTTTCTTTTTTAGATCCACATCCCTGATGCGGCTTTATAAATACACTGAAATTAACTGCATATTGTTTATTAGTTTAATGCATCTGATTGTAATTAACCAGTAATAATATAATGGTCCATGGAATGGTCAAACTATTCAAAATAAAATAGCTGCTTTAGTGTTGTTACTCTCACTGCACCTTCTTCTTTCAGATGCTCCTGTTAGGGGTTGCCACAGCGGATCATCTTTTTCCATATTACTCTCACTGCACCACTCAGAGCAGCTGATCGGAAAGAGAATTATTGGTATGCAGCATCAAGCACACGCTGCCTCAGCCATTCGCTATTTGAACTGGTCTCATCCGACCAACACTTTAGAGCCTTTCCTGTTCGGACCTTGCGGTTCACAAATAGTTTCATCCCAAGAACTCTAAATGCACTCAATCAGTCCATCAAGTGCTCCTTGTAGAACGCTTTGTACTTATAAGTACAATCACCTAACTGTAAACTTGGGATTCAGTTATAATATTGCAGAACCTGAGCCACTTTACAACGCGCATATTTACTGTGACCCGACATTTGCACGATAGACATATGTGCGCCGACAAAATAGCGGCAATTAAAACGCAATGTCAAAATCGCGTCGACAAAATCGCAAAAGCTACATTAAATATGAATTACTAGTTTAAAGCATATATAATAATGTTTATTTTAGAAGTCAATATTATGAGACGCAACATGCCATCAGCACGGCACGCAGATAGTCCTTAAGATCACGCCCTGCATATGTAGGAAGAATTGCAGCAAGGGCGTCCCACTCTCTTGGCCTCTCTCGCGATTTGTCGAAAACCAGTTAGCGGGTTTGTCGGTGCTCATTTGTCCGTCGCGGTTTTGTCGGGGCGCATATGTCTATCGCGCTTTTGTCGGTGAACCAATATTTACATATGATGACAATATCATTTTTAAGATGAAATGCAGCAAAATATGTTTATTATCTTATAAAGATAAAACTTTAACTTCATTTAAATAATCTATATTGTTAATAATTAAACATGTGAGGACACGGTGGCTCAGCACTAGCGAGGACCTTGCACTCCGTTCACAGATTGTTCCTGCCTTGCGCTGTATTCTTACTTGTGCTGGCGCGACACTGGAAGGATAGATGGATAGAATAATTAAACATGTACAACGAAGACATTTCAATGTTCCTTAAAAGTTTTGAAGAATCAGCGTTCTAAACTTACAGATGGCTTAACGTCTCTTACAGAGCTGATTGTGTGGCGATTGGGTATTTGGAGAAAGAAAAGTAAGGACAGGAATTGGAGGTTAGTACATTTGAAAGAGACAGTACTGCTACAATAAAGTATTTCATCGAAGGTCGCGCACGGTGCAGCAAGCATCTTGCGTGAGGCATGAACAATCACTGCACCACAGTGTTCCCATGTTTAATAACATCCTTTAACTCTTATCATCATGAAAATGATATCACATATACATCTCAGTATTTTAGTTATTCAGAGAGCTGTAATATCACAAATGTAATGGATTCTGTGTCCTGTCAGAGGAAGAGAAAGCCTGGAAGCACGTAGTGATTCACACACATAGAAGATCAAATACAAAACAAAGCATTTAACGTGCTACTTTAGTTATGATGGGATTTGAGAAACTAGTAAATAAAACAATTTTAAGATGAAGTTTATGGTGTTCTACTTTAATGACAAAATAAACTACGTGATTAAAGTGGAAATTTCAAGTTTAAAGTTGACATTTCGTGCCTATTTTTTTTTTGTCTGTACCCTAATAAGCTTTCATATGACACTAAGACGGTGGGTTACGACTCACCTTTTCACAGCGACTTTGATATCTGACAACTTTTTTATTTCGAGCACTGTGCGAGTTCACTGTGTGAACTTGAGCTTTTGAGTTTCTCTGTCACTCAATCAACTTCCTTTTGTTGATGATTCCACTGTTGAAACCAACAAATAGTACGTTTTTCCTTGCCTCCAATTGGTATTTGCTGAAATTCTTCTATTTTCCCCCGTTCTCTTCCATTGTCTTTTCACAGAAGGCTGAACTTAAGGTCTATTTATATTGATTTGTATATTCAAAGAGGCAAAATTCTGGGAGGAGTTGGGGCGGGACAGTGAGCGCGTGCACAAGCGTTATTTATAACACGGATTGGGATTTATGTAGTGGAAGAACGTGGAAGTTGGCGAACGCACAGATTTATGCATCTGGATTTTTCTGTGCGTACGCACATTGCTGCATTTTGTGCTTACGCCATATTATACTGTGAGTTCTATATGAGGCCCCTGATGATCTAACATACATACAGCTGATGGCACATTGATAACTCAATTTTGTTCTTCCTCTGTGTTTGGAAGTAGGTTTGTTTTTCCCCTCTTGAATATTTTGCTGTTAAAACTTTGGTTTAGTCACTGCTAAGGGGAGTGCACAGGTTACTCCAACCATTTTTCTATTAGTTGTACAGGAAGTTCCCACACTACAACACTAATATGGATTAAATAAGTGCAACATACACCACACTCCTACAGTTCTGGCTTTTACGGCCCACTGTGGCGGCGGGTTTTTAGTTCCAATCATTTTCCCTCTAACTGATCTCATTGTTGAATTACCTGGTCCTTTTTGTCTTTGTTTTATTCTGCATTCAAAAAAGCACGTTATTGTGCAATTTACATATGGAAACAACTTAGAAATGTATAATTTACTATAGCTTTAAATACTCAATAATTGCTTGAATAATGAGAACCCCTAGTGGAATGAAAATGCCGCTGAAGGTGAAGGCAAGATAAAAACACTAAGGTAACACATGTAAATGTTTACCATGTTCCAAAATTTAGTAAACCCAGTTTTTGTAGTTTCTGGATTGACACCAAAACCTAACAACTGGGAACTAATAGCTTGCTTTAAGGTAGAGGTTGTTTGGGACGCAAACCTGCAGTTACAGTGGGCCCAGGACTGAATTGAGAACCACTGTTACAACAAGCATAAGAAAAACTACAGTAGAAAGAGCCATTAAGGTGCCAATGCCTGCCCTTAATACAACTCTCAAAACATAAAATTCAGATGTAGCGCAGCACTATGCATCAGTAAACTCATACATGTTTTAAAAATGGCAATTACGTACGTGATGAGGAAGTGCTTTACCTTGTTGTGGCTGGAGGCTTTAAGGCGCACTATTTTATGTGCAGGAGGAGTGATGAGCAGAATTCAATTCAAATGAATTTTGCATCATGCCCTTCATTGACGCAGAATGTTTATGTCTTCCCATCTTACAGGTGCAGTGCTGAACAAACACAGTGCTGGATGTACAATATGTGTTCCATTCAGCTTGGATCTGTTAATTTTAATTAATTTTACTCTTCCATTCACATCCTTCCTTATAAAATTAAATCCTAACCTACATATATATATAAATTTACAATAATTACTTTTTGGAGAATAAGTGATATAGGAAAATAATGTTGCAGATACTCAGCATGGTATATGTCAAACAGCCCAGAGTAAGAAGTTGTCCATTTTCTCGTTGCAATGTTAGTAGGTTGGCATTTCTAAATTAGCCGAGTGCGGCTGTAAGCATGAGTGGGGACCTGCCTCATATAGGGATGGATCTCAGTGTACACCTTTGCCTTGCCGGGAAAGTTCTGACTCCCCACAATACTGAACTGGGTGAAAGCAGACTGAGAATGTTAAGGTGAATTTGCAGTAAAAATACAGATGGTCATTCTACAGTATATCTGAACTTGCTGAATTTGCTTTAAAGGTTTTGAATAGAACCACTTTATGTGCTCTCTACTGACCATTCAGCTGGGCCATGCTGACTATGTACACATACATTTGTTTATATCTTTCTGTGCCAGGAAAGTAAATGGGCCAAAACCAACAGATGTATGAGAGGCCCAGCAACAAATCAACTACTGTATATGTGCAAAACTGCTGCTCACACAAATCTTTAAAATTAAAGCAATCTTAGTAATGATTCAAGATGCAAATCAGAACAGCAACAAAAATGCAAAAAAAAAAATAATTCTAATGAATGGTGAAGTGGTTGTTTGAGTTCTTGAGCAAAGTGATATGACCAGGTAAAAGGTGAAAAAGTGGAGAACGCAACAAACATAGTTGATCGTAAACACCATTGGAGTTGTGAAACATAGTGGATTATCTCAAGCCAAAGGCTGTCACACAGGAAGGCTGAGCTCTACATTCTATGAAACCCTGGAACATTCGCGTCACACTTTACAAGCCCAAGGTTCAAGAAGGCAGGCGGAGACTCTTGTGGTATGGGATAAATAGAGCCTTGAAGAAGACAAGGTGTGGAACATGGAGGAAGGCACAGAACACAGCACTGGAAGAGAGAATGAGACTTCAAAAACAGTGCGGGAATAGCCGAGGTCAGTTTCAGTAACTGTCAGTTTACGAGGTGCTTCCTGTGGTCATAACAGAAGGAAGGCGATTCTTCTGAAAGCACGGATGTGGATCATTCATTGCTAAATAAACATGCCTGTTATTAGGCCTAACTCTTATTCAGTGTGTGTCTTGGACTTTCCTTCTCTGAGCTCATTACAGTATTACTCTTGAGGTTGTTGTGAAGTGGCAATAATTATATGCAGCTTAGGGTGATATCCTACCTTATTTGGTTTTTATTGTATTTCTTCTTCTCCTACTACTTTGAATATTATTATTACCTTGGTTGCGGAACCTTAGCATTAGTAGCAGTACACCACATAATGTCATCATGAGTGTCATTACAGGGTGCTGTAAAAACATTACATCATTTATTCTCTAATGTGAACTGCTACCTCCATGGCTCCCCATAACTGTTTCTCATGTGCAAAAATCTTATTTTTGTCCAACAATTGATAAATACAGGCATTGGTAGAATGAAAGGAGAAACCCCTAATGCTACGGCCATACCACTACTGTACAACTTTGTTTAAAAACACAGATATAAGTCTCAATTTTGGACTTTCATCCACACTACCTGCCCTTTATAACTCTTGAAAATGGAGCACATTGAAAGCACTTACCCAAGCCAAATACTTCTGAAAACACTGGCTTGGTATTGCAATATGGACTTTTGAAAATGTAGCTGTAATTGACCTCTGATTGGTTCGTGCTTATCCCAGAGCCCTTCCCTGGTTGGCTCCTGCTCATTACAACGTCTCATTCCCTGACATATCACCCTTCATAGAAGAAAACCACATTCTAACATAGTGGACACATTGCGCTTGTTGTGTGGCTTACTTGTATGTATCTAATTTGATTTTGTATGCTTTTGAATGCTGCATACATGCACAGAACACAAATAATTTACTAGTCGGTACAGCTTTGCAATAAATCATGTGGCTGGTGGCGTTACCACCACTCTAATGATTTTTCTGCCAATGCGAGGATACCCAGTGTAGGTGAACATTTATGTCATATGAATTTTAAGTCATTTCTTAAAATGAGATACTTTCATTAACAATGTGAATACACTAGTGTGGACAGAGATCTCTTTTGTTTAAAAAAAACATTTCTTAAATGAAAACGTAGTGTGGACATAGCCTAACATCCCTGCAGACATTCCACTCTTATAATTAAATAACCAAATTAAGTTTACTTAATAAATATTGAGTTAACATAAATCAAACATCCATTCATCCATCCATTATCCAACCCGCTATATTCTAACTACAGGGTCACGGGGGTCTGCTGGAGCCAATCCCAGCCAACACAGGGCACAAGGCAGGAAACAAACCCCGGGCAGGGCGCCAACTCACCGCAGTGAATAAAACATAAATACTGAAATTGAAAGTAAGCATTTAAATGTAAGAATAATGAACAAGCAAATAAGAATTTCACACAAAAATAAGAAAAAAAGACAGCAAAAAATAAACTGAAATAAATTTTAAAGAAATTGATTTTTTAAGGGGTTTATCATTAAAAAGTGAGAATCCAAAAGGAAAACCAATAAACTATCAAAAGCTGAAAAGCCAAACAAACCAAACTAAATTTATTTCAGCAATTCACTGGTTGTTATGTGCACCAGGCAATTCCCAGATAGGGAAAACACAAGACCAACAAGAATGATCATTTAAAGCTCCAAAATAAGTGCAACAGTTATTCTGATGGAAAAATGTCAAAAAGAAAGGAGTTATCCTCTAACTCAGTGGTTCTTAAACTTTTTATTCTTGCAACACAATTTTACCTTTTCGTTTCTTCACGACCCACAATTGCCACAGAGCATGATCCAGAGGATCCAACCACCTTGTAGAATTGTGACCGATTGTTGTCCCTGGGGTGAGGGGTCCCCCTCAGAGAATCATCGGCGATTGTCATCCTGGAGGGAGACGTGGGTTTTCAATTTTCCATTACTCATGGCAACCCATTGCAAGGCATTCCACAACTCTTTCCCATTCAGTACTATTTACGGGCACAACCCATAATTTAAGAAATGCTGCTCTAACTCCAAAAAGGATGGAACCACCAAACTCACTGAGAGGGAGCACCAATCAGTCAGAATGACACCCAATGTCCCAGTAATTCAATGTACATCAAGAAAACCTTCAAATGGGAAACCACACCTACTGTAAGTGATTTGGGGGAGGAGGGTCCTGTCTTTTTTGGAAAAACAAATAAAGATTCAATGGATGCAAATGTGGACTCTGAAGCTAAGAGAGAAAATGTACGTTCTGTCACTCAAATTTATTTTAGTTTAGTTTGTTATTTTCTTCTGGAAATGGAGATATAAAATCTAAAATACTATTCTAAAATGCTGAAGCATATTTAGACAGAAATACCCCTTTTATAAAAACTGTACTATACCCCCAATTTAGGATTTCACCTTAAAACACAGGCTGTTTGACACATTTACTTTTTGGACTTTTTTACTGTGTCCCAGTACTTATGGAGTGCACAATGTCAGCATTTGAAGTTCAACATGACTTCTAGCCTCTCCACAAGCTATGTACAGATATGGTCAGAAGACTATGTCAGTGTCAGTTTGTTTAGAGAGCACATTTAAAACATCAGTAATGCTGTAGCCAAAGTGCTTTAACATAAAATATACAATAAACATGGATAAAATAAATAGAATAAAATACAATATAACCCAATACAATCCAGCAGTTAGTTGAAAACAAATGACTATGAGGAAGGAAGCATCTGTTATCACTGAAAATCACAGAAAGTGAGAAAATAGAAATGCGTCTTCAATCTCATTTTAAACAGTTCAATTGGAGGTCCCTCCTCAATGTAACGCGGTAAAGAGTTCCAAAGACGAGGTGCAGCAGATGCAAACGCCCTGTCCGCCTTAGTTTTGCACATAGTGTGAGGGAGCACAAGAGACAACTGACTGATACATCTAAGCTCTCTGGATGGCTGGTGTATAACACACAATTCAGATAGATAAGTGGGAACATACCCATGGACTGATTTAAAAACCGGAAGCAAAACTTTAAAATTCATTCTGAAACTAACAAACAGCCACTGTAATGAGGCTAGAATTGGAGAAACAGGATCAATATTTCTTGCCCTGGCCAACAAAATGGGCAGAGGCATTCTGGAGCAACTTCAGCCTACGTACAGTGCATCCGGAAAGTATTCGCAGCGCATCACTTTTTCCGCATTTTATGTTACAGTCTTATTCCAAAATGGATTAAATTCATTTTTTTCCTCAGAATTCTACACACAAGACCCCATAATAACAACATGAAAAAAATTTACTTAAGGTTTTTGCAAATTTATTAAAAATAAAAAACAGAAATCACATGTACATAAGTATTCACAGCCTTTGCTCAATACTTTGTCGATGCACCTTTGGCTGCAATTACAGCCTGAAGTCTTTTTGAATATGATGCCACAAGCTTGGCACACCTATCCTTGGCCAGTTTCGCCCATTCCTCTTTGCAGCACCTCTCAAGCTCCATCAGGTTGGATGGGAAGCGTCGTTTTAAGATCTCTCCAGAGATGTTCAATCAGATTCAAGTCTGGGCTCTGGCTGGGCCACTCAAGGACATTCAGAGTTGTCCTGAAGCCACTCCTTTGATATCTTGGCTGTGTGCTTAGGGTCGTTGTCCTGCTGAAAGATGAACCGTCACCCCAGTCTGAGGTCAAGAGCGTTCTGGAGCAGGTTTTCATCCAGGATGTCTCTGTACATTGCTGCAGTCATCTTTCCCTTTATCCTGACTAGTCTCCCAGTTCCTGCTGCTGCAAAACATCCCCACAGCATGATGCTGCCACCACCATGCTTCACTGTAGGGATGGTATTTCCTGGTGATGAACGGTGCCTGGTTTCCTCCAAACGTGACGCCTGGCATTCACATCAGAGACTTCAATCTTTGTCTCATCAGACCAGAGAATTTTGTTTCTCATGGTCTGAGAGTCCTTCAGGTGCCTTTTGGCAAATTCAAGGCGGGCTGCCATGTGCCTTTTACTAAGGAGTGGCTTCCGTCTGGCCACTCTACCATACAGGCCTGATTGGTAGATTGCTGCAGAGATGGTTGTCCTTCTGGAAGGTTCTCCTCTCTCCACAGAGGACCTCTGGAGCTCTGACAGAGTGACCATCAGGTTCTTGGTCACCTCCCTGACTAAGACCTTTCTCCCCCGATCACTCAGTTTAGATGGCTGGCCAGCTCTAGGAAGAGTCCTGGTGGTTTTGAACTGCTTCCACTTATGGATGATGGAGGCCATTGTGCTCATTGGGCCCTTCAAAGCAGCAGAAATGTTTCTGTAACCTTCTCCGGATTTGTGCCTCGAGACAATCCTGTCTCGGAGGTCTACAGACAATTCCTTTGACTTCATGCTTGGTTTGTGCTCAGACATGAACTGTCAACTGTGGGACCTTATATAGACAGGTGTGTGCCTTTCCAATTCATGTCCAATCAACTGAATTTACCACAGGTGGACTCCAATTAAGCTGTAGAAACATCAAGGATGATCATGGGAAACAGGATGCATCTGAGCTCAATTCTGAGCTTCATGGCAAAGGCTGTGAATACTTATGTACATGTGATCTCTCAGTTTTTTTATTTTTAATAAATTTGCAAAAACCTCAAGTAAACTTTTTTCATGTTGTTATTATGGGGTGTTGTGTGTAGAATTCTGAGGGAAAAAATGAATTTAATCCATTTTGGAATAAGGCTGTAACATAACAAAATGTGGAAAAAGTGATGCGCTGTGAATACTTTCCAGATGCACTGTATCAGGGATTTCCTGATTTCAGAATACGTGTTGCTGTAATCAAGCCAAAAAACGATAAAAACATGAGTAACTTTCTCAAGATCCCTAGGAGATGAAACAGGCCCAACCTTGGGAAAACAACTCTTGACAACAGAATGTATCTGTTTCTCAAAAGAGAGGTCACTTTCAGAAATAACAATGGTAAAGAAAACTTGACAAGTGTGGCTAAAAAGCTGGACAATGCATTGTGTGTTCCTCCTTTTCAGCCGGCAAGGATGAGCAGTGCAAAGCTCCCATCACTCCACAAGCCACTTCCTGTTGAGGTACTCGTCCCCACAAACATGCACAAGACCGCTGTCTGAGTGTCAATGAGCTGTGTCAGAGGGGAGCTGAGTGAGTGTCACTAGCCAGATGATGTGCCTGCGTCGGTCCGCTGCTTGCCCAAGGCCTTGTTATGGGCTCTGAGGTTCTCTCCAACATCAGCTGTTCTATGTACTGTTTTAGTCTTCCTTTATTGTACGTGGTGCTGAATGATTTGAAAGTAAAGTGCCTTTTACTGGTTTTACTACAGGCCATTATTTTGTTTTCATGTTTTTTATTTCAAGTTTATTTCCTTTACACTTCATTTTTTTTTGGAGATAACTCAAAAATATATCCAAAACTCTCTAATTAACTAAACAGTTCAGTTTTAGGCAGTGTAATTTGCTTTTCCCAACGGTATACTTAAATGAAGTGTCTAACCACAAATTACAGCTTGGTTTCTACATCTTGTCATTGTGCTGAGGATGTGTTTTATTGCTCTCATTGGACAGAAGGTGATTAAATTAATAATAATCTGACAGTGTGAAAAGTAATTGAGATGGTCACCGGAATTCAATCTTTTTTTAAGCAGCAGGCACAGGGTTGTTCTGTAATTACCTGTCTATCTGTCTGTTCATCCATTTTATAGACGTGCATGGTTCAGAGCGGGGCTAGGAGCAGGCAATGAGGGTACAGCAGAAACAAATCAAGGCTGGACCTTCAGTCTACTGAAAAGCACTATTGTAAGATAGAGAGGGTGCCCCTTTACTAAGGTAGTGAATAAACATAGTAAGGTTGTGTTGTTATACATTCCCAAAAATGAAATGAAGGTGTCATCAGACAAATTTGGCACACATTGATATATGAAATAAATTCTTTTACTAGTAAGCCACATGTTTTATCACATAAAAGTTGCATGTACCAGCGTACTGTGCTTGAATACAAAGCAGCACTGACTAGATAAATCCCCGTGGGATATCATTTCACATCTATTCAGTGCGCCTGTGTCATCTGACCAATGGGCAGAATTGTACCAATGTCCCATTAATGATTAAATGAAATCAGGTTAGTGTACCTGGCAGGTATCTGTAACGTTATAAAGACGCACCGTAGTGATGTTGACTGTGCATGGCCACACACTGTCATCCTGGAAAATCCTGTTTCTGGTGGTGCTCGTTGTAAGTATGATAATAGGGCAGATTACCTTGTGAGCAAGGTGCCCTCAATAATAGCCAGCTGGATTCTGCTGTCACATGCTACTGCATTAAAACCCTGATGGCAGGCCTTGAGATATATTCCCTTTGACAGTGATCTCTAGAAAAGCCCTTTCTCTAAGCTAGGCTTTCTACAGATCAAATCGATCAGTCTGGTATAAAGAGAAATCAGAGTCTTCATTGAAGGTAAATCAACACCATTATACCACCCTGGACAGCCTTTCTGGAAACCAGACATGTCTTTGAAATCTGTACTGACATGTTAGAGGGAGACATTTCTGTGGAACTGTGCATGACGTAAGAAGGGCTATTAAACAAGTTCATGTATACAAGCCATCCAGTCTGGAGGAAATTTCAAGGTGTGCCAGTTGCAAACAAATAAATCGCATCCTAAGTGACATCTTTAATATTTTGCTGAGATAAATCTGTTGTCCCTTACCTGCTTCAGAAGGACAACATGTATCCCTGTGCCCATGAATACAGAAGTGCTTTGAAAGACTAGTGATGGGACACATTAAACTAAACATTCCAGATAGCCTTGACCACCTCCAGTTTACAGATCTCTACAACTGGTACACAGATGATGCCATATTCCTTCATAACATCCTGGCACATCTAGGTGATGCAAACTGTTATTAGAACATTAGAACACTCTAGACGAGAACAGGCCATTCAGCCCAACAAAGCTCGCCAGTCCTATCAACTTATTTCCTCCAAGAAAACATCAAGTCGAGTTTTGAAAGTCCCTAACGTCTTACTGTCTACCACACTACTTGGTAACTTATTCCAAGTGTCTATCGTTCTTTGTGTAAAGAAAAACTTCCTAATGTTTGTGCGAAATTTACCCTTAACAAGTTTCCAACTGTGTCCCCGTGTTCTTGTTGAACTCATTTTAAGATAACAGTCTTGATCCACTGTATTAATTCCCTTCATAATTTTAAACACTTCAATCATGTCACCTCTTAATCTTCTTTTGCTTAAACTGTACAGGCTCAGCTCTTTTAATCTTTCCTCATAATTCAACCCCTGTAGACCTGGAATCTGCCTAGTCGCTCTTCTCTGGACCTTTTCTAGTGCTGCTATGTCCTTTTTGTAGCCTGGAGACCAAAACTGCACACAGTACTCAAGATGAGGCCTCACCAGTGCATTATAAAGGTTGAGCATAACCTCCTTGGACTTGTACTCCACAGATCGTGCTATATAACCTAACATTCTGTTAGCCTTCTTAATGGCTTCTGAACACTGTTTGGAAGTTGATAGCTTGAGTCCACTATGACTCCTAAATCCTTCTCATAAGGTGTACTCTCGATTTTCCGACTGTCCATTGTGTATTCAAACCTAATATTTTTACTTCCTATGTGTAATACTTTACATTTACTGACATTAAATTTCATCTGCCCAAGGCTGTATGCTATCCAAATCCTTCGTAATGATATAATGGATTCCAAATTATCTGCTAATCCACCTATCTTGGTATCATCTGTAAACTTAACCAGCTTGTTACTTATATTCCTATGCAAACCAGCCAGCCAGCCATTTTCTAACCCGCTGAATCCGAATACAGGGTCACGGGGGTCTGCTGGAGCCAATCCCAGCCAACACAGGGCACAAGGCAGGAACCAATCCTGGGCAGGGTGCCAACCCACTGCAGGACACACACAAACACACCCACACACCAAGCACACACTAGGGCCAATTTTTAGAATCGCCAATCCACCTAACCGGCATGTCTTTGGACTGTGGGAGGAAACCCACGCAGACACGGGGAGAACATGCAAACTCCACGCAGGGAGGACCCGGGAAGCAAACCCAGGTCTCCTAACTGCGAGGCAGCAGCGCTACCACTGCGCCACCGTGCTGCCCTCCTATGGAACACCACTCTTAACATCGCCAGTTCTGATGAGGTTTCTTGCACCATCAGCCTCTGCTTCCTGTGTCTGAGCCAATTCTGCTCCCATCTAAAAACATCACCCTTAACTCCAATTTCTTTTAATTTGATGCCCAACCTCTCATGTGGCACCTTATCAAATGCTTTCTGAAAGTCCAGATAAATAATATCATAAGCTCCACTTTGATTGTATCCTTTTGTTGCCTCCTCATAGAATTCCAACATGTTAGTAAAACACGACCTCCCCCTTCTGAACCCATGCTGACTGTTCAGAATAACTCCTGTCCTTGCCATGTGTTGCTCAATCTTATCCTTAATAATTCCTTCCATTAATTTTCCTGTGATGCTTGTTAAGCTTACTGGCCTATAGTTGGTTGGATCTGCCCTGTCACCCTTTTTATATAATGGGATGATATTTGCCATTTTCCAGTCCTTCAGTGCGCAGTGACTTCCTAAAAATATGTGTCAAGGGTTTATATATGTACTCACTAGCCTCCTTAAGAACACGAGGATAAATATTATCTGATCCTGGTGATTTGTTTGATTTCATCTTATTTAATCTGAGCAGCAATTCTCCCTGTACAATTTCCAAATCCCTCAGTACCTCCTTAGTAGTCGCGTTTACCTCTGGGAGGTTATGGTAGAGACCTGCTTATAGATTACCACTTAGTATTCATCATTGTGGTACCATCAAAGGAAACCATCTAACTCCTCAATTTAGGACTTGGCACCATCCTCTGCAACTTGATTATAGACCTCAGCATGTTTGGGTTGACAGCATCACATCCTCCACACTTACCCTTACATTGGCACTCCACAGAATAGTGTGCTGATCCCCCATCTGCACTCCTTATATTTCTTTGACTGTGTGGGCAGACACAACTCCGACTCCATCGTCACATTTGCTAATTGACACCACCACCTTTGGCCTGACCGCCAAAAATTAGACAGCTTACAGTGAACAGGTCTACCTGCTGACTTAGTGGTGCGAGGACAATAATCTCACCCTTAATGTCAGCAAAACCAAGAAGCTGGTCATTGGACTTCAGAAAACAGAAGGACGGCCAACACATCCATTTACTGTACATCGAAGGGGATGCCTTAGAAAGAGTGAGCAGCTTTACATTTCTTGCAGTAGCTATCACAGATGAACTGAAGAGGGCACAACACATTTTGGTTTGTGTCACAAATTCTCACCGGTGCCTCTGCTTCCTCAGACACCTAAGAGCAGCTTGCATTTTTCCTTCTGTTCTCACAAACTGTTACAGGTAGACAGTAGATGACTTCACTGCCTCCTAACACAGTGCCTGCTGAAGAGCATAAAGCACTGTAGGGAGCTGCGAGGGAGACACACAATGGTACTGGCACCCAATTGCCCTTTCTTCAAGACAAAATGAACACTCGCTGGCTTAGAAAGACAAACAGTACAATTAAAGACCTTGTCCATCCTGCATTGCCACTTTTCCTCATTCTGACCTTCTGGCAAACGTGACAGGACTGTTACAGTACGTTTAGGAACAATTTCTACCGACAGGTTGTAATGCTGACGAACAGTCAAACATAAGAATTATATAAAATCTAATGTGTTGGATGCTATGTATACATTTTATTTAGTAATTAGCATTTTATTTTTGTCAGCTGTTCTGAGGAGACATACACGTAAGAATTCTAATTTATTCTGTACACTTAACAATAAACCAGAGAGGGCATCTTAATTTCATGAAAGCAGTGGCACATCATCAGTCTTGTAACACTTAATGTTATTTAACAACAGATTTGTAGCCTGTGAACATCATCTAGCATTTTGATTAGACCTCTCTGTCATACTTGGCCTCTTCACCTGTCTGCGGTGCTGCACATATAGTGTACTGCATAGTGAAGGCATCCATCCAGCTTGCTTGGCAGACATCTGTTTTTGATGCACTTGTCACCTGCCATGGACGCCAATGATCTGAACCCTCTTGAGGTCGGATGGCTGTTAAATCAATCACTTTCTCCACCTTCAAGCTATGATCTGTTGAGGAAAAAAAAAAAATCCATTACTCAGCCAAACTGCAGTTAAAGGTGAGCTTTAGATAGACGATGCCCAATTCTTAAACCATCTTATTAACTTACAAAGATCCCCCATGAGTGTTACATACGCTGAATCTCATGGTAAAACAGTCAACTTTTTCAGGTAGATTCAATTTTCACCAGTATAATCGATTACTGACTCCAGTTTTAGCAAAGCCAATAATTAATACGGGGCGGCACGGTGACGCAGTGGTAGCGCCTCTGCCTCGCAGTTAGGAGACCTGGGTTTGCTTCCCGGGTCCTCCCTGCGTGGAGTTTGCATGTTCTCCCCGTGTCTGCGTGGGTTTCCTCCCACAGTCCAAAGACTGCAGGTTAGGTGCATTGGTGATTCTGAATTGGCCCTAGTTTGTGTGTTTTCTGTGGTGGGCTGGCACCCTGCCCAGGATTGGTTCCTGCCTTGTGCCCTGTGTTGGCTGGGATTGGCTCCAGGTGACCCTGTAGTTAGAATATAGCGGGTTGGATAATGAATGGATGGATAATTAATACGACCTTTGCATGAAGCTCTTACCCTTACTTGCTGGACTGGACTTCCATTCACAAAGTCACTGAACCACATTTGCTTTAAAAAGTAGAACAGTTCAGGTTATTGGTAGTCACAGAGATTAAAGTAATTGAATAATGGCTTCTATCAATCATGAAGGTCTGAATGAAAGACATCTACAGTATGTGATAGAGATGTCTGTTCTGAGTATGTTTAGAGACTTTCTGTTTTTTCCCAGAATAAAAGATGGCTTTACGGAATGCAGAGCATTTTTCTATTTGTCTGTGATTTGTGTAGGTTATTAATAGCCTCTCTTGATTTAAAATGAAGTTTTGAGTGAGGGAGATGCTAAATGTTGCACTTGGAGAAAGAATATCCTGACATAAGTGTTTTGAAGTCAAAAAATGTCATGAAAGCTACAGAGATAACTGGTCCTTATTACACAGTAACGGGTAAACCCAAGAAAAATGCATAGTGTGATACTTTGGCCAGCTGATTGCTAGTTGTTAACAGTTGTGGTTTATCCTCATCGTGTTAATGCAGTTAATGATACCCCACATTTCAGGGCATTGGACTGACATCATTGTCTTTAATCAGAGTCTTGGTGAGAAGCTCTGATGGCATGGATGGGTGTGCAATCATGTCTAAACACAGTCTTGTCTTGACCTGTGGCTTTTTCTTCTGGTCTGTGGTGTGGTCTGCCTTTCTCAGATGCAACGTTTGTGTCTCCTGTAACTCCTTTGGGTAAGAATTACCTGTTCTCAGGAACAATGTAGATGTCCAGTAATAATACTCTGCTTCTCATTGCTGGCAAAGAGGAGTAACTTGGTTTCAGGGAAGGAGGACGCACTCACACTCATGCTGAGCTGTGAAATAGTTTCAGATGAAGGATGTACCCAGTTCCTGTGCAGACATAAGTCCAACCTTTGGGTAATAACTGATACATACAGCATGTGTGTCCATCATGGTTTATAAATCAAACTTCTTCATCACTCTCATTGCTGACCAGGATAAAAAGGGTCATGCACTGGGTGCCCTTGAGATGCTACAGAGTATCACACACGTGCGCATGGGAGGCAGCAGTGATGGGTGGTCTAGCTAATGCTGAAACACAGGTATTGGGCCTAATCAGGTGTACTAATACCTCTTCTCCCATTCTTACAGCATTACCGCATCCTCTTACAGCTTCAGACCACCCCCTTTGATGACCTCACTTCCTCTTTTCCATCAGATGACCTGCCTCTTCCTTTCCCTCAGCTATAAAATCATGTCACCTTTGCTCTGCAGTCAGTCCTTTTTGGTGACTCATGTGACAGATAGGGGGCGCTATCGCTCCCTTGAACCCTTGTCCAAGATGCCAGACACCAGATAAACGTCCAAAAGTAGACTTTATTTATACTGCACAGTGCACAAAGCACTCTCCTCTCCACAATACTCATTAAATACTCCAAAATACACAATAAACAATTCCTCCACTCCCAGACGTGTTGCCACCCTTCCACCCACCTCAGCTCGTCGTCTGGGAGTTCCCACAGTCCTTTTATATTCCCTGACCCGGAAGTGTTCCAATCCCCAGTCCATGTGACTCCTATCACTTCCGGGTCAGATCAAAAGTCATTTTCTTCACCCCGGAAGCACGTCATTCCCCTTGTCCATGTGACTCAGACGTACTTCCGGGGCCTATGGCAAATAAACATCGTTCCTCCCTACAGCTTCTCCTAGTGGCCCCCATGGTATCCAGCAGGGCTGTGCATAAAGACTTCAATGTCCATGATGCCCTGCTGGTCTTCGGGGCACCTCCATACTGCAGGGAAGGCTCCACCTTGCGGCTTGGTGGTATTGGCCCGGGATGAATGGCCGGCCATACACCACACTCAGTAGACTACTCGGCGGAGTATCACACAGCTCTTTACCTTCCCAAATCCTTACAATATACGGGGTGGATCCCCAAACCTTTTTGCTTTGTGTTTGTTTTCATTACAAGAGATACCATCTTATTCTTATTAACACTGTTTCTCGCACAAACGTAAGGTTCTGTTGTGAAAAACTGTAGCATAATTATAGCATAGGTTAGGTAAAATATATCAAAAAACACAAGGCAATTTACAGCATTAGTAGGCCAACTGACATGTGGAGCAGCAGCACTATCCATTCTACTTCTCCAAACGCACACTTAAAATTGATATTGATGCATAATAAAAGTGGAAAATGGTCCAAGTTGTGTGAATAATTAAAAAAAAACACTGCATCGTACTATCACAGCAGCCTTCCCATCATACCTGAAGATATTCATATAGGATGACCTATTAATGTCTCATCATCCCAGACTGCTTTTCCTGGTGGGTGTTGTGGTGGCAGCAAGCCAAGCAGGTCAACCGAGATTTCTCTGTCCACAGGAATAGATTCCAGGTCTTCCTGAGGTAATTCCCAGGCGTTTCCAAGCCAGCCAAGAGAAATAATCCTTCCAGTAGTTTATGATTCTGCTCAAAGGTCTTCACCCAGTGGGATGTGGCTGGATGGAGCAACTTCAGGGGAGCTGGCCAAGGGTCATTCTTACAACATGCCCAAACCACCTCAGCTGGCTACTCTGGATCCAGAGGAGAAGTGACTCTACTGTGAGGCTCTCCTGATTTGCTGTGCTTGTCACCCTATCTTGGAGTTCCAGCCCAGTAGCCCTGTGAAGAAAACTTCATTCCTTGAGCTTGTAAAATCTCATTCAGTCATTACCCACAGCTCATGACCATAGGTGAGGACAGAGGTGTAGATTGATGGATAAACTGAGTGTTTTGTCTTCAGCTCCTGCTTCACTACCATAATCCAGCACAGTGCCCAAAGAACACTTGCTGCCACTCCAGTCAACTTCCCAATCTCACGTTTTCTTCTTACATCACTTGTGAACAAGATCCCAAAATACTTGAATTTCTCCACTAAGGGCAGTTATCTCCCCTTCACTTGAAGAGAACAGAACAGTGTTTTCTGAGGGATAACTATGGCATGAGACTTGAAGGTGCTGATCCTCTTCCTTTCCGTTTTACACTTGGCAGCAAATGGCTCAAGTATGTGCCAACGGTCACAGTCAGAAGAGGCAAAGAGGATTACATCATCTGAATAAAGCAAAAATGATACACCTAACTTCTTCAAATGGACACCCTCGCATCCTCAGCTGTGCCTTGATATCCTGTCCATGAAAACCACAAATGGGAGCAGTGAGAAGATAGCTTTGTTGCAGTCCAACACCCAGAGTGCATGAATGTAACACCAAGTATTAAGACACCGTTCTTACTGTGTTCATATGGAGAGTGACTAGCATGCAAGAGCTGCCCTGTTACCCCATTCTTGAGGAACTTTCCATAGCACATTCCAAGGGACATGGTCATATGCTTTTCCCAAATCTTCAAAACTATCTAGACTAGTTCATAATATTCACATGTACTCTCCAGGAACTGCACCAAGGAGAAGAGCTGGTCCACTATTCCATGGACAGAACAGAATCCATATTGTTCCTGTTCCACTGTTTTAGGTTCAACCATTGAACAGAGTCTCCTTTTCTCTCCAGTGTAGACCTTTCCTGGAAGGCTAAAGGGTGTGATCTCTCAGCATTTGGAACATACCCACTGGTAACTGTTATAAATATGGGGACCACCACACCAGTCTGCCAGTCCAAGGGTACTTTACCCACCTCCCATGTGACACAAAATGGACGTATTACCACATTTATTCCAACAATTTCCACTACTCTCAACATTTCCAGCGATATTTCACATGCGTGGCAGGCTTACCACCTTTGAGTCTTCAGACGACAACATTTACTTTGGCAGCAGTGATGGCATTGCCCCTACTGGACAAGTCCAACACTGTTACCTGATAGGGGGGCATCTCAACTGGTTTCAGGAGTTCCTCAAAGTGTTCCTTCTGCCACTTTTCCTCAGAAGAGATCAGCACCTCTCCATTTTTTTTTTATCTCCAACCACTTTTGCAGCAGTCCTCTTAGCTTGTCAGCATCTCTCAATCCAGTCAGGCAATCCCACAGGAAGTATTTCCCTGAAGGCCACCATCTTCAGTCTGACAGCTTCCCTCACCTCTGGAGTCCACCATCGAGTCTTAAGGTTGCTGCCATGAGATGCCCTGACTGCCTCAAGACTGTATCTTTTAGCAGCCATTTTCTCAATTGAAGTCATGCACAGGGTCAATTCAGACTCAATGTCCCAGACCTTGCTCTGCACATGGAAGAAGTTCTCTCAGAGGCAGGAGTTGAACTCATCATGAATGGAAGCCCCATCTAGACAACAACAAGACGCACATTTCCAAGCACATCTTAACTGTTTGTCTAGGCTTCACTGGTCTATCTGGACTACACACCTTGCTTTGAATCCAACACAGCACCAAGTGGGGATCATTTGAAAGCTCTGCCCCTCTCTTCACCTGATTGTCTAATGAATATGGCCTCAGGTTAGATGACACAAGATGAGCCTCCTTTTGTCTAACATAGTGTTTGTGATGGGTAATCCACGACTAGTGCAGAAATCCAAAAACAGCTCACTGCTCAAAGTTCAAATTTGGCAGGCTATTCCTCCCAATCACATCTCTCCAGGTATCTACATCATTCCCATCCATCCATCCATCCATTATCCAACCCGCTATATCCTAATTACAGGGTCACAGGGGTGTGCTGGAGCCAATCCCAGCCAACACAGAGCACAAGGCAGGAAACAAACCCTGGGCAGGGCGCCAACCCACTGCAGGGCACGCACACACACACACACACACTAGGGACAATTTAGAATCGCCAATGCACCTAACCTGCATGTCTTTGGTCATTCCCAAGATGAGTAATTGTAGTCACCCAATAAGACTACCGAGTCAGTAAGCAGCACCATTTTAAGCACCTTACCCACTCTGTCTAAGAAGGCTGAAAACTCTGAACAGCTAGTTGGTGCATACGTACAAAGAACCATCTGAGTCTTCCATAACAGCATTGAGGCCACTCTCTTGTTCACTGGAGAAAATTCTAATTGTATATTCCTCAGCCAGGGGCTTGTGAATATCCTCACAACATCCTTTTACACAATGGAATTCCAGAGTAGGGGAGAGACCACCTCCAATCATGAAGTTTAGTCCCAGTGCCGATGCTATGCGTCAAGGTGACACCAAGTACAGTACATCCAGCCAGTACTTTTGCCCCTTCCACACCAGCTCAGGTTCATTTCCCACCAGAGAGGTAATATTCCAAATTCCCAAAGCCAGTCTTCATTGTAAGGGTCTAGTCTGTCTAAGCCTTCCACTAAACTGGTATTGTACCTGACCTTCACCCTTTGTAATGCAGGTAATGAACCAACAAGATGGTTTTGCATCGCTGTTTTGGGTTGAGTGTGATAGATAGATAGATACTTTATTAATCCCAAGGGGAAATTCACATACTACAGCAGCAGTTATACTGATAAAAAAAACAATATTAAATAAAATAGTAATAAAAATGCATGTTAAAGCAGACAATAACTTTGAGTAATGTTAGCATTTACTCCCCCGGGGTGGAATTGAAGAGTCGCATAGTGTGGAGGAGGAACGATCTCCTCAGTCTGCAACTGAATCTACTCCTCTGTCTGGAGATGACACTGTTAAGTGGATGCAGTGGATTCTTCATGATTGACAGGAGTTTGCTTAGTGCCCGTCGCTCTGCCTCAGATGTTAAACTGTCCAACTTTAATCCTACAATAGAGCCTGCCTTCTTAACAGGTTTGTCCAGGTGTGAGGCATCCTTCATCTTCATGCTGCCACCCCAGCACACCACTGCGTAGAAGAGGGCACTCGCCACAACCGTCTGGTAGAACATCTGCAGCATCTTATTGCAGATGTTGAAGGATGCCAACCTTCTAAGAAAGTATAGATTGGGTTATATGCGTTGCCTGATCACCAGACACTCACTGGCAAACACCACCCCCAGGCCTGGCTCCAGGAGTGAGTCCAGAGTCCGTCAGTCCATTAGGCGACATAGGTAGTGTTACCTGAGGGGCACTGCTTATGACACCAAAGGACGCCATTCATGAAACTGAAATTGCATTGTCCGTATGCTCCCCATGAACACTATGCTATGGACACAGAGGGGTGCTATTTTGGTAACTTAGTAGGCACGCACTCCAGAGGTCAATGGCAACCCCCACCACCTAGAACTCCATATGGGCTTTGACATGCACTGGGTGTGTCCCAATATCCCTGTCCCGGGCAGGGTGTACTGTTTTCTAATCTGTACTATCATGAGAACTGTCAACCATTCTTTGACTGACCTTTCGGCCCAAACTTGTTTGCTAAGGAAGACCATCTCAGGAGTACAAGGCTCTGAGCAACTGTAAGATGCAGAAGCCCCAACACCAAGGGAAGATGACAGTCCAGGGTGGAGACCTGTTAATGATTACAATAAAGTTACAACCATTCAGAAGGCATCATCACTTTATTTTCAGTATTTTGTTTATGTGCACCCTTGGACACATACAGGTAGCTGGCGTGCAGTGATAGCCTGTTTTGCATTACATGGTGAAGGGTTCGTGCTATAAACACAAAACACTGCTATGCTTTGGATAATTCAATAAAAATATATTAATATAGCATTTTAATTTTAGCCTTACCAGCTAAGCAGTGCCTCTTTTTTTATCACGCTGTGCCTTCATTTTACATGTTAACTTAATGTTTATTTCCTTGTTTAAAAAGAAAAAGCACAGATGTCTTTCCTAGCAGGAAATGCTGCCTGTTTCTCCAGCATCCATTATTGTGCCAAGCACTGCTGACGATCTGAGGCTGCTCCACTAAGGTGATCTTTCTATTCAGCTGTGCCATTGTGAAACTGTTTTAAATCTTCTAGAAATGACTGCGAACAAAAAAATAATAATAATAAAGGTACAGATAGAGGGTGCAATGGTGGCAATGATGGATATTAGGGCAACAATAACAATTTGACATTTAAATAGGTGAATATTTGTCATCATATTATTGGATGTATTGTTGCTATACAATGAAAAATATCATATTGTGGATTTTGGGCCCCATATCCCCTCTCTGATCAGATATAAATGTTGTTATTCATTGGTAATGGATCTGTAAAACTGTCATCCTAATTAAATCGCACAGAGCACAGCCTCGGGGTGTAACTGCGAGCAATCAAGCAAAGCCTTGGGTAGCTGTCATTCCGCATATCCACCACAGCTCTTTGGGTGGAATATCCAACATGGCACAAGTGCTTTGAGATACCGCAATGCTGTATTAATATTTCAATGCATTTTTAACTTAATACACTAAAGGCCACTTCATTTGTTTTAGGGTAATGGAGGGCCAGTCATGGCAGCATGGGGTGCAAATCAGGAATCAGCCATGAACACGGCACCAGTCCATCTGACTGACTAGGCTCAATTTAGAGCCTCCAACTAACCTAAGCTGCACGTCTTTGGGAATGTGAGGGGACCTGGAGCAAAAAACAAGCCCCCACACCCACATGGGAAGAAACGAGTACATTTTAAATGGACACGGCTGGGGTGCAGGAGTTGAACACGGAATGCTGGATCCTTGAGGCTGCAGTGCTAACCACAGTGTCACCCAACAATGAAACTGGAGCCATAAGCGCTAATGTTTGGATTGCATTCACGTCAAGTGCATGACACAGGATCGTTGAAAGTAATGTCAGATTGGCACAGGATTCACACAAGAAATAGCCAGTACATTTCATGAGTCCTTCCAAAAACTTACAGAGTAAACTAGAGCCCACCACCAGCAGAGAAGCTGCATTTTAAATACCTCATTCGTTGTTATTTATTTTAAACTACTTTTCAACTCTGCAGATTTTTTCCTTATCTAATTCCTTCTTCATCGTTTAGTATTCCCAATTGCAAAGTGAATTTCTCTCCATTGCCTTTTGATTTTAATAAGAAGACATGCCCCGTTTTCCCTTTTCGATTACACGTCTTCTATTTCTTCACAGTTATGGTTCATTAATTTTTTTTTAATATCGGGACACATCAGCAGCAACTGCAGTCTAATCCTGTGTAGACGGTTCCTTTAGGAGGCTGACAATAAGCTGATTATTGTCTTTTGGGGCTTTCCAAGCTATTACTGAAGTAGGTTACCATTTGTTGGTTAAACTGGAAGGATTTTTGTTGTTGTTGCCCAGCAAGCCTTCAGGTTAAAAATCTAACAGAGACCCGACACGGATCCATACCAGGGATTTTAAAGATCACTGCCTTGGAGTCGATCTTCGCTGTTGACAGCCTCATGAATTGGCTGCTTTGGACATGCTGTCTTCTAGGACAGTCTTTACAATTGTCAGGGGATACCTTTACCCAGGGTGGCTTACAATATTAGTTTACAGTACAACTGTTTGCAGCTATTTTTTTTTTTTACAGTCTGAGTGCAATTGGGGTGACTTGCTCAGGTCCACACTTAGAGACTGAATCAGTGACAATCGGCCACCATGGCATACTACCTGCCTAGCCCCAGGTCTTCTCATGATGTGCTCATATTAAGACTGTTTCATTCAGAGAGTCAATGCTAATAATGAACTTGTGACCTTCATTTATCTCCAAATCCTTCTGTTTGTTTTTCTGGTCAGTTTGTGATACTCCTAGTGGAAGAGAAAGTTATTGAGCTGCCTTCAGTGAATGTGGTGTCATCAGTTTGTTAGACCTTAATGTCACACCAAGGATAACGTAACCCTAACTCTAACCCTAACTCTAACCCTAACCCTGCAAGCAATCAGTGCTCCGACCGAGGCCGACTCATGCCCTAGGAGAAAATGGATGGGCTGAAAGGAGATGTGGACAAAGACTGAGGGAGAAGACATGGCAGCCCGACAGAAAGGGGCACAGGCTTTGTTCAGTTGTTAATTTAGTCCTGCTGTTCTTGCACTCCAAAGTTTCTTCCTGCATTTTGTTCATCCAAGAGTGCAAATGTGTGTTGCTGGTGTCCGACCAATAAAGGGCTTGCCAAGTGTCTGAACTGGGCACCATCTTTTGAAGAAGTTAATTGGGGGTCTGGAGAGTTCTAAATGGCTGAATTGTGTATTCAAGGTGCACATCATATCTAAGTGGCTGGCAGAGCTGCTTCACAACTCCAGAGTCAGGGTTCAATTACAATATGTTTGCTATAATAATAATAATTATTAATAATAATAACATTTTATTTATATAGCACCTTTCTCATGCTGTATAAGGAGATTTCATGCTCTCCTTGTTTGCATTATTTTTTCCTCAAAGGAGTCGGCTTTCCTCCCAGACATATGCAAATCAGTTTGATTAGTGTAACCGTCTAAGTGTGTATGTGTGTGTGGCGTATGAGTGATTTGATTTTTTATGTTAGTTATTGTCTCTAGGCATATTGATTTTGTATTCCCATTTGTTACTGCCTTTTACTGTTCTTTAATAAACATCATTGTCAGCAACACATTGCTATTTCATTTCTAACACTCTTGTTTTGTTCTGATGTATTATTTTTTTTATTTTTTGTCGTTTAAATTTTTTTTCTGGTATTTTTAAATGGGCCCTGACATTTTGTGGCCATGGATGCGGAATGTTGCTTGGCAACGTGGTGTGTACCTACAGCGGCACACTTGTACTATAAAAGAAGGTAGCGCACACAGCGAAACGGCTGAACTTTGATTAACAAAGGGGAGACCATGCCAGAGACTAGCACTTAAACAACAGCCAAAAGAAGAGCATTATAGAGGAAGAAAATCTGCTTGGGCATATTCCATTTTGTAGGTATGATTCTGGTGCAGTATTTGTAACATGAAGGAAGATCTACAATGACTTCCTGGTACAGAATCTGCTAATGTTCCTGACTACTCTCCTGCTGAAACCAAAGACTATTACCATTTCTGCTACTAGCAAAGTGTTCTCTTCGATGTCCTGCCTGTTCCACTGAACACAATACTGAGGCAGCGGGCCTGTCAGGCTCTGGAGAGAGTGGTGCGATCAGCTGAACACATCACTAGATGTGCAACTTCAGGACATCTTTACCAAGCAAAGTCAGACCAGGGCAAGTGATCAGCAATACCAGCCATCCCAACAACGACCACTTCTATGTGTTGTGGTCAGGAAAATGGTGAAGCTGCTTGAAGACCACTAAAGAGAGACTGAGGAGGGGCTTCTGTCCACAGTCCATCTGCATCTTTAGTGATCTTTAGTGATTGGTGATTCCCCAAATATTGACTTAGTTAAGTTGTTATTATTCATTTATTAATTGTTTTGTCACATTTTGTAATTCAGTTGTAATGCATACAATTGTAATCATTTGACATAATTATTTCTTTTTTTTTTCCTTTTTATTAATTTTATTGCAATCCATACAAAGCAATCAAGTTTTTACAAAAAGGAAAATTAATTAAGAACAGATCGATCCCCACCCTGAGAGAGAGAGCAAGCCAAACGTGTAAAATTTAAGGCTTGTAAAATACCTAAATTAATAAATTCTCTGTGCTTTATAAACTTATTTTAAAATATTACTGATTAGATCCTGCCATGTTTTGAAAAAAGTCTGTACAGATCCTCTAACTGAGTATTTGATTTTTCCAATTTCAAATAATATAACACATCAGTTTCCCACTGACTTAAAAGAGGAGAGTTTGGGTTCTTCCAGTTTATCAGAATAAGTCTGCGTGCCAACAGTGTAGTGAATGCAATCACAATTTGTTTGTCTTTCTCCACTTTAAGACCCTCTGGAAGAACCCCAAACACAGCTGTTAATGGGTTAGGAGGGATTGTGAGTCCAAGGCTGTCTGAGAGGTAATTAAAAATTTTGTCCAGAATAATGTTAATTTGGTGCAGGCCCAGAACATGTGACCCAGTGAGGCTGGGCCTTGGTTGCAACGTTCGCAGGTGGGATCATGCCCTGGAAACATTTTGAGAGTTTTAGTCGAGACAGATGTGCTCGATATATAATTTTGAGTTGTATAATTGTATGCTTTGCACATATGGAGCTCGAGTGAATTCTCTGCATTGCTACTTTCCACTCCTCTTCTGATATATTAATTGAGAGACCTTTTCCCAGTGTCCTCTTGGATCTTTGAAAGGAAGGGATTGTAAAATGATTTTATATATTGTAGAGATGGAGTCTAATCCTTGAAATTGAGCAATATTTTTCCAGCATGGATGAGGGTGCAAGATGAGGAAAATCTGGAAGGTTCTGTTTAACAAAGTTCCTGATTTGAAGATAGTGAAAGAAATGTGTAGCTGGAATGTTAAATTTGGAATGTAATTGTTCATAGGATGCAAAGACGTTGTCTATATAAAGATCTCTAAGCAAGTTAATTCCAAATTTTTCCAGATATTAAAACTGCATATGTTTGTGAAGGTTGAAAGAGGTGGTTCTCTTGCAGAGGTAGAAGCTTCTCCGTCTTAAAATGCTTTCTACATTGGTTCCAGATTCTAAGTGAGTGGAGCACAATTGGGTTATTAGTGTATTGCCGATAACGTGTGTTTATTGGAGCACAGAGCAAGGAATACAAAGAAGTACTGCAGGATTTTACTTCTATTGCGGTCCAAGCCTGTGTATGTTCTTCTATTTGTGTCCAGGTTCTTATCGCCTGTATATTTGCGCCCAGTAATAAAACTGGAAGTTAGGTAGAGCCATGCCGCCTTCTGCCTTTTGTCTTTGTAGGGTCGCTCTTTTGATGCGTGGATGTTTTGAATTCCAAATAAATGAGGTTATTGTTGAATCTAATTGCTTAAAGAATGATTTATTAATGTATATTGGGATGTTTTGAAATAAAAAGGAGCTTAGGAAGAATATTCATCTTAACAGTGTTAATTCTTCCAGCTAGTGTGAGATGAAGGGTTTGACCATCTATGCAAGTCTTGTTTAATTTTTTCCATGCAGACGCGAAATTTTGTTGATAAGAGCTTTATGTTTACTTGTGATGTTTACCCGAGGTATTTAAACTGTTCTGCAATGATAAAAGGTAGGGTGTCTAATCTAATATTATATGCTTGAGAATTCACGGAAAGAGTACACTTTTAGTCAGATTAATTCTGAGAACAGAGAGCTTTTGAAATTCTGTGAGTGCTGCTAAGACTGCAGGCACAGAATTTTCTGGGTCCGATATATACAGTACCATGTCATCTGCATATAATGAGATTTTCTGTTCCAGTCCTTCTCTGCTAATCCCCTTTATCTGATCAGTATTTCGACAATGTATTGCCAGTGGTTCAATGGCAATTGCAAACAGCAGTGGTGACAAGAGGCATCCTTGTCTTGTGCCACGCTCTAGTTTAAAGTAGTCTGAGCAAATGTTATTGATGCAAACTGAAGCTTCTGGGTTAGTATACAGTAATTTAATCCATGCACAAATGTTTGGGCCAAACCCAAACTTCTCCAATGTAGTAAAAGGTATTTCCATTCAATCATGTCGAATGCTTTTTCTGCATCCAATGATAATAATATTTCTGGGGTGTTTGATTTAGTTGGTGAGTATATTACATTAAACAGGCGTCGAAGATTTGAAGATAAGTGTCGGCCCCTAATAAATCCAGTTTGGTCTTGTGATATTACTGAGGGAGCACTTTCTCCATCCTTCTAGCTATGATTTTAGAGAGTATTTTAACGTCGTTATTCAGAAGTGAAATTGGTCTGTATGATGCACATTGTAATAAGTCCTTATTTTGTTTTGGAAAAACAGTGATTAGTGCTTGGCGAAAGGTTTGTGGAAGAGATTGGTTATCTCTGGCTTCTGTAAATGTTGCTAATAGGAGGGAGCTAGCTGAGCGGAGAATTTCTTGTAAAACTCTGCAGGGTAGCCATCAGGGCCTGCTGCTTTTCCACCTTGGAGTGACTTTATAGCATCTAGTAATTCTGATAATGACAGAGGTTTATCAAGTTCCTCCACACTAAAAGCGTCAATTTGTGGTATCTGTAATGTATCCAGAAATGCATTAGATTGTGTATTGTCTTCTTTAAACTCAGTAGTATATAGGGATTTATAGTAGTCTCTGAAAGTGTGCATTATATTTTTGTGTTCGATGATTTTATCTCCGTTCGTGTTAGTGATTACCGAGATTGCGTTGTGCACTTCTTGCTTGTGAATTTGTTGAGCTAAAAGCTTATTAGCTTTCTCCATGTTCATATAATGATGTCTGGATTTGTAAATTAGTTGTTCAGTTTCTTTAGTTGTCAAGAGGTTTAATTCTGAATGTAGAGCCTGCCTCTCCTATGTAGAGTCTCGCTTGGTAGTCTGGCATGTTCTTCATCTATTTTAGTAATTTCGCTTTTTATCTCTGCTACTTTCTTGGCTTCGGATTTATTTCTGTGGGAAAGATATGAGATAATCTGTCCTCTTAAGAAGGCCTTAAGAGTTTCCCAGAGTATTCCTGCAGAGATCTTGGGGGATGTATTTGTCTCTAGAAAGAATTTGATTTGTTTGGATATAAATTCAGTACAATTCTCGTCAGCTAATAGAAGCGGTTGAGGCCATCTGGGGTGAGTGTATGGGGCTTAGTAATTTCAGCTCCAAGATCATAGGTGCATGGTCAGAAATAACAATAGCATCGTATTTACAAGATTTAATCTTAGGCAAGAAGTTATTGTCTATAAAGAAGTAATCAATCCTTGAGTAGCAATGATGTACTGGTGAGTAGAAAGAATATGTTCTTGAATTTGGGTTTAAAAACCTCCAGGGATCTGATAAGTTGTGATCAGTTATAAACTTTGTAATTATCTTTGCGTGTTAGATGCGTTCCCCTATGGAGGAAGTCCTATCTAAAAGTGGATTTAGAACACAATTAAAGTCCCCAGCCATTATAACTTTATGAGTGTTCAGATTGGGAATGGATGCAAATAAATTTTGTATAAATTCCTTATCATCAACATTAGGTGCATAAACATTTATCAAGATCATTTTACAGTTAGATAAGTCTCCCATGACCATTACATATCTCCCTTCAGGATCCAATACTACATCTGATGCTACAAATGGTACTGTTCTATGTATGAGAATTCCCACACCTCTAGTTTTCTTCGTAAAACTAGAATGGAACATTTGGCCAGTCCAGTCTTTTTGCAGCAGGAACTGATCCTTGCTTAGTAAGTGGGTCTCTTGTAAAAATACTATTTTAGCATTTAGACCTGTTAGGTGAGAGAGTACTTTCTTTCTCTTTAATTCGTGATTCAGACCTTTAACATTCCAGCTTACGAAGTTAACTGTCCCATCATGGAGACACTGATTCTGAATTTTTGATGTCATTTTATAGTCTTAACTGGAAGTGAGACAGCTTTAACCTTAATTTCCTATTTCCACAAGAGTTATTGCCATGCAGCCTAGACATAATGATTTCTATTGATATATATTGATTTATAAAGTCATGTGTTATTGCCTATTGTCGTTTTATATTCATTAATGCACAGCCTTGGCATTTATCAGGTGAACATTTCTCTACATATTGTACTGTGTGTATAATGGTATGTGACAAATACATAAGTGTGTGAGGACAACCTGCAGATTGTTTTCGGGGACTTCTGAATTATGCCCAGTGCTGATGAGATGGGCCTTGGCTTCCTGCAGCCCTACAAATGCATTAAGAAGATTTGTAATAAAGGTGAGCAAATGCATTATTAGGAAAACTGCAGCACTGATTTAGGGATATATTGCTTCTTGGTCATTTTTAGAAAGGAGGCCTCATGCTTTGGAAACCACAACCAAGCATAGAATTATGTATGTATTACCCCATGTGAAATTGTAAATATATCTCATTTTAACTGGCACAAATCCATGTAATCAATTTTACTGCATATTGCAGTGTGTTAATCACAGGCTGTTCAAACTGTTCTATTTTTAGCCTTCAGTTAGTCCTAAATGCTGCTACAAGAATCATTACAAGAAATATAAAGTAGAACCACATAACTCCAGTTCTTTGGTCTTTACACTAGCTTTCAGTTAGGCTTGGAGCTGATTTCAAAGTCCTTCTTATTACATACTAGCTGACCACGTAGTAGTGAAACAAGACAGTGAGGAGGTCCCTGCCAGGCTCCCTACTACTGACGTCATGCATCCCTTTCCCCTCGGCCTGCAGCCTCTGTCTTGGATTAGCGTTATTATATCACTCCTGCCAGCGAACTATGATTCATAGCGTGATGAGAAAAGTCGCAAAATCGACCGGAATGTTCAAGCAAATTCTAGAAAAAAACCTGATATAAATCCGTTAAGTAGTTCTCTCGTGAAAAACGGACAGACAATCAGACAGACGTTGGATTTTATATATACAGTGGAACCTTGGTTCACGAATGTCTCTGAACATGTACAAATCGGGTAACCTCCTCTCAACCCAGCTTCCTCCTGTGGTATAGTGGGTCCACAGCTCCCATCAAACAGGCTTAGCGAGGGGCCGTGGCGGTGTGTGGCTGAAGTGGTTCCTGAGGAGTTCGTGATGTGGGCATTTCTCACCTAAGTGCACAGGTGAGAAGCGGTCCGCATCTGTAATTGTTCCCAGGAGCTGCTGATTACCACAACTACAACGCCTCTTCATAAATAGAAGCGCGAGTCAGCTAAAGGGAAAAAGAAGAAAACAGGAAAGAACAGGAGGTTGCAGGAGAAGGCAGGAAGCAGGAGGAGAGATAGAGAGTGAGAGAGAGTGAGCACAAGAGAGAGAGTGAGCGAGAGAGCGCGAGAGAGAGAACGAGTGCAGGCGCGCGTGCATCTAAAAGTGAGCCAGCTGCTGAGCAGTGAGCCTGGGTGTTTGTCTCAGTGTTATTCAATGATTTTACATTTAGTTTACTATTACACTGTGCAATCTATGGTATAATTAACTATTTTTGTGTTTAAAAATCTTTAAAGAAAATATATTTACATACAGTTCGTACGGTCTGGAATGGATTACTTGTATTTACATACAATCCTATGGGGGAAAATTACTTTGGGTCCACTATATATATATATATATATATATATATATATATATATATAGTGGTGTGAAAACTATTTCCCCTTCCTGATTTCTTATTCTTTTGCATGTTTGTCACACAAAATGTTTCTAATCATCAAACACATTAAACCATTAGTCAAATATAACACAAGTAAACACAAAATGCAGTTTTTAAATGATAGTTTTATTATTTAGGGAGAAAAAAATCCAAACCTACATGGCCCTGTGTGAAAAAGTAATTGCCCCCTAGTTAAAAAATAACCTAACTGTGGTGTATCACACCTGTGTTTAATTTCCGTAGCCACCCCAGGCCTGATTACTGCCACACCTGTTTCAATCAAGAAATCACTTAAATAGGAGCTGCCTGACACAGAGAAGTAGACCAAAAAGCACCTCAAAAGCTAGACATCATGCCAAGATCCAAAGAAATTCAGGAACAAATGAGAACAGAAGTAATTGAGATCTATCAGTCTGGTAAAGGTTATAAAGCCATTTCTAAAGCTTTGGGACTCCAGCGAACCACAGTGAGAGCCATTATCCACAAATGGCAAAAACATGGAACAGTGGTGAACCTTCCCAGGAGTGGCCGGCCGACCAAAATTACCCCAAGAGTGCAGAGACGACTCATCCGAGAGGTCTTAAAAGACCCCAGGACAACATCTAAAGAACTGCAGGCCTCACTTGCCTCAATTAAGGTCAGTGTTCACGACTCCACCATAAGAAAGAGACTGGGCAAAAACGGCCTGCATGGCAGATTTCCAAGACGCAAACCACTGTTAAGCAAAAAGAACATCAGGGCTCGTCTCAATTTTTCTAAGAAACATCTCAATGATTGCCAAGACGTTTGAAAAGTTGAACTTTTTGGAAGGCAAATGTCCCGTTACATCTGGCGTAAAAGGAACACAGCATTTCAGAAAAGAACATCATACCAACAGTAAAATATGGTGGTGGTAGTGTGATGGTCTGGGGTTGTTTTGCTGCTTCAGGACCTGGAAGGCTTGCTGTGATAGATGGAACCATGAATTCTACTGTCTACCAAAAAATCCTGAAGGAGAATGTCCGCCATCTGTTCGTCAACTCAAGCTGAAGCGATCTTGGGTGCTGCAACAGGACAATGACCCAAAACACACCAGCAAATCCACCTCTGAATGGCTGAAGAAAAACAAAATGAAGACTTTGGAGTGGCCTAGTCAAAGTCCTGACCTGATTCCAATTGAGATGCTATGGCATGACCTTAAAAGGCGGTTCATGCTAGAAAACCCTCAAATAAAGCTGAATTACAACAATTCTGCAAAGATGAGTGGGCCAAAATTCCTCCAGAGGCTGTAAAAGACTCAGTGCAAGTTATCAAACGCTTGATTGCAGTTATTGCTGCTAAGGGTGGCCCAACCAGTTATTAGGTTCAGGGGGCAATTACTTTTCACAAAGGGCCATGTAGGTTTGGATTTTTTTTCTCCCTAAATAATAAAAACCATCATTTAAAAACTGCATTTTGTGTTTACTTGTGTTATATTTGACTAATGATTAAATGTGTTTGATGATCAGAAACATTTTGTGTGACAAACATGCAAAAGAATAAGAAATCAGGAAGGGGCAAATAGTTTTCACACCACTGTGTGTATATATATATATATATATATATATATATATATATATATATATATATATATATATATATGCAGTGGCTGGCGCCCTGCCGGGTTTGTTCCTGCCTTGCACTGTGTTGGCTGGGATTGGCTCCAGCTGACCCCCGTGACCCTCTAGTTAGGATATAGTGGGTTGGATAATGGATATATATATATTTAGAGAGAGAGAGAGAGAGAGAGAGATAAAGCCTTAAGATGGCCAAGGTCATTTTTGACCCATGTAAACTGTCTGCCTAGCTGAGCTGGTTCAGTAGTTGTAACTGAGTCAATGACTGAGTCCTGTAATTTGTGTTTTGATTTTTTTTTGCTAGTCTAGGTGTTTTAATGTTGAGTATGTTTCCTCATGAGCTTATGGAAAAGAGGTGACAGTTTACAACTTGGATGGCAAGTGGCTTAGAAAATGTTAGGAACTTCTATCCTGTTCACCTAAGTTGAATTCACTGTTGTGCACATGAATAATGAAGTAAGAGCGGCTGCTCCTCTAAGAACATTTTACTGCGAGTCTGCTTTAGTTGTTTTTTCTTGTCTGGTTCCCCCTTTTTAAATTTATTTCCAGCCAAGTGACAGACACCTGGGTACAACTAAATATACAAGACTTTTTCCTTGCAAACACCCATTTACACTCTGGCTAGATTTTGGAGAATGATGTGAGAAGAAGCTGTGCCTTGAGGACTTGAATGGATACAGAGATACCTACGTATGTAAACATAGCAGGCATTTATTAAAATGGGGAAAACACACACACACACACAAAGGAGTGGAATTTGTTAGGAATGAAAAGCAAAACACTCATAGTGTGTACATGATTGTCACACGTGGGCTTCACCACACAAATGCAGAGCAAGGAGACTGCTGAGTTCTGGAAATGTCTTAACTTTTCATCACTTCTATCAAAGACGGTCTGCAATTCACCATTGTTTACAGCCTATAGGGCTCTGACCCTACAGGGGGTCAGAGGTGACGCCAGAACTAGTATTCTGTCCTGGGGCCAAACATGCTACACTCTAAAGTTAAAGGGCACACAAGATATTAACACCATAGCATAATTGCCCATACGTATATTCATTAACACAAAGGACAAATAAATAAGCATTTCCTGATTTATACAGGGACATGCTCTTTGGTTCTAGTTTCCTTCAGCTGAAACAAAACTTCAGATTTCCAGGTCTCAACTCAATTCTTCCAAATTGCCTCTATCTGGATTTAGCTCTTCTCAAAACCTTCTACTCTGAATGGAACCACCATTCTTTCACTCAACTTCACCACTCCAGGTGGCTGAGATTTCTGGGAAAGGTTCCATTAGGCTGGTCTGAGATAATTATTGAATACATTTTTTTACAATTATTTATTAAATATAAAAAAACTGAATTATCTTCGTAAATCTATTTGGCGCATGGTCAGTTTCTGTAGGATGGTGGTGTTGGAGTGATTTCTAGTATATAAGTTGATAAATACTCTATGTAGTATGTCTTAATATGTAAGCTAAACAAAGCAAATGTGATATCAGTGTTTCAAGAGACATGTTTTACTTCATTGATGAGGACAGCAGAGCTTTGATGTTTACTTAACCAACCCCTCAACCCTGCCTGGAGTTTAGGACAGACTCAGGATGAAAAATGTATAGTGAAAGGGGATGGAGCATCAGACCAGCTTGACAACGGTAAGCTATCTACTGTATTGTGGGAAGGCCATAAACTGGTTGGTGAGTTGTACCTGAATTCTATTGGTCTAAAGCAGGGGTCCTCAGTCACAGTCCTGTAGGGCCCCAGTGGCTGCAGGTTTTTGTTCTAATCCAGTTGCTTAATTAGAAAACAGTTCTTGACAATAATTTAATTTCATGGCTTGTTAGTTCTTTAACTCTGCTATGTCAGGTAATTCTCATATCCTAGATTTTCTTTCTCTTTCTAAGGATATCATTTAAATGATTTGAATTCTCAGTCCTTCACTTTTTTCTCTTCACTTTCTTCCAAGTATTTAATTAAACTCAGTAGTGCATGATGAATACACACAGGCATAAATGGTAACAAGCTAAATGGAGAACTGCTGGTCTCTTTTGTCATTCACATGTTATTTCTAATTAGGAGCAATTAAAAACCAAAAATACAGCGGTTTAAAATAGCAGTGACTGCGATCACATCGCTGACTTTGTCAGCTGTCATACAGGATGATAAACTCTGCTTATCGTACTCACTATATCAGGTCCTGAATCCAAGAACATTCTTACTCTTCTTTTCTTAAGTGCCCATATTACACACTCCAATATCCCAGTCTCCCTGAAATACGCGTTCTCTCTGCTTTGTTTGCTCACTGCTTGACCATATCCTCACTGTTGCTTCCATGACTGTATTTTGTAAGTTATTAAAATAGGAAATATGAGGTGGACCAGCAAGTAAATGTACGTAAAAGCCATTTTACCTGGGATGGTCAGTGGTCACTTATTTACAGTGCATCTGAAAAGTATTCACAGCGCATCACTTTGTCCACATTTTGTTATGTTACAGCCTTATTCCAAAATGGATTAAATTCCTTTTTTTCCTCAGAATTCTACACACACGACCCCATAATAACAACATGAAAAAAGTTTACTTGAGGTTTTTGCAAATTTATTAAAAATAAAAAACCTGAGAAATCACATGTACATAAGTATTCACAGCCTTTGCTCAATACTTTGTCGATGCACCTTTGGCAGCAATTACAGCCTCAAGTCTTTCTGAATATGATGCCACAAGCTTGGCACACCTATCCTTGGCCAGTTTTGCACATTCCTCTTTGCAGCACCTCTCAAGCTCCATCAGGCTGGATGGGAAGCATCGGTGCACAGCCATTTTAAGATCTCTCCAGAGATGTTCAATCAGAGTCAAGTCTGGGCTCTGGCTGGGCCGCTCAAAGACATTCACAGAGTTGTCTTGAAGCCACTCCTTTGATATCTTGGTTGTGTGCTTAGGGTTGTTGTCCTGCTGAAAGATGAAGCGTCGCCCCAGTCTGAGGTCAAGAGTGCTCTGGAGCAGGTTTTCATCCAGGATGTCTCTGTACATTGCTGCAGTCATCTTTCCCTTTATCCTAACTAGTCTCCCAGTTCCTGCCGCTGAAAACCATCGCCACAGCATGATGCTGCCACCACCATGCTTCACTGTAGGGATGGTATTGGCCTGGTGATGAGCGGTGCCTGGTTTCCTCCAAACATGACACCTGGCAGTCTCACCAAAGAGTTCAATCTTTGTCACATCAGACCAGAGAATTTTGTTTCTCATGGTCTGAGAGTCCTTCAGGTGCCTTTTGGCAAACTCCAGGCGTGCTGCCATGTGCCTTTTACTAAGGAGTGGCTTCCGTCTGGCCACTGTACTATACAGGCCTGATTGGTAGATTGCTGTAGAGATGGTTGTCCTTCTGGAAGGTTCTCCTCTCTCCACAGAGGACCTCTGGAGCTCTGGCAGAGTGACCATCGGGTTCTTGGTCACCACCCTGACTAAGGCCCTTGTCCCCCGATCGCTCAGTTTAGATGGCCGGACGGCTGTATGAAGAGTCCTGGTGGTTTCGAACTTCTTCCACTTAAGGATGATGGAGGCCACTGTGCTCATTGGGACCTTCAAAGCAGCAGACATTTTTCTGTAACCTTCCCCAGATTTGTGCCTCGAGACAATCCTGTCTCGGAGGTCTACAGACAGTTCCTTTGACGTCATGCTTGGTTTGTGCTCTGACATGAACTGTCAACTGTGGGACCTTATATAGACAGGTGTGTGCCTTTCCAAATCATGTCCAATCAAATGAATTTACCACAGGTGGACTCCAATGAAGCTGCAGAAACATCTCAAGGATGATCAGGGGAAACAGGATGCACCTGAGCTCAATTTCGAGCTTCATGGCAAAGGCTGTGAATACTTATGTACATGTGCTTTCTCAGTTTTTTTATTTTTAATAAATTTGCAAAAACCTCAAGTAAACTTTTTCATGTTGTCATTATGGGGTGTTGTGTGTAGAAATCTGAGGAAAAAAAAGAATTTAATCCACTTTGGAATAAGGCTGTAACATAACAAAATGTGGAAAAAGCGATGCGCTGTGAATACTTTCTGGATGCACTGTATAACACTTGATTTGTTTCGGTTGTGCAAATTTGATTAATGGAATTGATCTGCTGGAGTTTGTCATGGAGGCTAAATTGAAATGTTGTTGTCTCTGTAAAGCACATTATGATCGGGGTTGGGTTGTTTCTCTTTAATTACCTTCAAACTCAAATTGGCTAAAAGATTTTAAACATCTTTAGCAAAAAAACATATATCACATAATGCTAATGAAAATTGAGAAACTCCAATTCATGTTAAAGTGCAGAACTTGTGATGCCTAATTTTAAGACCCTTGCGGCTACTGGGAGCGTCCTGCCCCCTTCAGCCATTCTTTGGCTGTTGTGTCAGCTTTAACATTTATGCCTTGGCTGCAGTTACAACTTCATACATTCATCTTTCATGTTTTTTGTACCTTTTAATCTGTCCACAATCACATTACCTGTCAGTAAAACAATTAGAAAAAGGACTTCAACATGAGATCACAGCATGAGTCTTTTCATGCTTTCTTGAATGACCTCATTCTGTACCTGATTTCAGATGTACATTTCAGGAAATAACCAAACCACCTCAGAAGCAGCAGGAGGAGGAGGAGGAGGACTTTTAAAATATTCACCCTGTGGGTCTTAATGATGTTTCTTATAAATTACTGCCTTCCTGGACTCTTTTTATTTTAATTATTCCCCGTTGTCCACAGTGTTGATGCGGTGTAATCCTGTCAAAACGATGTTCCACTATTATTATTAATTGCCTGATTTGCTAGATATTTGTTTTTTGACACACTTGAATATTTTCTTCTCAATTACCATTTTGTCTCTATTATAATTTACGTAGTGCTTCACGAACCCTAATGAAGGCACTTTGGGTTTTCAGTGTAGGTTTATCATTATCAGCCACACCACAAGAGCTTCAGAACAGGTCATCCGCCTGAAGCTCAGCATGTTTGGGCCCAGCCAGTACTTGGGTGGGAGACCATCTAGGAAAAGCTTGAGTTGCTGCTGGAAGAGGTGTTGGCGGAGCCAGTAAGGGGTGCCCACCCTGTGGTCTGAATGTGGGTACTAATGCCCCAGAGCAGTGACGGGGACACTGTGCTATAAAAATGGTGCCATCCTTCAGATGAGATGTTAAACCAAGGTCCTGACTCTCTGTGGTCATAAAAGACCCCTCCTCTGTAAAGAGTAGGGTGCATCCCGAGGTCCTGGATAAACAGCCTAGACATTCTGGCCCCTTAATCATTCCCTGCCTCTAATTGGCTATCCCTCTCACCATTTAATGACTAATGTGTTTTGAGAGTATTGGCACAAACATGGCTGCCATTACATCTTCCAGGTGGACACTGTATATCATTGGTGGTTGAAGTGGCTTCCCACTCACTTTGAAAAGCGTTTTGACTCGTGAGAAAAGCGCAATATAAATGCAAAGAGTTCATATTATTATAACTTGTGCACATCTACTCAGTCTCCACAAAGTCATGTCTGCTTGTCCCTTGTGTTCACTTACTGAGGTCCAGTCACCTTACCATCACCTTGTGAAAGCCTAGTGCACCATTGGGTTTAATTTGTATTATTAATGTGCTTACCACTGGACTTCTGTTTCCATTGTCTGTTGAATTCTTAATGTTTTGTTGTAGCAGTTCATTCTCGGTTTTTCGTTCTGTAGAGGTGATGTTGTAGTTCCACCCATCCATTATCCAACCCGCCATATCCTAACTACAGGGTCAAGAGGGTCTGCTGGAGCCAATCCCAGCCAGCACTGGGGGCAAGGCAGGAAACTAACCCCGGGCAGGGCGCCAGCCCACCACGGGGTGTTGTAGTTTCTACACGGAATTCAGAATTCCCCACTGATATATTCTCTTTCAGGCATGTTTTATGCAGATTCTCCAGTTTCCTTCCATATCTCTAATGGTGGTGTGACATATGTAAGTTAACCCATTGTGTGCACATGTGATGGCCTGAAACCTTCTTCAGGGTTAACCCTTACTTTACAGCTATGATGCCTGGACATAAAAGCAAATGTTAAGACAGCGTTTCTCAACGTTTACGTATTTGCGACCCAATTTTTCATAACAGTTTTAATCGCGCCACCCCCCCCTAACGTTTTTTTTGAAAGAAGCCCACTAATACCAATTTGTTCTTTTTTAATTAATGATATATCATAGATGCATATTTTATTATACCTGCTTAACTTTTATCAACATTTATCTAACTCTATATTTACTGGTCTAGTATCAGAATGTAGTTTAAGTTCATTTGTTTTGGTTTCAATAGATGTATTTTTCATATTTTTGATTCTTGTTTTCTTTATTTCTCATCTGCCCGCCCCACAGTTTGAGAACCGCTGTGTTAAGAAAACTTTTTTTCTCTAGAGCATTTATTTTTAATTCTAATGTTTTCTTTTTGAATATGTCTTCTAAAGCATTCTGCACATCCTCCGAGTCTGATCTCTACGTTTGTGAAATCAATAATCCCCGGGCCCTCATATTCTCTACCTATCCAGTATTCATATGTGTATGATGATGATCTAAAGATGGCCTTCTGCCTCTGTGCTGAAGTTTTCCGCAGTACTCTTGTCAAATGCCCCGCTGCTGGTCTGTATCTGCCCGCATGTGCCTTATGTGTAATGCTCCTCTTCTTCTCAAATCTGCGTTTTCCCAACACTGCATTTCTGCCCACTCCTTCTTATATTCTTTACATCGTTTGATATATTTTGAATTGAAATTGCTTTGTCACATTAAAATCAAATAAAATGAGACTGACTCACTGATGCCAAGTGATTCACTGTTTAGCTGCTCTGTCGGACAGTGATGGAGAAAAACAAAGTTAAAATTAGAAAACAGCTTACCAATTAGCAGTGGCTTCTAATATGTCTACCTTCTACTGCAGAATGTGCACTCAGTAGTCACCCACTACCTGCTGAAACTAACAAAGTACACCAAAAGGCAATTTTTCATTGTTATCTTCAGTTCAGCGACATGCGTAAAGTGACAGTCAATAAGCAGGCCACCTGCAATAGAAGAGATTGTTGATAAAATCTGATAATCCCGTTTGTGGAGCCTCATGAGATTGATTTTACGTCACTTTACAGCTCTGAGTATAAAACAAATCCCACCAAGTTTTTTTTTTTTTTAACTCCATACTTGCAGAAATTCAGTAAAAGATTAAATTCTTTAAGCTAATCTACTTTGGCAAAAATAAAAAAATAAGTGCAATTAACTATTGTTGAAACTTCTTTCTACAGTTACATTCTTCAATATTATTTGCAAATGTACTTGTTTCTCAAACGATAGTAACTGTAACAGTTATTAATATGAAATTACTACCATTCATTTCCTGAACCCACATATTCCAATGTGGCATTGCGCCACCACAGGCACACTGACTCACTCACGCCAACTTGGACCGACTGGCTGACCTCGCACTTCCAAAACATAGAGAGGACATGGCAGCTCCACGCAGACAGTGACTTGATGGCCTCTTTTGATGTGCTGTTTTTTGCCAGGCCATGGCCAGCACAGAAGCCTGTTGTGTTTATTCTTTATTAATATTATACAAGCCTGCACTCTGGGTGATTTCAGAATGCTTAGTCTACACTGTTCCAGACTTTCATTTTGAAAATTGAGCAATTAAAAAAAAACAAAAAGAAAGTAAGAATATAAGCAGCAGGCATCCAGATTTTTGATGAAATCTCATAGATGGTTTAAACTAGGATCTGAGTAGTAACAACATGTATTTATATAGCACATTTTCATACAAACAGTAGCTCAAAGTGCTTTACATAATGAAGAATAGAAAAATAAAAGACACAATAAGAAAATAAAATAAGTCAACATTAATTAACATAGAATAAGAGTAAGGTCCGATGGCCAGGGGGACAGAAAAAACAAACAAAAAACTCCAGACGGCCGGAGAAAAAAATAAAAAAATAAATAAAATCTGTAGAGATGAATCACGTTTATATTAGACTGTTTAGAAAATACACTGCAATTAAATATTTTCCTTACCTTTTATGTCTGCAGTGTGCTGGTTCCCTGCCCGGGGTTTGTTTCCTGCCTTGTGCCCTGTGTTGGCTGGGATTGGCTCCAGCAGACCCCCGTGACCCTGTAGTTAGGATATAGCGGGTTGGATAATGGATGGATGGATGGATTACCTTTTATGTATTTCAATGCTTTGTGCCTGAAATGTCTACTGTTATCAAAATAGATGCTCATAACCACCATTAGTATGTTCATGTTAGGCTGATAAATTAAAAAAACAGAAGCACAGTAAGTCACATAAAAAAAAAAATCTGATGAGAGCGATTCAGACCAACACCGTGCCGTACATCAGTTCTAATTTACAGTACCTAAGATGGCCAAATAATATTGAGCTGAGACTTCACGTACTCTGCGATGCTGCAGCCCACCAAACTGCACATATTAAAACTGTCCAATTGAAGATTTGTTGTTTAATCTACTTCAAATTTACTCTTAACAGCTTGAACCCTAGGATTTTATTAAATTAACGGCTGGCATCCATCTCACTTACTACAATCATAATTTTACATACTTCTGCATACTGTTAATTAAAAAAAACTCTTGGACACTTGGGTAACTTTTTGGAATTCCCTTTATATTTAAGTAAGAAAGAAATCTTTTTATTATTTTATTTGATGAAAATAACATCGCATACAATTAATACAACAAATGCCTTCACATCAGAAAGTTAAAAAAGAAAGCAACAAAACAGAATTCAACCCCACGTGAATGAAAACGAGGACAGCCAGCAGCATGGGCAAAAATAGAAAATAAAACCAAAGAAGGGAAAATGTCCTTTTCCTTCGCTATAAATGCCTATTTTAAAATGTTATTAATTAAATCTTGTCAGATGTTTAAAACATTTTGAACAGATGCTCTAGGTGAGAATGTGATTTTTTTCCAAATTTTAACTAGTACCCACTTTTGCTCAGTCATGCTGACACAGCCATATTCTACTGCTCTGTCCTGAATTCTGCTCTCTCTGCACTTTCTCTACACTCTCTCTTTTCTTTTTCTTCTAACGCAGAGCCCAGAAAGCTACGTGAGATTCGAGGAGAGCAGTCACAAGTGCATTGGACCTCATCTAACTTGAGCTCCCTCCAGTCCGCTGTGCAGGCCCTGATGTTAGCTGCCTTCTAATTAGCACTCTTCACTGCCAGGGTGTGGATGCTTACGAGTCTCTTATGACCCCTGATTCTTCCTCATAAGTTGAACATTTTTAATTTGAGATTTTTTATTTTGTGATGACAGCAACCAAGTTTTCTTTTTATGAGGGAAATTTCAGCTGTTTACAGTAAGCACCATGGGCCACGCACGGCGTCGTCCTATCTGTGTACTGGAGCATCATCTGCAACCAGCTTATTTGTGACCTAAATGTTGATCTCTGTAAATCCCCACGTTCACCATATCCACATTCAAAGACAACTGTTATTAAGGCCTTTGGTTGTCTTTGTTTGTATCAATTCTTTACCTTTTGTATCAATTCTTTACCTTTTGTATCAATTCTTTACATTTTGTATCAATTCTTTACATTTCATCCACATTCATGCCATTCCCTGAATTTCATCTTCTTGTAGCCCAATTAATCCATTTGATTCAGTTTATTTTTGTAGTGTTGTAACAAGTTCACAGGCAAATGCAATTAGAAACATTACAGATATCTAATAACATAAAAAAGTATACACAGAGAGTCAGATTTCTTGAAACAGTTTGTAAAACAAGTCACATTTAGCTAGATAAGCAGAGCCTCGGCCATTTAATGATACATAAAGGAGGATTTAGAATTCAGCTCTAAACTAAACTGGAAGCCAGTGCAGAGACACAAGAACAGGAGTGATGTGGTCTTACTTTAAAGTATTTATAAAGATGGGAATTAACTGCACATAGAACTGTTTAAACTGCCAGTGAACACCGCATTGCAGGAGTCAGTCCTACTAGAAATAAGTGTACAGGTTCATTTTTCAAAATCCTCCATATTTAATCTGCACTGAGCCCTGTAGGACACCATACTGAACTTCTGAGTATAATGACGGAGCACTGTCAGTACGTTTCTGTACGTCCTGAAACTGATTTAATAAGTATGTACTAAACCACACAAGGACAGTGCCTGACAGCCCAACGTCCGTTTCCAGTCTATGCAACTGAATAGTACGGTCGGTGGGCTCAAACGCTGTGCTTAAATCTAACAGCATCATTACTGTGGACTTTCCTTTATCCGAGATGTTTTTTTAGTCCTGTTTCTGTACTATGATCAGTGTGGAAGCCAAACTGGAAATTCTCAAATAAATTGTGACATATAAGGTGAAATTGAAGCTGAGTGGCAGAGCGACGGGCACTAAGCAAACTCCTGTCAATCATGAATAATCCACTGCATCCACTGAACAGTGTCATCTCCAGGCAGAGGAGCAGCTTCAGCGACAGACTGCTGTCACTGTCCTGCTCCACTGACAGACTGAGGAGATCATTCCTCCCCACACAATGCGATTCTTCAATTCCACCGGGGGGGTAAACGTTAACATTATACAAAGTTATTGTCTGTTTTACATGCATTTTTATTACTATTTAATTTAATATTGTTTTTTGTATCAGTATACTGCTGCTGGAGAATGTGAATTTCCCCTTGGGATTAATAAAGTATCTATCTATCTATCTATCTATCTATCTATCTATCTATCTATCTATCTATCTATCTATCTATCTATCTATCTTTAACCTGCAGTCATTTATGGTATCCCTGAAATTAGATAAGCCCCATGTATTTTAAAGGACCTCTGTTGTGAACATCCACACTTTGACTGAGGCATGTAAAGCAGAAATCAGACAGTCGGTTCCCAGTGCTAGAGTGACCTCTAGTGAGTGGACCTCAAGTTCAAGCAGCTCGGGAGTTTCCATAAATTAAGCTTAGTGTTTGTGATGCTAAACAACTATAACTCTGTCTCTCAAAGCTCAAGTCTTTGGTAGAAATATGGTGTATAAATTCTGACTGTACAGGATACTGTAGAAATGTAACCTTGGCTTCTATTCTTATTTTTATGTTTTTATTTATTTATATTAGTTTGGGTTAGGGAGTCGAGAAAGATAAAAAAAAATGTCCTCATATCCTTTTATCCGAGTCACATTCCATTGCAATGTACCATACCTGTCTCAAAACTACTGGTCTTTTTGTAAAAAACAGTGTCAACCTACAACTTATACTGTACACAGCACGCTGTCAGAGTTATTATAAACAGATTACTTAATTTAATTGAAATATCAATACATATAACTTAAAAGTAAAAAAGGGCTCATTTCTACCAGTGTCTTCCTTTGCATTGTGCAATAGCAGTTCCCAGTCACTAGATGGCAGCAAAGTTGAAGCTTTTCCTATGGCTTGCTGCCCTGGTGAAGCGGATTATCAGTGAAAGCCAGAAGTGCCAGCACACTTTAAATGTTGATGGAACCAATGAGCTGCAGTCAGAATCACAAGGCTTTCCTTTTTGCGCACACCTAAACTCTTATGAGGCACTTTCAATAATAAGCCATTTTCCCGTACAGAAACATAGCACAAGTGTTTGCTTAGAATTTACATTTAGCACACCGGCTCCTGTGAATTGAACTGCCTGCTAGACTAGTGTCTTGTCCACTTGGCCATAATGGCTACCCATAGCTGAGGAAGCTAAATGGAAGAGTTGTAGGTGTAACCACAGTCAGGTGTGAATGTATCCATCTGGCGATGAGGATGGGTAAATGATTTTTGCTACTGAATGGTGGTCATTGATATCAGAAAAAGAGCTCATCATAGGTTCTTGTTTACAACCCAGTAGCTTGAGGTTTGCCATCCTTCCGCTGCCATCATTGTCAGTGAGAGCTTTGATCTCCTGCCCCTTCCCTGAATGTGTCATAATATAGTGCCCACATTTAAACGTTGGGCAGTTTATCAGAATGTGGACAAACTGACTTCCAATCTCACAGATGCCAGCCTTAAAACTGTATGCATGTTGAGAAGTGTAGGAAATGTGATTTTAGAAAGACTGTCTTTTTGAATTTATACTCAGTTTCACTCATTATATCCATCCATCCATTCTCCAACCCGCTATATCCTAACTCCAGGGTCACAGGGGTCTGCTGGAGCCAATCCCAGCCAACACCGGGCACAAGGCAGGAAACAAACCCCGGGCAGGGTGCCAGCCCATCGCAGGGCACACACACTAGGGACAATTTAGGATCGCCAGTGCAACTAACCTGCATGTCTTTGGACTGTGGCAGGAAACTCACGCAGACACGGGGAGAACATGCAAACTCCACACAGGGAGGACCCGGGAAGTGAACCCGGGTCTCCTAACTGTGAGGCAGCAGCACTACCCACTGTGCCACCCCTCATTATATCCCAAAGACTAAAACAATGGTTAGTGTAACTGAAAACCCTGCTGCTTTAAAAGACACCAGACAACAAACTCAGATTACAGAATCCATCCCGTGCCCTCTTTAACTATGAACAGATATTTAATGGCTACCAAAATGTTGCGACTCATTGAGGTTGCATGACCCTTGGATCACAGGGCACCAACAGGTCACCAATGGACACCATCATGTGGGTGCATAAAGCTGAGCTCTCTACCTGTGCAGTGAGGCACTACCCGCTGTCCCTGCACTCAGTCACTCTATGGCGGCCTACTTAGGACGGCTTCATCGAAGCAGCATTTGCATTTAGTGCTAACAGGAGGAATGTCTGCTTGCCTTACTGGATCAAGATGTGGCAGATTTAAAGTTTCTTTATAGCAAGAACTTAAAGATACAAACATTGTACTTCAGTTTCAACTTCAAATCACTTTACTGTATGTAGCCACAAAACATTCTGCTCTTCAGGCCTTCTGTCTGGCATATCGTACCCTAACAATGAATAAGGGTGATACCAGGCCGTTGTTACAGACGTCTGATTTAGCAGTTCCCTGCAGATGCTTTTTTTTATTGTATATCTAGAAGCTGCCTTCACCCACAGCTTCATTTATGTCCATATATCTTGACGGTATAAAAAAATGACTCAATCAGGCTGACAGTCAACATAAACAATTACAACATAGAAATATGTGCAGTTGCAACCCACATCTTTACTTATGGCAGTGTGGCAAACATTTATGTTTAAGTGATGTAATGTTTGCAGGGGGTCATCTTTCTTCCCCATCACGATGAAGAAAACTGTGCCATGAAATGCAGCGTAAAACAGTACTGTATGTGGACAGTTCACAAGTCACAGCTCACTCTTTACAAGCAGCTAGTGAAGTGAATGTTCTTACTCCATTCCCCTTTTTCTGAATTGTTCAATGTCACAGTGGTTTTCAATATTTGCTTGACCTGAAGATGCTAGAGGCTTTACTATGGGGGGCTAGAATTCACCTTTACATGGAGTTGATGATGGGCTGCCTTCCCATTTAGTTTAAGCTCCTGTCTTGTGTCCATTTCTGCTAGGCAACAGAATCAGATAAATGGGCTAGCATTAGGAAAACGGATGTAAGCCTGGGACACTAAAGGTGCACCATCCTTATTAAGTAGTTGTTTAAACTAACGGTTTGCTGTTATTAGTATTTACTTGTTTTAACTTACTCGATTTCTGGTTTTGGTTTGCATTATTTGTTTCAGTTTCTTTGCACTTTTTTGTGGCTAACCGTTCATCATCTGTGTGTATACACTATACGGTGGTCCAGATGTGATTATGCAATTTTCATTAGGCTATAACTTATTAAGTTTATTATATAGAAAATCACTCGAAAAATCCCGGACCATCGAGAAGTGTGCGAACTGACGGCATGAAGAATCGTCTTCACGCCGAACTGGAATCGTCCCCGCATAAATCAAAGTCATCCAGACGATCAGGATCTGCATAATTAGATCTGGAGAGATACAATATATAGTAGAGATTCATGTATTGTTTAAACTCGGTTTATAGTAGGACATGCATTTCAGTGAGAATAACAGCAGGACTCTTCTGGTTTCCTCGTTCTCTTTCCCTTGTGCAACTCTTGGCGGAGTTTCTCTCTTCCACGCAGACACTGGTCTCTTTTTTCCCCATTAATTTTATCCTGCCTACGGTGTTCGACTTGTGTGGGTGCTGAAAACGTCCTGCCTTTCAATGGTAAGTAGATAACGTCACACACATTCCCATTATCTCTTTTGCCTGCGACCTCCCAGTGATGAAGGAGCGAAAGAGAAAAGGTCGGTTCTTCCACTTATTATGCTGCTCCCACTATGTAGGTGTCCCTTGTAGTCTGCCATTCATCAACGACGCCAGTATTCTGCATATTGTTAGTCCTCAGCAAAAGCCCATAGAATTGTGGGCCGAATGTGCAGTAGTGAGAAGACTCTCAATTACGCAGCAGCAGCAGCACATTTTCAAGGATTAAGTCACGAAGGCTGGCCTCACATGCACTGAGCGCGTTTGCTTTTTTGGTGTAGAAAAGACATTTGAGAAACAAGAACCCACAACGAGCAGGATACTATCCTTTATAGGTAAACAAAATCCATTTCAAGTGTGTGGAGGAAGACTTTTCCTTCCAGCCCCCCGAACTCGCTGGCCGCCTTGTTCATGCTTATCCCCACACAGTCTACTTTCGTTAATGGTTGGCTGCGATTTTGTGTTCACGTCGGCCCTGCACTCGCTTGCCTTGTCGTAGTTTGCTGTCCCTTTGGATTGCATCCGTTCTTACTCAACTCATTTTTCACGAGCTTCTCCTCGGTGTCATCTCCTCATTCCTGATGCATGCTGTATGAAATTATTTTACACGTATCTTCCTTTAACACAGCGGTCACTTCATTACCCAAGGCTGCTTTACATTTGCATGAGTGATGGATTTTGATGTGAATCACTTCTGAGACTAATCATTCCTCTTTTATCTCGGCCTCTCAGCCTCGTATTCTTTCCATAAAGGAAGTCAGAAATCCATTGTCAGGAAGTTTTCTCTTTCTGTTTTGGTGTTTTAGCTGTATTTTATTGATGGACAAAGCCAGATAAACTACGAGGAACTTTGAGAAAAGGTGTTGCAAATTTCAACCTGCCTGACAACTACAGCGATGTATGCCTTGCCCCCCTTTTTTTTTACTCTTTTAAAGGGCAAATCAGAGACGTGAAAAGAAACGAGAGAAATAAAGATAATGACTGATAATCGCCGTCACGCCACGAGGATTAAAGTGCTAAATGAGCAGTAATTCAAACATCCATCTGTTTTAAACAATACTCCTTGATCCAATTCACAAACTTTAAAGCTGAACGAGGCAACCAGATCTCCCAATTGTGAGACTAATAGTAATCAGACCAGACAAAGGTTTAATTCATTTAAAGTCCCTAAACTGAAATCTTCTCTTTTTTTCCATTTTCTCTGCACAGTTTCTGGTTGTCCAGTGGTGTGTCACATGGTACAATAGAATAACACAAAATTAATGAATACCTGAATTTAAATTTGGGCATCTCAGGCACTCTAGCCAAGTGCAGTGGAAAGTAAGAGCCTGCAGGTTCAAACCTCGACCAAGATTCAATATGTGGCCCTACCCGGGTTTACAATTTCACTCTATAGACATACTTTCCTTACATAACATCTTTTTTACAGTGAACCCCATCCTAAGCTGTTGCACAAGTTTGTCTTTTTCTGTATTTGTACAATACAAGTAGGGGCTGCGTCCTGCAGTGGGTTGGCACCCTGCTCAGGATTGCTTCCTGCCTTGTGCCCTGTGTTGGCTGGGATTGGCTCCAGCAGACCCCCGTGACCCTGTGTTCGGATTCGGCGGGTTAGAAAATGGATGGATGGATGGAAGTAGGGGCAGCAATAGGGACTTGCTTAGGATCCAGCAGCTGTAAAGCCTGGACTCAACACCCTGTGGTTTACACTTAAAAACCACAATCAGTGTATGAAAGGTGCTATATTAGGACAATGAGCACTGCTCCTTTATCAGTAATGCTGCTAGGATGCTTACCTATGGAGAATGAAAGCCATCATTTAAATCAAGTGGACTGTTTGATACTCTAGTGCAGTAAGAAACATTTTACTCTGAATGTCACAAAGATCAAAGAAGTGATATTTGATTCGAAGAGACAGAAGTTGTACTGGGTCAGGAGGTGGAACCAGTGACTGAATATAAATACAGTACTTAGGAACTACCCTAGATAAAAATCTGAACCATAAATACAAAAACATATACGCTAAATGCAATCAGCACTCATTTCTGCTCCATAAACTCTGACTGTTTAAAGTAGACAAGGACCTCATGTTGTCCTTTAATCGCAGGGTGTTCCAGTCTGTCCTCAGCTTCAGTGCCTGGTTTAGTGGTCTGACCAACCAAAGTTTGAAAAAGCTCCAGCAGACGACTAAACATGCAGCTCAAGTGACTGGGCTGGCGTACGTAGAGGATTTGGTAAGCGTGTGTCAGAGAGATGTTGAAAGACCCCCATTACATGCAGAACTGGACTTCAGTATATCAGGGATGAGAGTCGCTTTTAAGGCCCAAACAAATCCAGAAATCCCTTCCTACCCAATGCCATACGCCTCTATAATCACATATATTGGAGATAATAAATACATTTCTGAAGTACACAGTTTTCATATGTACCATGAAAACATTTTAAGGTAAAAACATAAACTGCCAGAAGTGGCTAACAAGGAGTCTGTCTTTTAAATGATGCAAATATTTTAGAATTTGTATGCAAGCTTTAACCTGTCTTCTCTCTGTTTGTTTAGTTTATTTCTTTTCTGTCTATTATTGGATGCAACTGAGAATGCAAACCATGTTTTCTTGTGTAAATCGTGATTATGAAAATATCTTGAACCTTAAATGTGTGCATTTTTTAGACTGTGCTCTGGAAGTAATTACTCCGTGGGCACCAAGCTAACAATACAGTGTGTATGGCTCCCATTTCAGTTCATCTGTGTCCTGTTATGGACACTCGTTGTGCCTAATCATTCAGAATGATCAGGAATTACCTGCAGCCCCATGAGGGACTCTCTAGAAACATTTCAGAAATGGCTCCATGGATTTCCCCCTCTTAAAAATACTGGTTCTTTAATGGCACTTTACTGGGATGTGTGGTTCCTAGTAGAACCATTGCTTGACAAAGAACCTTTTCATTTTTTTTTTTTTGCAAATTGAGTTGGTTCTTTGAGCTTTGTAAAGGTTCTTAATATGTCGACAAAACAGAAATATTGAATGTGTCTCTCAGCCTCTGCCACCTAGCAGGACACTGACAGATAAAGATAACCTGAACTAGCTTGTGTTAATGCATGCAGCATGAGTCTTGTTAAAATCATAAACCCACTGGCATTTCCCAGATCTCTTACCATCTGTTCATGGCTATTTATTGAGCCTGCTTTGGGTCTAAACAAGTAAAGGTTCTTTCTGCAACCTTCTTATTCCCAGTTCTCCTATGCATTCACTTTGAAGAACCACACGTGCACCTTTATGGTAGTGGGGCTGGGCCTTGAGTGACAAGGGGGCCACATGTCAAGAATAGTGTGTGAGAGAGAGAGAGAGAGAGAATGTGTGGGTGGTACGCAGGTCAGATGTTTTGGGGCTTGGAAAGCAAGCACATGGAACTGCCACCCCACTCAGCAGACAGGGGCTAATCTAAGAAGTTTAGTGAGACCCAGAGAATCGGTGCACTTTTGCATCCTGTTTATTTCTATGTAGTTTGGTGTCCTTCCGATATTCATCCATCTTTTTTGTATTTTTAAAAATGACTCCTGATTTGTGCCAAGTGCTGCCCTTATAGGCTTATATTATGTTATTGTTTCAAGAACTGCCTGTTGTGGCACACAGGCATGCCCCCTAGATCTTTGTGTTATACTTACAGTGCATCTGAAAAGTATTCACAGCGCATCACTTTTTCCACATTTTATGTTACAGCCTTATTCCAAAATGGATTAAATTCCCCCATAATGACAACATGAAAAAGTTTACTTGAGGTTTTTGCAAATTTATTAAAAATAAAAAAACTGAGAAATCACAGGTACATAAGTATTCACAGCCTTTGCTCAATACTTTGTCGATGCACCTTTGGCAGCAATTACAGCCTCAAGTCTTTCTGAATATGATGCCACAAGCTTGGCACACCTATTCTTGGCCAGTTTCGCCCATTCCTCTTTGCAGCACCTCTCAAGCTCCACCAGGTTGGATGGGAAGCGTCGGTGAACAGCCATTTTAAGATCTCTCCAGAGATGTTCAATCAGAGTCAAGTCTGGGCTCTGGCTGGGCCACTTAAGGACATTCACAGAGTTGACCTGAAGCCACTCATTTGATATCTTGGCTGTGTGCTTAGGGTCATTGTCCTGCTGAAAGATGAACCGTCGCCCCAGTCTGAGGTCAAGCGCTCTCTGGAGCAGGTTTTCATCCAGGATGTCTCTGTACATTGCTGCAGTCATCTTTCCCTTTATCCTGACTAGTCTCCCAGTTCCTACCGCTGAAAAACATCCCCACAGCATGATGCTGCCACCATGCTTCACTGTAGGGATGGTATTGGCCTAGTGATGAGCGGTGCCTGGTTTCCTCCAAACGTGACGCCTGGCATTCACACCAAAGACTTCAATCTTTGTCTCATCAGACCAGAGAATTTCCTTCTGGCCACTCTACCATACAGGCCTGACTGGTGGATTGCTGTAGAGATGGTTGTCCTTCTGGAAGGTTCTCTTCTCTCCACAGAGGACCTCTGGAGCTCTGACAGAGTGACCATCCATTTCTTGGTCATCTCCCTGACTAAGGCCCTTGTCCCCCGATCGCTCAGTTTAGATGTCCAGCCAGGTCTAGGAAGAGTCCTGGTGGTTCTGAACTTCTTCCACTTACGGATGATGGAGGCCACTGTGCTCATTGGGACCTTCAAAGCAGCAGAAATTTTTCTGTAACCTTCCCCAGATTTGTGCCTCGAGACAATCCTGTCTCGGAGGTCTACAGACAATTCCTTTGACTTCATGCTTGGTTTGTGCTCTGACATGAACTGTCAACTGTGAGACCTTATGTAGACAGCTGTGTGTCTTACCAAATCATGTCCAATCAACTAAATTTACCACAGGTGGACTCCAATAAAGCTACAAAAACATCTCAAGGATGATCAGGGAAACAGGATGCACCTGAGCTCAATTTTGAGCTTCGTGGCAAAGGCTGTGAATACTTATGTACATGTGCTTTCTCAGTTTTTTTATTTTTAATAAATTTGCAAAAACCTCAAGTACAGTTTTTCATGTTGTCTTAATGGGGTGTTGTGTGTAGAATTCTAAAGAAAAAAATAAATTTAATCCATTTTGGAATAAGGCTGTAACATAACAAAATGTGGAAAAAGTGATGCGCTGTGAATACTTTCCGGATGCACTGTAGATATTAGGACACAAGTATATTGTAGTGTAAGAAAACATCCCTTCATTCTCCAAACATGCTCCGTCCTGGGTATGACATTAATCTGCATCCGTCCCTGCATGTAGGTCCTCCAACCTGCAGGAAAAAACTTGGGGGTTGGTGGCAGAATTGGCACTTCAGCCACCATGAAAAAATCCTCACACTGTTCTACTCCATCTGAACTAGTGTGGTGCTGAAGTGTCACCCGTTGCATGGCTCCACTCGGGTCCTAATCTGGATCCTGAGTTGGTTTGTTGTGTGGTGGGTGCGGCAATGCGTGCTGCTAACCACCTCCTTATTGGAGCACATGGTCATGAGGCGATGCAGTCTACCTCAGTAGCATTGGGAACTAACCCTGGAGAGCACTGGGCACACACTCAGAGTGGGCCAATTTAGAGCCTCCTGGTGCAGAATAAAACAGGAGCGCTTAGCTTGTTTTCCTTCCTTTACTAACCACATTCTGCGGGGTTCTTTATTTGTTTATAAGCTCTACATCTTTTTGTATGACTTATGTCGAGATCTAAACTGCTATTGTTCCCTCTTCACCTGTCACTTCTAAAAACACCCTCAGCTGTCTTGTTTTTTTATACTTTCTTTGTGTTGTCCTCAAGTCTTCTCAATTTTACAATAGCTCTAAGGTTACCTCATTATCAGAATGTCTGTCCGTCAGGCCGCTGTAACATATGGGCAACAATGGGCACTGGTCGGGGGCCCAGAAGCATAGTGGCCCCCTGATGTTTCTGATGCCTACTGTATGTATGTTTCTATTTTGCTATCAAAACAGGACTCCAGCGCACTACTTTGCCTAGGGATGTATGATGCTTTTAAGGCGGCCCAATATCTATGGGAGAAATTCAGAGAATTTTAAAATAAATCTCACGTGGATGCAGGATAAAACACACGGACTGTGACTGGGCCAAGATTTGAAGCCATCAGATCACAGACGGCACCTGTCACTGGCCAAGACAATGAGGAGGCATGTCTACTGCAGCATGTCAAATGGTTTGAGGCAAAATAAACTCTACTTGATCGTAAATTCAATTCTGCAAAAAACAAACATCCTTTTAAGTCTATGGGCAAGCTGTCAGATTCATCGAGACCATAGTTATTATTTTTATTAATGAATCTGAACTGGACTGGGGTTTGTTCCCGCCCATCTCCCACTCTAGTCTTACACCCAAAAAGAAATGGATAAAGGTTTCATATTTGGACTAAAATGTAGAGTGAGGCTTCTTAGCATAATTGTCTGCTGATATTCAATGTTGCATTCAATTATTATTATTTTTTTTTTTTCTTTTCAGTGAAGAAGTGTCTTACCTTTGGTGTGTTTAAATGGGGCCCCTGCCACTTTTTGGCACTCAGAAGATCTCTTGTGACATCTTAATTAATATGCTAATGACTGTCGAATCTCCTCATTAGGTTATAGTCAGCGCTCATTCATCACCAAGCCAGATTTCAGCTTAAGCAAGGTCTACACAAGCAGCTTGGCATAAAAAGCAGCTTTTAAGGCTTCCACGACTAAACGGATGCATTTTCCTATGCTCTTGCCATTTTCTGACAAGAACATTGAAAAAAGTAATGAAAATAATAAACTCTGTCCGTTAACACACCTTGGTTGACAGGCCCACACAAACTGACATTTGCTGTCCCTGAAGTGGTTTTTCTTTATTGCCAACAACATGTTCTTTTTTTATTATTGTGTAATCACATAATAGTTATTGACTACTCAGGCTTATAGTCATATTTAAATAGGAAATTATTTCTCATTTCTTGCTAATGAAACTTATGCCAGAATTTTACTTTGTGGCTAACATCTAACTATAGCTCACACATATGCTATACAGTATATCTGAAGTCCCCAAGGTTTAAAAAAACGGTTGGTTGTCAAAGAACTCCCCTTTAATGAGCAAGGCAGCCTTCTGAAGAAGGTTTAAAGTCGACGTCTTCTTCAGATGTTTTTTAATGGTGCAGTCATATGTTAGTTAGGTCTGTTCCAACAAATGGCGTGCAACACAAACACACAGCTAGTCTTCATGGTAAACAGTAAGCTTCATGGATGTCTTCCTTTTCAAAACTAGCTTTCCTTTCCATTTTCTGAACTCACTAGATTACGCACAGAGTCAGAAGATCCTTGCAATCATGTAAGCAAATAACTATTTCAAACAGCCATAACTCAAGGGGTCTGTGACTAACACTGGCCTGGTTGCCATTTCTGTGCAGTTTGCATGTTCTCCTCAAGTCTTTGTGTTTTTTTCATCCTCCGCCCAAATACAGATGAATTTGAAACTCAAAACTGAACCAGTAAGAATGAGAAGACATTCAGATTCTTTGCAACATTTATTTATGTCCTGTGCCAGTTGCTGCAAGGACAGACTTTGATCACCATGACCCTAAAATTAAAATAAGCTAGTTCAGAAAATTAATGGCTGGTTGGGCATGATATGGTCACCCCAGGGCTTTGTTCTTTATATTACCCTTTCAATTTGCCCTTCAACCGTTTTTGTTTCTTTCAATGTCATCCATTATATTTCAAACAAGGCATTTTCATTCCTCATTGTAAGATGGCCGTTTGAGTTGTGAATGTTTTGTGTCGTTGATGTTTGCTGATGACATTGTGATCTGTAGCAATAGTAGGGAGCAGGTTGAGGAGACCCTGGAGAGGTGGAGATGTGCTCTAGAGATCAGAGGAATGAAGGTCAGTAGGAACAAGACAGAATACATGTGTGTAAATGAGAGGGAGGTCAGTGGAATGGTGAGGATGCAGGCAGTAGAGTTGACGAAGGTGGGTGAGTTTAAATATGTGGGATCAACAGTACAGAGTAATGGAGATTGTGGAAGAGAGGTGAAAAAGAGAGTGCAGGCAGGGTGGAATGGGTGGAGAAGACTGTCAGGAGTGATTTGTGACAGACAGAAATCAGCAAGAGTGAAAGGGAAGGTCTACAGGACGGCAGTGAGACCAGCTATGTTATATGGGCTGGAGGCGGTGGCAAAGACCAGAAAGCAGGAGGTGGCAGAGTTAAAAACGCTGAGATTTGCAATGAGCGTGACAAGGAAGTATAGGATTAGAAATGAGTACATTAGAGGGTCAGCTCAAGTTGGACGGTTGGGAGACAAAGTCAGAGAGGCGAGATTGTGCTGGTTTGGACATGTGCAGAGGAGAGATGCTGGGTATATTGGGAGAAGGAAGCTAAGGATAAAGCTGTCAGGCAAAAGAAAAAGAGGAAGGCCTAAGTGAAGGTTTATGGATGTGGTGAGAGAGGACATGCAGGTGATGGATGTAACAGAACAAGATGCAGAGGACATAAAGATATGGAAGAAGATGATCTGCTGTGGTGACTCCTAATGGGAGCAGCCCAAAGAAGAAGTTTGTCGATTCTGCTAAATGACTGACTTTGACCCTTGTCATTTCCTGGTAACTGTTAATAAATTTGGTCTTCATTAATTATAGTGGTGCCCTTTCCAGTTAGGGGTGCTTTCTGCGAGGCTTTTGCATTTCATCCCACAGTTAAATGAAGTGCCACAATGAGAGGGGCAGCCATGTCTTGTGTGCCTTGTGGTGGACTGGAAACACTAATACATTATTAAATAATACAGTAGAAAAACAAGATTATAAAATATACAATATAAATTCACAGCAAAAAAGAATTTTTAGATCACATTCATAAAAGGCATGTCTACATCAATTTTGTTTAACGGAACCAAATTTTCTAACTTGTTATAGTGAGTAGGATGTTAGAACACTGTTGTTTGATTTACATTACACCTTAAATTGTTTAAAGGAGACGAGAAATGCGTGAATGCATCTGTGTTGCCGACAGAGGGCCAACATGTTAATACCTAAAGACAGAATCAGATTTGCATCTTGAAACAACTCTTGACGTATTTTAGATGGAAGGCCTGTCACATTTAATACAGTTTTGTCTATTGGTGGTCTCTGTAGCTCTCACATGAAGTGAAATTGCAGTGCGTGACTGATGACCACATTGCTTCAGAGTTCTCACTCCGATTCCTAGTCATGTATTGTGACTAGCATAGGCTGAGGGTCAGTTTGGCAGGCAATCGAGGGCAAGACAGCTGGCAGTAAGAACAGGAGCATCGCATGAAAGTAAAAACCACCACAAGCAACTCAGAAGTTTAGTGTGATTTGACAAATTCATTCAGTTGGCCTTCCTTCCTTCCTTCCATCAGCTGGCTGCTCTTGGAATTGGTCTAAGAGCTGCAGAAGGTGAATTAGAACCCTGGTTTGATGTGCACCTAGCATGTGATAGAGGTGTGCTGTTAAAACGGAAACCAGCTACATTACTTGCTGGGTTTGTGTCGAGTCCCTTATTCTTCTGAGCTTATGCTAGGTGCTCTCTTGTTATACTCAGGCTATGTTTCCTGTTGAATGACATGGCCAAACTAAGAAGGAAACCTATGGTCATGCAAAACGTTCAGAATGACTCAAACACGCATAAACAGGTCACATACTCCTACGTTAACCGGACTATCAATCAGCCTAGTGGATCGGGTGAACTGTGGCCATTTAAGTACGAAGGTTCTGCCATGTACCGTTAGCAACTGGACGTAACCAATCATGTAATGAATTCCTTGGAATTGTGAGCTAATCAATGAAGTGTCTAAACTGAGCGCCTCCTTTGTAACACTTGCTAATAAGGTGATTGTACTCCGGTAAGGGTTACCTCTTGCCAGACTTAGATAATAAAGAAGATTGATTGACATTTTCTTCTATCTGTGTTTCATTGCCTCCATTGCATGGGGAGAACAGAGAACCCTGTGGAGGTGCCGCTAAATTTCTTCCATATATTGAAGGCAGGGGGCATTAGGGCATTTACCAATTTGCCACAAACCCCAAAAAGCAACTCTTTAAAATTTGAGTCAGGCCTTGACTGTTGATATTTTGAGCCTAATTTGAATATAAAGAACTGCTGAATTAAGGGTTGTTCGTCTTTTTGGACATGTATTGTTTGAAAAAGCAGTACAAAGCAAAGACACACAGCTAAGAAGCCAGATTGTTTAATTTCTGAAAAAAATTTTTTTTTTTGGACAGATGAGTTTCCAGAGGAGTTAACCACAATTTCTGGAATGTCTGAAGTTCACATGGTATAGTGCAATAAATAAAAAAACATCCGGTGACCAGCAGTTCTTTGTCAAAAACACCATTCAAGGCAGCATACAGGCCCCAAGAATTCCTTATAACAGTGATATGCAGAAGGGCACATGGCATACCAGAAAGTGTTGTTCTACAGCGACAGAAGACCATGGCTAGCTCCACACTTTACAGCCACCAACAGAAGATTAAAGTGTTAAAAAAAACTGGAGAGCTTCAGATTGGCAAAAACAAAAACAAAAACAAAAAATCCTGATTTCTGTTTTAAAATTCAGATTCAGGTTAATATAGGCTTGGAATGTGGAACAAACACCACGGTTCCCTGGATCAATGCAGCCATGTCTAGGGCGAATGTTGGTGATGGAAGTGTAATAGTTTGGGCATTCATCAGGCCATCTCAAAACCAGTTCAGCCTCCCTTAAATACCACCGTGCCCCCGAACACCGTTGTCGAGACCCTATGCATCTCTTTATTATTACAGTTTAACTTTGCTCAAATGGATACTTCCAGCAAGAGAATGTGCCAATGCACGCAGCATGTCAAGCTTATCTGATGGACATGGCAGTGTCTTTGTTGTCCTACATGGTCCCCAAATCTCAATCCAGTAGAGTACCTTTAGGATGAGCAGAATGAATGGGTGGTTGGAGTATTTACCCAAAACTGTGTGATGCAACCGAGTTGCATCGATGCCTGGAAGAATTCAGGCTGCCTGGTACTTGACAGAAGCTAAAGTGGACACCGAGAGCATACTGGGAACAACATATTTAATTCACATACTGGAGAGAGGGTAGTGTGGTGGTGCAGTGCTTGGCTTTAAGACAAAGCCAACTCACATATTGGAGAGACTGAAGCGTTGTGCTGCTGTGCTTAGCTTCAGCACCTTGACTTAATCATGACTTGCCAAGAGGGGATGTAGTCGGCATGCTCTCTTTGGTTTCTTTCCACGTCCCAACAACATATTAAGGTTAATTGGCTTGGCGTAAATGAGTGTTCCCCGTGAGGCGCTGAAACCTTATCCCCAGTTAGTTACCTCTACTCCTGCTCTCGTCGATGCCCCCCAAAACCCCATACTGTGATAAACAACTTCAGAAAGTAGATGGATGAATGGAATTCTAGGACAGCAGGTGAAAATTTTTATATTCACATCTTCCATGGTTTTACTTTAGGCAAAAAAAAAGATATGATGTCAATTCATTAAGCTGTAAAATGTGGGTCAGTTCTCAGCAAGATGGATGCAATTTCATTGGTCTCATGAATCGAGCATAAAATAACCCATTGGAAAAATAGCAGGGTGAGCCTCTGAACATTTGCACAAGTTTATATTCAAAGCTTAATGAAAATGAATAAGAGGCGTAGGATTCTTAGCAAGTGGTCGGAGATCATTTTTGCTTTTAGTTCCCCAATTGTGGTCCTCTGATGTGCACGTAACATAGTCAGAAGCAATATCTCAAAACATGCCTGCAGATGTAATTCATGTAACCAGCATGCCATCCAAATGGACTGCTGCCTCACAAAATATTCATTTAGAAACCTGCATTACTCTCAGCGAACCACATTTAGCCTCATTATTACAATGTGCGACATCCATTATGCCTTTCATTGCACAATGAGCAATTTATAACACAATTAAAATAGCATCAAACTACTTCCGAGGAATGTTTGCTGCTTTTGAAAATGCATTTATCAGACTTGGCCTGAAAAATACTCAAAGACAAAACAAGCTGTGCCATTTGATTATTTTTCATATTTGAACATTGGACACTGAGCTCTGTAATGTTTAAAGTGAAATACAGGAGTGCTGTGCCAATAAAGCAGGATAAATGTCTGGGTTTGATCATTTAAATGTTTCACAGCATCCTGCTTGTGAAATAAAGATCATAGCGACTTAATATAAAATAAGTGACGCGGCAGACTGTTAGGTGCTGTGGCTTAATAGCTAAGGATTGACAAGAACACACATTTAACCTTTTACCTGCCCGTGTTCAATCTATTTGAATATATACTGCTCAAAAAAATGAAAGGGACACTTTTTAATCGGAGTATAACATCAAGTCAATGAAACTTTTGCAATATTGATCTGGTCAGTTAAGTAGCAGAGGGGGTTGTTAATCAGTTTCAGCTGCTTTGGTGTTAATGAAATTAACAACAGGTGCACTAGAAGGGCAACAATGAGATGACCCCCAAAACAGGAATGGTTTAACAGGCGGAGACCACTCCTCATCTTTTCTGAATCTTTTTTCACTAGTTTTTCATTTGGCTACAGTCCGTGTCACTACTGGTAGCATGAGGTGATACCTGGACCCTACAGAGGTTGCACAGGTAGTCCAACTTCTCCAGGATGGCACATCAATACGTGCTATTGTCAGAAGGCTTACTGTGTCTCCCAGCACAGTGTCAAGGGCATAGAGGGGATTCCAGGAGACAGGCGGTTACTCTAGGAGAGCTGGACAGGGGCGTAGTAGGTCCTTAACCTATCAGCAGGACTGGTATCTGCTCCTTTGGGCAAGGAGGAACAGGATGAGCACTGCCAGAGCCCTACAAAATGACCTCCAGCAGGCCACTGGTGTAAAAGTCTCTGACCAGACAATCAGAAACAGACTTCATGAGGGTGGCCTGAGGGCCCGACTTCCTCTAGTGGGCCCTGTGCTAACTGCCTGGCACCATGTAGCTCGATTGGCATTTGCCATAGAATGCTAGAATTGACAGATTCACCACTGGCGCCCTGTGCTTTTCTCAGATGAGAGCAGGTTAACTCTGACCACATGTGACAGACGTGAAAGGGTCCGGAGAAACCATGGAGAACTTTATGCTGCCTGTAACATCGTTCAGCATGACCGGTTTGGTGCTAGGTCACTGATGGTCTGCAGAGGCATATCCATGGAGGGACGCACAGACCTCTACAGGCTAGACAACAACACCTTGACTTCCACTGCGTATCAGGATGAAATCCTTGGACCCATTGTCAGACCCTATGCTGGTGTAGTGGGTCCTGGGTTCCTCCTGGTGCATGACAATGCCTGGCCTCATGTGGCAAGAGTATGCAGGCAGTCCCTGGACAATGAAGGAATTGATACCATTCACTGGCCCCCACGCTCGCCTAACCTAAATCCAGTAAAACACCTCTGGGACATTATGTTTCGGTCCATCCGATGCCACCAGGTTGCACCTCAGACAATCCAGGAGTTCAGTGATGCCCTGCTCCAGATCTGTGAGGAGATCCCCCAGGACACCATCCGTCGTCTCATTCGGAACATGCCCTGAAGTTTTCAGACTTGCATACAAGCACGTGGGGCCATACAAACTACTGAGTACAATTTTAAGTTGCTGCAATGAAATTTCGGCAAAATGGACTAGCCTGCAACATCATTTTTTCACTTTGATTTTTGGGGTATCTTTGAATTCAGCCCTCTATAGGTTGATAATTGTCGTTTCCATCAAATGATATGGTATTCTTTCATTCCTAACACATTACCCAGTCCATATCAGTATAGATATCCAGCAGGATTTTTTTCCCTTTGAGATCTGATGTGATTTCAAAGTGTTCCTTTAAATTTGTTTAAGCAGTTTATATACCAGTATATATGAGTGTCCTCCACCAGTAAAACACTTAGAGATAGTATTTGCCAAGAATAAGCACCATTGAATATAGACGGTTTATTCAAGTAAAAGTCGGCCTGTAAATGTCAGGTTACATATCAGCAAGGGCACATAATGGCCAGAGCAAAGCTGAGGTAGCTGCAGGTTTTCTAGGGTTCATAGCTCCACTGTTGAGGGTTACAGTGACTGCAGGTTTTTGCTGTAATGTCTCTATTGCTCAAAGCTCTAGTCTGGTCGGTACCTCCTTTCTTAGTCCAGGTTTTAGATTCATGGCTTCTTTCTGTGGAATTTGTGAATTTAGAACAATGGATTCTCTGACTCGCCTAACCTTTTCAGAGTCACGGGGGCTAATGCTTTTTCAAGAAGCACAAGGGGCAAAACTGGAGGCGAGCCTGAATGCTGTGTCTGCCCATCACAGGGCACTTTCACACACACTCAATATTTAGAGTGGCTGTGACTGCTCAGGTGCTTGCTACAGTCCAACATACCGATTCATTACAAATGTGCACCATTAACCTGTAGAGCTAAGATACACAGTTTCACCATGACCTACACGGATGAAAGGTGGTGCTTGCTTAGAGGGCTAATACTGATTAATACACCCTCCTATCCAATTACCTTCCAGATACACATGACAATGACATGACAAGACTTTCACTGTACTCTGTACACATGACAATAGCGACTCTCTAAACATGTAAATATTACATTTGTCGCCTATGATGCTAGTGTTAAAACAAACACCCATATCTTTTGACCCTTATTGTCAGAGCTCACACATTACAACTCACAGGAGCCACAAGAGCCAATGCTGAGCTGCTCAAGTCATACACGCCTGAATTCTCAGGATTTCAGATTCCTCAGAATTACCTCTCGACACTTCTCTCCATTCCGATTTCGTTGTGTTCAGGTACACTTGGGTCGGCGCTCTGCAAGCAACACAAAGCAATTTGCTATTCGATTGATTATCAGGGTTAACACCCTGTTTGTGAAAATAACGCAAACACATTACGCCTTTATCATGTCGTTCCAAACATAACGTGACCAGAAAAATGCCATTTCTCACTGATCTGAATATTATTTGTAGATATTGTAGCACTGCTGATTCCAGACAAGAAACAGAAAGGGGCGGAGGTCATCTGGGACAACTAATTACTAATGAATTCAAACCCAAGAATCTATTAAAATAAGTAATTAGGGAAAAATTGGGAAGGAAGGTAATTCTTTTACTTAAATATGAAGATCAATGATAGATAACTATCTTAAAGTGTTAATTATTGATCCAAGATCAGCAGCAACGGAGCCAGCTAGTGCTTTCCGCACGCTGCATAACCAGTTAAAATTGCAAGCCCTGGTTCAGTCCGTGCTGCTTATGTTTTGATCCAGCCTTCTACCCACTTTCGGTTGCAACTGTAATGTAACATCAGCTAAATTATTCCAGAGGGTCTTGAACAACACAGAGGCTTGGGCAGATGACATTTAATGTAAGTAAATGTAAAGTGTTACTAGTAGAAAGAAGAAACGTTTGAGTGCACAATGGGGTGTCTGAAACTTGAAAGTATCCCTTGTCGCACATAGGGGGCAGTTTAAGTTCTCCAGAGATTGGAGGTCTAGGATAACGCCTTCTCTGTTTCTCCATTTGTTGATGGGAGGATCCATGGCTCTTCCACTGCTGACATCACTTCCCATGTCTGTCCACCTGGACCCGTCTCTTCCTGCTGGAATCTCTCATAGTTCATCTTTGGTAGTTGAAACTAGACTCTTGCCTGAAAAGACATCTCTTAGCACTCGTACCGGCATTTTTTTGAGATTCTAATTATACTGGAATTGCCCATGGGTGCCCCAACACTTCCTACGGTTTCTGCTTGTTTATTACACAGTAATAAGTCATCCAGACAGTAGACAGAAGCAATGAAGAAAGCTAACAGAATGTTAGGTTATACGGCCCAAGGTGTGGAGTGCAAGTCAAGGGAGGGTATGTTAAGGTTTTGTAACACACTACTGAGGTTTTACCTGGACTGCTGTGTACAGTTTTGGTCTCCATATTACAAGGAAAGACATAGCAGTGCTGGAGAAGATTCAGAGAAGAGCGACGAGGCTGATTTTAGGCCTGTGAGGTAGCGGAGGCAGGAGGAGTTGAACCTTTTCAGTTTAAGCAAACCAGGACACGATTGAAGTGTTTAAAAGTATGATTAGAATAAGTTCAGTGGATCCTGTTATTACTTTAAAATTAACTCTGCAACAAGAACATGGGGACACAGTTGAAAACTGCAGATTTCACACAAATGTCAGACAGCTTTTCTTCATACAAAGAACCACAGACACATGGAATAAATTACCAATTAATGGAGTAGACAGTACGACTTTAGGGATCTTCAGAGGCTGGCTTCATATTATTTTGGATAATGTTAAATGAATACAATGGATGGACTTGTTGGGCTGAATGCCCTGATCTCCTCACAAATTTCCAGGGGTCTAATGTTGTTCCCTTCTTGCCATGTCACAGTTTGACAATGAGGTTTGGGGGTCCAGATTAACCATAAAAACAACAATATATTTTAGAGTCAAAGCTGTACTCCTACATATTTACATCACATCCCATGTCCATCTCATTCATTGGTCAAGAATCCTGTGTCTAATTCAAAAACACAGTATTAAAAGAAAGTGTCTTTTCTGTTTATCTTGTGTGCAGAGTTTTCTGGAAGAACTATCAATATTTTAGCAAAACATACATGTACTTTGCACATTTTGAGCATAACAGACAAGTAGATTGTGTAACACAAAAGACAAGAGTTTGCTTGAGGAGGAGTGGAGGCAAAGAGACAAATGAAGAGAAAGAAAGAAGAAGAAAAGAAAGTGTTTTGCGCTGTGTTCTAGTGCTTGAACTGTGCTATACACGTGAGAAATGGAGAAAGGCGAGGAAAAAGAAGATAAAATAAAAACATGTGTGCTGAACTTGTGCCCTGCATCTCTCTGCAACCTCTGCAGGTCACACTATGCATTTTAATTATGGCAAAATCAGCACTTTCTTATTTTTAATAAGTTACCAAGCATATGCAATAGCGGGACATTCAGGTGTGACTTACTTAACTGATTTCAAAGTTGGAGCATTTCCTGTTATATTTGTAATTGCTTCACCATAGATGAATATCACTTTTTTTTTTTTTTTTTTATAATATTTTGTTACAGGGATGTGTGATTGAGATTTGCTCAGACCACCACACTGCTGTATGCTGTATGCATAAGCAAGCTTAAGTGCCAGGCACACGCACACCATACGTGCTAAATACATGAGGATCAACTTTGCCAGCAGGAGTGGTGATTGGACACGTAAAAGATGAAAATACTGTAGAGAAGATATAAACGTTAAAATAAACTCTCTCAAGCCAAATCTGAAACAATAAATTAGTCTGTAATTCAAATTATACAGAATGGTTCTCAGTCTTTTTTAAGAGTAAGTGATATGCACCAGAGAGTTGATTAGGGCATTATAGTATTCATTGATTTATCCATCATCTAATTTAAATTCACTTATTACAGCAGGGACACAGGGCAGCTGGGGCCCACCCCACCAAGCAATGCATGCGGGCAGGAACAAACCCTGGACAGAGTGCTTGCCCATCACAAGGTGGACACACACACACATAAGGAGCCAATTTAAAATCCCCAATTCACCTAATGCCTTTAGATTATGGGAGGAAACCGGAGCAAACACACATGCAAACTCCACGTAGGGAGTCCCCATGTCTCCAATTTCTTTGATTATTAGCATATTTACTTTAACTGTGGCCTAAAAATAACAAATAAAAAATACTGGAAAAAAATACCCTTTATTTGAGACATATTTTAGTAACATTGTGCACCCCTGGAGGGGGCAGGCCTCCTTTGCCACTTCTTAAACTCCGTCCATGCTTCTTGCCTACCCATAGCCGAACAAAGTGAGCAGTAAAAAGGCGGGGTGCCAGGCGAACACTCTTCAGCTGATGTCACATGACACGACTTATGGCATTTGCCTGTGTCGGATTTGCCAACTGCAGCTGTTGGTCTCGTTGGTAGAAAATGCCAGTTTACACAACTGGAAATCGCTGGGTAAGTCATAGTTAATGACTGCGAGACTTCCATCAGTCTTGCTCTGCCACTTTTCTGACAGCCAGTAACGTCTGCCTGTCGGTGCCGGTGCTATATGCAGGGTTAACATATACTGCGTGGTCAGCCGCAGTTTCTGCATTGCCACAGGGGGCCACAGGTGCGCTCGTAATTTTCATTGAACCCTGAGCCATGAATCGTTAAAATAACAGACAGGAAAGCGCCATATTGAAGGGCAGAACTTAAAACATCCACTAAAGGCTCACTAGCGAGCCTTGCGTGCCTCATTCGATTGTTAACTTTATAGCACAATTTTACTACTTGGAGTAGTCCTCTCTTCCTCGACACTTCTAAAGACGCTCACGTTAGTTCCCCACTTTGAAACTCGTACTGTACTTCACTTCCATTGCTCTGCGCATGAATACAATAAAAGTACATTGTAGACAACAAACTCAGAACGCCAAACAATCAAAGAAAAAGCACGCAAAGCCAACGTCTAATATTTTTAAATGAAAACGATTTAAGCAATGTCACTACTAACTGTTGCAATATAATTTATGAAAAGAGTAATTGAAATTCTGGTTCTTAACTGTAGGTGTCTTCATTCACCTGAACTGAGCGGCCTTCCTCCGCGCTATTACACAGGCAAGATCTTCTTTAAAACGTTGGCCTACCCCGTGGCTTCGCCCACATAGTAATGAAACAGTACAAACTTTAAAAATCAATAGACGTTGCCTCTACATCTGATCAGCTACCGTCTAAAACACACGTAGCTCTGATTTCTCTCTCAAAAACTTCAAACGTTACCCCTTAACAATCTGTAGATGATAAAGTCAGTTGAACAAACTGGTTTCGTGAGCTAAGCGGCGGCAAGGTGCATTCCAACACGTGGCGAGACGTAGACCAACCCGAACAGAGGCTGGCGAGTGAATGAGGAAGGTCCCGCCCCCCTGCTCTCGGCCCACGGCCCCTCTGTTGGATTTGCATAAATACATCGACACCGCAAGCGATCTATGGTACGTAGCGCGATGAGAGAAGTCGCAAAATGAACCAGAAAGTTCAAGCAAAGTATAGAAAACAACCAGATCTAAATCCGTTAAGTAATTTCTCTCGGGAAAAGCGGATAGACATACATACTCTCAATTCATACCCGGTTCCTTAAATAACTGAATAGATTATAACAGATTTGTGAAACACCAGTGTGCTCCTTATTTTAAAAGGACTCTCGTTGCAAAATAATGAAAGTTTATTTTGATCTGACAGTATACTGCAGCCTACTATATATGAACGATTTCTGTTTTGTCAACGCATTACTTTTCAAAGCCCAAAGAACCAAAAGTCACATGGAAAGCACCCTTCCCAGAAAAAAATGGGTCTTTGTCAAGCAAAGGTTGTGAGAGAGGCCACACAACTCAGTAAAGAGCCAATAAAGAACCGTTATTTTAAGAGTGCCAGGGGTAACGGCGTACATTTAGGCCGCTGCATTAAACAATGCTCCAACAGGGTATCCAAGTAATGTTATAGCATCCGTCACCGAACCTGCTTACCCCTGCAGCCTTTGGTGCGAGGCAGGAGCCAACCCTGGGCGGCTCGCCAATCCCAATGTTACATAACAGCAAAAGCATAAAGGCAACTGCCTGATCATAAAGCGAGTAAAACGCACTGTGCAATCAGAACGATTTTGCAACCGATAACACACACACGCACACAATCGTGCCGAAGTGTAATCAATACGCCGAAGTCTTTTTCTAGCTTCAGAACTAAACACACGCGAGCTCAAATACGTTTACAATCAGAACGGCAAGAGAACTGATTTATTGCCGCGAAAAAGTCACTCATGTGTTTACGACACGTTAGCCTCTCGCTCATCGTGCACGAAATTCAAGCACGCAAAAAAAATCGCACTTTTGTTGCCTTTAAGTACTCATCTGAATACAGTATTCGAGGACAGTGGTTGCGCTGTCTAAAACTGTTTATGTTCCCAACAATGATGAGTGGCGTGGTGGCGCAGTGCAATCTTATATTGGCTATTTACTGGGTGTCGTGTTTCCTTGTTGAACCCTTGTTTGATGAAGACCCGTTTCATTCTGAGAAGGGTGCTTTGCATATGGAATTGGTTCTTTGGGGTTTTTAGAGCTTCCCAAAGTGTGGATAAAAACAGAAATGTTTAATGTAGAGTAGGCTTACCAAGGATACTAACAGATCAAAACTTCCTGAACTCAGCTTGTTACTGCATGCAGAAAGAGTCCCTTTAAGATCAGGAGCCCATTGGTATTTCACAAACCGGGTATCATCTTTTGATAGTTGTTCATGAAGCCTGCTATGGATACAACCAAATAAATGTTTCTCCTGCAACTATTCATGTGGTTGGTCTTTGGTTCCCCTCTGGCGCGTTTATTTTTCAAAGTGCAGTGCGTGTAGCTGCACAGCTCTGTTTGCCACTCGGGGCGCCGTTTGGATGTGTTCGCCATAAAGCGTGAAATAAGGTAAACAAGATTTGTCATTTCAAGAACTTTATTGTATTACACACCCAGCACTATCGAACTTATGAGCTTGGCTCAACTGATCCTGCAGAAGTGGCGTTAAAGACAAAAATATCATTGTACTCTCCCGAAGTATGTGCAGAACTAGAGGTAAAAGAACGTCGCCGAGTCCTTGTAAAACTAACAATAATGGCACACAAAGCGCCGCATATTCCCCTACGGGAGACCACATTAGGCTAACCGTGTTCCCTTTCAGGGTTTATTATATAGCAGCGCGTACAGTAGGACGAACCTCCGCCATCAGCCTCCTTTATGACGAACTCGACTCGGATGTTTATTCATCCTTGACCAGGCACAGTTTAAAAAAAAAAAAAGATGCATGCAGATTTCAAACAATTTATATTTACCCGTATTCACGATGCCAGTTTTATTTGGAACAGCTGTGCAGCGTCTTCTTTAATATTTAATTTTTGTTTGTATGTACACGGTTACAGTGGCTGATTTCAGTTTAGTAGCGGAATTACTTTTGTCAATTGGAGGTCTTTAATTAAAACAGTAGGACTTGCCAGACTGGGGCCATCTGGCTCTTCCATTGTTTCGTTTCTAAACAAGGCGATTATGACAGACATCTCGTGAAAAGCACATTTTGTGATCTTCAGCAGCAAAGCCCAGAGTCGCTTAGTACGTGTCGTCTCGCCGCCGGTGGGGTACACCAAAATATTCTGTATACCTTGTAGTAACAACAATAATAATATAGCGAACATGTGGAAAGTCATGCTGTAATAGCGGCAACATAGCAGGTGTTTTTTTTTGTTACTGAATTTATAATGCGTGTTACTCAGCCATTTAAAACCTCCGAGAAGAGGGCAACGCCGCGCAAGCGATCTAAACAGCCCATATCCTCCACTTGTGCGAGGCTTCATGGGATGGATGTGTAGCTCAAAAAGCGGACATACACCGTTAAGTGTAATACGCTCACGATTTCGACAATGTCAGGTTACGTACTGTAGTGATTCGTACCTGAAACTATTTATACTCCCGCAGAGTTCAGGCCAAAGTCGAAGTGAGTTTCCACCTCTAACTGTATTTGTTGCTTTTCGCAATCAAATCGGAAGACAAACCAAAATACAGGTGTCCACTGTCACACAGAATTTCAACACAAACGTCCCACTTGGGAGAGAAGGCTGCCCCTGTAACTCGAATCAGTAACACGGGGGCTTTACGTTCCTGCTATTCAGCATTCGTTACTCACTTCTTGGCCATGCAACACGAGCCATCTGTGGAGGACAGGACGACGGCCTGTATAACCCCTAGTGCGTTCTGATTGGTGCTTTATAAGGCGTTTGTGGAGGTCTTGTAAATAACATCTTGCTAGATGCGCCCAACCATCCCGTGTTGCTGCGTTTTCCTTGAAGTCAAAGGAACCTGACCATATTTTTAAAACCACCAGTTTAATGAAATGGACGCTTCAGACATTGACATCAAATCCTATCAATTCCATTTTTAATAATTTCTAATATTATTAAAGTAAATCAATTCCCTTATACAGTACATGCCCATCTGTGCATTTTTTAAAATTCACTAAATTGATTCACTACAGTGGGCTGGCACCCTGCCCGGGGTTTGTTTCCTGCCTTACGCCCTGTGTTAGCTGGGTTTGGCTCCAGCAGACCCACGTGAACCTGTAGTTAGGATATAGCGGGTTGGATAAATTGATTCAAGGTCACATAGTCTCATCTATGCCAACTTCACACAGGCTATGGTTGGTCGGGGATTTCACCCCACTCTATCGGAGCTGTGAGGCAGTAATGCATGTGCGCCACCATGCTACCCACTTTCCAGTTACCTCATTCTGAATGGACTTGGACAGCCAGGTTCTACATAACATGTAAATGTATTAGAACAGGACATTAGCTGAAAGCAACCATGTCCAGGCCAGCATGTTAATTCCATGTACTGTACAAGTGTTTTCCTCTTCAATCTTAAAGTCCTGCAGCAGTGATCAAAGTTTCCCTCTGGGATTAATAAAATTTAATCTAATCTCATCCAATCCTGAATTGCCCTGTTTGAGTGTACCCTGTGCTGGAGGACATCAATTCCACAAAAGTACTTCCTTTGTACTTTGTGCTATTCAGGTTGGACTTTTGTTTGCCATAAACTTTTATTGAAGTTGGTGAGAAAAAGGATGAATGAATGGCAGAAAAATATGTGATCCAAAAATACTAATCAGTAGAAATTCATGAATAACGTACCTAAAGTATACGATGGGAGACTCAAAAAAAAAAAAAAAAAAAAAATCCAAAAAGCAGATAAAAGGTGCAATGATGACAGCTTCAGTATGACCGGTCTTATCTTGGACATACACTACATTCAGCTCTTAACCCTTTGTCCATGTAACAATTGTGACGATCCAAGATTTTGATCCTTTTGACTGGGAATTGGTATTTGTAAATCTAACACATCTTTCACAATGGTGTCCAAAAAAGAAATACAATTATAAACCATTAAAAATGCTGAAATGTCAACAATATTCTTTGGCTGCAGTGCCTTATTGAACCACCTCTCACACCTATTACAGCAATTAGTCTTTTTAGTAGTTGATCGATATTTGCACAATCCTCCTTTCAAAATTGCTCAAGCTGTGCCCAGTTAGTTAAGGAGTGGTTGTAGAGTTTAGCTTTCTCCACAGATGCTCAATAGGGGTAAGGTCAGGACTCTGACTGGGCCACACAAGTATATCAGTTTTACCCTGCCAGAGGTTACTTCATTGTAGGTCCTGGAAAAAGAAAAACATGCTCCCTGATTTAGCCTTACTGGCTGAAGGGAGCATGTTTTTCTCCAGGAGGTCTGTATTCTTCAGCATTTGTCTTCCCATCACTCTTGAGCAGACCACAAGTCCCTGTTGTTGAAAAGCATCCCCATGACAAGTTACCACCACCACATTTTACAATGGGGATGGAGTTACCTGGCTGCTATGTAGCAATCGATTTCCGCCACACATTCTGCTTAGTGTTCCAAGTCAGAATGTTCTACCTTAATCCCAGTCATGTTTCAAATATAATTTTGCAGATCCTTTATATCCCAGGATTTCTTTCTTACCACTCTTCCATAAAACACCTTTTGAGCAATCAATGCCTTGGAAAATGCTAAGCAAGAAACATCCTCTTCAGTTAGTGTCTATGGCATCTTCCCCTTAGAGTAACATTTGACATTACAGAAGCTTCTCTGACAAGTGCTTTTCCACTGCCTTATGAAGGACTGTACTGAGCTCCAAGATATGTTCTGTACCTCTGAAATGGTCTTGTGCCCTTCCTCATATGTGCTTCCCTAGTATGTATCCCTGACTTGTTTTCAATGCTCTTTTGTCTTCATGTTGGAAAATCTCCACCAAACTACTGGGTGGTATGAATTCTCATAAATTGAGAACAGATGATCCACCTTTGTACAAACAGGTGTAAACCATCAACAAACTGGCTGCGATAGGCTAAGGGAATACACGGCACCAGACAAAGGTAAGAGAAAAATATATATTTTTTAAATTCACATGTATGACCTGTCCTTTTAAGCAAATTATAAAAAGGTTTTCAATTTGTTTCTTTTGATTTGGTAATGACATACTGTAGATGGACTGGAAAATTTCTTACATTATCATAATTGGAGTGCCTCAAATCCTAAACCTTTGTGAAAATAGGGGGCTCAATACATTTTCAAGGCACTGTATATTATATATACACAAACACAAGAAGCACCCTTGCAGCAAGTCTTCACACCCAGAACAACACTAGGGAGGTCAAAATTCTGAATTACAAAGCATTTATTTAAAGTACTTAAGAGAAGGATGAACACAAAGAGAAAAAGTAAATCTGGGCTTCACTAATTGGCATTCATACTCTTCTCGACTTAGGCTGGCTCACATATTTGCCCTGCTCCTCAAAGGAACTTCCTCTCTCACCTACTAGCCCTTTCTTGTGATCCCTTGCAAGATCTTCACCTATTCCAAACTCAGTTTTTTTTCTTTTTTAACTAAGGATACACAAAAGTAAGAATTTCTTTGTACAACACATAAGGCAATAGTCTTAAATTAGCAACACATCCAGCGGCAACTCTAAATGCAGTTGAGGGTTGGGCCCATATTTTCTACAAGGTCAGATGGAAGCTCCTTTATTGGACCTTGGTATTTCTGGACGCCTCTGCTGTCAGTTATTCTGAATGACCTGTGTCTTTCAGGCAGGCTGTCAACTGTTCTTTAAAAGAAGATTCAATGCTTCTCTGCTGTAAGTCACGCACCAACTGTTCCATTAGTTAGGAAGAAGAATACAGATGGACCACTCCTCCTTGTACTCTCCCTAGATTGCTTGACTTGGCCCCAGGTAGTGGCTATGCACAATCCTTCACATGCTTTCTCAGGAGAAAGTCATGCATCCTACGTGGCTGTTGTATCGATCAGTTCTTAGTGCCCTCTAATAATGCCTCATGACCTAAGCCTTTTTAAAATGACATTTTCCACTCTCTGGCTCAGGTGGTACCATTTCCAGTCTTTGCTCCTAGCAGCCTCTTGTCAGTTGGACTGACACCACTGTACAACATAAACCTGGAGAAGATTGTTCAAGTTCTTTCATTTTTGCTTTCACCGAGTATTATGCCTTGCCTTCTCTAATTAAATGACTTTTTTTTTTGTTCATTAACTAACAGGTGACAGAAACAATTTTATTAATAATTTTATTTTTTTCCCCCCCAAGCACAGCTCCTTATCTTAATGATGGGTGCAGGATTCCAGTTCATCCTATTGTCCAAAAATGCACTCCAGTAACCATCTATCTAATCTGCATCACATGCCGTGAAGTGAGCCCCCAACGTTTCCTGTGACCCATGTTACATTCCTAACAGTTCTATTCCAGCATCGTTTTTGACAACATAATTACATCTGTACTGAAAAGCAGCCTATAATTTAAGTAGTGGGATACATGCAGCATTCAGGCCAATTAATTCATGGAGTTCTGTAGTTACTAAACTTCAAAATGCTCTAAACAGCTGAATGTATGATTTTGTACAACATACAGCAGAAGACTGTACTCAGAAAAAAGGACAACAGTGAATTCTTCACTTTGGTGGCAACCGTGATATGTAAAATCACAAGTGATCACTTCTTAGACTGCAGAATAATGCAGAATGACTCAAAGCTAGAAAAGTCCTACAGTGCCTCTAAGGACGTGAAACTAAATTCAGTTTAATGCAGTAGATTCTCTTAATAACCAACAAAATATACCTGTTTTTCATCTTTTCAAATTCATGCTCTTCCAAATTCAGGTTATTCTGAAGGACAATATACCCATACGCCAGATGTGCATAAAAAATTATTTAGGGGTATATGTTGACACATTTTTATTGACTAAGCAATTCACAGAAGCAATTGAAAACACAAATAACACAAATTAGGTTATATTATAAAAACTACTGAATTTAAGTAAAGGGATATTATGCTCAAACATTATAATGCACTCTAAGACCCCTCTGGGGGCATTGTGTGCAGTTCAGGGGCCTCATGTATAAACGGTGTGTATGCACAAAAATGTTGTGCAAGTCTGTTTCCATGTTCAAATCGCAATGTATAAAACCTAAACTTGGTGTAAAGCCACACACATTTCCACGGTACCTCATACCCTGTCGTACGCAGGTTCTGCTCTTAGTTTAGCAAACTGGCAGCACCCAGCGTCAAAGCAGTGCTACTGTTTATGTGTGGTTATCCTTTCTTTTTTAGTCCACATCCCTGACACAGCTTTAAAAATACACTGAAATTAACTGCATATTTTTTATTAGTTTAATGCATCGGATTGTAATTAACCTGTAACAATATAATGGTCCACGGAATGGTCAAACTATTCTAAATACAATAGCTGCTTTAGCGTTGCTATTCTCACTGCACCTTCTTTTTCTTCTTTCAGCTGCTGCTGTTAGGTGTTGCCACAGCAGATCATATTTTTCCATATTACTCTCACTGCACCACTCAAAGAATTTATATCACTGTATCCGAGTGGGGAATCACAGCTCTACAGCAGCTAATCAAAAAGAGAATTATCAGTTTACAGCATCAAGCACATTCTGCCTCAACCATGCTGTCTATTGAACTGCTCTCACATGGCAAACACTTCAGAGCCTTTCCTCGCAGTTCAGAAACATTTTTATCCCAAAAACTCTAAACACGCTCAATCAGTCCATCAAGTGCTCCTTGTAGAACTGTTTGTAATTATAAGTAAAATCACCTCACTGTAAACTTGCGATACAGTTATAATATTGCACAACCTGAGCCACTTTACAAAGTATGTATTTACACGTGATGACGATATCCTTTTTATGATGAAATGCAGCAAAATAGGTTCATTATATTATACAGATAAAACTTTAACTTCATTTAAATAATCTGTATTGTTAATAATTAAACATGTGAGGACACGGTGCCGCAGTGCTAGTGAGGAGCTGACACTCTGTTCACATATTGTTCCTGCCTCGTGCTGTATTCTTGCTTGTGCTGGTGCGACACAGGAAGGATAGATGGATAGAGTAATTAAACATGTACTATGACGATATTTCAATGTTCCTTAAAAGTTTTAAAGAATCGGCGTTCTAAGATTACAGATGGCTTAACATCTATTACAGAGCTGATTGTGTGGCGATTGGGTATTTGGAGAAAGAAAAGTAAGGACAGAAATTGGAGGTTAGTATGTCTGTGACAGACAGTACTGCTACAATAAAGTATTTCATTGAAGGTTGTGCACGGCACAGCAAGCATCTTGCATGAGACATGAATCATCACTGCGCCACCGTGTTCCCATGTTTAATAACATGCTTTAACTCCTAGCATCATGAAAATATATCACATATACATCTCAGTATTTTAATTATTCAGAAAGCTGTAATATTACGAATGTAATGGATTCTGTGTCCTGTCAGAGGAAGAGAAAGCCCTAAAGCACATAGTGATTCACACACATAAAGCACATAGATCAAATACAAAAGTTTACAATACATTAGTTACAATGGGATTTGTGAAACTAGTAAATTAAACAATTTTAAGATGAAGTTTATGATGTTCTACTTTAATGACAAGAAAAACTATGAGATTAAAGTGGAAATTGAGGTTAAAGTTGACATTTTGTGCTTTTCCCCCCACTGTGTGCCTATTTTTTTTTTGTCTGTACCCTAATAAGCTTTCATATGACACTCAGACGGTGGGCTACGACTCGCCTTTTCACGGCGACTTTGATATCTGACAACTTCTTTTTTATTTATTTTGGGCACTGTGCGACTTTGGGAACTTGAGCTTCTGAGTTTCTCCAACACTCTGTCACTTGATCAACTTCTTTTTGTTGTTTATACCTCCGTTTAAACCAACAAATAGTAAGTTTTTCCTTGCCTCCACTCGGTATTCACTGAAATTCTATTTTCCCTCGTGCTTTGCCATTGCCTTTTCACAGAACACTGAGCTTAAGGACTATTTATATTGATTTACATATTCAAACAGGCTTAATTCTGGGAGGAGTTGGGGTGGGACAGCAGGCGTGTGCACGTGTGTTAATTTTCACGCTGACCGGGATTTATGTAGTGGAAGAACGTGGAAGCTGGCATTCGCACAGATTTATGCATCTGGATGTTTTTGTGTGTAAGCACATTTCTGCTTTTGTGCTTACGTCACGTTAAACTGCAAATTCTATGCATGGCATTATGCATGAGGCCCCAGGTCACCAATGTACAAGAAGCCGTGCAGAGGAGAGCAACCGAGTGCATCTCAGAACTTAAGGATATGTGCTATTCTGACATTCTCCAACTCAGAGACTTAAACCTGCTTAGTCTTTAGCACAAGAAACTGAGTGGGGATCTAATCCAGGTATTTAATATCCTCAAAGGCATTGATAAAGTACACTACTCCCGGAAAATATTCACAGCACATCACTTTTTCCACATTTTGTTATGTGACAGCCTTATTCCAAAATGGATTAAATTCATTTTTTTCCCCAGAATTCTACACACAACACCCCATAATGACATGAACAAATTTTGAGGTTTTTGCAGATTTATTAAAAATAAAAAAACTGATACAGCACGTGTACATAAGTATTCACAGCCTTTTTCATGAAGCTCAAAATTGAGCTCAGGTGCATCATGTTTCCCCTGATCATCCTTGAGATGTTTCTGCAGTTTAATTGGAGTCCACCTGTGGTAAATTCAGTTGATTGGACATGATTTGGAAAGGCACACACCTATTTATAGTTTATAGTTTACAGTTCATGTCAGAGCACAAACCAAGCATGAAGTCAAAGGAATTGTCTGTAGACCTCCGAGACAGGATTGTCTCGAGGCACAAATCTAGAGAAGGTTACAGAAAAATTTCTGCTGCTTTGAAGGTCCCAATGAGCACAGTGGCCTCCATCATCTGTAAGTGGAAGAAGTTCGAAACCACCAGGACTCTTCCTAGAGCTGGCCGGCCATCTAAGCGATCAGAGGAGAAGGGTCTTAGTCAGGGAGGTGACCAAGAACCCGATGGTCACTCTGTCAGAGCTCCAGAGGTCCTCTGTGGAGAGAGGAGAACCTTCCAGAAGGACAACCATCTCTGCAGCAATCCACCAATCAGGCCTGTATGCTATAGTGGCCAGACGGAAGCCACTCCTTAGTAAAAGGCACATGGCAGCCCGCCTGGAGTTGGCCAAAAGGCAACTGAAGGACTCTCAGACCATGAGAAACAAAATTCTCTGGTCTGATGAGACAAAGATTGAACTCTTTGGTGTGAATGCCAGGTGTCACGTTTGGAGGAAACCAGGCACCGCTCATCACCAGGCCAACACCATCCCTACAGTGAAGCATGGTGGTGGCAGCATCATGCTGTGGGAATGATTTTCAGCGGTAGGAACTGGGAGACTAGTCAGGATAAAGGGAAAGATGACTGCAGCAATGTACAGACACATCCTGGATGAAAACCTGCTCCAGAACGCTCTTGACCTCAGACTGGGGTGACGGTTCATCTTTCAGCAGGACAACGACCCTAAGCACACAGCCAAGATATCAAATGAGTGGCTTCAGGACAACTCTGTGAATGTCCTTAAGTAGCCCAGCCAGAGCCCAGACTTGAATCCAAATGAACATCTCTGGAGAGATCTTAAAATGGCTGTGTACCGACGCTTCCCATCCAACCTGATGGAGCTTGAGAGGTGTTGCAAAGAGGAATGGGCGAAACTGGCCAAGGATAAGTGTACCAAGCTTGTGGCATCATATTCAAAAAGACTTGAGGCTGTAATTGCTGCCAAAAGTGCATCGACAAAGTATTGAGCAAAGGCTGTGAATACTTATGTACCTGTGATTTCTCAGTTTTTTTATTTTTAATAAATTTGCAAAAACCTCAAATAAACTTTTTCACATTGTCATTATGGGGTGTTGTGTGCAGAATTCTGAGAAAAAAAAACGAATTTAATCCATTTTGGAATAAGGCTGTAACATAAAATGTGGAAAAAGTGATGCGCTGCGAATACTTTCCAGATGCACTGTAGATCTAGCAGCCATATTCTTTCAGTTTAAGGGAGAATGACATACTCAAGTACATCCATGGAAATTAAGGGGAAATGCATTTAGCACTTAAGCCAGGAAGCACTTCATTGCACAGAGTTGTGGGGGTCTGGAAATACGTACCAACACATGTAGTTAAAGCAGAAAACTTGACAACCTTAAAGACGAATCTGGATGGGATATTGGGACAGCTTAGCTATTAGCTAAACAAATGGGTATGATGGTCTGAATGGACTCTTGTCGTTTGTCAAATTTCGTATGTCATCAGTAGTGGACTATGTGTTAAAAAAGCTAACTTACTTTCCAGGTCACTTAGATTTTTCTCACTAAACCTTAATTCTTGTAAAATCACGCCATCATTCTCCATGACCAGACACTACCATCTTCCAAATACCTTGTGAGCCTTGACACTACCTTTTATAAGATGGGAAGATTTAGTACTTTGCCACACTTGTATCAGTTCTTAGCTGAACTACAATTAATCTTTTGAATGGCTGACCTCCAATTCCTCCAACTCCAGTTCCAATTTCTGCTGCAATAGCTAGGACTCCAATACCCTCAAGCTGGCTTGTCCACAGTTGTTTCTGGCAAGATGCTGAATCATCATCAAAATGTGTTATTTTCATTGATATGTCATTGTCATTTTCCCTACATAAACTTGTTTGACTTTTGATATTTTCAACCCTGGTCACGTTACTGTTCAAAGACTCCACCACAAAACTTCAAAAATGTTCATTGTTTGAGGCTCCTACTCTTTCCTGGAATGCTCTTCCCAACTCTGTTTGCGAGGCTCGATCTATCTCAATGTTAAGAATTGGTTGTTATTCAGCAAGATCTTACTGTTACTATCTTCTTAACCTATACTATCTTGATTGACCAGCTTTGAAATCAGTTTACTTCTATTACTTTTTATCATGGGTTTAGTTGTATAACATAGATGCAATGATATATGAAGCTACTTTGCAGTGCTTTTTGTATACTGCCCATTTTGTATATCTGATACTGGTGGATGACACTGTAAAGTAATCCTGCTTGCTCTTTAACAGTCTCATGGTGGTGACTTGAGTAAGCAATAAATACATGATTGACCAAGAAGTTGTTCATCGTTTCCATTTTCAAAATGTATTTTTTTTCATGGCAGGATACATTCAAATTCACACACATAATAGTTCAATGAATGTGAAGAAATGAAGTCAGAATCCTGAAAAAAATCCACATGAAGATGGGGAGAAGCTGTAAGCATCACAGTGACTGGAACTAAAACTGAAGATAAGTCCATCTATCTACAATCTAAAGAAGGTGACTTTGTAGTGAGCAAAAACATGTTTGCAGTATTCCCCACAAGTATCCTAAAATAAGGAAAACACTTGCCCAAAAGAAAAAAAAAGGAAAAAAAAACTCAACCTTGTTCATACACAAACTCCTACAACCAATATTAAGATATACAATGATGTGATGCATAGTTCATTGATTGTTGTATTTATGTGATCCATGAAGTTCGTATCTGACATTCTGCATAATTTTTATTGGGAGTGAATGCATAAACCTCAAACTCCAACACTTTAGTTGTTCACTGCTATTAACTGTGATCACCCAATTTTAAGGAAATCCTTCTGGATAAAAGATAAAAAAATTTCCTAAATAGCACATCAAGAGGATAGAACAAAGGTACGATGACAGGACTAGAAATCATTAATTCTTACAAACAAAATGTTTTTTGCAGAAGCCACTAATATATATAAAGGTGCACTGTTTTGTCATAAAATTTTTATTAGCTTATGATGCGCAATTATGCCACCTAACTGATCTTTAGTAGCACTGTAAGTAGCACTCTAAGAAAAACGTCAGGACATGCTTATATGCAGAAACATTCAGCAGCTCCATGATGTAATGGAAAAATGGACTTAGTTTAAAGGTTAAGCTTAATCAATCCGAGACCTAGAGATGTGTTCACATTTAATAATTTTTCAAATCAAATGCTATCAAAAAGTTGTCTCTGCACATTATTATTGGCATTCACCAGACAACACAGCATACATGTTATTAAGTGTGCAATAACAATCACAGAAACTGATTATGTGAAAAGGTGAGTATTTAACTTGTGTCACACTCTCTTCTAAAAATGTTCACTTTACTTACTGGTAAGGCAGGAGTAACCAGTGTGTCTTCTTGCTGACTCCAATAACTTTACTTAGCATCTTTTTGGTAATAAAATAAATACGAGGGAGTTAGGGAGTAGGAAATAAATTAAAACTTTGTACCACTCTCACTCATAGTTTTTCCAATTCTTTACCCAACAATTGGGTAAACTTGTGGAAGGAAGAAAAGATCCACTCAGTTATTTTATAACCATCAACTATTCTTTCAGTAGCAGTGATGGGAAATGCCATCACTAGCTCAAAACGTGCAATTTAAATACCATCACCACACAAGCGTACTGGCAAAACTGTTATTGTGAAGTGTTTGAGTAGTAATACATTCCTAGGGTTTGGAGTGGTGGGATACATTTTCATCAAAACTGAACATTTTTCCACTTCAAATTTAATATCTGAAAAGAAAAACAAATATCCTGTGACTGAAAAATGAACAAATGTAAAACAATTCAAAATACTTACAAATTGCAATAAAATGCATTTTTAAAGTTTACCTCATCCATTGTTTGAAAGAACTGTCCCATTTTCCTTTGGTAGCAAGTGAGTGTATTTTTGAAAAGTCAGTGCTGTAATATATCTACCTACTTCATATTTTCTGTACTTGGGCTCTGTGGAAATCAACCCTGAGCTTCACCATAAACAAATGAGCTATTTAAATGTAGAATCACAGACAAGTAATGTTCATGCCTTCACTCAGACTGGCCGTTGAGTCTGTGTTTCCATTAAGTGCAACTGCCAAGCTCCTGTTCAGAACTGGACAACCGCAGAGGTGGTTTGCTCATTTAAAAATATATAAATAAATAAACAAATACCTGTACTTTTTTGATATATGCTGATTATGTGTTAAATAGAGCACATAATTTATATACAGTACGTTTGTTTTGTAATGTGATGTACAGAAATCTCACAAAATCAAAAAACTAAATGCTTTAAACATCACCCTACTGTTAAATGGATGTGTTGTTGAAGTAAGTTCATTAGAAAGAGGTAACAACAAAAAGCAGATTTTGTACAAGTGCAATTTGAGGCATCCATGTCCTCTAATGAAAGCAAAATGCAGGAAATGCCACTAACAAAGAATGCGATGTGCATGTCATATAGCATTCCAGAATGTAATTTTAATTTACAACTCCAGTTATACATTTTGATGTGTTTTGGCCTAATTACATTGCTGGTTTTTATTTACACATAGCTAAAAATCACTGCCTGTGGGAGAAGCATTATGATTTTAGTAAAATAAAACCATACACTCAAGAGGAAAATCTTGTAGTTAAAAGAGACCTTTCTAACAGATGTACAGTACCTAATGTGGCATTGTGAAAACTGTACTTAATGGGTTTTCCTATCAATTTTATAACTCCAAATAAATGGAATATATATAGACTGCAAAATGACTTAACATGCTGGTGTGTATTTTAGATTTTTTTAAATAATATGTACAGATGTATAGCTTAACATTCTAAAACTTGCTTAATTCAATTTGGGTTTGGGGATCTGTAAACAGTTATCTGCTATACAGTATGAATATAAATTAAAAAGGATTCTTCAAAAACAGTATTTGAAATTTCTGAAACAGATTAATTATTAATTGGATGTTCATTACTAATGTGGTAAACAACACTCTTCTTTCCCAAAAGGTAAAGTCAATTGGATTTTGTGTTGTAGCACAATGGATGTACTGTATGTCGACATACCCAACAATGCTTAACAGGAGTTGTGGAACACTGATTGGACTGTGGATATATTATTATAATTGAAAGAGAGGGATTAGCTCTGAATTAATTTATATTAAATTAGAAATCTATGTACAAGCATTCAAAACATATTTAAAAAGGTTTTTTTCATGTTTTAGTAAGTTTACCACTTACCTTAGATTACTGTTTGTTCTCAGGACACCCTGGTGAAAGCAGGCAATTACAAATTTGCGAAATTATTTAACACTTTAAAATACATTTTCATTTTCCATGTCTGGTAATTACCCTAAAATGCATAACACAAAGCCTGAGAAGTGCAGTCTTTGTGCTTTGGCCTGAGAAGGAAAATGAACACTCAGAATGCACAAAATGTAAAGCTAACGGCCATTCTAGACGAAAGCCAGGAAACTTTACATTTTTTTTTTGAAGAGCTGATGGACACAAAAAATACATGTCAAACCTTCTATAAAACACACACTTTTCTGTGACTTTTAAAGGGACCATTACAGACAGTAATACAATAATTACTGCCACTTAGCAAAACAAAGACTAAAGGTAGGGCCATGTGATTTTAAAGACACAGCCAATTAAGAGTAGGCTATTAATATTAACTTTGTTTGCCCCATGCTTCAGACATTAATTTATAAAAATAATATTTATGGGGATGTGGAATTTGTAAATTATATATCATTTATTTATCCTCTAACCTACAATGACACTTTCAAAATATATATATGAAAATATATATTGTAAATGTGAAAGAAAACAGAACACAGTAAAAGTAGTGATCTACAACAGAGATGAACAACAGAAGTATTTAGCAGATCAGCAGTACAGTCGATTCCTGATAAGTGAATAACCAGGCAGCCACAATGGATTTATTCACTTATCAGGAATGGTTTTACTAATCATCTTCATGAATAAAAAAGTGGTTAACAATTTGGTATGTCAATACTACATGGGCAGGCTGTTTCAAACATGTCAAAAAATAATTTTAACGTTAATCACAGTTGTCACTTGTCTATGGCAGATATGCTTTGAATAATAAATAACAGTAAAATGTTAAAGAAAATATGTCTAATGTGAATCTGTTTAAGAATCAAGGAAAACTGTGTAATAAAAAAATTAATAACTCATGTATTATACAATCATTTTGCATGTTGCAAAATCAAAATAAAGTTTTGATAATTTTTTCCACCTTTCTATGGGATCATAAATTTAGTTTATTACTAATTTTTTACCTTTAGGAAATGTTGTCCAGTTACATTTCTATAACTGTATAAATAGGATTATGATGAAACATTTTGGCTTAACTGCCTGTGAAGCGCAGAGCTAAAGCCAAAGTGTTTGTGCAGCAGAATAGAAGACAAGCGCTGCAATGAAAGATTTCTGGAAGCCAAACACGTTTTAATATTCAGTCATTTTTTGATGACTCCTTGTGAAGGGAGAGGTTTTGAGAGCAAGGGTTATATTTCAAGTTATTCACTAAGATGGAATCGACTGTAACTTTTATACACAACACTTAAGAGAAACAGAGACGTGGAACATCAAAGGTGTGTAGATGTGTTACAACGTCAGACAATCACCAACAATACAACACGCAAAGAGAGAGACAAGTATTAGGAAAAATGATTTAATATTGGAGACAGGAGCAAAAAACTGCATCACACAATAACATACGTTACAAAAATAAGTCTGACTGTTTCAACTACACGGTTATGTTCACAATGAAGACAGGAGAATCAGAAAAAACTTTTGTTCTAAACAGCTAAAAGCAAACCCCTAATTATTTCTGTTGTTAAACTAATACATTTATCCACTGAAGGTGACTAAATACGTCTAATCCTAATTACCTTATAATGTAGCTGCACAACACATAATAAAAGTGAAACTTACCGCTTTGAATTTTTTTGTTTTAGACAAACTTCTATTAGTATGTTGAAGAAAAAAGGGAAAACAAAAAGAGAACAAAAAAAAAAAAAAAAAAAAAGAAACAAAAACAAAGCAAGCCAAAGTTCTTCTAAAAAAGTTTTAAAAAACGAAACCCAATTTTCCTCCATCCAAACAGAAATCAAACTCGGAATCAGTCACAATTTGGCCCACAACAGTAAGCCACAGAAATTTCCAATATTTTTTTTCCTTTAATCTCCAGTATAAAAAGTTCCACTGGTACAAAATGCATAAGTACAATCAGTTGTAGAAATAGGAAAGCCCGCTTTGTTTGACTTAAAATCCATCAATTAACAGAATCCAATGCATTTTAAAAACAGAAACCACACTGAAAACGTTCTTACAGTTTCCACTGAAATGCATTAACTTTGGCTTTTCTCAAGACAATACTTAAAACTATTAAAATTCTTATAATCCTAAACAAAATTATATTAATCTACAGACAACAGCGTTTACAACACAGAAAAAAAAAACACAAATACATTTTTTCCATCTGACATTAGCCAAAAATGCAATGAAACTACAGTTTTGTTGTTAAAAAGCACTTCAGATAGATTAAAAAAAACAAAACAAAAAAACAAACAAACAAAACCCTTAACAGAACAGTGAAATGATCTGAATAGAAGAAACCAGGAGCTGTAACCCCTAAGGTGAGAAATCTCTTTAATATTCCTTTGAGGACTCCATAATTATTGTGCTTTACAGTATGTAAAACTATCTACAAAATAAATATTTTCAAAGATTCAAGGAGGCTTGAATTTGGCATTCTTGAATCAACTGTGCTTACTAAACTCTAAATCTTTCAATAGATTAAAGGCGTTGTGCTTTCTCATGAACAAAATAGCATGCCAGCTGGTTAAACATACCAGTGCCTTCCTTTGTAGACTACTTGGAACTGTATTAATTCAGGAAAATAAAATCAATGGCAGTGTCACACATACAGTAAATACATTTTATTACATACATATACTTTATTTAAACCACAATATGAAGGAGGCACCACCAACACTGACATGGTTCCTAGCTGGCCTATTATTCCTGCTCTTTGAAAAGGCAACGACAGGTGAGACAAAAATATATCATGATGCAAAAGCAACATGTAGCCCCAATAAGATTGGGGAGCAAGAATCACAGGTTAATGAATACTGAAAGTGTTCTCATCCTTCTCCTCCATCATGAGGAGGCCTGCACCAAATGGAAGGACATCAGAGTAAGGAGGATATAGGGAAAGGAACTTGAATGAGTGATAAGTGCTAGACATGTGAGAAATTAAATATAGATATTTATACAAAGCACTAGAGCACATGGGAAAATCAATTATTTTGGAATGATAAACAATTCTGTTTAACACATACAGTACACTGTGCATAAAGTACAAAAATATTTTCCATACTTGACAGTAAAATTTATTTCTTGCATACTGTATAATTGCCATGAAGAGTTCAGGGAGGCATTTTAAATGCTACTGCTCTTTGGAATAACACTAACATTAACATTTTGCAGAAAGCTGGTATGAGTACAAAAGCAGTCCTCAAAGGAGAATGGAAAGAGATTGTAGGTCAGCAAGTCAAACTCCTCTGTAAAATTTATTACAGTAACAATCAGATAAAGAAAAACCAAGTCCAAGCTAGTTATCTGCTTAATAAGTTTTTTTTTTTTTTTAATTACTACAAGGTTTGATGGTCATGGTGTTGGCAGTTCTGCAAACTCTCAGTAATGTGTACTGTATATGGCACTTTCTGAAAGAGTAAAACATTTTGCACACACTATGTATTCTACACATCTAGACAGCAGAAGAATTTCTGTAGAAGGTGCCTTTGGCTAAGCAAGTGTTAAAATAAAAAAAATAAAAAAAACAAACAAAAAACTTGTTTTTTTATCTTCCCTTGCTTCATACCAACTATTGCTGCACATTACTGTACATCGAACCTTGCCAAAGCACACACACATAAAACAATACAGACTAATGCAAGCCCATTTTAGGATTTACTGATACTTTGCTCAAAGTGTTTCAGTAGAAAATTTAAGGATGAAATGTAATGTGATAAAGAAGGGCAACCAGCAGCACTTAAGAAGGTTGTGCAACTAGGTCTACCCCATCTTTTTTGGGTAAACTTTGTTTTGCACAGAAAGACATTTTTTTGAAAGTCAATATTCACAAATAATGAAGATCTTTACTGTTCTTAAATTGCTACTTAACTTGTTTTTAATTGTGCCAATTAGACTAATTCTATACTGTGAACAAGGCTTCATGTCTTGCACATTTTATAAATGCTGATTGTGTCCCTGAAGAACATAATCAGATATTAATATCTCCCTTAAGTCCTGGACAAAAGGAAAGGTAATTAAGCTGAAGTAATTCTCAGAGCTATACTGACACCGTTGTGTTTTTATAGTCAAAAGGCTTATACTCACATTTAATGAGAAAAAAAAAAATACTCCTTACCCTACCCCGTGGTTTGACTTAAAAAGCAGCTATTAGCAAGGAAGAGTATACACAATTCAGCTTCAAGTCAGACAGGGTATATGGTATTTTTTAAATTATAATTATGGATGAATTTTTTACATTGCAGCACTTTCTTGTTTAAAAATGGTAATGTATGGGAAGGACTTTAATGGGCTGAAGGAAGACATTAAATGCAAACAAGAGGTTTTTTAGAAGGGGTGGGATAACACTCAACTTTAAATGTGGGGTGTATAGACTTAGGACTGTCTAGACAGATGGACGTGAAATTCTTTAGGCAGAGTATCAGTACAAATACAAAGAACAATTCCTTCTCAAAAGACTTTGAATATAATATGAGGCAGCAGAGACTCTCACCTTTAGAGGGCGTTTTGAACATTATAAATAAAAAATAAATTGTGAGGTTTGCTTTCACAGCACTGATGAGAGATGTTAAAAAAGTGAAACATGGGCACTTTTACATCTTACAAAAAGCAAAAAGGGAAATAACAAACATTAACAATTTCAGGCAACAAGACCACAGAATAGCAAGTTAACAAACTTTTTTTAAATCTATATATTTTCTTAAATATGAGGGATTCATACAAAACACGTAAGTAATAAAATACCCATGTTATCAAATAACTTTTCACAAGAAACACATTTAAGCTCTAGGCAGGAAGTACCCTTGGAATTTGGCACTAAATTCCATTGATTAGTTTTCTTCAAAAGAAAAAAAAAATCACATTTTGCTGAACAATAAAACACATCTATATCGTTTTCCACAATAGAAAAAAAAAAAAAAATGACATCAATGCTTCACAAGCAAACACAAAAACTGGAATATTTTCCCCACAAAATTTTAGCAAATAGGACTTGTTTAATAATACAAAAAAAAAAAAAAAAATGAGAAAAAAATTAAAAACAAACAAAAAAAAAAAAATAATAAAGGCTTCTATTGTTCAAGTAAACCGATCTTTAATCTTGTCTTTAAAAACATGAAACATTTAAGACCTTAAGACTCGTGATGATACCACAACTTAATCCACAACGAGCACCAACGTTAACACGGTTTACGGTTACTTTTTTCTCTATACATTTAAACAGTATAAAATATAGGTCATTTCATGTGCATTTAACCACGGATTGTCTAACTGTGAATCAGTTCAGCAAAAGGTGACACAAGTAGGTAGCATTTTCCCCCAAAACAGGGCAAATCTTTTTTTCCTTAAACTATTCTAGAAAAAGTGGTTCTATATATAGATTTAATGAGAAAGTGAGCCACTTAAAATGGCCTTATCAAAAAACTTTACACTGCCTGAAAAATGTAAAAACTATTACAGAGCTCTAAGAGAGATTCTATATTTATCAGACAGTTTTTTCAAACTGTTCGGAAGTAGTCTGTTTAACTTAGAAACCGACATTCCGTGCTCCTGGACACATATTGCTATTAGTACCAGCAACCAGGCAGAATGCCAATCCCTGTAAAATACTTTCAAGTTTGCATTAATGAAAAAGAAAATAAAAACATTTTGCCACAGGTTTTTTTTTTTTTTCTATTTTTTTGTTTCATTTAAGTTTCAGTCTTGTATGAATGCAGCTATGCTTTCACAATGACTTCCCAATATTCATAGCTAGATGAGGTCACATGCAAATTCATAGGTCAAACTAGGTCAAAGGTCAGTAGGAGGACCAAGTTATGATGTGAGGTCAGAAAGACATCAGAAACAATGACGGGACGATGAAACTTTTTGTTTTTTTTGACGCCACAGGGACATGCTAGGCAAACGATGAACTAACGGGCATGAAGATGTCTAGGGGAAAAAAACAAGGAAGAGTAAAAAGTTACACAGAGTCTATGCAGCAGAAACAAAATCACTTCCATGGGCACAGAAAAAAACAATGCAAATCACAGGTCATTAGAAGTTATGGATTTTTTTTTATATAATTTGCATTTTTTATAAAGATTATATTTACAACACACATTTAAACACTCCAAAATAATCCAGCAATAGCATGTTTTGCAAGTGATGGATTTATTTTGGGAGAAAACTAGAAATGCTGATAAACAAATATAAAACAGAACAAAAAAGTCACATAACTAAAAATAACTAATAATGGAAAATACAAACAAAATAACCACACATACACATACAAGACAAAGAACAATAGGCAGGAAGCATGGCTACTACAGATTTGGGGCTCAGTAGTGATAGGGGAAAAATAACTCCATTCTTGGCACAGGTTTGAAATTCTATAAGACTACTTCACAAGGTTCTAGCTAGTAAAAGGAGAACTGATCTTTAGGTATCCAATAAATTAACAATAGGCAATAAATAAATTCCGTTTCTTCTGAGGCAGTAAAAATTTTTGTATAAAAATAGAACTGCTTTTTTACAAATAAAATTTACAGGCCTGTGGCTCTCTTTACTTTGAACTTATCTTTCAAGAATCATCAAGTATTTTCAGCTTTATATTTTCCTGTAACACTTAAGCTTTAAACACAGATTTCAGAAGGTGTTATGTTTACAATATCCCATTCCAACAAAGACCAATGTGATCTGACTCAAATAATGTCAAGTCTACCTAATTAATGAAATAAAAGTCTTCTTAAAGTAAATTCATTGGAAAGACGTTGCAGAATAATGTGTTAGTGCTTCTGTTGGCATTGATTACAGGATAGGCCACCACAAAATTAACCCATAATCAGCCAGTGCCATTAAATATATTAGATTGGGTCCATAAAGCAGCCTGATTCCCTGTAAAGGGCATGAGTGGCACCAGTAGTTAGAGTTAAATTGCACATATATTTTATCAGAAGTCCTTAAGACATCAGTCAGTCTTAGGGTAATGGTGTGAAAGATTTTGTTTTCAAAAAGAAAAAAAAAACTGCACAACTGAACAAATATTAATAGGAAAAGGTACTCAATGCAATAATTATGAAAAATGATGGGAATGGAAGCGTTTATGCACTTAAAAATAAAGTTGTCATCATGTTCCTCCTCAGCCTCTGTATTGAGACAGGCTTGGCTCATTGGGGACTTACCCTATCAAAGCTAACAAAAGAGCGGTAAACATCTAGTGCTAAGATCAGTAAGGTTTGCTGTCATTCTTGGAGCGTTTTAGCTGAACCTTCAAACGCTTCATGCCGATCTGGAAGCCGTTCATCGCCTGAATGGCTGCCTGTGCAGAGACTGGATTGTCGTAGCTAACAAAACCTAAAAAGATTAATAACAATAAAGTCAAACAAATTCTTAATTATTAAAAGGTACATATGACATAAAGTAAAAACTTTTTTTTAAAATAAAAAAATGGTAACAGGTCCAAAATTTGCAAAAGAAGAAATAAAATGATTAATCATATGATAACCTGCAAGACATTGATCAACATCTGGTATTCTACTAGGAAAACAGGAAGTAACTTCAGAGGATGTGTTACATATTGTGTGCCAAAAATTTCTATAAGGGCTAAAGTAGCACAAAACTGTGGCAACATGTGGCAGACTTTAAGCAGACTGAAGGCTAGACTGCATAGTAAACAACTTATATCATGTAAATAGGTTCCTAATAAGTCTACATTTTTCTGAGTGTTTTTACTTTTGGGAGTATGAAAGGAACACCTAAGAAAAGTGACAACCTCCTGTGGGTTTTTGAGCAATACCAACCATGAAAGTTGTCTTCTGGTGCCTACATTTTATCGTTTGGAATATTCTGAAGACAGAACCAGTAATAAATTCTGGAAGTGGGCTTTTCATACAAACCCCAAGTGATCTATCATGCTACCCTTTAGATAAGTGTAACCCATCAAAACACTCTATCAGTGCAATAAACTTTAGATCAAAAGGAGTGCTGTGTCAGTTTCATATACAGAATTTGACAGTATAATGTGATGGGCAAGACATCTCAACTGAAAGACTGGTCTAGAGGACTGTGCTGTGTCTCTTGGAATTTTTGCCTTTCCAATCTGTACATTAGTTTGATTAGACAGGTAATGGAGCTTAGTGACACTTTAAAGTTTTGACTCTTACTGCAATTTTTTCTTACCTTATGTTTTTACTGTGATATACTTTTTTAATAAAAATTATTTATTGCTTTTCTAAAAGAAATGTTTAACATCCAAAAAATCTACCCAATACATTATTAAAATGAACTGATTTACACAACAGAAAAACAATGCAATATGCAAAAATCTTTTTCAAGTGCACGTCAGCAACTTTATAATCCCCTGAAGTGATTACAATTGCTTGAAATGCACCAAACCAGATACAATCAATTAGTAAATCATTCAAGACAAGCTTGGAAGGCTGAGATTTACATAAAGCTGAGAAACTTGACCTAGATTTAGAGCTTGGTCTTAACAAAAGTGAGGCAAATTCACTATGCTTGATATATTGGAAGACTGCCAATATTCATATTTCTGAGTGGGATTTCAAACCTTTTTAAAGACAATAATGCCACAACACCACAGATGATTCACAAAAGTGGAAAATTCAAAATCAGTCTACTAAAAGTAAGCCATCCATTCTAAATGCTGCCACCTCATGGACTAGAAGATGATCAAATTGGCAATGATTTTTTTATTTTAAACTGTAATGGTGACAGGCATAGATAACATATGAAGGGCTGCATATCACATTTTTAAGGAAATATCTAGCTTTAGGATAAGATTTCTTTAACATTATTATTGTTTTTTGATAATTAATATAGGACAGTATACCTGTTCACAATACTTTTCATTTTAGATTATGACTGTCGGAGATTTAAGACATACTGTATATCAAGAAATGTCTAATTCACTACTTTTCACTGTATATTAATCTGATGCTGGAAAACTGAAAATGGCAAGACATATCTGCAGCTTTATCCAGATTTATTAGGCAATTTTCCAAATAATCTCAATATAACTAAAAATAACCTGTTTAAATAATGATTAGACATTTTAACTCTGTTTCATAAAGGTGAATGAGTATTATTTTCCGAAGAAATTCTGAAGTAGCATCACTATAGGTATATTATTTAAGTTGACATGCATATCAGAGCTAAATAGTTTTACATTGCATATGACAGTAGTTTTGTCTATTTCTTATATCTGCTGGTAAAATGACAACCTGCATGATGTTGATCAACATCTGGTATCCTATTAGGAAAACAGAATGTAATTTCAGAGTATGTGTTGCATAATGTGTGCTAAATTTTCTACATAACCTACCAAAGCACTTGCTCAGATTGGTCTGTTTGTCAATGAAGACTTTAGCAGAAACAACATTTCCAAAAGGCATGAACATCTGTAAAATGTCTTGGTCTCCAAATTCTTGGGGAAGGTGGTAAATAAACAGATTTGCACCTTCTGGGCCTGCAAAGATTAAAATACAAAAACAGTGACTAGATATGCAAAAATCTCCACTTTAGGAGCTAAACATGCCTTTCATTTATTGTACTTAAATATATCTACTGCAAAAAAGGAGAAGACACAACATGCTCTCTCGAGATGCTGAAAGACAAATGTTAAAAAGCATCTCCTTTGTGTAGCAAAATTTAACGTTTATTAAAACAGGAAGACATATTTACATTAAGCACAGTGCGTGCACAGTGTCTCAAAAGCAACATACTAAGCCAAGGATCACAAAGAATGCATATTGGTCTTCATGAGTGTCATATTCCTGTCTATAGCAGTAGCATATCTTAGCTTAGGTACTCTACATTAAAATGAAAGACTCAAATCTGTCCTGGTGGTTTTACATTACTTTAGACATTGTTAAGTGACATTTTGAGCATACCATACAGCTAACAGCCTATTTCTATTAGTAGGTGTATAGCTTCTATTGCTCTCAATTCAATCACCCAATTTCTGTTCCATAGGAGCAAGCAGCTTTTCCATTTCACATGCAGACTACTCTGCAGAGCTCAGCTGTAGCTTGGAGCCATTATCACTATAAACTTCAGATTCACTTCTTCTGAACTTGAGTTGATTGTGTAAAACAGGTCACAATGTCTACAAATAAAAACTGTTTGCTTGTTTATGTCATGTCTTTTGGAAGATGTATATGAACACTCTGGTCCATTTAAAGACTCACTTGCCGCAATAGGCAATACCTGTCTTCAAACATGTGAAGCTTGCAAAGTGTCACAGTGTCCCAACAAGTATGAGGGAATGATAGTGCCACATACGTTCTAGCATCTGGAAGCATACAAAGACTTGTAGCTGCAAGCTACAAAAGGATTAACAACTGTATGTAACACTAAAGACCAGCCATGAACAAGACATTTTGAAGATTCTTTGCATTCCCTTCAATGTCATTGTTTTCAGCACACAAAGCAACCTACATTTAGTATAAAATAATCTCTCTAACTCATTCCGTCTTCTCCTGCTGACAAGAAGTTAAAATGAATAGACTGGATACTAAGTTTTAATTACTAATTCAAATGACAGTTCTATTTGTGTGTGAAAATGCATTTTTTCTCTTAAGCATTCTTATAGTAAATTAACAGGATAACAGAAATACACTCATGTATTACTGGACCTTTTCTATTTTTCTAATGCTATTTATCTGCAGAAAATTTGTGCTAATTCTATCCTGGGGAACTATGAATGTTGCCTTTAGCAATTTTGTACAACTATAAAAACTTACCATGAAATTTACTCTTAACAAGAATGAAAAATGACGGTATGGTAATTTCTAATGACTTACCAAAAATAAATTAATAATATATAATTAAAATGTATTTTTTTATCAAGTATGCAGACAATGAAATATCCATACCAACATTACTTAACAGAACCATCATTCAACTCTGCAGTTTGTACACAATGAAAGAATGAAATATTTATAAATTTCAAGCATGTTGCTTGCTATTTCAGTTTCATATTCACACATTCCAAAACCAAAATGTCATTATGAAGTTGATGCATCAGGCAAAACACAAATATATGATTTTCATGGCAAGCATTTGAGCATCTTTCACATTTGGATTGCAATGCCTGGCAAAAATGTAAGGAATTAAAGGGGTGCTTCCCTCTTACCACACACTGCATTCATTGGCAACACAAACCATTTTCATATCTGCTGTCTGGATGCGTACATTTAGGGAAAAGGTTTTCATAAAGTGCACTGAAAATCTTCTTGCTATAGCACATTATACTTTTTAATATTATAAAAGGCATATTTCACAAGGTCCAAGTCTAAGTTTCCTTAGCTGTCCTTTTTCACACTTGGATAAGAAAAAACAAAGTCTTTTATTTTCATCACTTCCAGACAACACATCCTTAATGAAAATCATGCATTAACATCTCATAATTCGAGAAACAAAATAATTATTGCTAAACAATGAAGTAGTGAAATAATATAGGAGATGGTGTTATGGACTGTCATCTTTTTTCCCCAACTCAGTGGGAAGAAGTGGGTTGAGTTTAATGACATGTAACATAGGTTTTGATGTTGATGGGGTATTGTGGGCACAAGCCATTTCTTTTTATGTACAGTCATATGAAAATGTTTGGGAGCCCCTCTAAGCCGGCATTATAATTTACTGTACTTTCAACAAAATAGATCACAGTGGTATGTCTTTCATTTCCTAGGAACATCTGAGTATTGGGGTGCTTTCCGAACAAAGATTTTTAGTGAAGTAGTATTTAGTTGTATGAAGTTAAATCAAAAGTGAAAAACTGGCTGTGCAAAAATTTGGGTACCCTTGTAATTTTGCTGAATTGAATGCATGTAACTGCTCAATACTGATTACTTGCAACACCAAATTGGTTGGATCAGCTCATTAAGCCTTGACCTTCATAGACAAGTGTGTCCAATCATGAGAAAAGGTATTTAAGGTGGTCAATTACAAGTTGTGCTTCCCTTTGACTCTTTGGGATCCTCAAAGCAACTCTCAAAATATCTGAAAACAAAGATTGTTCAGTATCATGGTTTAGGGGAAGGCTACAAAAAGCTATCTCGGAGGTTTCAACTGTAAGGAATTGAATCAGGAAATGGAAGGCCACAGGCACAGTTGCTGTTAAAACACAGGTCCGGCAGGCCAAGAAAAATACAGGAGCGGCATATGCGCAAGATTGGGAGAATGGTTATAGACAACCCACAGATCACCTCTAAAGACCTGCAAGAACATCTTGCTGCAGATGGAGTATCTGTACATCGTTCTACAATTCGGCGCAATTTGCACAAAGAACATCTGTATGGCAGGGTGATGAGAAAGAAGCCCTTTCTGCACTCATGCCACAAACAGAGTCGCTTGTTGTATGCAAATGCTCATTTAAACAAGCCAGATTCATTTTGGAACAAAGTGCTTTGGACTAATGAGACAAAAATTGAGTTATCTGGTCATAACAAAAAGCGCTTTGCATGGCGGAAGAACAACACTGCATTCCAAGAAAAACACCTGCTACCTACTGTCAAATTTGGTAGAGGTTCCATTATGCTGTGGGGCTGTGTGCCTAGTTCAGGGACTGGGGCCTTTGTTAAAGTTGAGGGTCGGATGAATTCAACCCAATATCAACAAATTCTTCAGGAGTTTTTAAGGAGAGATGGCAGAGTTTTTCACCAGATTGTTTAATGGAATCTTGGAAAGTGAGAAGATGCCTGAGGAGTGGAGAAGAAGTGTACTGGTGCTGATATTTAAGAATAAGGGGGATGTGCAGGACTGAAGTAACTACAGGGCAATAAAATTGATGAGCCACAGCACGAAGTTATGGGAAAGAGTAACTAGGTTAAGAAGTGAGGTAATGATTAGTCAGCAGCAGTATGGTTTCATGCCAAGAAAAAGCGCCACAGATGCAATGTTTGCTCTGAGGATGTTGATGGAGAAGTTTAGAAAAGGCCAGAAGGAGTTGCATTGTGTCTTTGTGGACCTGGAGAAAGCATATGACAGGGTGCCTCGAGAGGAACTGTGGTATTGTATGAGGAAGTCGGGAGTGGCAGAGAAGTACATAAGTGTTGTAGAGGATATGTATGAGGGAAGTGTGACAGTGGTGAGGTCTGTGGTGGGAGCGACGGATGCATTCAACGCGGAGGTGGGATTACATCAGGGATCGGCTCTGAGCCCTTATTTGCAATGGTGATGGACAGGTTGACAGATGAGATTAAACAGGAGTCCCCGTGGACTATGTTTGCTGATGACACTGTGATCTGTAGCGATAGTAGGGAGCAGGTTGAGGAGACCCTGGAGAGGTGGAGATATGCTCCAGAGAGGAGAGGAATGAAGGTCAGTAAGAACAAGACAGAATACATGTGTGTAAATGAGAGGGAAGTCAGTGAAATAGTGAGGATGCAGGGAGTAGAGTTGGCAAATGTGGATAAGTTTAAATACTTGGGATCATAGTACAGAGTAATGGGGATTGTGGAAGACAGGTGAAAAAGAGAGTGCAGGCATGGTGGAATGGGTCGAGAAGAGTGTCAGGAGTAATTTGTGACAGACGGGTATCAGCAAGAGTGAAAGGGAAAGTCTAAAGGACGGTAGTGAGACCAGCTGTGTTATATGGGCTGGAGACGGTGGCACTGACCAGAAAGCAGGAGACAGAGCTGGAGGTAGCAGAGTTAAAGATGCTAAGATTTGCACTGGGTGTGAAAAGGATGGATAGGATTAGAAATTTGTAAATTACAGGGTCAGATCAAGTTGGACGGTTGGGAGACAAAGTCAGAGAAGCGACATTGCGTTGGTTTGGACATGTGCAGAGGAGAGATGCTGTGTATATTGGGAGAAGGATGCCAAGGATAGAACTGCCAGGGAAGAGGAAAAAAGGAAGGCCTAAGCGAAGGTTTATGGATGTGGTGAGAAAGGACATGCAGGTGATGGGTGTGACAGAACAAGATGCAGAGGACAGAAAGATATGGAAGAAGATGATCCGCTGTGGCAACCCCTAATAGGAGCAGCCGAAAGAAGAAAAAGAAAGAATCAAAAAATTCTTCAGGATAATGTTCAAGCATCAGTCACAAAGTTGAGGTTACGCAGGGGTTGGATATTGCAACAAGACAAAGACCAAAAGACAGTTCGAAATCTACAAAGGCATTCATGCAGAGGAGAAGTACAATGTTCTGGAATGGCCGTCACAGTCCTGACTTGAATATCATCGAAAATCTATGGGATGATTTGAAGCAGGCTGTCCATGCTCGGCAGCTATCAAATTTAACTGGAGAGATTTTGTATGGAAGAATGGTCAAAATACCTCCCTCCAGAATTCAGACACTCATCAAAGGATATAGGAGGCATCTAGAGGCTGCTTTTTTGCAAAAGGAGCCTCAACTAAGTATTGATGTAACATCTCTGTTGGGGTGCCCAAATTTATGCACCTGTCTATTTTTATTATGATGCATATTGCATATTTCCTGTTAATCCAATACACTTAATGTCACTGCTGAAATACTACTGTTTCCATAAGGCATGTCATATATTAAAAGGAAGCTGCTACTTTTAAAGTTCAGTCAACGATAAACAAAAATCCAAAGAATTAGGAGGGCTTCCCAAACCTTTTCATATGACTGTAAGTGGGAAATATAAAGAAAGGTCTGTGTTTTCAACATATATCCTTTTTTGTGTTAAAGTGAACTCTTAGACCAAAAAGGGGGGCATCCCTGTCAGAGATAATGATTTAACTCGATGGGTTGAGTGATTTTGATAAAAGTAACTATGAAGGCAATCCTAGTCAAATTCTGAACCACAGTATTGACTTAATCTTCCTTAAATAACTTGCATAGTTATAAAGTGCAGACTTGACTTTGTACTTACCCTCTTTCTGGCTGCCAGCGGCACTTTGTTGCTGAAGCAGGCTTTGACTGTACAAAGTAGGAAGGGCTGCTGCAGCATACTGTTGAATTCCTGAGTAGGCCTGGCTCAGGGCGTCCATGGTGCCTGCCGTCCCATTTGTCAACCCTGTTGCACCCAGTCCTCCATTTAGGGCCGCCATACCTGAGAGCATTTGAGCAACTTTACATAAAACCCAACAATAAAGAAAGAAAATTCCACTTATTCATTAGTGCTTTCCAAAATAAGTTGATATCGTTACTTTTTTGTCACACAGAACAGAAAGGCTATGGAGGAGCTTGAATGTCCATGCAACTCAGCACTGAAAACAAAATGGTTAACATCACTCTTGAAAAGCTGGTGAACTAACAAGAAAACATTTAGATATGGGACTAAACTGTTACTTGAGGCCACTTACAGTTACACTTTTACAAAAGTGTAAGAAATGTTGCCAATTTGTTTTTTTTTATGCAAATTTCATTGCATTCATTGCATTCATTGCAATTCTTCCAATTTCTGTCCCATATAATAACTAGTTTTATATGCAGCTAGTGGATCTTTTGGTTAATATAGTGATAGTCTGTAAATGTTTGTTCTCTAATTATTTAAGCCAGTGTATTTTTCATTTATATAGTTTATATTTAAAATTATGATAACATGCAATTTAAATGATTTTAAAATGCTCATCCCAGTAACGGAAAGACTGATTAATTAAATCAGTAGTAAATTCTGAAGTGTCGGTCTTACATATACAGTGCATCTGGAAAGTATTCACAGCGCATCACTTTTCCACATTTTGTTATGTTACAGCCTTATTCCAAAATGGATTAAATTCATTTCTTTCCTCAGAATTCTACACACAACTGAAGCCACTCCTTTGATATCTTGGCTGTGTGCTTAGGGTCATTGTCCTGCTGAAAGATGAACTGTCACCCCAGTCTGAGGTCAAGAGCGCTCTAGAGCAGGTCTTCTTCCAGGATGTCTCTGTACATTGCTGCAGTCATCTTTCCCTTTATCCTGACTAGTCTCCCAGTTCCTGCCACTGAAAAACATCCCCACAGCATGATGCTGCCACCACCATGCTTCACTGTAGGGATGGTATTGGCCTGGTGATGAGCGGTGCCTGGTTTCCTCCAAACGTGACGCCTGGCATTCACACCAAAGAGTTCAATCTTTGTCTCATCAGACCAGAGAATTTTGTTTCTCATGGTCTGAGAGTCCTTCAGGTGCCTTTTGGCAAACTCCAGGTGGGCTGCCATGTGCCTTTTACTAAGGAGTGGCTTCTGTCTGGCCACTCTACCATACAGGCCTGATTGGTGGATTGCTACAGAGATGGTTGTCCTTCTGGAAGGTTCTCCTCTCTCCACAGAGGACCTCTGACAGAGTGACCATCGGGTTCTTGGTCACCACCCTGACTAAGGCCCTTCTTCCCCAATCGCTCAGTTTACATGGCCGGCCAGCTCTAGGAAGAGTCCTGGTGGTTTCGAACTTCTTCCACTTACGGATGATGGAGGCCACTGTCCTCATTGGGACATTCAAAGCAGCAGAAATTTTTCTGTAACCTTCCCCAGTTTTGTGCCTTGAGACAATCCTGTCTCGGAGGTCTACAGACAATTCCTTTGACTTCATGCTTGGTGCTCTGACATGAACGGTCTACTGTGGGACCTTATATAGACATTTGTGTGCCTTTCCAAATCATGTCCAATCAACTGAATTTGCCACATGGTGGACTCTAATTAAGCTGCAGAAACATCTCAAGGATGATCAGGGGAAACAGGATTCACCTGAGCTCAATTTTGAGCTGCATGGCAAAGGCTGTGAATACTTATGTACATGTGATTTCTCAATTTTTTGATTTGTAATAAATTTGCAAAAATCTCAAGTAAACTTTTTTCAAGTTGTTATTATGGGGTGTTGTGTATAGAATTCTGAGGAAAAAAATGAATTTAATCCATTTTGGAATAAGGCTGTAACATAACAAAATGTGGAAAAAGTGATGCGCTGTGAATACTTTCCGGATGCACTGTATACTATAAAGAAAAATGAGTCAGCAGTCTGGCAGATTTTCAAGTAATGGTTTTGCATAATTGGAATAGGAGTTTTGAGAATGTGGTTTAAATTCAACAGGGAAGTAACAAATTTGTTGGATTTGGCATGTATTTAGATGACAGAAAAAAACTGGTTGCTGAAATAAAACATACAAATATTGTAGATTAATTCATAAATTTATGAAATTCCTTATAAAATATATTTATGACTATTGATAAAAATTGATATAAAATGTCTCTAAGTACTAGCTTGTTTTTAGGTTCATCTTTAGAGAGCTCAAAAATAAGTGCTCCCAAGTAAAACAGGAATTGTTCATTTAAACCAGGTACTCAACATATCTGCGAACAACCACTGTCTTTACTATATTCTTATGATCGAACCTCAAGTAACAATGATCTTAAAGCCTGCAAATCAACACAGCAAAAAAGAAAAGTGTTGTATTAATCATGCAGGTTATAAAAAAAAAGAAAAAAAAAGTAAACTAGAATAAAATTCACAACATGCAAATGGAGGAGGGGCAACAAACTTCACCAATAAAGCAATATGGCCAAATGTTTAGCACATTACAGCTTTGCTGTGTACAACCATCTAGTGAATTTAGTCATTTAGTAGTCTAACACAGCAGTTTAAGGCATTTGTGAGTTAAAATGAAGAGGGGCGGAGAAGAGAAGAGTAAAGCAAGGCCATGGTAAAAGGTAATGGTTAGGAAAAAACAAAAATATTTTTGTTCTGTCCTTCCTTACAGCGGAATTGGCATAGAAGTTTAACTGTAGACCAGATTACACAATTGTACAGAAAACAAAATGAAAGAGGCTTTAGGATCGTAGTTAGTGTTATAAGCTTTTGTTAATGCTGATATGGTCTGCATAAAACATCTTGTTTGTAAAGGCTGCACACAATATTTATACTAATCATGCTCTGGGATTTCAATAGCGTTTCCATACTTTGCGTTTATGACTTACTTTATATAAAACTAAGATAAACACGGAAGAAAATTAACTGCCACCATAAAGCAGTAAAAATATTGTTGTGCTTTGTAAATACTCACTGTTAACGGTACCTGCTAGTGCATTAATATTATTTAATCCCACAGTTGCTCCAGCCAACCCTTGCAGTGTTCCCAAAGAAGTAAGGGAGTTCATGGCAGCGCCAGCTGTGGAGTTTGCAGTTGTACCAGCTACTGCAAAAAAAAAAGAAGAAAACAATGTATATCATTAAAATGTATTAATGTTATCTTGAACATATGAAATCAAATCTTGTGTTTTGGCTAACATAAATCCAATGACTGAAAAGCTTGCCATTAAAAACTGGTGCTAAAGCTTGTATATTGAAAAAATAGAAGTTTTATTAACATAAAGACCTAGTACTGTTTATTTTAATGTTTCAGAAGTTAATAAAACACCCACTTTGTATGGAAGATGAATAGCTATTTTTAATGGCCAACAATAAATATTTTGAGCAATGCTAATCTTCACATATAATACGCTACCGTGGCTGTTCGTTTGTCTGTCCAGGATTTTAAATTACCTGTGGCTCGCAAACTTTTTGATCTATTGACCTGAAATTTGGTACACATATACTATGTGACAACTGCTGTCCGCTTTTAGTGAGGCTGTCTGTAGTATACCATTAATACTAAGCACGTTTACTCACTGTATGTGTAATGGTTTATAGTGCCACAAGTCACTTTTGAAGCTCATTTCTTCTTTAGTTAAACTTTTGATAAGTTGCGACTTTTGCTTTCCTTGTTTGCATTTTTTTTTAAATTTGTATGATTGTGAAGATCATCTAATGTACCTGCTACAACTTCAAGTAGCAGCAGAAGTTAGTTAGTACAGCAGAGGTTCGCACCTGCAGCTTACCGTGTGCTCGCTGACTGATGCATCCCTGTGTCATATGCAACTCTGCTGTCATTTAGGCGTCTTAGATCAGGGATGTGAAATCTTTTTAGTGATTAGAAGTGGCTATCAGATGGGCAAAAGAGGAAAATATACACAATATACAACCTCTTTGAAGGTAATTTTTAAAATCTGTATCAGTAATTGAAGTTTCACAGAATGTTTTTGTTTAATGCATTCAAAAATGCTTTTAAACTAGTTATTTTCAAATAAAAAAAAAATGGTACAGCATTTTTTAATTTGAGATCACACAACTTTCCTAATAAATTTTCATAAAAACAAGTGTATCAAATTTCCATAAAATCAGTGCAGTCTGAAACGAGTGGTTTAATGCAAATAGACAGACATAGCGATGACAGGCACTTTTTGCACTTAATTGAAGCACACACAAAACAACTGCTTAATTGTTTTTACTATCATAGGGACATCACAACTGTTACTCTTTTAAAGTAATATTCCACCCAAAAATTATTTTTTTGTAAGTTTCTAAACATTTTCATACAGAATGGACAGAACAAAGGTTTATGATATAATAAGCTAACAGAGATCAGTGCTGTACAATGGCAAATGATGTGAAAAGCATGTAAGGGGAGTTTGGGAAGACTGTAATGTTACTCGGGTCACATAGCTGCTTGTTTGAATTGAATATCCACCTGTTTCTCCTCGTGCATTAGTCAAGAACCCTGTCACAAAGATAGTCCCAATTATGTTTTACTTTCTTATTCATTATGTGCACAGATTTTTTTGTAATTATATACCTAGCAATATTTTAGCAAAAAATCATGAGCATTGAGACTAGATAACTGACATGTGGATTATGCGATACAAGTAATACAATATTTTTTTTTCTTCTTTCCATGGATGCTTTCCACATCATTTTACATTGTACAGCATTGGTCACTATCAGACAGTATTATATCATAAACACTGTAATCTCAGTTCTCCATGAAAAAAGACTAAAAAATGTTCTTGCTCATCACCACAAACTACATGCAGTTAGTAAAATAAAAAAACAATTTGTGGGGGGATTATTCCTTTAACCAACAGCCAGCACAAGCCTATGTTAGCCAGAAGAATGTTGTTGACTGACAAACTACAAATGAGTTTGTACATGACAGAGGTACATAGTTGTAAAGCACAGAATAAACACCAAGGCTTAAACATTAAATTAAGCTCAAATAAGCCTCAGTTGCAGATGAAAATCAGGCAGAAAATGAAATCATTTGTTATATACTGTATGTATGAAATGAGAGTGAAATGGAACCATAGCTTCCCGACAAAGTTCACACATCAGGATTGAATTATTTTTTTCTACATAATGCACAAGTATGAGAAATCTGATATAGTGGGTAGATAAATACAAGAGTAAATAAAACAAAAATAAAAACAAATAAAAAAAAAACAGAACCAATACTGATTTTAATTGATCATCATTAACATAGTGTCTTAAGTTAAATGAACCATGTAATCTAGCAGTTACTTGCCTGTGACATGTGGAAATGCATGAGTAACCAGATCTTGCTGACACAGGCAGCCTTTCTTGAATTTTTCAGTCTATTCACTGGCACTTTACTAATTTAAAACATAAATTCCATACTATAAAACAGGATCTAAAACACTATTGTGAACACTTTTGGACCTTACCTTGCACAAATGTTCAATTGGGAAATAGTATCCTTAAACACTTTTAGTAATGGTGCTGTGCTTGAACTACTATCAAAGAGGAAGCACTGAAAGTAAAAAGTGTCTATGTGAACAAATATTACCTGGACTTGTAAGTGCTCCAAGGGCACTAGTGGTTGTTGAAAGTGGGTTTGCATTAGACGTGGCAGCAGAATTCTGTGCTGCTGCAGCTGCAGCTGCTAAAGTTGCCAGGTTCTGTAACTGCAAGGCATTCATACCTAGAGGAAGGAGGCAAAAAAAAAAAAGAATGTTAGCAAATTAACACATTTTTGACTTGAATGGCTCCTACTAATGAGATCTTGATAAGATTAAATATAGGTGTGCACAGGTTTTAACAATGCAAAGAGCTAAGGTGCTCTGACACATTTTTTAAAAATATGCAATTATATTTGATTTGTATTTTTCAAATTATATATTAGTAATTCGTCAATCTAGCATATTGGTGACCCAAAGCAACTTCATTTGAAAGTCTTAAATATTTATTGTAAGTTAATTGTAAGTTATGAATCTAGAATGTAAAAAGTAGTTTGCCACTTGTGATCATAGGTGATTTTAGGAATTAAAGAAACCATCACTGAGTACTGAAAATATTACAATTTCTCAGAAATACAGACAATCACATAATTTAACATTAACTTAAGAATACAAATAGGGAAAAATATATAATTATATATGTACTTTAAAATACAAGTCATTTAAGTGAAAGGGAATATAGATGGAACATTCTGTGAAGAGCAATTGAAGTTTGACTAGTGCACTTGGACAGTAGATGTGTTGTCTATCAATGCTCACACACTTTCCTTCACATTTATTTAATGCAAGATCTTTGCACTGAGATAATTACTGCTGTACATCAATTGTGAAGTTTGTTGTTGGTCAATAAGCAATAACAACTTGTATTTACAAAAGTATGAAAATTCATAGCATGGATAATGATTTAATAAATGGAATCCACTTTAAGAACAATGTCTTTAACAACACAGTACAACAATATAAATGAACAGATAGTAAAATACATAGAGGATGTACAATTCTAAATCTAAACCAAGAGATATCTACAGTATATGTAATAATGTCAGAAGTATTAGGTTAATTCCATCATGAATCCATCCATTATCCAACCTTTCCATCATGAATGGATGAATTTAAAATATTACCTGTTAAAGAAATGAAATATGCTTCTTGCTAGTATTCAGTTTGGCAAATACACAATTTTATGAGGCAACTCTTGTTTTTAAATGATCTAAATGTATGTAATGCACTACTAGGAATGTCTTTTTAAACTTACAGTCATGCAAAACATAATACATTCGTTCAGCTTCGTGAAAAAAGAAACTGTGGAATTTAACATACTGTTTAATGCAGAACAAATCCCAAAATTTAGAAGCAATAAGAAATTAAAGGGAACTTGACAATGGATAAAGAGTTAAACAATTAATCTCAAAATTGCACATTACATGACAGGTTTATGACACATGGATAACTTCAGCACTAACCATAGGGTTTATGAGTATTTCAGAATAATGTTTAAATAAGATATTGGAAAAACTAAAAATCAGAAAGAAAAATCATTTCCAGAAAATGCAAATTCTCAGCCAAAAGGGATTACTTTAGTATTCTAGCAGCAAAATAATGGTCAAGGTTGAAGTCAAGTTTATTATTTTTAATCATAAGGGTGAACTTAAGTATACAAATACAGAAATAATACATGCCTTAAATTTATTCATATTTTTGAAGGTTTTTACATACGAAGACGTCACTATAACCTCCCAGCAGCTACATGAGGCTATTAAGGAGGTACCCAGCATTTCGGAAATTGTACAGAAGTGCTGCCAAAAAGGCTGAAATCTGATATATTGAGAGGGCATGATAACAACTTTTCTAGATGATTTAAGGATTTTAGTAAGTAAAAAATAACTGCACATCGGGGAAATTCCTACTATATAAAAATAGCTAACTGGCCAATTCATGTAACTATACATTCTATATCAGCTAGTACCTTTAGAAAACAAATGTGCTAAATGATTATTTTCACCCTATTTTCCCGAACCTGCTCAATCCTATTCTAGGTCAAAGGAAACTGGAGCTTTCCTGGCATCATCAAGTGCAAGTTAAAACATCCACAAGTTAATGCTTTTACTGCTAATCGAACACAGCAGTTTGTCAATCCATTAAACTTCTGTGCAAGCCAGGTAGCAAAGGATGAAGTATGGACGGATGAAATACAACATTGGTTTGGAAATAGTCGAAAACAGCTCTAAAATGAAATTGGTTAAAAAAATAAAAAAAAAACCCAAAAAAAACCCCACTAAACTCAAAAAAAGCAAAACAGTTGCCAGCAATACTGGGTTGTAGTTAGATCAATCTTAATATTTCAAACATACAGTATCTTTGTCCTGAAAAGGATTTGTTGTCTAGAACAGGGTTTCTCTTAAAACAGGTCACGAGTTGGTATTGTTTTATAGTAGTAAAGTTTTAAAATACCTGAAACTTATCCCCTTGGTTTACATAGGGTAACCTGAAATTAAGATCTGACAAGTCAATTTTTATCTGTCTATGTTTGTAAATTTCTTGTTTTATATCAAGTTCTTTCTTCTACAGCACATGGTAAAGACCAAAATGAACCCAACTGCTTAACAACAATATGGACAAACCATATTGAGATATTTCTACAGAAGTGCTAACTTTAATAGTTTGCTATCTGTGGGAATGCAGAAGCAATTTTATTATTAATTTGAAATAAAATGCACAGCTTCTAAATTCCCAAAGACAGCTCAAAAAACAAATAAAACACATAATACTTATTCTCTGCATATTAATGATATGTTGGAATGAAAAAATGTTGATGCTATACTGTATAAATTCTACCCCAAGATCCACACCTCTAATCATGTAGGCTTATGTGGAATAGTTCAGTGCCTCAAGACCAAGGACATAGGTATTCCAAAGGTTTATTTATACTAGTAACAAAGATTAATGATTAACTTTTACCTAATCATTTTTTGGGGAAATTCTGCACAAATAAGTGCTCTTCCCTCTTTTTTTCAACATTCAAGTTTGAAAACTTAAATGCACCAGTGCAAATGTATCCTGTCCATAAACTTTCAAGGTCAGGACCAGGGAGTATTAGATATGGTATTTTACTGCTTTCTCCTTGCTATTTTTGCACTTTTGTTAAAGCCACTCGCCACCCACTAAGCATTGCTTTCTCCTACTTGCCTGTATTCTCATGGGTCAGAAACCTTTTTTGCAGAACAGTATCTCTCTCATTGTTGCTGCTGAACCTAATTTTTCAGGTTCACAGTAAACACACTCATTCATGTTACTGTAATGTAATGTCCTGCTGTCTGATTGTTTCTGTGATGGTTACCACTATCCCTGGACTTCGTAGCTCAGTTCCTTAGGACACAGAGCCCGTTAAGACAGGCTCTTAATTCCAGATTCTGACAGTGATGGTATACTAGACTTTGCATATTAGGTGTTATTGAGGATGCAGTGTGTACTGCAATTCTGCCTTGCACTTCTTGGCTTTTTTTTTTTTTTTTTTTAAACCGCTGATGTTTTAACCCTGGTGTCAGATCAGCTACTGTAGCCTCAATTTTCTTCAATGACATCATCTTTTTTTACCTGAGCTAATCTTTTATTATTTTGTGATTAAATGCCATAATTAGGAAAGGTGTTCCATCAGTGCACCAGTGAACAAAAATCTTCTCAAAGTCATGCCACTAAAAATATTATCTTCACTTGTTTGGTAATCACAGACAAAACAGATTAAATGGGCCGTTCTGCAGAAGACAGCTTTCCATAAAGAAGGTTCACAGCTTGTTTGCATTCGTCACACAGCTGTCAACATTGCAGCTGCTGGTACATTTAAACTTGTCATTCTTAGTTGGGGAGGAAAAAAATTCAAACAGGCTTTGACTCAGTATTCATACAACTCATAAGCGAGGTGTTTAGTATCACGTACTATATTTGTTACTATCTTGATTATTGCACACATTTATTTCACTTTCACTTTGGGGTTAGCACTTTTATACATCATTTACATGAGGGCTAGTTAGTGTCATGATGTAGTGCGTTTGTTATCCAGCTACCCACATCCTACATAACAATACAGTAACTTCAAGTGAATATTGAAATATTGGCACACTTCTTCCTAACAAAGATTACATTATATTATGATGACCATCCTGCTTTTTCAAACAGAGCCCTTTTTATGTACATAATCTTTTTCTCTAAAGATGTAATACACAAATTCACAGAGTTACATTGAAATAAGAGGATCATTTGATTTTATAATTTCACTAGTTGGTGTACATTTCGGTGTATTGTTTGCATATACAGTGGTACCTTGGTATACGTCCTTAATCCGTTTCCAGATCCTTGGAATTATACCAAACAGGACTTATACCAAACAAATTTTTCCCATAAGAAATAATGGGAAAATGATTAATTCGTTCCCATGAAAAAAAAATCCTATTGTTATTGGCATATTATACATTGATGGGGTTGTATAAAATAATTTAAACACTGCTTAATACTAAAATACATAAATACAAAAGCAATTAGATGAAATAAATGAAAATGACTTGTCCGATAACAATGAGTTTCATTTTACTGCACAACAAAGGAGAGCGTTACAGCTCTTCCAAAGGAGCCTCTTCAGGCGATTGTGAAGCACTGCTGTTCTTCTTCTTCTGGCAGTCTTCAATCCAAATCCCTAAAGCAGATTCCATCCAGACTACTGCCTTATTACATCCACTTACAACTCGTTTTGCACCCTGGTTAAAAGGACACTGCGGCCGTATCTCTTGTATTCCTTTCCTACTTTTTAAATAAAAAGAATTGTAGCCTTCAACAAATCCAAAATGTTTAACTTTTCGGCAATCATTAACATCTTCCGTTTGCACTTGGGCACGGCCCTGAAGCAGTAGCAGATCGTTTTGGAGCCATAATGAAGGGCTTGACTATGCACAAAGATAAACACAAAAGAGCACAAAAGTTAACTCTTTACACAGCGAAACATGTTGATGCTGAATGAGCGAGACGAGACTTCCTGGTTAACACTGCCTTCAGCACGCAGGAACTTAACTGCGTGCTCTGATTGGTTAGCTTCTCAGTAATCCTCCAATAGCGTCCCTTGTATGAAATCAACTGGGCAAACCAACTGAGGAAGCATTTACAGGAAGTAAAAAGACACATTGTCCACAGAACCCGCGAAGCAGCGAAAAATCCGCGTTATATATTTAGTTATGCTTTCATATAAAATCCACGATAGAGTGAAGCTGCGAAAGTAGAAGCGCGATATAGCGAGGGATTACTGTACAGGTTAAAACTTGCCCCTTTTTTTTTTTTTTTGAAGGCGCGCCCGGTATACCACACGTGTTGTTCTAGCACACGAGTCGTATTCCAAACAAAGGTGGTATACCAAGCAAAATATTTCACCTCTAAACAGGATGTATACCAAGTTGGACTTATTCCAAAGCAGACGTATACCGAGGTACCACTGTATTTAGATTAGAATGAATTAACAGACACTATTTTCAATGTTGTGCTTTTTTTTAGGATAGTTTAGAACCTGCCAAAGTATTGGTTTTATAATAGTAAGTTTGTAATGTAAACATAGCAAAAATAAATAAATAAATAAATAAATCACAGTTCTTCAGGATAGATCAAGTACCCTTGATCAGTATAGCTTTCATAATTACAAACCATTACTAGACTGGCCATGTTATTAAATTTATTATAAATATATTGGGGATTTTCTTTTTTCCTTTGATAAAAAAAAATTACCTTGGCAAAGTATAACTTACAGGCATACACTCTAGCATCATGTATAGACAGCACAGAGAACAAACCTTAAATTAGACAATTCTGCAATGGTATATTCTGTGTGTATGATTTAATTACTTAAAAAAATGAAAAAAGCATACACTGAATTAATGAAAACATTTTTTAACTGGGGTAAAGCTCAGGCCGAGCTTTTATCTTATGTGTCTTAAAGAAACAATCAGAGAAGGAAAAAACAAAAGTACACTATGGCACACACTACAGTGACAAACTGTCTAGTGTGAAAATTCAACATAAAAAAGATAAATATATTTACAAGGGGCTATGCTTGTAGGTTTAATTTAATGTTCACCTTATGTAATTTTGCACCTTATTGTTCACAGCAATTACCATAAATCTGCATATCAATAAGCAGGAACAGATGTCAGTTGTTATAAGGGCTTGCCAATCAGTGCTTGTTAAAAAGTGACAGATGGATGGTTAGGGAACATTCTCACAAGACCTTTTACCATGTGCACTGCAATTTCTTACTTCCCAGCAGAAACAGATACTGGTGAACAGGTTCTATGAACAAATGCCGTCAGAAGAATAAATGACTGATCTTAACTGCTTTTAATCATTGTTTGTAAAAAGTGGCTTCATCAGTTATAAGCATAACATTTTCTTTACTTTAATAACTTACTGTAACTTACACATATCACTTAAAGTGGAATAAAATATAAGGTTGTACAACCTGTTCATCTCTTCATTCTTCAGACTTTTATTAAATATCCAAAAATACAGTGAATCTAAAGTACAGTATTTTCTAGTTATTGTGTGCACAGCCAACCATATACTAGAATATTTGTTTAGGATTAGCAGATTTTTTAATGATATTTTGTAGTACATTTATCAAGAAAGTAGTGTGGTTTGCTTCTTTTGTCACTTCCTTTACAACCTCGGCTTTAAACTCTTTTCAGAGGTGTTAAACCAAAAACTTAATCTTAGATTAAAAATAGCATGTTAGCATAATCCCTACTTCAAGCACCTATCTGTCGGCAATACAGGACATGTTACGGACATTTACATTAGCCACAAGAAAAAACTCTTTGTAAAGAAGACTATCATGAGAGAACAGATATCAAAAGTAGACTTTCAAATTAAAGCATACAAGTACTGACAAAGGCTCTGTATAATCTTTGAGAGTAAACCTGAATGTTAAGATATGCTTCTCAAGATAGGAATGTATTAAATAATCATATTGTGCAACAGTTTTTCATTTTAACATTGATCAATATTTTACCAGCACAAGTATTAAGAAGTTTACAAATACGGTATACATCAATAATGAACAGTAATATAACTGATCAACTTCTGCACTAGTACAGTATAGTCATGGGGGAGGGAAATTAAAGCATGGGTAGAACATGTGAACATAGTAACTAGCCAGGAACTGAATGAAGATCAAAGAAGCTGGGGAAACAAAAAATAAAGTATACAGTTATAAGGGAACAAAATTAATTATGATTGGTCAATATTATAACAGTCCCATTGAAAGTAAATTAAAATCGAGGGAGGAAAAGGTTAAGTAGTACTTTAACTGAAGATATTTTTGTTGACTAACATAGCTTAAAACGTAAGCTACTAAAAGGGATTGTGGATAATAAAACAGTAAATAAACTATTTTACTAGTGTGCTAAGACGTACTCAGTTTAGAATTAATTTATATGTAGAATTACAAAGTGCATTTCTGAGTAGTGGCACACAGGGATGGAATAAATGACATTAAAATATGGCACTGAATATTGTATTTTGTATTCAAAGACTATACTGCAATGTATGTTACAAATATGTAACACTCTTTCAGTTTTTATACTCACTTTTGTAAAATAAATACCTTTTGTAGTTTAATCTGGTGACCAGGGGCCTCATGTATAAACGGTGTGTACGCACAGAAATGTTGCGTAAGAACTTTTCCACGTTCAAATCGCGATGTATAAAACCTACACTTGCCGTAAAGCCACGCACTTTTCCACGGTACCTCATACCTTGTCGTACGCAAGTTCTCCGCTTGGTTAAGCAGACTGGTGGCACCCAGCGTCAAAGCAGTGCTACTGTTCCTGTGTGGTTACTCTTTATTTTCCTGACGCGGCTTTATAAATACACTGAAACTAACCGCATATTGTTTATTAGTGTAATGCATCTGATTGTAATTAACTCGTAACAATATAATGGTCCAGGGAACAGCCATAGTATTCCAAATACCATAACTGCTTTAGCGTTGTTACTCTCACTTCTCCTTCTTCTTCTTTCAGCTTCTCCCGTTAGGAGTTGCCACAGCGAATCATCTTTTTCCATATTACTCTTACTGCACGACTCGGAGTATTTATATCACTGTATCTGAGTGTGAATCACAGCAGCAGCTGATCGGAAAGAGAATTATCGGTATACAGCTTTAAGGACACGCTGTCTCAGCCACTGCAAAACGTTTTAAAGCCTTTCCTGTACAGACCTCGCGGTTCAGAAACAGTTTAATCCCAAGAACTTTAAATGCACTCAATCAAGTGCTCCTTGTAGAACTGTCTGGACTTATAAGTACAATCACCTCACTGTAAACTTGCACTACAGTTATAATATCGCACAACCTGAGCCACTTTATAAAGCGCGTATTTACATATGATGACGATATCATTTTTAAGGTGAAATGCAGCAAAATGTGTTTGTTAAATTATACACATAAAACTTTAACTTCATTTAAATAATCTATATTCTTCACTGGGAGTGTCGTGAAGGATAGAATAATTAAACATGTACTACGAAGATATTTCAATGTTCTTTAAACGTTTTGAAGAATCGGCGCTAAGCTTACAGATGGCTTAACGTCTATTACAGAGCTGATTGTATGGCGATCGGTTACTTGGGGAAAGAAAAGCAAGGACTCTTGGGCACGCCAATATATATTGAATATAAAACAGAAAGAAAATAACAACACAGCTAAAAGCAGCGACAAATTTCGACAAAAGATAAATGCTTGTCATGAGCACGAGGCTGCTGTGCAGTGTCCGCAACGGACGTGGCCATCCACCGTGATAAGCTACCTTACTGACATTGGCCGGCGAAGGAGCCACCGATTCTTCCTCTGCCCAGTGCCACCACAAGCCTAGAGCTGCCCCTGAGTACTGCTGCAATAAATTATTTCATCGAAGTGAAACACATGTTTAATAATGTGCTTTAACTCCTATCATCATGAAAATGACATCACTTATACATCTCAGTATTTTAGTTATTCAGAGAGCTGTAATATCACGAATGTAATGGACTCTGTGTCCAGTTGGAGGAGGAGAGTCGGTATAAGAAGCAAGTAGTGATTCACACACATAGAGCACACAGTAGAAGATCAAATACAAAACAAAGCATTTAACGTGCTACTTTAATTACAATGTGATTTGAGAAACTGGTTAATTAAACTATTTTAAGATGAAGTTTATAATGTTCTACTAAATGACAAAATAAACTACATGATTAAAGTGGAAATGCCGAGATTGAAGTTGACATTTCGTGCTTTTTCCCCACCGTGTGCCTTTTTTCTCTGTACCTAATAAACTTTCATATGACACTCAGACAGTGGGCTTACAACTCTTCTTTTCACGGCAACTTTGATATGTGACTTCTTTTTTATTTCCGGCACTGTGTGATTTTGTGAATGTGAGCTTTCAAGTTTCTCCAACACGCTATGTCACTCGATCAACTTCATTTTGTTGATTATACCACGGTTTATTTGAACAAATAGTATGTTTTTCCTTTGCCTCCACTTGGTATTCGCTGAAATTCTTATATTTTCCCCTGTGCTTTTCCCATTGTCTTTTCACAGAAGGCTGCCCTTAAGGGCGATTTATATTGATTTGCATATTCAAATAGGCGTAATTCTGGGAGGATTTGGGGCATTACATAATGCGCGTGCACGAGCGTTAGTTTTCACGCTGATCAGGATTTATGTAGCGGAAGAACGTGGAAGTTGGAGTACGCACAGATTCCTGTATCTGGATTTTCCTGTGCGTAAACACATTTCGGCTTTTGTGCTTACGCCATGTTATAGCGTGAGTTCTACGCACGGCGTTATACATGAGGCCCCAGGTTCTGACCAATGACAAGAAATAATGTCAATTTGCATTTTTAAAATTCAAATAACCATGGATACAGTAAACAAGATATGTTTAACTATGTTACCCATACAATTATACCATATATTATTTTGGTCAATGAAACAAATAAACTAACAGGTAAAAACATTTGCATAATTGTAATATATTTGGCCATTTGCAACATTTAAGAGCATAGCATAAACAAACGACATTGGCATCAGTTAAATTTAACAAGTCAGTCATAGCTCAGTGTGATACTGGCATCTTGCATTCACTATACAAGGCAGTTACAACTCATTAATTGGCCTTGGAAAGATTAATCGATTGGTCTCCATGGTGTACTTTAAAACTGTTCCTTCGAGATCAGAACATACACATTGAAAAGTATCCTTCCACATGGCATGTAATGAGTCTGACGATATAAAAACAATCAATATGATGACTGCTGTTGAATGTATAATTGTGTATAAAACGGTCACAAAGGTGAGTCAAAATCATGTTAACACTTTTATCTCGACCACACCTTTCCATTTCGATGAATAGGTTATGGTGGACCTTTGCAATGGCCTCCACACACCCCTGATTTGACACCCTGTGATTTCTGGTTATGGGGAACGGTGAAGGAGGGTGTGTATAGCAAGAAAGTTTGTGATATAAATGACCTGAAGGACAGGATACATACTGTGGTATCATTTATTCCCCATAAAATGTGTGTCCAGGCTTCAAATGGTACTGTTGAGCATTGGTTTTTGTGTGTTGAACATGATAGCGAACAGGTTGAGACATTCCTGTATCTTGCACATATGAACTATGTTTTGTGAATAAATTGTTTCTGCCATTCAAATGTTAACATAATTGTGTCTTGCACGCACACACACACACACATACACATAAGCACAAACAATATGTATTGTGAATGTCATGTTAAATTCCAACTAAGTAAAAATAAGCAAAATCATTTCTGGTTTAAAGATGCAAGACAATTTCAAACCAGTAGAAGAGTATGAACATACTCAAAAAAAAATTGGGGGGAAAACAAAAACATCCTTATCGCAATGGTATTAGATGATCCACTGGTTTTACAAGAACAGAATCACTCATTATAGAAATCTACTACATTTCTACATAAAAAAGCACCCTTCACTTAGTGGATGGATTTGCCCTTGAGAACACACAAGAAAAGTTCCTCATCCCTTGGTACCTTATATTCAAGCAAGAAATACAGGGGCCCTGTATCTGCTTACAAAAAAAAAAAGAAAAGAAAAAAAAAAACTGATTTCTCAGATGAGACAAACTGACTCACAGGAGAATATGTTTCATTTGATATAAAAAACTTTTCCAAAGATATAATGTGTAAAGTTTATATTTTGACAGAACTTTGCATCAACACTATCCGTGGAACTTGTTAAATGGGAATTGTGGATGTGGGCTTCATCTTCTGCCTTTAATTGCTTTTTCCATCACAGTCTTTATTTTATTTGATCATTTGTGAGTTTCCAGGTAATAAGAGTTTAGTTGCATTCATCAGGTTTTAATGCATCCAATCTTATTTCTCCAAACATCAATTTTCAATTATTTTCAACATTTATCTTAGTTAAATAGTAAGAAAAACAAACTAACAGCAATGGTACTAAACTTTGTAAAAATGTTATTTTGAAATTATCATTTCTGGACTAGTAGGTAAAGTGTAAACTAACAAATACAGAACTAGATATGTCTGAAGGTTGTCAGGCTATTGAATCTATTTACAGATAATGAACATAGGCAAATCTCAAAATAATATATAGACCAACAACAAAAATGTTTTCATTTTTGCATCTTTCTCCAATTGTAACATGTTTATTGCTGCTAGAAAAATTCTAATGTGTCTTTCTTTGAAAAAACTTTGTGTACCAGATTATTCTGCTTTTAAACTTAATAAATATCTTGCATGCTATCACTATTATACTTAATATCCCTCATGGTTGCAGGAATCCAGTGTCTATTCTTAACAGCATCAGTTCATCAATGAAACACTGTTCCATCTTAAGCTAAACTTGCACAAGACCAATTCAAATTCAACCACTCCGACTGACAAGAAGATCTTTTGGGCTATGAGTTCCCATACAAAAAGCCATGCAGAAACAGGAAGAGCATGCACATTTCATACAGAGCATGAAAGATGAGTAAACACCCACAAAGTAGTCTATGAAAGCTTAAATTCAGGTCTTAAATATCATCCTAACATAAATCACTGCACAACTGTATAATATTCTACAGCATTTTAGATATAACTAACACCAGATACAACACACAGTAGGCACTCTAAATAATAATACAATATGAAAAAAATAATAAAGTAAACCCTCATTTACCGCGGTTAATCCGTTCCAGACTCTACCGCGATAAACGAATTTCCGGGAAGTAGGATTCTTTATTTAAAAATTAAATGTTTTCGCAGTTAGAGCATATAAAACCTGTTTACAACCTTCTAAATACGTTTTTTGACATTAAAGACCTCTAGACATGAAATAACACCCTTTAGTAAAAAGTTTAAACTGTGCTCCATGACAAGACAGAGATGACAGTTCCGTCTCACAATTAAAAGAATACAAACATATCTTCCTCTTCAAAGGAGTGCGCGTCAGGAGCAGAGAATGTCAGAGAGAGAGAGAGAGAGAAGCAAACAATCAAAAATCAATTGATGTTCTGGCTTTTAAGTATGTGAAGCACCATGTGGGAAGCACATCGTGTATCATTGAGGAGCTTTATTTAATATGTAATACGTGCCCTGATTGATTGCATCCGCTAATAGCGTCCCTTGTATGAAATCAACTGGGCAAACCAACTGAGGAAGCATGTACCATAAATTAAAAGACCCACTGTCAGCAGAAATCCGTGAACCAGCGAAAAAATCAGTGATATATATTTAGATATGCTTACATTTAAAATCTGTGATGGAGTGAAGCCGTGAAAGTTGAAGCGCGATATAGTGAGGGATCACTGTACACAGAAGAAGCATGATTTCAATTACACTCACTTCTCAGAATAACAGATGGAGTGACACTTTTCTCAAATAATTCTGCATATACTGTAGAGTTCAGCTGGTTATTAAGCAAAAGCTCTTCAAGGAGAGGCTCTGCCCATTGTGCTACTGACATTATTAGTATTAAGGTACATTTCAACTTATAATATACAAGCAGTAATTTGATGCCATCATTGCAGATCTCTCATTTTACACTAGTGATTGGAAAATATTATGCTTTTATATAAACTCTTTGGTTTCTAACCACTGAGTACAATAATATGCAAAGTTAAACATACCAAAAAATCCTCCGTAAAATAGGAAAAGTAGATACATTTCTGTATGTCGGCTTAAACTCATTACCACAGCTGAAGGCTAGCATGAAGGTAAATACAATTAAGTTTTCATCGAAGCGAGAGTAATAAATAAGCCTGTGCATTACATAGCCAGGTTTTCCTGCCTAACTAACCTGCTACATCAAATACCTCTAAAAATTAAGAAAATCTAGTCTATACTGGCCTCTGACATGGTTCCTGCTTTCTGTGTTACAGTGAACTTTCACAGTATGCTGAATACGAACATTTTAGATCTGTGGCTGTCCTCTCAGTAACAAACAAGCTGAAGTTTGTTACTTAGCAATCTTAATTTGTGAATTTTAAATTAGTAGATAAAACTGTCTTCTCCATTATATTTATTAATCTAATGAACTGTTAGTAGACTTTACTTAATGTACTAATTTTATACTACAATACTTTAGATTGTTTTTAAAGAATTATAAATAATGAAACCTAACTTAATATTAAAAAACTGAAATACGGTAATGTATCAAAACACTGCATAGGCAATTAAAGATACTGACTAAACACCACAAGAAAGTAAACTGCTGAATGTATATTAATAAATACTTAAATAACTAAGACACTCAAAACAAACAAAGTGGAATAGATAGATAGATAGATAGATAGATAGATAGATAGATAGATAGATAGATATTGGGGGGTTTGTGGTGCTGCGAGAACAAAAAAATAAAATAAAATCATGGTTTCTGCAGAGTGACGTTGATTATTCACATTTCCTGTGTCTCAACCAGAGGTGGGTAGTAACGAGTTACAATTACTCCGTTATACTTAAGTAACTTTTAAAAAAAACTGTACTTCTAAGAGTAGTTTTACTGCAGCATACTTTTTACTTTTACTTGAGTACATTTGTGAAGAAGAAACGCTACTCTTACTCCGCTATATTGGGCAACACTCGACTCGTTACTTTTTTCCATTTATGCATTACACTGTATTTTTTGGATCTACAGCATGACTGCTTCACCAATCAGACATAGCAACAATAATCAAATGACTCCGTTTCACCAATCAAATGTAGCCATGCAGTCACATGGCCACACACAAACTTCCTGCCTCTGTGAGAGACTTTTTAGTCATGCGGGGCTCCTGTTCACTGCTAAACGGTCACAGCTCCACTACAAGAACCTTGAGAAGCTTAACCATCTCTTCACTGAGTGAACAACAAGCACATTTTAACCAAACATGCACAGACAGTCATGGTAAAGTAAGACTTCTTGTACGTGCACAAGCTGCCTTGTTCTAATGTTATTTTCTATTAGCTGTGCTCTTTGGAGGGCAAGTGTGTGACGATGCCGGTCCCCTACAGACTCCCTCTTCTCACATAGGAGTCTGCTGAACCCATACCATCGATAGTTATGACCGAGATAAGCTGACATAGGAGGATAATTCACTGATGAGGCCAGAGAACGGTGGAAAAAGTGCTCAAATGCTTTTATTAAAAACCTTCAAAACAAAAGTAAAATCAACAGAAGTGTCAATGGTGCAGTGGTCTAAAAAAAAAAAAAAAAGTACATATATCTATACTAATAAAAGGCAAAGCCCTCACTGACTCACTCACTGACTGACTCATCACTAATTCTCCAACTTCCTGTGTGGGTGGAAGGCTGAAATTTGGCAGGCTCATTCCTTACAGCTTTTTTACAAAAGTTGGGCAGGTTTCATTTCGAAATTCTATGCATAATGGTCATAACTGGAAGCCATTTTTTTTCATATTTTTTCCATATACTGTAATGGAGTTGAGCTCGAAAGCCGGGGTGGGCGGAGTGGATGGGGCGGAGGTTGGGGGGCAGAGTTTCATGTGACATCATCACGCCTCCCACGTAATGACGTGAACTGACTGTCAACACAGTATGTAGAAAACAAGGAAGAGCTCCTAAAAGCGCTGAAGAAAACATGCATTATATGATTGAGAAGGCAGCGAAACAATAAGAAGCGAGTGAGTGACATATACAACCATATTCATGAGTGCTGCTACTTCGGAAACAAAGCACGGTGTAAACCTAAAGTTTAAATTAAGTTCATAGACAGGCGGCCGCTGGCGTTTGTCATGCCCACGGGTAATGCGGGATACAAGTTTAATAAGAGGATGCAGGATATAAACGAGAGTTTTGTTCACTTTGTAACTAAGTTAAAATTGCAGGTGAAGGGCTGTGCTTATGCAAATTCCGAGAGACTGTGTTTGTGGGGGATTGACAGTTAAGGCGGGTGGGGAGTCACGTCATCATCTCCCCTCCCATTCACCTCATTTCGCTCTGAGCTGAGCTCCGCAGCTAACGCAGTCTTACGGAAGCGACTTTGTGACGCTGCCACCAAATACTCACAGAAAAATCCACAAGTTAATACACACGCTGTCTGTAGAGTTTCTCCACACTGAATCCTCCAGGCACTAGTTACAAAAGGTTACATTGACAATCGTGTTATGTTATTTTTAAAATGTTTCCTTTTCTTAGCACAAGCACAGCTGAGTAGCTTCGATGCATGTGCTCCATAATGCGTTAAAGAATAATGCATTTAATCACACTTTGCATTCCAAGCAAAGGGGAACTTCTGTCAATGCATGATTTCCTGGTACACCAATTACATTGATCAGCGCTTCCTGATTCATTTTACCCTCGCACCCCCTTGGTTTGAGAAGTATGAAAAAATATGAAGTTAACACAGAAAAACAGATCATCAATTGAAGCTCTATGAATAATCGATACTTTATTCGCCATCAATAATTGTTTTGGTAAAGCCATACTCAGTGTAATCCTCCTTCCATTTTATAATTTTTCCGCCACTAGCCATGATTAAATGAACGGTAAAAAAGTAAGAGCGAAGCGAGGGCGACTTATTCAGCCAGGCAGGCGACAGCTCAAAAGCTCGAATTTGGATATAAGTAAGTTCTATTTAGTCGCCAGAAATATCTTTGGTAGGAATGGAAGTTGAATTTAGTCTTTAAATTTCTATGGTGAAGAAAAATTTATGCAATGATGACTAAATTTAACTATATAAAGTCAAAACTTGTATATATAAAGTCATTCCTGAATATATAAAGTGAAAACTTGATTATATAAAGTCACTGTCGGAATAAATAAAGTCAAAACTTGTTTCTGAATATATAAAGTCAAAACTTGAATATATAAAGTAATTCCCAAATATATAAAGTCAAAACCTGAGTATATAAAGACGGCGTTGGAATATTTAAAGTTAAAACTTGAATATATAAAGTCAGCACTGGAATATACAAAGTCAGCGCTGGAATATCCATCCATTTCCCATCCCGTTGAATCCGACCACAGGGTCACGGGGGTCTGCTGGAGCCAATCCCAGCCAACACTGGGCGCAAGGCAGGAACCAATCCTGGGCAGGGCACATGCATCATTTTCAAAACATTAACCGAAAAGTGTTTTTTTAATTTATTTTTCTGAATACGTTTTTGTTAACTTAGTTCAGTTCAGAGTCGTTTTAATCAATATATTTTTACTTTATTTATTCAGGAACGAGTTTATAAATTCCGTTGCTGACTTTATATATTCAGGTTTTGACTTTATATATTCCGACAGTGACTTTATATATTCAAGTTTTGACTTTATATATTCCGACAGTGACTTTATACAGTGGTACCTTGGTATACGTCCTTAATCCGTTCCAGATCCTTGGACTTATACCAAACAAATTTTTCCCATAAGAAATAATGGGTTAAATGATTAATTCATTCCCATGAAAAAAAAAATCCTATTGTTATTGGCATATTATACATTGATGGGGTTGTATAAAATAATTTAAACACTGCTTAATACAAAAATACTAGATAATTAGATGAAATAAATTAAAATGACTTGTCCAATAACAATGAGTTTAATTTTACTGCACAACAAAGGAGAGCGTTACAGCTCTTCCAAAGGAGCCTCTTCAGGCGATTGTGAAGCACTGCCTTTGCTCTTCTTCTGGCAGTCTTCAATCCAAATCCCTAAAGCAGATTCCATCCAGACTACTGCCTTATTACATCCACTTACAACTCGTTTTGCACCCTGGTTAAAAGGACACTGCGGCCGTAGATCTTGTATTCCTTTCCTACTTTTTAAATAAAAAGAATCGTAGCCTTCAACAAATCCAAAACGTTTACCTTTTCGGCAATCATTAACATCTTCCGTTTGCACTTGGGCACGGCCCTGAAGCAGTAGCAGATCGTTTTGGAGCCATAATGAAGGGCTTGACTATGCACAAAGATAAACACAAAAGAGCACAAAAGTTAACTCTTTACACAGCGAAACACGTGGATGCTGAATGAGCGAGAGGAGACTTCCTGGTTAACACTGCATTCAGCGCGAAGGAACTTAACTGCGTGCTCAGATTGGTTAGCTTCTCAGTCATCCGCCAATAGCGTCCCTTGTATGAAATCAACTGGGCAAACCAACTGAGGAAGCATTTACAGGAAGTAAAAAGACACATTGTCCACAGAACCTGCGAAGCAGCGAAAAATCCGCGTTATATATTTAGTTATGCTTTCATATAAAATCCACGATAGAGTGAAGCTGCGAAAGTCGAAGCGCGATATAGCGAGGGATTACTGTACAGGTTAAAACTTGCCCCTTTTTTTTTTTTTTGAAGACGCACGCCCGGTATACCACACGTGTTGTTCTAGCACATGAGTCGTATTCCAAACAAAGGTCGTATACCAAGCAAAATATTTTACTTCTAAACAGGACGTTTACCAAGTTGGACTTATTCCAAAGCAGACATATACCGAGGTACCACTGTATATTTAAGTTTAGACTTTATATATTCGGGAATGACTTTATATATTCTGACGCCAACTTTAAATATTCAGAAAATCTGTTTGGCACCCCATAGTATATGTGTGTGTGTGTGTGTATATATATATATATATATATATATATATATATATATGCCAGCAACACTCATGACAATGACAAAACAATTACATTGTCAATCATGTTACGTTATTATTAAAATGTTTCCTTTTCTTTTTACTATTCCGCTGCGAAGCGCGGGTATTTTACTATATATATATACATACAGTGGTGTGAAAAACTATTAGCCCCCTTCCTGATTTCTTATTCTTTTGCATGTTTGTCACACAAAATGTTTCTGATCATCAAACACATTTAACCATTAGTCAAATATAACACAAGTAAACACAAAATGCAGTTTTAAATGATGGTTTTATTATTTAGGGAGAAAAAATCCAAACCTACATGGCCCTGTGTGAAAAAGGAATTGCCCCCTTGTTAAAAAATAACCTAACTGTGGTGTATCACACCTGAGTTCAATTTCCTGATTACTGCCACACCTGTTTCAATCAAGAAATCACTTAAATAGGAGCTGCCTGACACAGAGAAGTAGACCAAAAGCACCTCAAAAGCTAGACATCATGCCAAGATCCAAAGAAATTCAGGAACAAATGAGAACAGAAGTAATTGAGATCTTTAAGTCTGATAAAGGTTATAAAGCCATTTCTAAAGCTTTGGGACTCCAGCGAACCACAGTGAGAGCCATTATCCACAAATGGAAAAAACATGGAACAGTGGTGAACCTTCCCCGGAGTGGCCGGCCAACCAAAATTACCCCAAGAGCGCAGAGACGACTCATCCGAGAGGTCTTAAAAGACCCCAGGACAACGTCTAAAGAACTGCAGGTCTCACTTGCCTCAATTAAGGTCAGTGTTCACGACTCCACCATAAGAAAGAGACTGGGCAAAAACGGCCTGCATGGCAGATTTCCAAGACGCAAAACCACTGTTAAGCAAAAAGAACATTAGGGCTCGTCTCAATTTTGCTAAGAAACATCTCAATGATTGCCAAGACTTTTGGGAAAATACCTTGTGGACTGATGAGACAAAAGTTGAACTTTTTGGAAGGCAAATGTCCCGTTACATCTGGCGTAAAAGGAACACAGCATTTCAGAAAAGAACATCATACCAACAGTAAAATGTGGTGGTGGTAGTGTGATGGTCTGGGGTTGTTTTGCTGCTTCAGGACCTGGAAGGCTTGCTGTGATAGATGGAACCATGAATTCTACTGTCTACCAAAAATCCTGAAGGAGAATGTCCGCCATCTGTTCGTCAACTCAAGCTGAAGCGATCTTGGGTGCTGCAACAGGACAATGACCCGAAACACACCAGCAAATCCACCTCTGAATGGCTGAAGAAAAACAAAATGAAGACTTTGGAGTGGCCTAGTCAAAGTCCTGACCTGAATCCAATTGAGATGCTATGGCATGACCTTAAAAAGGCGGTTCATGCTAGAAAACCCTCAAATAAAGCTGAATTACAACAATTCTGCAAAGATGAGTGGGCCAAAATTCCTCCAGAGCGCTGTAAAAGACTCATTGCAAGTTATCGCAAACGCTTGATTGCAGTTATTGCTGCTAAGGGTGGCCCAACCAGTTATTAGGTTCAGGGGCAATTACTTTTCACACAGGGCCATGTAGGTTTGATTTTTTCTCCTAAATAATAAAACCATCATTTAAAAACTGCATTTTGTGTTTACTTGTGTTATATTTGACTAATGGTTAAATGTGTTTGATGATCAGAAACATTTTGTGTGACAAACATGCAAAAGAATAAGAAATCAGGAAGGGGGCAAATAGTTTTTCACACCACTGTAGATAGATAGATAAAATCTATATATATATATATATAACAACAACACTCATATCAATGACAAAACAATTACATTAACAATCATGTTACGTTATTTTTAAAATTTTTCCTTTTCTTTTTCATAACTTCTTTAACACACTACTTCTCTGCTGTGAAGCACGGGTATTCTGCTAGTAAATCCATAAAAATCACTGTGAAAAGGATAAAAAAAAAAAAATAAAAATCAATAAATCCATTAAAAATCGGAGGTTAACATGCAGCCCAACTCCTTCTCATTCTCCTTGTTCATCCACTGCTCACGTAGCTGGCGGAGACGGATTCCTCCTTCCTTTTTTGTGCTGACCCGTATAGATACACATGTGCAGGTGCGACCTGCTCCAACTACCTCATTATCTCCCTGCAGTTGTGCAATTGCGCCCATGCAGAGTGACACGGCTTTATGGATTTGAAACTGGCCCTTTTTTTTTTTTTTTGAAGCTGCAGACACGCTATATCACAAAGTGAATATACAGTATTATACTGTCAGTGTACAGTATATCTTGTCACTGGAAGTAGTTTGCACTGTTCAAACATACATGTTACCTACTGTAGTTATTGGCTTCAAAAAGCTTTGTTGTGAAAAACAGATTTGGAACTTTGTGTTATTTGTGCATCTTTATTTTGTAAAGATGTTATTTGTGTTTACTCATTTTTTATTTTATTATTTGGAAATAGCAGCATTTGCACATTATTTTATATTTTTGTCTGTCTTATTACAACATTTCTAAAAAATAAATCATTTATTATGTTCAAACAGTTACTCAGTACTTGATTAGTCTTTTCACCAAATACTTTTTTACTCTTACTTGAGTAATTTTTTGGATGACTACTTTTTACTTCTACTTGAGTAATATTATTTTGAAGTAACACTTACTTGAGTACAATTTTTGGGTTCTCTACCCACCTCTGGTCACAACCATCTTAATGTTAAAAGCAATTTCATTACTTGCCTCAAAATTTTTCCTTTTCTTTCACCTTTTACACTATCCAGAGCTGATTGCTTAACTTCTTCAACATAGAAAAAGCACAATAATTCATACTCTAGACAAAGAAAAGGTTTTCATTGCATTTTAATGTATAATATATTTCAAATGTTTGGTATTTGCTACTTCTACCTTTACAAGTCAGTGTGCATGAAATAAGACTTGTGTGGAAAGAGGATGTGGTTTTACTATGCTTTTTCAAGTGATGCCAAGTTTAACTCTTGAATAGTGTGCAACTCAGTGTAATGCACTCAAGATGCGAATCTCTTAGGTGAGGAAGGGTATAGCTATTCATATAGAAAGTATGTTAAGGGATTATTTGGGGAGGATTTACAAAAGCACTGAGATAAAAGGAGCAATAATCTTAACATTTTACTGATCATAATGGTGAAAACGTTTTCAGATATATCTTAATGTACAGCCAGAGTGTGCCATTAGTGATTTAAAGCCAGAGATAGAAAGTTCAAGAGACAGAAGCAAAGTCTGTCCACAGGTTTTCAGGGTTTACTCTTTTTGCTATAGTGAAGAACAGCAATCTGTAGATACTAGCACTGTTCTGTTGTAGTATTTTAAGAATATTAGGCTAATTTATTTCAAGAATTAATCCATAAGCTATGATCAGAATTATAGTAAACTGGAAAAAAGTCCAAAGCCTTATGGTGCACATGCCACCTCATAAAGTCAAACTGTACAAAACAAATGATGATTAAATGAAATTTAATATAAGTAAATATACAGTATTACATGCAGGAAGTAAAAATGTTAGGTTTCAAAACAAAATGGGAGGCCTAAAATCTGAAAGTACACCTTTTGAGAAGGATTTAGGAGTCGTAGTAGACTCGACGCTATCAACTTGAAGACATTGTTCAGAAGCCTTTAAGGCTAAAAGAATGTTAGGTCATTTAGCATGATGTGTAGAGTACGAGTCCAAGAAGGTTATGCTCAAGCTTTACAATGTACTGGTAAGACCGCATCTGGAATACTGTGTACAGTTTTGGTCTCCAGGTTACTAAAAGGGCATAGCAGCACAAATAAAAGTCCAGAGAAGAGCAATTTGGCTGATTCTAGGGCTAGTGGGAATGAATTATGAAGATTAAAAGAGCTGAGCCTTTTCAGTTTAAACTAAAGAAAATTAGGAAATGACTTGGGGGAAGTGTTTAAATTTATGGAGGGCATTAGTATAGTGGATTGAGATTGTTATTTTAAAATGAGTTCAACAAGAACAAAAAGACACAATTGGGAACTTGTTTAGGGTATGCCTCACACAAACATTACAAAATTTTTCTTTACATAGAGAACTATAACTATGTGATGGCCAGTGGGATTTTCTATGCTGTGGTGTACTGGGCTGGAAACAGCACTTCAAGAGAGGTCCACCGATTCAACAGGCTAATTAATACTAGAATCCCAGTAGCCTGTAAACATCTTCATTGTCTCTGACCACCTTAAATTTTCCTTGCAGTTCTTTATCACTGGGCCAGTTGCTTGCTGATATGCTTTTGTTTTCCATATGCCTCAGCAGTACCAACCTGCACTCACCCATCCTCCATTTAACCCACTCAGCAATAGTCTCTCAGTCTGTGTTGATGCTTTTATCTGGCAATGAGTTGTAGGGAACATTATAGGTAAATGATATATCATTATTTGAAAAACATATATTTCATGTGTGTCCATGTCTACAACCACAGTATCTGTGTAAATAAAGGATGACATAACAGATGTGAGGCAACACAAGTTGTACACATAGGTAAATCAGAATTATTTTTCATATGTTACAGTAATAACGACAATGTTGAGGTGAAGTGTAAAATGTGTAAAGACTGAAGTCCAAATATCAAATAAACACTTTCACAAAAGGTATAACTAGTGTACTTTTATTCAGGAATAAAACAGAATCAAAATAAAAACTGTTCAAATGACATATAGCTATGAATGTGTAAAGACTGAAGCCCAAATATCAGTTGGTACAAAATAATGACATTTGTATGCATGTGTGTGCTTGCACGTTTCACAGTGGAAATGCAGCTATTTCGCAGATATGCTCATGTAGCATAGAGGTAGAAGCTGCTGCTTTGTAGTCAAGAGGTTACTCGGTTCAAATCTGGGTCCAACTTGCATTTTTTTCCCAGTTCTACATTTACATTGATAACATATGAAAAAAACATACTTAAGCTGTGAGAATTTTACTATGTGATGCCTTTATGAGGCTTAAAATGGAGGAGGGGTGAGTGCAGGCTGCTACTGCTAATTGCCAAATTTGCAAAACAAAAGCTTAAATCAGCAGGCAATTGGCACAGTGATAAAGAGATGAGAGAAAAGTTAAGGTGGTTCAGGACATGCGAACATTTTACAGGCTTCAGGGATTCTAGTGTAAAAAGGGATAATAAACTCAGTTATAGGAAACACCCTGGAGGTAGTAGCAAAGGAGAAAATTAAAACAAAACTGAATGCCATTATGAACAATGCTCCATATCCTCTATCTGACACATTAACACAAAAGTATTTTCAGCCAACAAATCATTCAGCAGAAGTGGGTCAAGAAACACTACTGTAGCTCCTTTATACCAACAGCAATACATATGCATAATGTCTCACTGAGACTGTGAGAACCAAGTTAGAACTTTTCTTTCTTTTGAAAGTTTTTGGCTTTACAATAATTCCAATATGTGTTCAGACCAAAGTGTGCGTGTATATTCATTTACCCATCTATTTATGTATTTATTTATTTAAAGATGTTCTGTAAAAAGGCAAATTTCCCCCTGGGGACAAATAGATAGATAGTTCTTTCTTTCTATCTGTCTACAAACACATGGAACAAGTGACCAAATGCTGTGGTAGACAGTAGGACTTTAGGGACTTAAAACTAGGTTTGATGTTATTTTGGTGGAATTAAGTGGACAGGAATAGTGAGCTTTGTTGGGCAGAATGGAATTTTCTCGTTCAGAATGTTCTAATGTTACATTTAGCTTGTTGATACCTGCCTTTGGAGGAGCACCAGCACAATAGGTTCACTCCCATAAACACAATCATCACTAATACAATTTATGTGTACATGTAGTAGGTAAAGCCAAGTAACAACAAAAACAACAACAAAAAAGTACACGCAGGCATACAAGATGAATGTTCACATAGGCAGTGCTCAAGTTGCTATTTATTCTTTCTCTGGACTATTAAGCTGTGAGGCTGTGACACTAATGTACTAATATAGTAGCAAGTAGCTGCTGAATGTGCAACACCTTTGTAAAAACTGACTTTCTGCTTAGGATGTACAGAATATAAAGAATAATAAAACATAAAATACAGGAGAACACTACATGACATCTATATAAATATGAATCATTAAGTCTACTCCTTTTAAAAAAAAAAAATCAGCCTTACAAAGTAATTGGGTATTGTACTCTAGTTAACTTAAACCAATTACATACATTAAACAGTTGAAGCCTGTATCATTTAAATTGAAGTTGAAGTATTAAAAACACAGGGATTTAAAAAAATGCCTAGGTTTTGCACTGGACTTTTGAATTAAAACTATTATTTTTTTTTCAATTTGTATCCAAGTCACCAAAATAGCTGCTCAAGATCTGCCTACTGTCATCACTGGCTTGCTCAGCTTCTCACAATATATACTGTATTAAAGAACAACACTGGGAAAGACATAGACAAAAAGACCATTTGCCAAAGTAATTTCACTTACCTGCCATTTGCTGAATGCCACTAAATGCTCCCAAATTACTAGAAGAGGTTGCTTGCTGTAAGAGCTGAAAAATAAAGAAATTGCTATTTATTTATATATTAAAATGACAAATTGTCTGCCTTCTATTATAACTCTAACACCTTTTATTTCCTGTTCCAGATTCTTGAGCCATAATGTTTAAAATGAACTCACACTGACAAATTAAGAATCACTTGAGCTGTGATGTAAATCCATATTAAGAGAGGAAGAAAGAAAGAAAGTAGTAAAACAATTAAAACCTTTAATACTCAAGTGTTAAATATGTTTGAACCAACATGCTATGACTAATTAAAACTGTCAAGAGCATTGTGGTTAGGGTAAATCCAACTTTCTCAATCAAAACCAGTTATTTTGCACCGTTTGGTGCAATTCATAAGTATGTTATTCTAAGCAAGATAATATGGGCACACGATGGCATTCATTATTACACTTTTTTGAGTAGTACTAGGGTGTTGTACCATGTCAGCCATTATGAATGTAGAGAAAAGCCAAGCAAAATGACACCTTTTATTGGCTAACTAAAAAGATTACAATATGCATTCAAGATATATTTAATACTGCAATTGTAAACTGTGCTGGGTTAGGACTATCATCAATCCGTTATTAATATGAGTTGATGGAAATAATATTCCTTAAACTAAGCAAAATAATCACCCTACATATAATGTGTCTTTTGTGGACTGCCATTTCCTCAGTTTTTCCACTTTCTGGGTAGCAGATGGCCCCGTTTACTAGATTAATGGAATTTAAGGGGATTGCACACAATGCATAGTCTATAAAGTCTATAAAGACAAGCTGCTAGGGCCATGCTATCCAAAATGTTATGAATATCTGGAAAGGTAGAGTGGAATTCAGACGTATGAGGTTCTCTGGCACAGACCAAAATCCTGTTACAAGTTGGTAACACCTGTCTTTCATAAAAGCCCTTTGAACCTTGCATCTGTTGCACTAGACTGCCAAGGAAGAAAGCTGGAGGTCATTTCTGTCTCTACCTGGATAAGACCAGATAAAAATGAGGTAAAGATGTTAGCAATGGATATAGATTGCAAGCATAACAAAAATCATCATAAAAGATAAACAAGAGGGCTGTGCTACAGGTGTCAACAAAGGAAACCTTTTTAGACACAGCACCATGGTAATACATGATTTTTTGCTGGAAGTTCTTGTATTTTATTTAGCTAGTTATAGCAGTAAAGACTGTATTGGGTATTTTTACGAATGTACAACCACTTAAACTTACACACCTCCTCAAAGGTTCTGATGTCCTTTCCAACGTCAAAATAGTTTGAAGCATCTCTACTAAGTATTAAATACTGCTCGGGCATCTTGAAAGAAAAATGATGAACCAAGAAGGAGGGAGAGATTGTGCATAGTTGGTAGCCAAATACAAAGAGACACCATTATGTATTATAAACAGGCAATGTTTCAACAATCATGGTGCTTTTCAGACTTGACCCTAGTTGTCTCCAATTTATTTTTGTTTGTTATTTAGCATTTGGTTCAAGCTATTAATTTAGAAATGTCCAGTAATTGTACAGCTTGTTTCAGCTTTGGTTTAGTCAGATCAAATGATGTGCTGTTTCTGCTAAGTAATTCTGTAAAAAAAAAATAGATCATGTGTTTTGTAGGCAAGATTGGATGATGAAACCATGTTTTCATCTCAGCTCAGAGTGTTGGTAATAGTGGTCACCATTTATAAGCAAAAGGTTCAAGAAGATGGAAGTATCTATAATTAACAGACATTTTCTTCAACATTTAGTGCATTCAGGTCAGTATTGCACAGAGCACACTAAATGGCCTGACTGGTCATCTCATCTGCAGTCTGGGGGGCATCAACTAGAATTCCTCAGCAGATTTACAAATAGATCACTGGAGCTAATGTAGAAGTAAAAAAGCAAAGGGGACCTAATACACGACTGTGGTGACCATGTGTTTAGGGGTCAGGAACTAAGACCAATGTCTGCTCAGAGTTAGTGTCTGACTTCTGTTATTTAGAAAGACAAGGATAAGGGGGCATGTGATGCTGTTCAAGTTCAGTTTGAGGAGTTTGCTATGAAGGAGCTCCTCTCTGGTCCTCTTGCAAGGATATACTACACTGCCCTTTAGAGTAATGGGGAACAGCTACAATATTAATATTTTATGATCTAAGTATTTTGCTTATTCTAGTCAGTTGAACATTCAATTAAGAACTTTATTTTGCTATGTACATGTGACAAAACAACCACTAATATCATATTTACATTTACTCATTTAGGTTGCTTTTCTCTAAAGTAATGTACACAAAATGTGCACAAAATATTCAATATAATTGAATAAACATCAATCTGTAGACTATTTTCAAACATGTGTTTTGTTACAGGACTGAGTAACAAAATTGACCATCACAAGCAAATAACTGTAAGCCGAACAGAAGACCAGTTCATCTTTTCTGAACTACAAAGAACCGAGCATCAACTCTGTTATCAATTAGCATTATATTCACAGAAAAAAAGAATCTTCAAAATAGTGTTTTGACAATCGATTGGCCGCCAATCTAAGTCAGACAATTTTCACTCCAAATGACTTGATCAGTTATCAGTAAATTGCCCAATCTCAAAAAAATTATTTTAATATTGCCTACTTTTTAATTTTACAGTAATTTACATGCTCCTTCACTTAAGGCATTAACTATTAAGGAAATATACAAGCAGTTTTGTAGCTAGAACTTACTATAAATAGAGAGCAACCAGGCAGACTTCAGAAGAGAGTGGAAGATCATAACATTGGCTTTTACATTAAAAAGTAGAGTAATAAAGTGGAGTACTAAACTGAGAAAAAGAAATCTGAGGAGCCATCCTGTGCACGTATTATGGATAAATACTGTACTTGTGTACGTGATTTATTTGTTAAAAGTATGGATTTTAAAAGGAACTTACTTTATTCCAGTATTTTTATGGTTGCTGTATAATAAAACAAAATGAATAGGAAAAACCGTGGTCTGCAGTTTAATTGTAAAAAATAGTAAGGTTAACACTTTAATATTGAACATAAAGCTTCCACACCTCTGGTTATACTGAAACTTACTGTAATTTTTTTAAAAGGATAATGAAAAGGAAAAAAAAAAATCAGGATTGAAATTGGCCAATTCTAGTTGTGTTAAATCAGTGATTAGTATTGGCACAAAAATAAAAAAAACTGTTCAGAGCAGTAAGTCAGAGGTTTAGATGGAGGTGGCAGTTCATTCCACCAGCTAGAACATGAAGAGTCTGGATTGATATTAGGTGCCACCAGATGCCATTACATCAGCAGGCCAGAGTGGGCGAGGAGTATAGGATCTCATAAGTACTGATCAACTGACTACTCCACAGGCAAAGAATAGGGATTTTAATTTAATGCGTGCTACAACTGGGAGGCAGAGGAATGATTAATTCTAAATGTTTTTTGTATTGTTTATTTTATATATTTTATTAAGACAATCAGAGTAAATGAATGCAAAAAAATGTATGAATACAGTGTACATAACAATGGGCACAAGAGCAAGCAGAAAATACTTCATGAAATGATCTTGTGTTATAGATTTTTATATAAAAGTGAAATATACTCTTCAGGAAGTTTTTAAATGCCTTACAGCTAAAGTGTTTCAGATCTTTCATAACAATAAATTAGATCATGCAAAGTAATAATAATAAATAACTAGAAAGTAATATGGGTTAAATATAGAGATCTGGAAGCTGGTCATATGCTTTTTAATATATGAAAGAATACTGACTGGAAAACCTTTGTAACAGCCAGAATTACTTTATTCAGTAATGTAACAGTGGAAATACAATACCTGTTGACACAGAAATTAGAAAACAAACAAAAGGGAAATTAATATTTTTAATCAGGTTCTCCTTTTCATTTTTGTGCAGTTGTCCTTTAAGCCAGGTAAGAAGAAAGTCCTTGAATCAGCAAATTTTTTTTGCTCATGATGCCTTAGTACTTATGTTCGACTTGCTCAAAGTATTTGTTACCATTAGGAGCCATAAGAATATGACAGAAATTTTGAATATCAGTACATATTGCAAGGTGTTTTGTTTTCTAACTGTACTTTTAAATGTATACAGTGCTATACTTGGTAATCATTAGTATGCTATATAAAATGTTAAATAGAATTCAAACTGAATAGGTTCTCTCCCACATCCTTAATACATGCATATTAGCTATATTTGACATTGCAAACCAGTTCGTAGTAAGCAGGGATTTGTGTATGAGCTGGTTCTGGACTGTGCTCTGTCTTGGGATGGTTTCTTTCTTACACCCACTGCAGCCGAGACAGGCTCTGGTCCCTGTCACATAGGAATTGATTAATCAAGTTTGATAATAATATGATAGGAATTTGAGTGTGTTTAATTGTGCCAAATGCAACCAATTTACATGGTTAACGAAAACCTAAATATTTTTCTGGAGAATAGTGCTATGTTTTCATTAATACTACACATTAGTGTAATACACTACTGCATTCTTATTAAAGATTCGATCACCAAGAACTGTTGCATATTAACTCATTAATGTCTTTCTGCAAGGCCAAATACATTATGTACAAGAGATTACCATAAACAGCATAAATATAAATCACTTACATTAGAAAGAAATTAACTATGGAGCAATCATGTGATTGTTTCTGATTAAAATTACTTACAAATATGCTGAACATGTATAAATGGACCTTACAGTAACCTGGCATTCAAGGCTTCTACACTATTTGAAAAGCTAGATTATGCAAAAGTGCTTTTTGATTTTATTCAAAAAGACTTCTTAATTACATAAAAGCACCAGGTAGTAATACTATGAAAATGTCAAAAAAGCTAGGTCCTGTAGTGCGCTCCTGCTATTTCCTTGAATAGCAAGAAACCATTACCGTTAGTGCCTTTATTTCTTTAATATGAGAACACTTTCATAGCTCAGCTGTTAATCTTAAAGGCTAAATGGTAGCTGAAGAAACTGCACATTAGTATTAGTCGTTAGCAGTATTCAGCTTTGATTACTGAGCAGTGAGTGTCTACTTGTTATAAGCTTGCTATACTAAGATTTCAAATTCTGGTGATAAAAAAAATCAGGACTCTTCATTAATACTGCAGCAACTTACTGATTACTCCAGGAAATAAGACTAAAAAATGCACATCAGAAACTACACTTTTAAGGAACAATGCTGGCTTTTTCAAAGATCTGGTGTTAAGTTTAAAGTACTGAGGGCAACCCAAAACATTTTGCCATCTTTCACTTCAATTTTCCCCGATTTCTTACAGCATCTCTTATTTAAAGTATAGTATAGCAGCTACTACTTAGAAATTGTGAAAGAAATACTTTTCAATGGTTTAGGGACAGTTGTCTCATCTTGATAATATGATACGCGTTTGTTTAGGAAAGCAGCTAGAAAGATTATTTATTTTTTGACACCTGGACTCATGACCACTGTTTAAATTGGTTCAGCATGGATGTGTTGAGAAGTGTGCGTTGCATTGAACTAAGCCTCATTTACCAGGATTGACTCCTGCCTTATGCCTAATGGGAAGATGGAGTCTCTGGATCTGAATTGGGCAAAAAAGTTCATATATGGTGTACAGCACATAACGATAAATCAAATGAAGTTTTTTTGAGATGCTTGCAGCAAAAAAAAAAGTTAAAAGTTGAAGAGTGAAAACAATACACAAATAGAGGACAACTGAACACTGAGATACTCCGGGAAAATCCTATGCAAGGCTGGAGGTGCAACAAAAGTATAAAGGTGTAAAGGACATTTCAGCATGTTTGTAAATTTGAAATTATGCTTACATCCTTGATGTTAAATCTAACCTATTTAAACATGCAGACATGACTCCACCAAAATAATATTGTTTCTAGTGGTTATAATGGGAATTATCTCCAAATGTAGTCCTATAATAAAAGAATAGTGGTCTGTACCTGCCCTAAGTGGAGATGTTTAAGTACATAAGGGCACTGTACAGTGCTACTGAAGAGAAATAAAAGGTTTCAGCCAAAGATCTTCATTTTACTGTACATTCTGACCTATGCTGATCAACTTTATGTGGTACCCCAAATGGTGACTGAGTACAACTGAAAAAACAGAGAAATTAGGAGACACAGAACAAACTGGAAGGATTAAACTGTTTCTTTCTGTTGGCTTGTTAGATATGGAACTATGAATTTTGTTAAGGGCAGTGAAGTCTAGTTTAATCTTCTCTGTTAGTAACTACTAATATACATAAACTTGGAAATGTGGACAGAAAGTGAAGTTAAAAAAGAAGATCTGGAAATAAAATCTTTGCATAATTAATATGTGATTGCACAATTATACAAGAAATACTCCTATTTAAAAAAATCTTTATAGTGCAAGTCAATACACACTAGCAGATAAAGAGAAATTTTTTACATTTCTTTTTATCAGTGCAACAAACTCTTCAGTTTAATCAATGTTAAATTTACTGGATATATGACACATGACTGCCGTTTACTCCTTTCTTTTCATTTTATTGTGATATAACAGACAAAAAATCCACTTGTTGACCGGCTATGCTTTAAATGTGCAATGTTATAAATTGTGAACACACAAATGCCTGTACACTGTATTTTAAATAAGACTGAAAACCGATTTATGTGTAATCAAGATTACTAGAGTATAACAACATTCAGCTGATTGTGTTATTTATCTGTTTAACTATGTATCTATATATCTTAATATTTCTAGGTGGAGGAAAGATTGCAACCTTCAGAAAATGATAAAGTTGGGTGTATTAGTTTCTTATTTTAACAAGATCTGGATGGTGTACAAATAGGAATATTTTATTACTAAGCAAAAGTGAGCAAAACAAAAGTTTAAAAACCATTGTAAGTGCCATCTTCACACTTAGCAGCCCACACTTAGTAAGAAGATAAGCATGGGATCAGAATTTTACTTACTGCCAGGTACTGAGGCGTGAGCCCTGCAAGTCCAGTGAGGTTTCCCCAAGTGGCAGTATTGAGTTGTTGCATCTGTTGTGCCAACTGTTGCTGTAGGCGTCGTTGCTCCTTATCTTTCTGAGTGTCAGCAAATTTAACCACAATTGGAGAAGAACATCCCTGTGAAAGAATTGTTTAAGACAATTAAAAGGATTTTAATCATAGTATGTTTCAGTGCCAACAAGCAACACTTTTATATTTAAAAAAAAACACAAAGTGTTTTTCCATTTCTATCACTGAACACAAACATCTTGTGATACAGCCAAAGATCAGTTCCTGTAATATTTTTTAATCAAGTAGCAAAAGTGACTATACACCACCTTAGAAAAGCATGCATGCAAGCCATCAATGCAGCATTACTAATAGAAACATGCGTGAAGGAAACACAGGTTAGGTCTATGTAAAGGACATGTGCTATCATTTGATATTAAATAAAAATACATAAATACAATGGGGTTCACAACAAGCATTTACAACTTTAGCAACAGCAGGGAGTGTGAGTTAAAGGAGGTGGTTGCAAATTTGTTGAAGTGGAAGCAAGGAATGATTTAGCAGACTGTCAAACTAAATAAGGCAAATATGTTAAAAGAATATTCATGCAAGCCATAAAAAGAAGATCCAAATATGCTGTAGAAATAAATAGTGACTAAGAATCCTTGAATACAAGATTCTCATGCTGGAGCAGTGTGAAAATGGTCAGGATTATTAAAGCACTAACTTTTATATATACTCCTGGATGAAAATATAAAGGGTAGTCAAGCATCAGTTCTCTCAACAAAGTTAGTGTTTTTAGAAACTGCTCACATACTATTTCATTCCAAAAAATAAAAGCCTTTTAGAAAGCCTTTGCTTTTAATGAATGAAGTTCTTCTAATGACATACTACATGAACTTGCCGTTAGTCTTTTGTTAATTCATATATTATTATGAATAAAGCAATATAAATCCAAGGATTAAACTAAAATTCTTCCTGAGATAAACTCCTACACTTAACCCTTTGTCTACTGTATATCAAATCTAGCACTAAAGCACCATATCTAAAAGGAGGCAAACACAGTAGCCCAGACCAAACCAATTTTAAAGATAACAATTTTTTATGAGATAAATCTAGGAAATAAGATTACTATGGAATAAATCAAACAAAAAATATTAACACAAACTTCAGAGTTCATTAAAATGGGTATTTCTTCAATTTATAGGCTGTGAACTACCCTGTGAGTAAATAGTCTCTACTGCTCTATCAGTAATCGCATCTAGATTCAAAATGATTAAAAAAACATCCAAAACTGTTTGTATGCTGTGGTTTTGAGTTTGATTATCTAAGATACTAATAAAAGTTTCTGTATATTTGTGCTATATAATAATGCCACCAATGTTAGCAACTAATGACATTGTCGGACAGTATTTAGTGTCGCTGCTTCAAGGATTGAGGATCAAGTCTGAATCTTGGGCCCAGTCACTGATGATGTGGGATTTTCACTGGGCACTCCTATTTTCCTCTCAAATCCACAACATTTTTGTTAAGCAGTAATTCTTAATTAGCCACAGTCAGTGTGGATGTTTGTGAGAAAAGGCCCTGAAACAGACCAAGCTCGGATAGGATCCAGGTTTGAGAATATTATATTATTTAATGACAATATGGCAAGATATCCATTTTCTTCTGGGACAGTCTTGTTTTTATACTTTGTGTCCCATTTAAAAATTGGAATATAATACAATGTCCAGTTTAACTGGTAGCCCTGCCATACTTTTTCAGTGAAGAGAAAACTTCATGGCAACTAGGCCATATCCCCACGCTTCTATTATTTTAATTCTAACAATGTGCACAATATTCCTTTATTGATCCATTTGTGATGACTTAATTATTGAGTTGTGTCCCATTTTGAGACTATTCATGTCTGGTCACTCTTCTTAATAAAGATGCATATGCTGAATAAATAAAGGAGTCTGAATGAAGACATGGTTAATGATAGAATGAAGAGAAGCATGCACTTGTTTTAAAAAAAAAAAAAAACAGCCTAAAAATAGCACCCAGCTAGCTGATGTAATGCTTTGTTTATTATTCTCCCAGACAGTTGACAAAAAACTCGGGTATGAGGAAATTAAATAAATACTCCTTTCATATGAAGAAGCAGAGACCTTTTGAAAAGCTTTACAGATGCATCTTTTTTTCTCTAAAAAATGCACAAGGGTATCCCTTCCACTTCATCAGGAAGTAACTGATGAGCAGCACTATGAGAACACCCAGATGAGCATTTTTACATTGTCTAAACAAATGTTTACAAGTGTTATATAAGTGGTTGAAAATATGGAACGTTCTACACAAAATCTGGTCTAATGACTAACTTTTTTTTTTTTTTTTAAAGTGAAACATTAACTTCAGGATAAAAAGCCTTGGAATACTGAGCACCATGAAAGTCTGTATATAAAGAAAGAGACTTAATCAATTAATTAATGCAAGATTGGGTCCAAAGAGCTGCATAATCTCCTTTGTTTTTACGAGAACTATGAAATTTAAAATGGGTAGCTAATTTGCTAGAAGCCCTTCAATCTACATTTCTCTTCCCCATTTGGTGCACCTCAATCCCAGTCAAACAACAGGACTTCATCAGCAATTTTCAGTTGCAGGTTAATCTTAACGAATTAGGGGTCAGCAATGGCACATGCCTGTGACTTCCGGTCATGTAGTTTTACCTCCCCTGAAACTCGTCAAACTGATTTGCAACCTACTTGCACAAAACCAAATGCAAGGCAACCAATGAGCACTCATGTGGAAGGACAATTCAATATAGCACTCTCCTAAGAAAAGGAGGAATGTGGGTAGCTCTGGACTGTGCAAACAGAACAGAGGCTCGTCTGTCTGATGTCTTTTGTTTGTTGAACTGAATTGGGAAAAAAAAACAAAACAACCAAGATTTCTGCTGAGCCATGCTGGGAAAGGCTTCGTGTAAGCACTGGTGGTGTCAAGCAGCATATTATCTATCAGCTGTCAGAACGTAGCAAGCTTGTGCTTACTATTTGTATAATCTGACATCCTCAAGGTGCAGAGATCCAGCAATGGCGGCTGTTACATTTGACATCTCCTCAGACTAGAAATCCTATAATTTATGTCCTGCTGGATTTAGGGAGCAAATACCAAAAGGCCTAATACCATCTGGTGATAGTATCATTATTGACCAACAAAGTTAATTAAGAAAATAGGAGGGCAAATGAATAAGCAGACTCTTTGCAGCATTTAAAATAACAATAAAGGTATGAAATGAACAAGTCCTGAAAAGGCTTCTTACTTGAAAATATTTGTGACATAGTGAGCTACTCTTATAGTGAACTTGGTAAGGAGCAGCCGCTGGACTTCCCCTAATTTTGCTTTAAATAAAATGTGTTCATTTTTCCAATGTTACATATTAACATCCAAACACCAAATTAATTTAATATAATCATACTTTGATTGAATATTTGCAAAAACTCAGTAACATAAGTATTTCTAAATATAAAGTCACATTTTTGGTCATAGGGAATAATGGCTACACATGTTCAATTTCATTAAAGCTTTGTTACATGATCATTCTAATCACTGCTTGCATATATCATGTTAATATTAAAATGTCCCAATATGCGTATGTTATAAACATACCAACCCTCACAATATTTCAAGCCTCTGAACAGGTGTGTAATAGATCCTTAGTACAATATTCTCATTGGTTATGTCTTAGTGGTAAGTGTAACCAAAAATACTAGCTAACTTCAATAATGTATTGTTCTGAAGCTGTGTTACAAAAACTTATTGTAATATAAGTCTATACTACACTTGATTAAGTGATATTTCAGTTTGTCTTTTCAACATTAATGATTAATCAATCTTTATTTTATATAGCTCACATCTGGAAGCAAACAAATATATGAGAGGATGCACGATTAAAACTCGATTGTAAAAATTAGTTTTGAAGCATGATTTAGGAGCTACACCTTAGTCTTAATCACCAACAACGTATTTTCAGTTTGTTCAGTTTTTATATAGAGCCCTTAAAGCACAGAGAATTTTTACTGTGGTCTACTTAACACTAGAATTCCTGAAGCCTACGAAGAAACTAATAATCCCAGCCCACCTTAAATCCTTTCGCATTTCTTCATCAGCGTCTTTTGTTTTGTAAATGCGTTGATCAGCACAAGCAGCAAGCAGCTTGCTGTCCCATCCCCCGCCTTGACAGTGCTCAACTCTCCCAGCTCAAGCCAAGGCTCCTTATCTGCATGTGATGTGCCTGGAGTTGTACAGGGTAAATAATACAGTATATGGTTATTTGGAATACATGCATTTCATGTGTGTTCCTTGTCTACAAAGATCAGGGTAAGTGTGGGATGAAAGGAAATGCGAGAAGTGCAAGAAATGCTGAACACATACCTAAAAGCAGAAATTTCTCCCATGTTATACTAATAATGTCAAGAAGTGCATAATGTGTGAAGATTTAGCCCAAATATCAAATAAACACGTACGCTTTTATTTAAGAATATGACCAAAGAACAGGGAGTTTACACATATTCTTCAATAGTGAAGACGTAAGATCTGCTACCTTATAACCCGAAGGTCCAGGATTCGAGACCTGACACTCTGAAGTTTGAGTAGTGAGATGCTATTATTATTATATGTATTAGTTTAACACGGAAAAAGTTTCTGCTTTAGGTATGTGCTAAGCATTTCTTGCATTTCCTTTCATCCTACACTTAACCAGATCTTTACAGACATGAAACACACATGAAATGCATATATTACAAATAATGATATACTGCATCATTTACCCTCTGCAACTCAAGGAATCTCACACGTAGCTAAGGAGCCTCGGCTTGAACTGGGAGAACTTTTTGCCCGAGCTGAGCTCCGTCAAGGCAGGGGATGGGAGAGCAGGCTTCTTGCTGCTTAGGCTGATCATTGAATTTAAAAAAGATGCCGATGAAGAGGTGTGGATGGATTTAAGGTGGGCCGGGATTATGAGTTTTTTCGTAAGCTTCAGGAATTCGAGTGTTAAAGACACAAAACACTGAAAACCAGGACTTCAACAGTGGTTAGAATTCACCATCGAAGAACTCTATTACAAGTCAATTTCAACAGAATATTAAAATTCACAAAAGAAATAACTCTGGTGGCCCATAATATAGTTATCTTACAATTGTTTATTCAACGTACATGTGTCTTTTATAGACATCTCTTCAATATGTCTATTTGAGGATGACTCCTTTGTTTCCCCGTTACAAGTACTGACCTTCAGTCATTAATTCATCCCCAAGAAATACACTATTATACCGGCAGCCAAGTCTGATTTAAAAAGGAGTTTCTATGTCAAATAATTTAGATATAACATTTCACTAAGTTGTGTGACCCTGTCAGTTGTTGCTCTGCTTCTTCAGCTGAAAGACAAAGTGAAACAAAATTTTCTACTGTCCTCTTGTTAATAATAATTGAAGTAAGTTCCAGATCAGGAAAAGGTGCACTAGATTCTAATCTTTGGATTTGTGTATGGCTGGCCATATCGACTCATGTTAAATCACCTTACCAATATACATTTTACTAATAGTGTGTGAATAAAACTTGTGAAAACTATACATGAACCTTAAGAACAGTGCTATATATCCAGGAGGACTGGAGGAGCGCATGTGCCTCCTCCAGACAACAAGGGGGTGACCGCCCTTGTTGTGTTGGGGGCCATGGGTAAAGGGCTGGGAAGCCCAACCCTGTAGGGGCCCTTGGTCACCGCCAGGGGGTGCCCCAATGCCTTGGGAACCCTGGACCTCAGCACTTCCGCCACACCAGGAAGTCCTGGGTTGTTTAGTTGGGTAGCAGGGACACCCGGAGGGCTTCCGGCTACCCAGCTGGTGTTTCCGCCACACAGGGGTGTGTCGGCGGAGGCTCCTCAGGAAGCACCTGGAGCCCATCCGGGTGTACATAAAAGGGACTGCCTCCCTACATTCAATGGCGAGAGTCGGGTGGAAGAGGACGGAGCTCGGAGGAGAGGAGTGGAGGCGGTCTGAAGACTGAAAGGCATTGTTGTGCAGCCAGGACTGAAAGGGGTGATTGGTGCCGAGGCACTGGGTTCGTGCACTTATTTGTATTATAGAACTGTAAATAAACGTGTGTGTGGTGAAACCAACATGTCTAACTGTTTGTGTCCGGGCTGCTCCCACAATATATATATATATATATATATATATATATATATATATATATATATATATATATATATATATATATATATATCTATATATATATCACACACACACACACATACATACATACATACATACATACATACATACATACATACATACATATATATATATATATATATACACACACTCTATATGGACAAAAGTATTGGGACACCTGACGATTACACCAACAGGGACTTTAATGAAATTGCATTCAAATGCATAGACTTAAATATGGAATTGGTCACCCCTTTGCAGCTATAACAGCTTCCACTCTTTTTGGAAGGCTTTCCACAAGATTTTGGAGTGTTTCTGAGGGAATTTGCACCCATTCATTCTAAAGAACATTTAGGAGGTCAGGCACTGATGTTGGACAAAAAGGCCTGGCTCACAATCTCCATTCCAGTTCAGCCCAACGGTGTATGATGGGGTAGAGGTGAGGGCTCTGTGTGGGCCAGTCAAGTACTTCCACACCAAACTCATCCAACCATGTCTTTATGGACCTTGGTTTGTGTACTGGGAAATAGTCATGATGGAATAGAAAAGGGCCCTCTCCAAACTGTTTGACAAAGTTGGAAGAATATTGTTTTCCAAAATGTCTTGGTATACTGAAGCATTAAGATTGCCATTTACTGGAAGTATAGGGGCTAGGCCAAACCCTGAAAAACTGCCCTGCACTATTAACCCTCCTCCACCAAACTTCACAGTTGGCACAATGCAGTCAGGCAGGTAACGCTGTCACTGTATCTACTAAATCCAGATTCGCCCATCTGACTGCCACACAGAGAAACATGATTTGTCACTCTATATAACACATTTCCCCCACTCCATCTGATGCTTGGCTTTGGACTTGGTGATGTGAGGCTTGTATGCAGCTGCTGGTCCATGTAAACATATTCTATGAAGCTCTTGCTGCTCAGTTTGTGTGCTTACATTAATGTCAGTGGAAGTATGGAACTCTTCAGCTATGAAATCAGCAGAGCACTGGTGACTTTTATGCATCATGCACCTTAGCAGACACTGACCCCACTCTGCGACTTTACATGGTCTTCCGGTTTGTGGCCGACTTGCTGTTGTTCCTAACCACTTCCACTTTCCAATACAGCTGACCGTGGAATATCCAAGTAGGGATTTCACAAACCGTCTTATTGCAAAGGTGGCATCCTATCACAGCACCACGCTTGAAGTCACTGAGCTCTTCAGAATGACCTAGTTTGTTTCACAAATGTTTATAAATGGAGATTGCATGGCTAGGTGCTTGATTTTATACCTGTGACAATGGGTCTGACTGAAACATCCTAATTCAGTACTTTAGAGGTTTGTCCTCATACTTTTATCCATATAGTGTGTGTGTGTGTATATATATATATATATATATATATATATATATATATATATACACATTGCTCATGTGCGCATATATACATACATATATATGTATATATGCGCACATGAGCAATGTATGTTAATCAACCTAAAGATATTTGTATATTATATGAAAATAACTTTTTGTACGCTAGGCTGTCAAATGTAAATAATATTTTGCAAAATGTTATCATGGAAAGTCTATAAACAAAGATTAACATGCCTATATTCAGGATGATTTATGCAAATATTTTTATTTACAAAAAAACATTACACAATGTAAATACAGTACATGCTAGATCATTCTCAAAAATACACAAGTGCAAAAATACTGTACATAAAGACTCCATTATTAATATTAAAATATTTTATGTCTAAAGAGAAAGTAAAAAATAATTCTACTGTTTCTTATTCTACAATGGGCATTATTGAGTGCACTTCAAATATATGAACACCGTCTATCTACTGAATGACTATTGCCCACTAACAGCTGCAAAATAAAGCAAAGCTCCACAAAGGAAACTAAGAAATTTGCAGAAAAATATTTTAAACCTTTTTTTTTTTTAATTAACCATTGCATCTTGTTCTAACAGTAAATTACAAATGAATGTTTTTTTTTTTTTTTTCCAATAGCTCCTTCTGCCATATTTGAAAAACAAAGTTAAATTTTTAATTCAAAGAAATTCAAAACATTTAATCACAAGACTTTTTAAAGATGATGGCTTTGAAAAAAATCTTGATAGTAATGATTTTGGTCTTTACTGTCCCAAATTGGCCATCTGTGAAACAGAACATAAACTAGAATGTTCTTGCTTAATTTAATTTAAATAACAGAAATTCACTTATAAGGCTAAAAAATTGACTTTTATATTTAAATAAATCATGCTTTTAAGTAGAATGCCTAAAAGTAAGTATTATGTCGATTTACCAACCCCATCCAAAAATATACAATTTTGGTCATAATTCTACAATACCTTAACTTTACGCCTCAAATAAATATATAATACTAAATTGAATAAACAAAAAAGTTGTGCATTTTTTTTACCTCTGAAAGTTCATGTCTTATGAAAGTCCAGATTACTTGTGAAAAGCAGCTTTAAGCACCAATAAAATGGGGCAGTGATCTTGCATGGTCTATTGGCATTATTATACTGTATAAAGCTCTTTGCAATGACATTTTACAATGTTAGGTGCATCATAAGACATGGGCTAATGACAAAAACGCACCTCAGCAACAAAGTGATCTTTAGGGCTGGTTATTTTTATTGCATGAGTTTGGCTTGTTTGAGGATTACAAAGTGTGTGGCTGTAACATTTCCCAACTGACTCCACAAAGAAGAAAAACAGAGAAAGGGCAGACGATACAGTACCTCCATGGTCTGAGACTGGTGCATGGCTTTGATTGCATTCTGTGCCATTGCCCTTGTAGAAAACGTGACAAACGCACAGCCTGTGGGGACAATGGGAAAAGGAGCAGGAGAGACAAAAAAAAAAAGAAATAAAAGAAAAAAAGAAAAAACAACAAGACAAAAGGGTTGGACACTTGTTAAACCAACACAGTCTACGAGAACGGCCACAAGACGACACTGTTCTCAGTAGTACATGAAAAAATAAACAGCTTGAATTAATCATTCACAGAATTGACTTGTTAATCATTTTACTAGTTAACAATTCATTAGAAGAATGTGCCAAGGCATTCATCTTTCATTGTGCCTTGCATAAAATTGGCATAGTTTTAAAAATGCTGGAAGTTTCCTAATTCTGAAATGGCAGAAGAAAGTAGCACTAGACAAAAAACTAAATGCACATATGCTTCTCAGCTGAACTGATTAAAAATGTAGTTTTTGTTCAAGCAACATTGGATATTGCAATATCCAATCAAAAATGCATACTAAAGACTTTTTCATGACACTAAGCCTTTGGAGTAATATTTATAGTTAAATTTCTTTGCATATGAAATGGATGAAGGCTTAGTTACGGACTAGGAACAGCTTCAGTTCATTTCACTACTGACCAATGGAGAATGATCCTGCCTTTTACATAACCTGAATGTTTCCAACACTAGGACAACATGAAGAAGCTTAATACATAAATACATGGATGCATGGAATCACATATGCATAAGCATTATTGTAGCATGTGGCACACCAATTATTAAAATGCAGCATTTTATGACAGACATTCTTTGGAGCTGTGGTTATTTAGATCTTTCAGACAAAAGGACAATATACAATCCTGCCTGTTTTTATTCAGTTTGTACCTCCCCAGAAATCAATCTGGGTATAATAATAATTTAATACCATGCACCAAGAATGTTCTAGTCTCCTTTCTTTAGGTAGGTAGCTTTATTAAATGAGTTATTAAAAGGCACTGAGGAAAAGAAGTAGCATTTGTTTCCCCTTTTTAAGCTACTTGACTAATTAGGCTGACTTTTATAATGAGTGAAATGCCATTTACTTCAGTTTTTAGTATCCTCCCCCCAAGTGAACTTTGCATCTGCCTTATTTGAACAGAGAAATCATCTGTGAAAATGGAAAAGTGAGACATATATTTTAGTGAATACTGAGCAATGAAATCCCTTTGAAAGTCTGACACATCTGGTGTTTGTTGCATTCTGGCACTGGGTTGTGAACTGCTCAGCTAGCAGCACCTGTACTTTCTCTCTTTTAGGCCTTTCAAATGACCTGGAGGTTAGTGGGAGTGTCAATGGTGTTAATATGCATAGATGTCGTCCTGAATCATAAGCCATCACATCACATTTCAAACAGGTCCATATGCCTCTAAAGAAAGCTGAATGGTAATTAATAATTAATGTTCAATTGTTCAGTTTGTTTTTTTAAGTATGTTACATTTTAGAGAAGCAGCTGGACTGCCATTGTAGAATTATCTCATTACAATAGCCCTCTGCCTGTCTCTTTTTCATATATAGTGTTGCATGCGCATTTTATATACATAGTACACAAACACTGCATATGCACACATTTACTCCTTGACAAAATATTTCAGTACTAATTAGTTTCTGCCAGTGGTTATTGTCAGCGTACTTTAAATATGTTGAAATGATTTAAGCATAACACTACTTAGTCCAGCACTTTCAATCCCAAGCCAACACTATTTTTTAAAATTTGAATACAAACAGCTATTGATTTATACTTAAAGTAATGTTTGGATTACAATTAGCATAGTGTATATATCTTAGATTATCAAGTCATTACTGTGGTGACATTTTAACCAAATAGCAGTGAATAAAGCAAGGCCCCATGGTTACCTTAGAGCCATAAGCAACCTCCAGAGTTGCTCACAAAACACATTACACAGTGTAAGAAATTCTGCACAAACATCATTCTCTTACGGAAAGGGCTTCACAAGGAAAACCATCATCTTCTTTCAGAGACACCTTTAAACTTGAACTCCCAATTATTGCTCTCAGAATGGCTTTACAATTTAGATAAACATTAATGTAATGTTTGAACAACTGATATAAATAAAGAATATCTATCTTAGTCACAGTCTTACTGCTGTTTATGATCTTATCCTGTTCGAGAAAGGAAGGATATCAACAAGGTTTTAGCTTGGCTCATCAGTCAACTTAAAATGGAACTGGCAGTAGTTTGTCTTTTATAAGGAAGCCATGCTTTGCACTATACAAAACATATTTCAAAATATTGAAAAAACAGTTAAGAGGATAAAAATACAATTTAAAAATGGCTGCATCCAGGGAAGTGGAGAAAGGTGTCAACGCTGAAAACAATGTGCTTAATAAGCATATATTGCACCTGAAAGAGGTGATAATGGCAAGAATTCTAAATATTAAGAACGAACCCTTGCTAAAAGAGACATTGTGAATCTAATACAGGCAAACAGCATAGGAGCAGTAATTGACTCCTTAGAAAGATGTATACAAGACTAAATGGCTATGAACTTCTAATTTTCTTAATTGTAGCAAACATGTAAGAAAAAGCTATTTTTAAGGAGAGGATGACACCAAAACATCACATTCAATAGCAGAATATTTGAAACTGCAACAAAACACTTACAATTGAAAATATTCAAAATTATTTAATTATGGGGGAGGAACACATTTTTAAATGTGGTTGAGGGCCACTTTAAGACTGTTATTATACATTTATGAGGTATCTAGGGTCTTAGTCCACAAAGAAATGGCAGCCATAATGGATAGGCACAGGTAGCAAATTAAGAAAGGTTTAAAGCTTTTATTATAATCATATAACTTCAAACCAAGTAAATACACATGGACCTTATTGACATCCAACCTTTGAAAATAAAATGTAAATTTTTTTAGAACTCTGTTTAAATATTCATTATGATGTAAAAACGAATCTAGGTTATACCAATGTACATAGTATGTCAATGATACCCAAATTTAACTTTACTTTTGCTAAGTTTTTTTCTCTTTTTGAAGTGACAGCTTGATATGCTAAGCCACTTAAAAATTCACTTGCCTTTGTTTAAAAAAAAAAAAAAAGAACAAAAAAATAAATAATTTACGAATCCAGCTCCCTTAATATAATACTACATGGAATCATGTATGTGTTTTTTTTTTAAACAAGGATTATATATATATATATATATATATATATATATATATATATATATATATATATATATATATATATATATATATATATATATATATATATATTTTTGCATGGTAGAAACACAAAATACAAAATGCCACAGCTAATGACCCTTTTCCTTGCTGTAACTGACCAGCAGAGTGCTTGGTAACTTAATGAAAATGGGCTTTGACAGGAGCTGTAAGGGTCTTTTCGAATATTGGCATAAGCACATAATTAATAGAAGTGTATAATTTTTTCAAAACACATATTTTCAATTGCTGAGTTATGGAGAAGAAGCACATTGCTGCTGTAACAAATGTATATATGTAACTACACCCCAAAAAAAGAAATGCAATTAAACTTATAGGTTTTAAAAATTAGGACTAAACATTATTAATAAAACTAAGCATCTTGTTGTTTACGAACCAAATTACCTCTTCCTTTTGCCAAAAGCAACATTTAATTTGTCTAATGAGCACAAAGCCCCCACCCCGTCTATGGCCAAGTAGATGATGCTCCTCCAGACTTGTGAACTGCACCATTAAGATATCTATAAAGCCTAGCATTTTGCACAAAGCCCAAGCAGTCAAAACATGTCAAGGCATTAAGTGTTGCTTAAATGGTATTAAACAAACACACATGTTTGCGTGTCTATTCTTCAAAGTTAAAATGAAAAACAGGTGTACAGGAGGATAACTGATATGGAAATGTTACAATCACAAAGTAGATTGGACAAGACAATATTATTGTGTATTTCTTTAGTATGCAAAGCACTACAAGAAATAAGGAAGAACTCATGAGTTAAGTGAAAGTGACAATGTGACACATCTGTATGAAGCTATAATTTATTAACATCTTATAAATGGAAGAAAAAAAAAATCACCCCGTATTTTAAGGTGGAACCTTTTGCCAATTTTTCCCTAAATCATTTTTCAGTTAAGAGTGGGAAGGAAAAACGGTGATTTTATAGACTTCATTGTGATATCCTGTTTTAAAAAGTGAGTGGGTTTCAAGTAATGACATGACAAATGCAAACAGCAGTATCTCCGGTAGGCTAATGAATTAAATTCATCTGTGAATTCTCTGAAAAAGGTTATAATGTGCTTGTTGACGGATTTACACAATAGCCCAAATCTAAATCATATTTCTTTATGAACTATACTAAGCAGAGCACATTGCAATGAAGTAGAATGTTTAATGGATGTTTCCAGACCTGTAGGCATGCTATTAAGTCATTCAATTAAATATACATTGAAGCACAATTGTACAGTCAAAAAGCAGCACAGAGGCCAGAGGGTAGAAAGAGACAACCAGGTATGAATTAAGTGGAAGGCGGGTGCCAGACTGGTTAGATTGATCTACAGACATCTTTATTAAATAGGTGTGATGATGAGACAGAAAAGAAGTCTCCCTGCTATATTACATGCAGAAATACGTTTTGGGTAACTTTGCCCTCTTTTTTTTGTGTGAACATTTTCTTGATGCCAAATGGAACGGATGAGGCAAGGTCAATTTCTCTTGTTTTTCAGTACAGCTTGTTTCCCTATGCTGCCTTTGTACAGATAAATAGCAGGAATGTGAAAGGTTTCAGAAAGTAATTTCCTCTCTCTGACACAATCACTTAAAGGCACGTAGCACAACGAGAGAAAGGTATTTCTAAGCACATCTGTAAGATCTGTCATCTCAATTGAAAGCATATCATACATCAGATGTTTCGATTGCTACAAGACTTTTCTAAAGAGTGCCTCCAACATTTGATAACATCTGTTTTAACAAAGAAACAAGAGGATTCTTTCTAAACTTTTTTGTCAGTATTATTAAAACATCATACTGTATCTGTTACCTTTTTGACACATCTAAAACTCAAAAACCAGCCAACTTACTCTTAACCCAGTTAACTTGCCAAAACAAACCAACACATACCAGAAAATAAATTACACCTAACAAAAGAAACTTAAGTCATTGTGTAAGTAATTTATTGGGAAAGTATTGTGCTCTATTGTCTTTTATTTTACATTTTACCACAGTAAAAGCTGATCAAAATCTGAAAATCTGCCTTTTTCCATCAGAAAGTATTTTTGTGTTGCTGATCAAACACATAAATATTAAGCAGAAAAAGGTGTGGGAGAAGCTGATGTCTGGCAAGTGCCTTTAAAAACAAGAGAAAAAAAATATGAAAATGAAGAATTAAAAGTCACAAACATCACCAAGCACTCCACGAGTCAGTTTCTGCATAGACAAATCCCACAATTACTGTGAAAAACTTGTGATATAATAATAATAATAAAGAAAATTTGGGTATATCATTTTATTAAAAATACGTCAATAAAATAGTCAAATATAGATATTGAAGACAATTTTGAATGCCATGAATGATTTAAAGGTATACAAAACCTAAAGGCCTATATTACATTTTCCCTCTTCTATTTGTGCTATTAACTCCATAGGCATTGTACAAGTGTGTATTCCACTTTCACTTAAAAATTACATTCTTTAGAATATTCAAATTCTAAACAAGGATACAATAAAAGTATTCAGACAATATATAATATTCAAATAGCATAGTTATAAAGGCTCACAAAAGTAAGGTCTCAAACCTTAAAGATATGAGTTAACTTTAGAAGAAGCTGTACCATTTTTCTTTAGGAAGATACCATCACTCGAGAAAAAGGTACTCACCCCGGCTGAGCCCATCAGGTCCTCGCAGAATTCTGCATTCCTCAATTTGACCAAATGAGGAAAACATCACCCTGATATCATTTTCATTACATTTCTTTGAAACCATTCCTATAAACAATTTTCTGTCTTCCACCGCTTAAGAGGAAAAAAGAAAAGAATAAGTGAACAGGTTACTTTATCTTGTTGGAGTGATGAATGTTTTACTACTAAATCAAGCTGTATTCCAATACACAGGTTTCCCATTCTTCATAACACAAGGACAACCCTGCAGGCCAAAAGTATTCCTAATTTTTCTTTAATACATTCTTCTCTACAAAACTAGCCACTTCATTTTTCTCAATCTCCTTCCAAAAACCTATTCTAAAGAAGAAAATGTTAGTAACATGTCAAAACAAATCATATAGCTTTCTGTTACAAATGCAATGCTAGTCTTAAAAGGTCTCTTTTTCGCTATGGAACCACAATGTACTATATACTAACTGACTCATTTCTGCTGCCTTTTGAGTATGCATAGTACATCTGAATACATTCTCAGGCTGTTCTGGCATCATCAAAATGCCAGCTGGAGTGCCAATTTATCTTATTTGAGTCAAATGTTATGATCAGAGAGCAGGACATGTGTGTCCCATTCAGCAGTAATGGTGAGGACTTGCTTTTCATTTCAAACTGCAAAAACTTCTAAAATGCAACAAAAAACACTATTCTTACATTAGCAAGCTGCAACAACACTGATTTTTAATTCCCAACTATTTGCACTAAACAAATAAAACTCCTGTTGGACAGGTAGAGGTTTCCTATTCTAATGATCTTACATATAATCAGTGATTATAATAACAAACATTAAAAGGGCTCTTTGAGTCATCATAGTATATCCTGTTATTGGTAAAATATGCAACTGACAAGGAAACATTACCTTTATACTACTCTTTATCAGTGTGAAATGTGTGAATCTCCATAGACAGAAAGTGTATGCATTAACAGAAAAAAAACAAAGAATTTACTACTGTTTATGGGTTTGTGAACAGAAGAGCCATTAAGAACATCTTTATGAACAGCAGCAAACTGTTGGTATAACATATTCAAACCCACTTAACTCAACTCAAGTTTACAGGGGCCTTGAACATGTATTGAGCATATAGGGCACAAAAACAGAAAACAGCTCTGTGAAGGTGCAGGTTGTCTCCATGCTCCCAATCTTTTTTGTCAACCTCCTGAACCCAACACTACCGTTAGTCATGACTCAGATGGGGCAGCAAATAAGGGCAAACATACATCCAATCAAGGGGAAGGTGTAAAAATGCTCTAGTGCTTTTATTAAAAACAGTGTACCAAAAAGTAAATAAATAATCCAATTAAAAGTAGTATCTATGTGGAGGTTAAAACAATCAAATAATTCATTAAAACGAGGTTAAAACACTGCAGGAAACTGCCTTAAAAACCATGAGTCCAGATGCAGTCCTTAAAAACTGACACCTCCTTGACTTAACCCAATACAGGCTCTTGCAGCCAAGGAGGCGCCTTTCCAGCAGTTCAGCCCACCTTCAGTGATGCTTCTAGGCTCGGGCCCCTGCTGCCATCTATGGCCATAGCAGGGCACTATGCCAAAGCCTCTGACTCTCGCTGCCAGGCTCGTATCCCTGTGGTCCATGGCACCACCTATGGGATACCTCTCTCTGTCCCTCACTCTCCTGCATCTGTGCTGCCTCTCTCCATTGAGTTGCTACAACTAAGCAGCTCTTCAGCCAATCCAGCACTTAGGTTCTCCTAGGGACTTCATCTCAGCTGTCTGCCTTCCCTGTCTTGTTCACTTGCACCAGCTCTCTGTTGTTCCTGCCTTCTCTGTCTCTCCATCTTTTAATCTCTTTTCTTTTTCACTCCATCTTTCTTTCCGATCTGCCTTATTTTTTTTTCTCTCCAATCTAGCCCTTGCACTTCCTTTATAAAACCAGAGACATGACACAGCTGCGGCAATGAACAGCTCCCAGCACCAATTAGGGTCATGGGTGATCCTGCACCTGTACACTAAGTACAGGGATTTCCACTCCTGCATTGTGGACATGTATGTTTATTGAACTACAGGTACAACTTTGGGGGTGCTGAAGAGAAACTGGAGCATCTGGAGGAAACTCCACATGGAAAATGGCTGGGTGCAGAATATGAACCCAAAATACAAACTTGCTGCTTGGATATAGTAAGAAATAAATTAGTTATAGATAACAGCAATAAACTTCAATACATCAATGACTTCAATAAACTTTTCAGATCATGAGATGGTACATATACAATGTGTTAAAAAAAATCCACCTTTGGAAAAATGCATACAGCTGCTTGAACTTGTTTTACCCCGGCTGTTTTATAGGATAAAAAATTTTAGAACAAAAAGAGCATAGTGTGGAAATTTGAAAAAGTACACTGTAAAACAGCACTTTCTGTACTAGTATGATTTATACTATAAGCATCTTAAAATATGTTAAATCAATAATAAAACAACAAAACATAATCACTATTGATTCATAAGGGGAAAGCATGGTGGCACAGTAGTAGTGCTGCTACCTGGCAACAAGGAGATCATGTCCCAGGTTCTCCCTGCGGGTTTCCCCCAGATGCTCCAGTTTCCTCCCACAGTCCAAAGACAAGCAAGTTAGGTGAACTGGTGTTGCTAAATTGCCCTAGTGTGTGTGTGTTTGCTGGGATAGGCTCCAACCTCCTTGCAACCCTGGATAAGCAGGTTAAGATGGATGGATGGATGGTTGGTTAATTAGGTCTATATGTTCCTTGTAATATCAGAACGTGTTGGTGAAGTGTGAATATGAAATGATTATCATAAAGATTTGAACGGAAAAGATGCAAAGTTACACTACTGATGTCAAAGGAGCTCCTTATTGTAGAGGATTAGGGTTCAAGCCCATCATCAAGGAAATGCAAAACTCGCATAATGAGAGCAATGTGCCAGAATGACAAACACATGAAACAGTAGTAAAACAACAATTGTGTTGTTTTCAAAATCCTCAAGTGATGAGGGTGGTACTTTGGTCAGAAACACTGCACCAATAAGGTTTCACAAGAAGATGATGCAGTGTAGGCACAATGAGGGCCAAAAACCATGAAACCATTTGTGTCCATATCCTCTAAGCCAGTCTTTATTAAACTATGGTTCATGGATATGTCTGTGATGGATCGCCACATAATTATGTGGTAAAATTAACCAAGTATGTCCAAGAGTAAATTCTGCATCGAGTTACAAACCACCCACTATTTATCCTACTATACTGTATGTGGCAGTATATGGAACAATGCCACTGACACAACATGGAGATCTTTAATTTCTGTGGAACTAAAATATAGTTAAGTATTCCCCCTCCAATCTTACAAACAGTGAAACAATCAATATGGGAAGACTGACAGCAAAGACATTTGCAAGAAATTGAATGGAAGAAGGAAATAGACAAGCTTATGAAGTAATGGAACAATGGTGCGAGTATGAAATGTCGAAATGATAATAGCAGGTGAAGCACAAGGTTGTGACAATTTAAGGGTTTTGTGAGAGGTGAATTAATAGAGTGAGGGTATACACAATGCTATTATGCTCCAATCAGGATTTTTAAGATCGATACCGATCACTGATTTCATGCTACTTTATTGGCTGATTCCGATACCGATTTTTGTTCCTTTATACTTTTAAAAAACTTCTTTACACTAAGCTCATGATACATGACACAAAAGAAAGTAAAATGCTCCTCATAATTGCAAGTCGTCATATATTAAGTTTTTTCTGTAATGTACTTATCTCAAACAAGGCTTAATTTAAAACATGTATTTTTCACTATAAATATTATATATATATATATATATATATATATATATATATATATATATATATATATATATATATATATATAAAATTAACTAAGGCAAGACACCCATGGAAAGCACGCCAGAAGGGGTGTGGATTCACTAAGCTGCTGACAAGTAAGGCGCCCATGGCGCATGCAGGAAGGAACCTCTCCCACCAACTCTAAGACCACTGGATACAACGACAACTCGCAGTGCCACGCCCACCAACTCGGACGCGATGACACAGGAAAAATGGCGTCATTTATGTTCGTCTGTCGTAGAGTCCACATGCACCCCTGAGCCACGCCTGTTCATAGAGGCACGTTTTTCATGGAAGTGAATTGTTATATGCAGCGTGTAAAACAGTTTGCGAGGGGGATCCTTAAAACAATCCTTTAAAACGGAGGTTAAAACACAATGAAGAAAGCAGTCTTTAAAAACCAATAAGCCCTGTGCCTCTGTTTCATTACTGTCTCACCTGCTTCACCAATGCAGGCCCTGCAACAGTCGAGACGCTCTCTCAGCAGCTGACCTTCTCTGTGCCTGACTGGTTCACACAGAGGCAGCGCAAGAGAAAGCCACACACACACACAGGCAGTGCCAGAGACAGACAGAGGCACACACACACACAGGCAGCTGGTGGGCGGCTCTCCGTGAGTTTCTCTTGCGAGCGGGCACATGACCAGGCGGTGTGTATGCTTCGAGATCGAGGGTGGACGCGGCATGCGACCGGGCACATGACCAGGCAGTGTGTATGCTTCGAGTGCGAGGGTGGACGCGACAGGACCATCCAGCAAAAATGTCGCGGATGTGAATCGCTGTATGCGGCGTGTAGAACAGTTTGCGAGGGGTGTCCCATGGTCTTACAGTTGGTTGCTCTTGCGAGCGGGCACATGACCAGGCAGTGTGTATGCTTCGAGAGCGTGGGTGGACGCGATAGCACCATCTAAGAAGAATCATATTTGTCGTGGATGTTAATCGCTGTATGCAGTGTGTAAAACAGTTTGTCGCGAATGTGAATCTCTGTATGTAGCGTGTAAAATGCTGTATTGTATGTTGCCCTCTCCAGAGTTACATTTTCTCATTCACCTACAGTCGTATCCTCAAAACCAACCCCATTTGGACAACTGTGTCTTTTCAGGAGGTGTTCACCCATCAATACATAATTATGCGGTGTATGCTACGCCGCAGGTTGGCTAGTGTGTGTATATATATATATATATATATATATATATATATATATATATATATATATATATATATATACACACATACATACATACACACACACTGATACAGATGAATTTGAAAATGCAGCTTAAATATAAATAGCCTATTTATTTTTTTTTTTTTACTAAGCAGAATTTTCAAATTCATCTTTACTTATTTTAATTAGAAGTGTAGGCTGTTGGTTTAAACAAGCAAATACAAAATTTTAATAAATACTTTTAATCAATACATGATATAATTTTACAATTTAATGCAAGTATAAACTTAATGAAGTTATCATAATGAATTATTAAACATAATGATAAGGGTTGAATGTAACTAAAGAGTTAACTAAATGCTGCTCTAAGCCTAGGCACATGAGGCTTTTGCCTCATCTTAGATGAGTCACCAAGATAGTTGCTAAGGTTAAAATTAAGAAGATGAGTAACAAACACCTCTTTAGAAAGTGGGAATAAACTAATGGCAAAGCCTAAACACCCCTCCTATGAAGTGGTGCTAAAATTAATAGAAGTCCACAGATTACCACTACTTACAAGGCAATATTCAGATTAATGGGAGAAAGGAGTAAATACTGGTGGCACTCGCTGACTGGATGAAGCTCAGCATATTATGAGTCAGATAACATGATGTATTAGATAAGGTAATGCAACAGAAAAGCATAAAGAATATACATTGTTTTATTGAATGCTCACTCTATGGACATTTGTGCATACAGTTAAGTCCATAAATATTTGGACAGAGACAACTTTTTTCTAATTTTGGTTCTGTACATTACAGAAAATATCAAAAAGGTAAAAATACCAGAAAAAATCAAAAGGGTAAGATGAGCACTAGACATTCAGCACAATGTTAGTCTTGTTAGATGAGGTTAAACACTTCAAATGGCACTGTTCACTGAAGTATTCATCAAAATATATCACCTGTATAAACCTGTATAAACTACACAAAGTGTGTGTGTATGTATGTATATATTTAATATTTTCTGGTGTTCATACAACAACAATTGTATAGTCCAAAATCACACAAGGAGTTCCTCAATGGGTTTTAAATGGGCCTGTTTTTTGACAGCATCCCCAGCCATGAATTCCTAAGAATACAAGAAAAAAAATTTGGACGTGAATATCGGTAGGCTTTGCGCCCTATCTATATCTGTGTATATCTATCTTTTTTTTTTTTTTTAAGGAATATTCAAGCTTTTTTTGGTTACTTAAAGTCCCAAGAGCCAGTTTCCCAAGAGCCATGAGCCCTATGGGAGGGGCCAAGGAGGTCAGGTGCAGTGTAAGTTGGGTGGTGGCCGAAGGCGGGGACCTTGGCGGTTCGATCCTTGGCTAAAGAAACTGGCTCTTGGGACGTAGAATGTCACCTCTCTGAAGGGGAAGGAGCCTGAGCTAGTGCGCGAGGTCGAGAGGTTCCAGCTAGATATAGTCGGACTCACCTCAATGCACAGCTTAGACTCTGGAACCAATCTCCTTGAGAGGGGCTGGGCTCTCTACCACTCTGGAGTTGCCCCCGGTGAAAGGCGCCGAGCAGGTGTGGGCATACTTATTGCCCCCTGACTTGGAGCCGGTACATTAGGGTTTACCCCGGTGGACGAGAGGGTGGCCTCCCTCCGCCTTTGGGTTTCGGGGGAGGGTGGGGAAGGGTCCTGATTGTTGTTTGTGCATATGCGCCGAACAGCAGTTTGGAGTATCCACCCTTTTGGAGTCTCTGGAGGGGGTGCTAGAAGGCGCACCTTCTGGGGACTCTCTCTTTCTGCTGGGAGACTTCAATGCTCACGTGGGTAATGACAGCGAGACCTGGAAGGGCGTGATTGGGAGGAATGGCCCCCCCGATCTGAACCCGAGCTGTGTTTTGTTATTGGACTTCTGTGCTCGTCACGGAATGTCCATAACGAACACCATGTTCAAGAATAAGGGTGTTCATATGTGCACTTGGCACTAGGACACCTTGTGGCCTAAGTTCGATGATCGACTTGAAACTCGAGTGAAGAGAGGGGCGGAGCTGTCAACTGATCACCACCTGGTGGTGAGTTGGCTTCGATGGTGGGGGAGGATGCCGGTCAGGCCTGGTAGGCCCAAACGTGTTGTGAGGGTCTGCTGGGAACGGCTGGCAGAGTCCCCTGTCAGAAGTAGCTTCAAGTTCCACCTTCTGCAGAACTTCGACCACGTCCTGAGGGAGGTGGGGGACACCGAGTCCGAATGGGCCATGTTCCATGCCTCTATTGTTGAGGCGGCTGGCGGTAATCCCGAACCTGTTGGTGGACACCGGTGGTGAGGGATGCCGTCAAGCTGAAGGAGGAGTCCTATAGGACCTTTTTGTCCTGTGGGTCTCTGCTGGCAGCTGATAGGTACCGGCAGGCCAAGCGGAATATGGCTTCGGTGGTTGCTGAGGCAAAAACTCGGGCATGGGAGGAGTTTGGAGAGGCCATGGAGAAAGACTTTCAGACGGCCTTCAGGAGATTCTGGTCCACCGCCTGTCGTCTCAGGAGGGGGAAGCAGTGCAGTGTCAATACCGTATATGGTGGGGATGGTGCGCTGCTGACCTCGACTCAGGACGTTGTGGGTTGTGGGGGGGAGTACTTCGAAGACCTCCTCAATCCCACTAACATGCCTTCCAATGAGGAAGCAGAGCCTGGGGACTCTGAGGTGGGCTCTCCCATCTCTGGGACTGAAGTCACCGAGGTGGTCAAAAACTCCTTGGTGGCAGGGCCCGGGGTGGATGAGATACGCCCGGAGTTCCTTCAAGGCTCTGGATGTTGTAGGACTGTCTTGGTTGACACGTCTCTGCAACACTGCATGGACATCGGGACAGTGCCTCTGGATTGGCAGACGGGTGGTGGTCCCCTCTTTAAAAGGGGACGGAGGGTGTGTTCCAACTACAGAGGGATCACACTCCTCAGCCTCCCTGGAAAAGTCTATTCGGGGGTTCTGGAGAGGAGGGTCCGTCGGATAGTCGAACCTCGGATTCAGGAGGAACAGTGTGGTTTTGTCCTGGTCGCGGAACAGTGGACCAGCTCTACACCCTTAGCAGAATCCTGGAGGGTGCATGGGAGTTTGCCCAACCAGTCTACATGTGTTTTGTGGACTTGGAAAAGGCGTTCGACCGTGTCCCTCGAGGAATCCTGTGGGGGGTGCTCCGGGAGTATTGGGGTCCCGAACCCCTGATAAGAGCTGTTCGGTCCCTGTACAAATGGTGTCAGAGCTTGGTCCGCATTGCCGGCAGTAAGTCGAGCCCGTTTCCAGTGAGAGTTGGACTCCGCCAGGGCTGCCCTTTGTCACCGATTCTGTTCATAACTTTTATGGACAGAATTTCTAGGAGCAGCCAGGGTGTTGAAGGGGTCCGGTTTGGTGGACTCAGGATTGGGTCACTGCTTTTTGCAGATGATGTTGTCCTGTTTGCTTCATCAGGCCGTGATCTTCAGCTCTCTGGAACGGTACACAGCTGAGTGTGAAGCGGCTGGGATGAGAATCAGCACCTCCAAATCCGAGACCATGGTCCTCAGCCGGAAAAGGGTGGAGTGCCCTCTCAGGGTTGGGGGAGAGATCCTGCCCCAAGTGGAGGAGTTCAAGTATCTCGGGGTCTTATTCACGAGTGGGGGAAGAATGGACCGTGAGATCGATAGGCAGATCGGTGTGGCATCCGCAGTGATGCAGGCTCTGCATCGGTCTGTCATGGTGAAAAAAGAGCTGAGCCGTAAGGCAAAGCTCTCAATTTACCAGTCGATCAACATTCCTACCCTCGCCTAAGGTCATGAGCTATGGGTAGTGACCGAAAGAACGAGGTTGCGAATACAAGCGGCTGAAATGAGTTTCCTCCGCAGGGTGTCTGGGCTTTCCCTTAAAGAAGCTCAGTCATCCGGGAGGGGCTCAGAGTAAAGCCGCTACTCCTCCGCATTGAGAGGAGTCAGAAGAGGTGGCTCGGGCATCTGATCAGGATGCCTCCTGGACGCCTCCCTGGTGAGGTGTTCTGGGTATGTCCAACCGGGAGGAGGCCCCGGGGAAGACCCAGGACACGCTGGAGGGACTATGTCTCCTGGCTGGACTGGGAATGTCTTGGGATTCTCCCGGAAGAGCTGGAAATGGCCGGGGAGAGGGAAGTCTGGCCCTCTCTGCTTAAGCTGCTGCCCCCGCGACCCGACCCCAGATAAGCGGAAGAGGATGGATGGATGGTTACTTAAAGTGTTACGTGGAGTCCTAAGTATATTAAACTATCTGTGAGATCATTGCATGCATTGGTAATGGTGGAGGCTCATTTGAAAAACACTGTCTTAAACAGGGTTAAAAAAAAAGTAAATAAGTGGCACTGATTATTTTTTTTAACTACTTCTTTCCTTAATTGTGGACATGGGTGAAATGACAATGTTAAGTGACCTTTCTTATTATGCTTTAAAAAAATATATATTATCTTCGTATCACACCCCAATAAATTTTCTTTCAGGTTTACTAAGCTAAAATGAAGCATTTCTACTGGCAATGAAACGTGTCAGAAATCTGTTCCTGTTTTGAATGATAATAGTTGTTTTGGGTTCAAGCTCCAGGTGCTTTTTGTGTGGAGTCTGCATGTATGGGTTTCCTCCTGGTGCTCTGGTTTCCCACTTATAGTCCAAAGACATGCAGGTTATGTGGATTGGTTGTGCTGAACTGTCCCTGGTCTGTGTGTGTGTGTGTGTGTGTGGTGGGTGCATGTGTGTTCACCCGGTGGGATGACTCCTTCCTTGAACCTTATGGGTGGTGTGATAGGATCCAGCTGTTCCATAACCCTGCTCTGAATTAGTAGATTTGGAATATGCAAACACAGTATTATTTCAACAATATGTTGATCCCCCACTTTTCTCTTTTGGTAATATTCATGTGAGAAAATCTGTTTGAAAGAAAACAAAAATATTTATATTAGCTATTAGCCATTGCTATTCGTTTCTTTATGACTCAGTTACCACTATGATAATAATCCTCTTCTTGGATTCCAGTATGGTACTGAATTAATTTGGGTCCTCAGATTAAAGGAAAGTTTTTATGTAAAATGTAATTATTTATACACAAGCAAAGAAAAAAGGGCAAGGCTGAGCTAACAGAGTGACATAATGAACATGCAGGTTGATAAACACTTCCTCATTACTTAATTTGTAATATTTCACTGATTTTTTACACTGTGTCTATACAAAAGTACAAGGACACAGGAAAGCCTGTCATGACTGTCAGAGTGTAATGTTCATTATCTATTCCGGAAATTAATGCTACATATTATTGTTAAGAAAAATAGAATTTTTGAAGGCTGCCATTATAATTTTTATTCTGTTCATTGGTTATTTTCAAAATGCATTATTACGGTGCTTTCTGTGTAATCCAGCAAATACTGTATTTTATATTAAAAATATACACAGGTGGCATTGTAGTGTGACATATACAACTCCTGTTGTATTTAAAATTTCCTTTTCATTTTTATTTATGAATGTATACTTGCTAGTGAACAGTGAAAAAGTACAGTATATCCTAAACCAGGGGTGGCGAACTCCAGGCCTCGAGTGCCGCAGTGGCTGCAGGTTTTCATTTTTACCATCTTCTTAATTAGTGACCAGTTTTTGCTGCTGGTTAATTCTTTAAATTAACTTGACTCAGGCCCCATAGTTGTTTCTTTTTCTTTAATTAGCAGCCAAACTATAATGAGACCCAAAACAAGCCACCACATGACCAGCTCCCCTGTGCCCATCACACAATATCTGAAATTAAAGAGAGGTGATGGTCTTGGTAAGGTTGATCTCTCAGGTCACCAAAACATTTTGACGGTGCTCTTAGAAAAAACAGAAAGACAACGGTTTTCGAAATGTGTGCTGTGGCAGAATGAGAGCAGCAACAAGCCATGGAATTAAATAACATGTTTAATTAACAGCAAGAATTGGCTTCTCAATAAGAAAGTGATTGGAGTGAAATTGGTTGGAGTTTGAAGCCCCAGTTATAGCTGGTCATCTTTTAGCTTGTTTCACATCTCATTTCTGCTTGGCTATCATTTAATGAAGAAAGGAATCAATTCAGAGGGCTGAACTCTTCTAACAGGGCTATTAAAGTGATGGTGGAAAAAGTTAATTAGCAGTGAAAACTGGTCACTGATTAGAAAAAGGGTTAGAATGAAAATTTGTAGCCACTGCGGCACTCCAGGCCTGGAGTTCGCCACTCCTGTCCTAAACTGAATAAATGACTCAGTAAAAATCAATGGAGTTCTTTTTCAATATCAAGATTTTTAAGTTACCTTAAAGAAAGTTGAAGTTGGGAACTTTAAAAATGTGTTTGTATAAACTTTCTTATGAAAGTATTAAATTTGCATCACATAACAATGATCCTTTTTAAATTAGCATTCTCCCCATTTTAAGCCTGCCAATGTTAGCTATTTAAAGATCAAAGTCATTCTTCTCAACAATTCATTATGTAGTGTACAATATAAGCTTTATCACCTTGTCAAATGTCCCAGAGTTGAAAACCCCTAAATGTGAATTTTAAAGGCCTATATATCGTAGCATTTCTGATTTTATGATCAACATGCTTTACCGAGTTTAAATTAATTTAGCACAGACTTAAAGCAGCAGCAAAATACTACGATAAACAAATGCACAGTATTTCAGGTAGAAGATGAATAAACCCAGGCAAAACAATAAAACCATACAGGCATTTCAATTCAATAAAGGTGTCACTTTAGCATTCAGTTGACTAGGGCTGGGTATCAATTCGGTATCGATTTTACCTTGACTGAATTAGCATGCACTAATATATTTGAAGTGGTAGTTTTTTTAGAAATTACTTAACCATGCATAGAGAACATTAATATAATGTGACAAATTTCAGTAACACTTTATTTGAAGGGTGTCTTCATATTGACTTCATAGCATATGCATAAGCACATTTACAAAAAAATACTTGATTAGCAATGAACAGTTAGCATTATTATTTAAAAGACGTGGAACAAAATATCATATCAAAAACATTTTCACAGCACTGCACTCATTCAAAACTCACAATAATTTAACTAACCCAGTCCACACATATTATGGGGTATGCTTGTTTAAATACAATGCAATGCATCTACTTTACAAAGTATCTATATCATCTAGTGAATAAGATTATAAAATCAAATACCTCATTTAAAATTGTGTAAAATATATACATGACAACATCCAACCTGTGAGGAATGTCATCAAGTACATGCATTGCTAGCCCAGTATGTTTTGGGAATACAGGTACTCCACCAATAGTGCTGGATTTAAAACTACTCCTAATGCCTTAACAGCAATATGTGGAGAAATACCAGGTGGTATAAAAGTATACTATGGAAATTGGTTGTAAGGTTCTATACTACTTGTGCAAAGATTTTATCTTGCTCAACTGGAAGAATGGCAATCCATCCAGTACTATTCCTAGGGAAACCAATGTTCTATATTATGGCAAATAAAAAAAAATTCTCTTTATGAGCATCTGTTCAAAACCATTTCAGAATATAGAAAAGAAGCATTAATACAATTCTAAAATAAACATGCTGGGCTAATGCTGACTTTTTTTTTTTTTTTTTTAAAAACTTGCTGTTTTTCCATATAAAAATAACTGTTTTAAATGGACAATTTATCAACATTGCCCTCACTGTCATGTGCGGGGACAAGCATTTTATTCTTGTTTTTGAAGCACATTATTATACTTTCTATGTAATTCTCATATGTTTGATGAGTTGTGTTCCATTTTATTGTCAAATAAAAAAAAGCATGTCCTAAGTATCTGAAAGTTGGTTCCAAGTCAAAAACAAAAACAAAGTACAATTTATAAAGGATGACTTAGTATGTTAAAAAAAATAGTAATGGTTAAGATAATTTGTAGGCTGCCCTTCGTTTCTCTGCTAAAACCGATGTCACATCAGGCCTTGAAAGTCATTATTTTTAAATTGGGGGAAATCCCCCTTTAAATTTAACACAATGGGGGATTTCAGATTTGTGAAGGGAATATGCACTTTGACTGTCATATACAGTACAAGGATTGTTTTATATCATAACTAATTCTTTCTGATATTTACAATATCTTCTAAAATTTTGAATAAAGTTATCATTTAGTCTTTCTTCTATTTTAACTTCACATAACTAATTGTTTCACTTTGCATGTAGAGACTTCCACTCATATTTAGCCAAAAGTCCAGAAAAACTGCATCAGTAAAGTAATACAAACAATCTACAGAATCTAAAAAATAGATAAGCTTGTTTTACATCCATACCAAACTGATTTTCCTGTCAGAGTATAATTTTCTGCAGCTTTAAGACAGTTCAGCAGTCACAAGCCTGTAAGTATGAATGTAGGTAACTTAAGAAATTTAAGATATTCAATTAAAATATACCCATCATTCTTGGCCTTGGTTGCACCATACTGCACAATGAATAGCACTCCCACTTTATAGATCTAGCGTACTAGGTTAACACCTGATTGCCTGCATGGAGTCTGCATGTTCTCTGTACATCTCTGTGCTGTTCTTGTGTATACTACAGTTATTGTCCTACATTCTTAAAGCCATGCAGGTTTGGTTAAATAGTCTCAGTGTAAGTGTGAGATGACCCTGTGATAAACTGGTACCCTACCCAGGACCTTTTCGTCCATTTTTCGTAAATGGGTTTAAGGATGACTAGGACTATTACTAGTTTGCCAGTGAACAAAAAACATTTTCTTTGAGATTACCATGAATTGATACTAAAACCAAAGAACGTTTCGAAAAGATCATAAGGGACAATAAAGGTGAACTGTGTTATCATACAGAAAGGCGTTGTGCAAAGTCCTTATTTTTCTGTGAAATATCCTTAGTTTCAAAGTTCAGTGACTGCCTTAGTTGAAGGTACACAGTCATCACAGTCTAACGTCAAGTCAATTAAGCTTCAGGGATATCAATCTGTCCAGTAAGTAGCACAAGCGATTGTGAATCAACTTCACCTGCTCTGGAGCAAATGAGGACAACGGGTGCACTGGAGAGGCAACAGAAAGACAACCCCCAAAAATTGAATGGTTTTGTAGATGGTGGCCACAGACAATTGCTCTCTCCTTATCCTTCCTGACGGATTCTTCTTTAGTTTTGCTAGTTTCCTTGTCACTATCGGTAATTATTGGCCTTTTCATAACTTCACTTTATCTTAATCCTGATACTCTGTATGTTCAATTCATCATAACAACTATTCACGGTGGCTCTAAAATCCGTACTGACCCCTACTCTCTCTTCTGTTTCTTTTTCCAGTTTCTCTGTGGTGGCGGACTGCGCCACCACCAACCTACTCAAAGCACCATGATGCCCCAGCATTGATGGACTAAAAGACAGAAGTCCACGTGATCATCATCATTATCAAGTCCTTCCGTGAAAACCATAAATACAAAGAGGACTGTTACATTTATGTTAGGTAGATTGCCCAGAGGGGACTGGGCGGTCTCATGGCCTGGAATCCCTGCAGATTTCATTTTTTTCTCCGGCCGTCTGGAGTTTTTTTTTGTTTTTTCTGTCCCCCCTGGCCATTGGACCTTACTCTTATTCTATGTTAATTAATGTTGACTTATTTTATTTTCTTACTGTGTCTCTTATTTTTCTATTCTTCATTATGTAAAGCACTTTGAGCTACATTTTTTTGTATGAAAATGTGCTATATAAATAAATGTTGTTGTTGTAATTATGAGGTGGTACCTGCAGCTGATTCAGGTTGCACTGGTTGTCCAGTTCCCCAGGATGGCTCATCCATACGTGCTGTAACAAGTTTTGCTGCGTCTCTCAGCACAGTCTGAAGACAACATCAATACCACAGAAGGGCATCAACCCAGCAGAAGAACTGGTATCTGCTCCTTTGTCCGATAAGGAACAGAATAAGCACTGCCAGAGCCCTACAAAATGACTTCCAGCTGGCTACTGGACTGCATGTTTCTGACCAAGCTGTCAGAATAATACTCCATGAGGGTGGCATGAGGGGCCAACGTCCTCTGTGCTTCGTTAGAGAATAAAACAACTGGCAGCTCTGCCATTGGCGCCCTGTCCTCTTCACAGATGAGAACAGATTTACACCGAGAACATAAGACAGATGTAAATGAGTCTGAGGACAAAATGGTGAAGGTTATGCAGCCAGCAACATCATCCAACATGACTTGTTTGGCAGTGGGTCAGTAATGGCCTGAGAAGGCATATCCGTGGAGGGTCGCACAGACCTCCATGTGCTAGGCAATGGTACCCTGACTTCAATTAGGTAATGGGATGAAATCCTCAGAGCCATTGTCAGACCTTTCACTGGTGCATTGGGCCCTGGGTTCCTCCTCATGCAGGACAACGCCTGACCAACATGGCCAGAGTATGTAGGCAGTTCCTGGATGACAATGACATTGATGCTATTGTCTTGTCTGCACGTTCCCCATACTTGAATCCAACTGAGAAACTCAAGTAACGCCACAGACTGTCCAGGAGCTCACTGATGCCCTGATCCAGGTCTGGGAGGAGATCCCCCAGGACACCATCTGCCATCTCATCAGGAGCATGCCCAGATGTTATCCGGCATGTATATAGGCATATGGGGGCCATACACACTACTGAGTGACATTATGAGTTGTCATGATGAAATTCATGAAAGTTGAATCAGCCTGTAATTTCAATTTCTGACTTTGATTTTCGGTGTGATGTTGAATCATGCCCTCAATGAGTTGGAGATTTTAGTTTCCATTAATTGTTACATCATTTTGTTCACAACTAATTACACAGTATTGCTCAGTAAAGATTTTCCACTTAAATATTTTGTTAATTGAGATCCAATGTGTGATTTAAGTGTTCCTATAATTTTATTGGGCAGTGTATATCTACCACCAATTTTCTTGAAAATTATCCTCGAGCAGTACCATGGGAATAATTTTTAGTAAGGGGTGTTGCAGACTACAAACACTACACAGTGGGAATACATGATCCACATAGGCCTAATTGACATACATACAGCATATGCACGAAATTAATTTCCATGTCTAGACTTTACTGGAGCACGGCACTAAGTTAAAAATATAAACACAGCAAGCTTAGTTTTTTGCCAGTTTGCAGACTTTTTATCAAACCTCCAACAAACTTTATCTCAGGTCAGCAGAGTAAATACAGTGCCAACTCAGTAACTGAATGATACCTACATTCTGCTCAAGTATGTAGACTTTATAGAATCTGTAGAACAGTGTGCCAAATACAGTATTGGCTTTACGTTCAAAATGATTTCTCAAAACTGCATAAGTATTGGGTAGTAATAAACAAATATCAGCAATGTGAGCTCAAACGTTTTTCAGCCGTCCATTAGGCATTTCAACTCATTTTGTGGCTGAGTATATCTCAGCCTTACCCTTCTGAATTATATACACTGAGAGCCAAGAGCCACTACCCTGTCGTGACATCAGAGCTCATGAACAGCCTGAATTTTGCTTTCAGTGTGTACCACACTGTCGTTCAGTGCTGGTACAAACTAGACATGGGCCCAGGTACAAGTAAACACAAAAGTCCCTTACTAACTACTCCCACCAAAGAACCAGTACACACACACACAAAGTAATAGAAAAATTTTTATGTGATGATATACTAAACTTGTTACTTATTAGGCTATTAGTTATTTAGGAAAACAGACATGGGCTTACCATACAACTTGAATCATTAAAAATTTAGAATAACCATTGTCAGGACTAGCGGTCCTCAAACGTTGGTTAGCTACAGACCAGGCAGTGAATGTGTAACACTTTCGCACACATTCGGAAGTTTGTTTCATCATCACAGGATCTACAGTATTACTAGGTTGACCCGCCTTTTAAGTTGCCCACTTCTTAAGGCAATTCAATATGTAGATCAATTTGATATTTTATACAAACTCATTAATTTGGTTATATTGCATTTGAGCGGTATTACTTTAATACTCGTAGTTTCTATTATCTTTGTGATGAAATTTAAACTTATTTTCTATATTGAGGTCGCCCTTTTGAACCCCCTGATATTTACTACACGGTGAGGCATTTGTACTCCATCAACATTAATTATTTCCAGAGACATAATTTTGTCTATTTTTCCAGCACATCGCGCACAAAAGCAAGTCTGGAGTAGAAAATCATCTTTTACCTGGAAAAACGAAACTACAAATCCCATTGTGCATTGCAAAATGGACGGGGTGTGTGTGAAACTCCGCGCCTGCGTAGCACTCACAGGATGGAAGGACAATCCTGACCGCTTTTATATAGAAGGATATATTAAAGTCATTTATGACGAACTGTCGCGGCTAATAGCTTTCCTATTCACACCAGTCAATTTCATTCTGCCTGTCTTGCTGCCACAAATGTACCCGCTGTTCACTGGACACAAGTATACTTAAAGTAGGTGGTGTCTGTGTGACTAGCGGAGGATGAGCTACCTCAACAATAACAGTCATGATGTTGGAGACGACATGATCGGTCAGTCTAAAGGCAGAAACAAAGAACATATATTTTATAGTTAATACTATAATATGCCATACAAATACCACTCAATTATTATCCCAACCAAAAGTGGTGATGTAGTACCCTCGGCATTCCCCTTTCCACATCATTGGGATTGAGCTATGAGCCTCCTTAAATATTAGTTTTTATGTGTCACTGAATTTACTGTTCAGATTAAGGATTAAAGATAGTCAGCCTACCATAAACATTTATAAAAAAAATTATGATTATGTGTCTCAATGAAGCCACAAATTGCCATTGGAAAAAGGAGCCAATACAAACTCACTAAATAATCCAAGTCATTTCTAGAATTTTTATTTTGATTTTAACACAAGAATTCAACCTGTTTTTAGCCTTTAACAAAGTTTAGTATTCCTTAACATGGCGGGCATTGACGCAGCAGCTCTTGGCTCTCTGTTTCAGTGTTTGGTTGTGTTAACATGCGTGTGTGCATTATGTGTGAGGTATGCTAAGATGGATCGATATAGTCGTACGGGCTTGCTTCATATTGGATTATGATGCCATATGGACATTACAAGCAGTTATCAGCAGATACACAACATACTGCAGGATATAGCGAGGCCTCCAGGGGGCTTCTTGGATTGTTATCGTGTCCAAGGGACAGCGCAGACACTGTCTGGACCACAGGCTTAGAAACATGGATGTCAGGTTGGCCTTCTGGTTAAACTAAGGAAGCAGATGCACAAGCCCCTGATATTAGGTGTCTTCCTGACAAACGACAGATCTATCATCCACAAATTAGACGATCTGGAATTACTGATGGCTGCCAACTTCTTTGTTTGCAAATGTTGTGTAATGATCATTATGGAAGTCTGACTGCACCTGCATATCCAGAAAACGGTAGGACAGCTGGCGGGCCGTACAATCTACTGCTTTGAAAGGAATGGAGATTCCGGCAAGAAAAAATTGTGAGGGTATTTGCATGTATATAAACAAAGACTGTTGTACAAACAGTAAGATTTTATACACACATTGCTCTCCTTATTTGGAAGCAATAACAGTTTTATACAGACCTTTCTGTCTACCAAGGAAGCTGACTGTAGTGATCATAACTGCTGTTTACATCTGTCCTAATTCTAACATAAGCTCTGTTCTTGCGTGCCTACACAATGTGGTCAACAAGCATCAACAGGCTTATCCCAATGGCGTCCACTTTGCAGCTGGCGATTTTAATCAAGAATGCCTAAAAAAGAGTGTACTCCCCAAATTTGTGCAATATGTACAGTGCTTCACCAGGGGGAAAAAAACATGCTGGATCATGTTTACTCCAACCTTAAGAACACTTTCAGAGCCCTACCTCTCCCACATCTGGGCTTCTCTGACCATCTCTCTCTACTCCTAATACCTGCATACACTCCCCTCTGGAGGAAAATTAAGCCAACCACAAAAACTATCAAAACCTGGCCTGAGGGAGCCCTCTCACAGCTGCAGAACTGCTTTGAAAACACAGAATGGTCCATATTTGAACAATTAGACTTGGAGGGGCACACAGAAACTGTACTAGACTATATTAAGTTCTGCACTGATGTTTTTACTATGGATAAACGAATTCGGGTCTACCCAATCAATAACCATGGATGACCAGTAAGGTTCAATCTCTGTTGAGAACCCAAGGTATTGCCTTCAGGTCAGGGGAAAGGGCCCACTACAGCGCAGCAAGAGCAAGAGCAAATGTGAGGAGAGGAATCAAAACTGCCAAAATGGCCTATAAGAGGAATGTAGGGGCACACCTGACAGACAATAACCCACGGCAGGTACGGCAGGGAATACAACAAATCACCAACTACAATAACAATACACATCTGTGCTGATGCCTCATTGGCAGCGGAACTAATTGTTTGCTTTGCCCACTTTGAGACAAAGTGGGCTCACACTGACAACTCCCACCTGAGACATACTCACTTTTCAGCAACTTCAAGTGAGATGGTGTGGTGTTATGGGTCCACAGCTCGTTGAGCAAAGGCCATTCATTTTAAATAATCACCGCACCCGAAGGCGGCTTCGTGAGGGGCGTTGTTGTAGCGAGCCGCGGGGCAGTCGTCGATGTGGCGTTTCTCACCGTGTGCACAGGTGAGGAACTGCCCACATTCGTGATTGCTCCCGTGGCTAATGCTACAGCTGTGATGGCCCCTCACGTTTTAAAAAGAAGCGAGTGGTTGTGGGAGGTGTAAAAATGGAGAGAGGAGAAAAAGAGGACGGAGGTTACAGGGAGCGAGGAAGCATGCGGTGCAGGAGAGACAGACACGCGGTGTGTGCGTGTGGTGGCCGATCGGCGCTCTAGGGCAGCGTAAGGAAGCTGGGTGTTGGACCAACACCCAGACGTTTCAGTTGGATGTCGCTCCCGCTGAGCGATCAGGTAGCGGGAGGGACCAGGGAAGGCGACTGGCGCAGAGGCCATGGAAGGCAGCGGAAGTCGGAGACTTGGTGGTTGGAATCCCCAGCGTGGGCGACCTGGCCGTTGGTGGAAACCAAGTTCTCGAGGCTGGGATGAGTGCCATACCGGAGCCAGGGTTCGGGAGGTCTCCAGTCTCATGCGTGTGTTTCAAGAGGGCAGCTGCAAAGAGCATCTTGCCCGCTGCTAAGCCCTAACGGGATAGGCAGGTGAGACGCTAACAGAAACGTTACACCGGATTTGTTCTTTTAAAGATTGCTTCCTGTAAGAAACATTTAACCTCGTTTTAAAGGATTGTTTTTTTTTCTATTGATTTTTAACCTCCACGTGTTCTTTTAATGGATTATTTATTGAATGAACTGCACTATTTATTGGAACACTGTTTTTGTTTTGATTGTTTCTTTTAATAAAAGCACTGTTGCACTTTCAACCATCCCCTTGCTCAGATGCTCAATTATTGCCTCCACTGACTAGCTCTCTCGGTTTCATTATCGACGGTGTTGGGTTCAAGGGTTCCCAAACAGCCAAGGGAGCGTGGAGCCTGAACCCACATCGTCACATTTGGTGGCAGCGGTGGGATTCGAACCCACATCGTCACAGATGGGTGGTCAAGACAGTAACGTGGACGTAGAAAGCTGCTGGACCAGATGGCATACTTGGCATGGCACTTGAAGCTTGTGTTGACCAGATGGCAGAAGTCCTTACTAAATTATTTAATCTGTCATTGACACAGGCCAGCGTTCCCCGTCTTATGACGGCTACTATCATCCCTGTCCCTAAAACATCACTCATAGATAACCTTAATGACTATAGACTGATTGCACGGACGTCAACAGTCCTGAAATGTTTTGAAAGACTTATAGCTTAGCAAATTAAAGCTAGCCTCCCTCCCACCTTCGACACTCATCAGTGTCCTTATAGATCAAACAGATACACATAAGATGCCATCAGTACAGCCCTCCGTACAGTGATGAGCCATCTGGGACACTCAGGGACCTATGTAAGGATGCTACTTGTCAATTATAGCTCAGCATTTAATACAATCATCCCTAGCATACTAATCAATAAACTGTATAACCTGAACTTCTCCCTTTCCTTCTTCGCTTGGATAAAGGATTTCCCCACTGGCCACCCACAAACTGTTAGACTTGGCTCCCACAGCTACTCCACCCTCATACTTAGCACCACCTCCCCTCAAGGCTGTGTACTGAGCCCACTACTCTATGCTCTGCAGTCTTATGACTGTACATGTAATTACTACAGCAACACTACCATCAAGTTCACTGATGACTCCAAAGTGACAGGTGTCATAACTGATGATGAGGTGTCAGCATACAGGGACCAGGTGCATAAGCAGTCAGTGTGATGCTCTAGGAACAATCTCTCACTCAACATCTGCAAAACTAAAAAGATGGTCATTGACTTCAGGAGGCACAAAGCAGAGACTGTCCCTCTAAACATCAATGGGGAACTGGTGGAGAGGGTCACTTCCTTCAAGTTCCTGGATAGCAAACACTCTTGCGGTGGTCAAAAAGTCACAGCGTTGGCCACATTTCCTAAGACTTCTCCAGAAAGTGTAAATGAAGGGGAAGCTGCTGTTGGCCTTCTACCACTTAACCACAAAGTGATTTAGCAAACTATACTTCAACATAGTAAGCTGGACGTACAACAGTAAAAAAGAAAGCTCTGCAGAGGATAATCTTAGCGAGCGGCAAAAATTATATAATGAGGGCATTAGAAATAACCTTGATGCATTAGGCTTAAAAGTTAAGAAACAAGTAAAGAATTTAAGGGTAATTATTATTATTGACTCTGACCTAAATTTTAAATTACATATAAATCAGATTACTAGGCCAGCATTTTTTTTACTTAAGAAATATAGCAACAATTAGACCCCATGTAACTTTGCAAGATGCTGAAAAATTAGTTCATGCTTTTGTTTTTAGTCGACTAGATTACTGCAACGCACTCCTCTCAGAACTACCCAATAATTACATCAATCGATTGCAACTAGTGCAGAATGCAGTTGCCAGAATCTTAACCAGGAAAAGAAAATCTGAGCACATCTCTTCAGTTTTGATGTCAATACATTGGTTACCTGTGCCATTTAGAATTGACTTTAAAATACTTCTTATGGTTTACAAAGCCTTAAATAATCCCATTGCAATCACATTCCAAATTGCAACTTTAGGTCTTCACAAGAGTGTCTGCTTATAATTCCAAGAGCTAAACCTAAAAGTAGTAGTGAGGAAGCCTTCTGCTGTTATGCACCTAAAATCTGGAATAGTTTACCGACAGAAATTCACCAGGCTAATACGGTGGAGCACTTTAAAAAACTGCTTAAAGCCCATTACTTTAACATGGCTTTCTCATCACCTGATCAAAGCACCACATTGAACAAAGTCCCTACATTGATGGTCCATATGACCATCATCATCTAATTCTTTCATGTGAAGCCTGAAAACCATGAAGACTGATTTAGACTATTTATATTAGGTTGAATGCCTAGAGGGGGGCCAGGTGGTCTCATGGCCTTGGAACCCTTGCAATTTTTTTTTCTTTCTTTTCAGTCCTCCCTGGTCATTGGACCTTACTTTATTCTTTGTTAATTAGTATTGCCTAATTTACGTATTTTTTCATCTTGTAAAGCACTTTGAGCTACATCATTTGTATGAAAATGTACTATATAAATATTGTTGATATTGTTGTAATATTGTTGTGATGTAAGATTTTGCATATATCTTGATAAATATTTTGTATGTCTTTATTTGTAATTTAGGCAAAGCAATGTAATTTAGTGTTACATTAGTGAGAAGCATTCATGTTTAACCCCCACCAAACACCCCTCCCCACTTTAGGAATGGGTCTCTTTGAATTTTACGACAGAGTTGGGAGAGGATGTGCCTTAAACCAGTTTGGCAAGTGTTTCTCTACTAAAGTCTTTCAACCCACGCAAGAAAGCTAGGCTCCCTAACATATGGTCTTGGAGGGTTGGCAGGTTGGAAGATGTTGTATTCCCCATTGGTCTGAAGTATGGCTGTTTGGAATTGGCTTGTATCAGAAGCCTTTAAGTACCATGATGTCCTATTGGCTCCAGGAGTTGGACAGAGAATCTATAAATCTGCTTGCTCAACCACATTCTCCCTCTCTTACTAACATCTGATGAAGGAAAGGACAACACAATGAAGAGCACAACTTGGCAGCCATATTGAAACAGACATGTGGCTGAAAGATGACCACAAATGAACTGGAGACATTTTCAAGTAACTAACAAGTCTGTGTGCTGCCTGAATGTACACATCACCATTTAATCAGGTTGTATGGTTGCCAATATTCAATTGTTCTTTGCATATTGTTATTTATGAATATTATCAATAATACATTATTTTATGTGTAATTTAACTCCTGCTTGTCTTTTTACTACATCTAATTGCCTGAGGTTCTAGATATAGAAGGGAAGATGGGGATATGTTATATACTATAATACCTTATAAACAGTGTTAAATCTGTGAGATTAGGCATTCTGAGAAAGTCTACTTATTAATAATACAAAAGGGGAAAGTAGAGCAATTTATTACTCTACCAAGATAAAACAAATATCCTCGGCAGAGAAAATCATTGGCTGCTCTTGGCCCTACCTGGAAGATATCTAATCTCCAGTGCCCAATGCCTTAGCAGAGCCAGGAAAATCATTGAAGACCCTTCCTTGCCACTCACTGTTCACACTACTGTTCTCTGACCAGTAGTATAACAGCATTAAAAGCAAAACAAAAAGATTTGAAGCCATCAGAATTTAAAATTTTAAGAACTCATAGAACTATTACAATTTTTTTATTACTCCAGCACATATGACGATTACTTTAGTGAATAACAATTTCCTTTCCCTTACTTATTTAAGTATGGTATTTGTTATATAATATGTGGTTTTTATATTATTTTTTCACCATTGGTTGATGTACGTGCACTGTTTACAGTTGTAGCTTTTACAATTTCATTGCACTGGTACAATGACAATGACAATAAAGGCTTCCTTCCTTGAGATTCTTCAAAGTGCAGTTTAAACAAAGGGCATCGCAGCCCGTATTTGACTACTGCTGTGCAGTTGCGCGGCTCCACTGAACAGCTGAATTCTGCAGCTCCATACTATGGTCAAGAGCAACAGGTAGCTAACATACATACGTAAGCTTAACAAAACACACAATGAAAAAAATGTAATTTAAAAGCAACAAATTAGGCACAATAATTAAATAGTAATTTTTATATGATTAATATTTTTGCAACCACCAAGAAAAGTTACTTAAAGAAATACGTGCAGGAAATCTGTGCAAAAAAAAAAAAAAACATTGAATTTGCAGAAATTAATTTTTGTGGGATACCCATAATCACATGCCGGGTTTAAAGTCCTGCACATTATGTGACCCTTTGTTGTGGAACATGATAGATTTGCTGATTGCAATCACTTATCTCAACTTATGTTGCATTTACTGACGGAGTTCTATCCCGCACAGCTGTGCTCACCCCCTTTTTCCACAGCCAGCAGCATGCTGCCTGACAGAGGAGGTGCTGTACGAAGCTGCTATTTACTTCTTTTTTACATACATCAAACACACTAGCTTCTCTTCAGTTTTTTAAGTTCACAGATACCATGTTGCCTGAGCTCCATGTGAAGGTTTAATAGCTGAGGTGCATTCAGCCATACTCTCTGCCCTTGTTTTTCTCTTTTTACATTTTGCTTTAGATAAAACATTGGACATCAGACAAATATGCTTCTCGTCTATTTGTGAGGTTCTAAACATGTATTTTCATTATTACTCATCGCTATATTCTATACATTTTTACTTCTGGCTAAAAACTCATTGGTTTTCAAGTCTTGAATGTAAACTGCTTGCCCCATCAACCAAAGAGAAAATCAAACTGGTTTGATTATATCCTAGCTAGCCATAGACTAGTTAGTCTTGAGCATTATGTATGTCACATTAGAAAATCATATTCATGGAAGTACATCACCGACTAAGATTGGCAATAATGGATACAATGAGGCTATTAGAAATAAACTGGATACATTAGAATTATAAGTCAAGATGGAGGTAAAAAGCTTAGGGGTAATTGTTGACTGTAATCTGAATTTTAAATCGCATATTAATCAGATCACTAGGACAGCATTTTTTCACCTAAGAAACATAGCAAAAGTTAGACCTCTTATATCTTTGAAAGATGCTGAGAAATTAGTTCACGCATTTGTTTTCAGTCGACTAGATTACTGTAATGTACTCCTCTCAGGACTACCCAAAAAAGACATAAATCGTTTGCAACTAGTGCAGAATGCAGCTGCTAGAACCCGAACTAGTAAAAGAAAATCTGAACACATTTCTCCAGTTTTAATGTCACTACACTGGTTACCTGTGTCATTAAGGATTGACTTTAAAATTCTGCTTATGGTTTATAAAGCCTTAAATAATCTCGCCCCATCTTATATATCGGAATGTCTGACACCTTATATTCCAAATCGTACCCTTAGATCCTCAACTTAGTGTCTCCTTAGAATTCCAAGAACAAAGCTTAAAAGAAGTGGTGAGGCGGCCTTCTGCTGCTATGCACCTAAAATCTGGAATAGCCTGCCAATAGGAATTCGCCAGGCTGATAAAGTGGAGCAGTTTAAAACACTGCTGAAAACACATTACTTTAACATAGCCTTTTATAACTTCAATTTAACTTAATTTAACTTAACTCTGATACTCTATGTTCAATTCGTCATAATAACTATTCATTGTGGCTCTAAAATCTGTACTGACTCCTACTCCCTCTTCTGTTTCTTTTTTCCGGTTTCTTTGTGGAGGTGGCCTGTGCCACCTCCACCTACTCAAAGCTTCATGATGCTCCAACAATAATGGATGGATTAAAAGGCAGAAGTCTACATGACCATCATCATCAAGTCCTTCCGTGAGAACCCTAAATCCAAAGAGGACTGTTTCATTTATGTTAGGTATAATGCCCAGAGGGGACTGGGCAGTCTAATGGTCTGGAATACCTACAGATTTTAATTTTTTTATCCAGCCGTCTGGAGTTTTTTTTTTCTGTCCCCCCTGGCTATTGGACCTTACTCTTATTCTATGTTAATTAATGTTGACTTATTTTGTTTTCTTATTGTGTCTTTTATTTTTCTATTCTTTATTATGTAAAGCACTTTGAGCTACTGTTTGTATGAAAATGTGCTATATAAATAAATGTTGTTGTTGTTGTATGTAAATGAAGGCTAAGACTGACAACTGCTAGACAAGTAATCTAATGTGACATGGGGTTTAGACTTTACTTGGTTTACTATTGTTTATTTTAGTACCGCGATTTATTTTTACATTTCCACAATGATTTTCCTCCAGAAGTACATTCCTTTAATGTCTAAAGTACAATAATATATTTAGGCTTCATCAAATACCTGGGAAAATAGAAGCAACAACCTAAATTTTTAATATTTGTTAAAATTGAAGAGTATAGTGTGAACTGTTATATAATCACATTTTAATATAAACTGTACCACTAAAATAAAATCTCATTTTATAGTCACATCTTTTATAATGTATCGAAACAGAAAAGATGTATTTTAATAAACATATTCAGGATACACACATACATTATATGCCCTACTTTGTGGAATATTCATATATGTGAGATAGAGAGATAACTAATAAATGTGTTACATTTAAATAAATGCAACATATTGCACACACAAGAATATCCACGAATGGATGTTGAAATGCCTGCAAGAAACAGATGAGATAGAGGCTTGTGGGCTTGTCCCAAATGCAAACCAATTTAGCTCAACTGCGATATAAAAAAAGCCAGCTCTTGACACCCTAACTTAATTTTCCAGGGATTTAAGTGTCTAATAAAGTGCAGTTGCAGTGCTGTGTAAGTATGCCCTCAACACTCTGAGTGTAATGCTAATCCAATTCATTGTAAATGAGAAGACTGACAGACTTTACTGGAAGGCTAAAAGATAAGAAGCCATTCGCTTTGGGAAATCAATACCACAGTTGTTTATTTTGTTGTGTAAATTATTTGTATGTCTTAAATAATCATCAGGATATTACAGAGAATAGGTTTGAAACAATCTGTTCTACAAATTTAAGAAAAACAATTGAGCAGACAGTCAATGGTGCAATATTATGTTTAGGTTAAAAACTCAAATTGCATGAAACACATTCAATTGAAAATTGCACCAGCAGCTCAGGTGCTCTTACTGTGACAATCGGTGGAAGCCTAAAAAGGTATTGCATTTTTATTCTGTGCCGGCAATAATCCAATTCTACACTAAGACAAATGCTTGCATTTATGTCACTGACTTGTATAGATACTGTGAATTTAAAAGGTGAGTAGAAGGGCTAATTCCAAGTAGTTTATATAAGCACAATTATGGTGGTAATAAATCCAATAAAAGTATAACTATATTATTTTAATCAATATAGGAAGACTTTTGTATATTTTATGTTCATTAAATTATTTTTATAACCTTAACAATGAAAATGTAACACACTGTTTAAAATGAAAACACATACTTAACAGTGTAACTTCACCACATATTCAAGTTTAATTGGAAAAAACATTTTTTTTTCTAAAAAATCAAGGTTCACTCCAAAAGACAATATTCTTTTGCCATTGCAGGCTACTTGCTAAAATGTATGTGGAGAAACCACTCTGACTTTTTCATCATAGCGCTAGCCACATCGTTACAACTCCCAATGCACTGATCTCAGTTCAGACCTTCTTCATGAATTCAATTATCTAAGATTGCAAAAAACTCAGATGTCTATTGTGGCTGTTAGAAAAGGTCAGAGCAATGAGTGACCCCTTTTGTGGAAAATCAGATATAAACAAACAGCATGAAGGTTCCAGTAATGTTGGTCAGCTGTTCGCATACGATAAAACCCAGACCTGGAGTATCTCACTATAGTTCCAAAGTGTATTTTTTCACATTACCGCAATCTAAAGTGAAATACTCAAACCTAATTCTTTACATTTGTGATTAAATGTACAGTCTGATATCTTCAATTTACTAAAAAGTACACTTATGTAAAATGTTCACTTGTAATAACTGTTTAGTCTACTTCTTTTAGGTGTACCATCTTTGTTTTTAATAATTTGAAAAAATAATGTTCCAACAACTGAGGGTCTTTAGCATTCAATTTCACGTGGGGCAGTTATTGGTCCTACAACCAAAATGCAGTTTATTGTGATATTAAGACCAAAAACCTATGCTGTGTATTAAGAATAGTTATCTATGACAGACTACCCAAAATCCACCCCCTTGCAGGGTCCAAATTGCTGTACTGGTGTGACTTATAATGATATTATCAGCATCTGATTCTCTTATTTCTGCAGCCTTGATGAATCTTGTACCTGTTGTATGCCACCTTTTCCTGACTGCTACCCCACTGCAAGGTTATTATAGTTTTGCCTTCTTATATTAGTTTTTATATCTATATTTTGTCTGACCTTACTTAGAAATTCAGTTTAGTTTTCCTTGATAGTGTATTTTTATTTTTAATTTAGTTTTTATTTCACTTTTAATTTCACAAAGACATTTCTATTTTATATTTATATCTATAAGTTTCAGTTTTAGTAATTATGGAATGGTTAAAGATCTACTATGGAGTTTAGTTTTGTGTCACAATCAGTCAGAACTGTACACTTAACGGGTTAGGAGATTAAAAGCTTACTACACTACATTGTTTACTATCTGGTTTTGTTTTTGTCTGGTAAAAACAAGTATTATGAAAACCAGAAAATGAATATGAACAATTTTATACAATTTTGTACTTTTTAAAAATATTTTCTATGTTGTTTGTGCTTAACAAATTTGTGCTGATTGTTGGCAGTTTTTATCTTTTTTTCTTTTATTGCCCAGAATGGGCCAAATTATAATGAAATTTAGGTGAATTTTAAGTTTTGAGGTTTTTTTTTGTTTGTTTTTTTTTATACTCTAAATGTCTAAAGCCCACGATAGATAGATAGATGGATAGATAGATAGATACTTTATTAATCCCAAGGGGAAATTCACATAATCCAGCAGCAGCATACTGATACAAAAAACAATATGAAAGAGAGCAATAAACATGCAGGTAAAAACAAGACAATAACTTTGAATAATATTAACGTTTACCCTCCCCACCCGGGTGGAATTGAAGAGTCGCATAGTGTGAGGGAGGAACGATCTCCTCAGTCTGTCAGTGGAGCAGGACAGTGACAGCAGTCTGTTGCTGAAGCTGCTCCTCTGTATGGAGATGACACTGTTCAGTGGATGCAGTGGATTCCCCATGATTGACAGGAGCCTGCTCAGCACCCGTCGCTCTGCCACAGATGTCAACCTGTCCAGCTCCATGCCTACAATACAGCCTGCTTTCCTCGCCAGTTTGTCCAGGCGTGAGATATCCTTCTTCCTTATGCTGTCTCCCCAGCTCACCACCGCGTAGAAGACGGCACTCGCCACAACCGTCTGGTAGAACATCTGCAGCATCTTATTGCAGATGTTGAAGGATGCCAACCTTCTAAGGAAGTATAGTCGGCTCTGACCTTTCTTACACAGAGCATCAGTATTGGCAGTCCAGTCCAATTTATCATCCAGCTGCACTCCTAGGTATTTAAGTCTGTACCCACTGATGATCACGGGGTCCATGAGGGGCCTGGGCCTCCTAAAATCCACCACCAGTTCCTTGGTCTTGCTGGTATTCAGGTGTAAGTGGTTTGAGTTGCACCATTTAACAAAGTCCTTGATTAGCTTTATATATATATATATATATATATATATATATATATATATATATATATATATATATATATATATCCTATACTCCTCCTCCTGCCAACTCCTGATGCAGCCCACAATGGTAGTGTCGTCAGCGAACTTTTGCACATGGCAGGACTCCGAGTCGTATTGGAAGTCTGATGTATATAGGCTGAACAAGACCGGAGAAAGTACAGTCCCCTGCGACGCTGCTGTGTTGCTGACCACAATGTCAGACCTGCAGTTCCCGAGACGCACATACTGAGGTCTGTCTGTAAGATAGTCCACAATCCATCCCACCAGGTGTGAATCTACTCCCATCTCTGTCAGCTTGTCCCTAAGGAGCAGAGGTTGGATGGTGTTGAAGGTGCTAGAGAAGACCAAAACATAATTCTTACAGCACCACTGCCTCTTTCCAAGTTGGGGAGAGGGGTCGGTGTTGTATATAGATGATGGCATCCTCCGCTCCTACCTTCTCCTGGTATGCGAACTGGAGAGGGTTGAGGGTGCGGCACACCTGTGGCCTCAGATGGTGAAGCAGCAGGCGCTCCATGGTTTTCATCACATGTGACATCAGAGCAACAGGCCGGAAGTCATTCAACTCACTAGGATGTGATACCTTTGGGACTGGGGTGATACAAGATGTTTTCCAAATCCTCAGGACTCTTCCCTGTTCCAGGCTCAGGTTGAAGATGCGCAGTAGAGGACTCCCAGTTCCAGCGCACAGGCCTTCAGCAGTCATGGCGATACTCTATCTGGACCCGCTGTTTTGCTGGCACGAAGTCTCCTCAGCTCTCTGCTCACCTGCGCTGCTGTACTTGTGGGTGGGGATGTCTCTCCTATGCTGGTATCAGCAGAAGGATGGTTGGAGGATGCAGTACTCTGAGGTGAGAGTGGGTTAGGGTGGACAAACCTGTTAAAGAAGTTGTTAATTTGGTTTGCTCTCTCCACGTCTGCAGCCAGTGATGATCTTCATCCCATCCCACATTTCCTTCATGCGGTTATTCTGCAACTTCTACTCCAGCTTTCTCCTGTACTGCTCCTTCTCCACCCTGAGCTGGACTTGGAGTTCCTTCTGCACGCGATTGAGCTAATGCTGATCACCGCCTTTAAAAGCCCTTTTCTTCTGGTTCAAAAGGCCCTTGATGTCACTTGTAATCCATGGCTTGTTGTTAGCACAGCAGCGTACTGCTCTTACTGGAACTATAATGTCCATACAAAAGTTGATGTAATCAGTAGTGCAGTCAACAACCTCTTCAATGTTCTCACTATGTGATCCCTGCAGGAAATCCCAGTCCGTAGTTCCAAAGCAGTCTCTCAGAGCCTGCTCTGCCTCAGGGGACCACTTCCTGAATTAGCGTGTGGTTGTAGGTAGCTCCCTCACTCTTGGTTTGTAGTGAGGCTGAAGCAGAACCAGGTTATGATCTACTTTCCCAAGCGCAGGCAGCAAGGTGGCGCTGTATGCGTCTTTAACATTTGCATACAGTAGGTCGATAGTCCTATTTCCCCTGGTGTTACAATCCCCATACTGGGAGAAGGCAGGTAATGTTTTGTCCAGCGTTACATGGTTAAATTCTCCAGCGATTAGCACAAGCACCTCAGGGTGCTGTGTTTGTAATTTAGCAACAGCGGAACGGATGACGTCACTCGCTATCTCTGCGTTTGCGGAGGGGGGGATGTAAACAATAACAACAATCATGTGTCCAAACTCTCTGGGCAAGTAGTAGGGACGCAAACATACGGCCAACAGTTCGATGTCCCTGCAGCAAGTGGAGATTTTAATGTTTACATGTCCAGAGTTGCACCATCTTGTATTGACATAGAGAGTGACACCCCTTTCCTTTCAGCTTCCCATGTTAGCATCTGGGATGTTGGTTGTTAGCCACGTTTCACTAAAACACAGCAAACTGCATTCTCTGTAGATCCTGACATTTTTCACCAGTGCAGCCAGTTCGTCGATCTTATTAGGTAGTGAGTTAACATTTCCCAGGATCACAGATGGCACCAAAGGTTTGTAGTGCCACTTTCTTGCTAGACACTTGGCTTTTATCTTAGCACCGGCTCTGCTGCCCAGATACCACCTTCTTACCTCGTCAGGTAAATAGGAAACCACACCGGCGTGCGCATTTGTTCGCAGTGCTTGAAGTTGACTACTTGAATAGACGAGTCTCAGTGTGTAAAAATCCATCTCCAAATAGTAAAGTGTCCAAGGAACGAGTTCACATGAAAGAAAGTGGCAGGAGTTAACAGTGAAATAAAGAAAAATAGGGAAAAAAGATAGAAATATAAAGATAAAGACTTTAAAGATAAAGTCATACACAGAGCTGCTAGAAAGGCTGCGTCGGCACCCGAGTCATTATGATATATCTCGCTCCAAGGCAATGTGCTTATAATGAATGTCTTCAATACTGCATTCAAAAATCTCCCATACTGGGCTTTTTATTTTCTACCAGCCATATTGATTTCTGATTCCATCTCAGGCACATACAACTGATAAGACAGCCCTGGAAAAACAGGGCTCTTAGGCCTAAATCAGTGTGCAGAGCCCACCTAGCTGTATTGAGGGAAATAAAGAAAAACAAGCATTTAGTGTCAAGGTTAGGGGCAGTGAGACTTGATTAGCCCATCATAAGAACAGTAAATCCATAATGAGCAGAGAAAGAGTAGGTAATTGGAGTAAGGACAGCCACAAAACAACAGAGACAGCAACATATACATTACCTAATCCTGTTTATCCAGAGCAGGATGGCAGGAAACCTGTAGCCTACCCAAGCAGGTTTGGATGCAAGGCAGGAAAAATCCCTGGTATGCAATATGTATGATATGGCTGATGTTCAACTTCCTTAAGCCATGTGCTGCTATCCAACCTGCTGGAGGTCTAGGACTAGAAGGTTGGCACAAATTCAAACAGTGGGTATCCAGTAATCAAAAAATTACTGCCCAAAGTTTAAACAATGTATCAAATTTTTCTTCTGTTGAATGTGTAAATCACATTTATAATGGTACTGAATAATGAACAATGTCTGTTTATGTGTATAAACGTATTCATCAGATTCAGTATACAAGTCACCTTTATCTCAATCTTGCCTGTAATTTTAGTTTTGTTTTATATTTACAGGACATCCTGTCAATCTGCACATAGTGAAGCTCTTAAAAGACTGTGTACAGTAGTAAGCCATTACCCTTGAAAAGTGTTTAAGACATAAGCATTTAAAACATAAGTTCATACATACCTGTACATCCATCTAAGAATTAGAAACCAGCAGTAAATCACTCTGGCTAAGTAACTAGCGAGTACAACAAAGGGATTTTCTTACTTTAAAATAATCTACAAAAATCCACAACATCGAATTTAAATTTTGATTTGATATACATGCATTCCTTTCTAATAAGCATTATACTTATTAAACTATATATAAAAAATACACAATTATAGGGTGTAAAAATTCTCTGATCATATCTGTTTCGTTAGTCTGGTGTTGCAACTGCATTTTAGTACACAGCATAACTAGACTTGATTAGTTACACAGTTATTTTCATGCCTGCTTTCTAAGTAAAAGATGGCATAGTACAAGAGTTTATTCCAACAGCAAAGAACATAGGACAGTGATCAGCCCTGGAAGAGTTGCCAATGCCAATCCATAATATGGTAAACCTCCACACAAAAAAAACAACAAACCACAATCTGTGATTAAGTCAAAGCAGTTACCAATTCAATAACCAATTAACCTTTATATGCCACTTTTCTATAGATGTTGGTATTTTAAATCAAATTTCACATTTCCTGCACTAACAGCATCTCTGCTGAGTACAGAGACATAAAATTTGAGTCTAAGGCAAAAAAAAAATGCTGTGAGGCTTAAATGCTTTTTGCTACTCTAATTTATGTGAAGTAGCACTACTCTGCTTAATTACTATACTTTATGCATGTGCAGTACACGTGGCATGACAGTTCTGTACTGTAAATTATCCACTACAGGAAAGTAACATCATTAGTACAATGTCACATGTCAATATCACCCTACTTCTGGTTAATTTTCTTTTTGCTTTTCAATAAAGTGAATTTCATTAAATGATCCTTTTCTTATGCAAGACATTTTCATTGTATGTTGCTGGGCTTTATTTACAGATATGAAATACTGATCTTATACAGCAAGTCTAAGATTTATTCTCATGTTTAAAATCCGGACATTCAGCATTTATCACTTAAGTCTTATCTACCAAACACTTTGAAATATCAAATTACTATTTTCATGTATAAGGCATATTTTTTTACATGCATCACTTCTCTTTTAGAATTGCAGTCACATTTGCTTACTAGTTCTCAGGTGAATTAGTCTTGTTTTCCCATTTAATTGTTGCAAGTCATATGGAGCAAATCATTTTTATATAGTTTCCAATAATGTGGTTCAATTGAACATCACTAATGTCAAGAATATGAAGTGGTGTACAACTGTCACCTTTATCTATGGAAGAGAAGGTATTAAAACGATCATCTTTGTAAATGTTTATAAAATGTGCTATGTTAGTAGAATTAATAAATATATTTAATATACCATCTGTGTATTGAAAGATAAAAAATATGAACTACACACTCTTGTTTGGTTAAAGTATATGAAACGCATTTTTCTTATGATCTAATTTTTGTGTATTATCACATAACAGCAAACAATGTAATTATTTATATTGCTTCTGTTTATTGGTTAACATAAACCTAAACTATGCCCGCAATTACCTGCCATTTGTCTTTTCTCTATGTAGAATTCAGCGAACACGTAATCAGCTTGGTAAAGGTTTGCTTGGAACCCTCTTTTGGGCATTAGATTCTGTTTGATGTGCAACATCCATCCATTTTAAAATCTACATTTGTTATTCTTAGTTTAACTGTGCATTCTAGTTTTCATTTTTTTACTGTTTTGATTTGTGGTATTTATGACTTTCCTGTACTATTTATATATAAAGTTACACATTACACAATGCACAATCTATTACTGTAATCCTGTTTGTTTAAAATTAAAGCTACCATATAAATTAAAGTGTGACTGAAACATCTTAAGATAGAAACATTACATAAAAACATTTTAATTAAAGGTTATTCACTTGGCAGCAAACTGAGAGCATCAAGCAAATAATTCCTGTATAAGCACATTAAATGATTGAGCTTGTAAATGTATGCTGAATCAAAGAAAATGTGCTGCTTAGAATACCTATAAAAATGCTAGAAAATGAAATGCGTATTATTTTGTAAAACATGTAATTTCTATGAGGGATTTGAATGTACCACTGTTAAATTAAAACTTCGTAAAACTGTTTAAAACACAGAAGTGGCTCTTTTTTTGATTAATTATTAAATCCTACACTGACAACAACTTGTGATTTTAGTTTTTGGGACTATCACTCCAGAATGTCAGCTACATTTGTACTGCAGTATAATGTACTATAAAAAAAATAAAGTAAAACTATTTATGAAAGAAAATGGAGCAGCATGAAGTAAATTAGTCACACATTTATGATCTACAGTATTTTATTCTTAAAAAAAATGGTGAACTGAAAAATCTAAAGCAATAATAATTAGTTAATCAACAGCTGTCCCCTTGCTTATTTAAAAACCGGATATGTTAATATAAATTCTATAGGCTTTATTTTATTTTGGAAGTATCGCTGATGTCAATGACAAAACTGATGTTATTGTTTTATTTAAATACAGGTCTGCACAACTTAGTTTGTCGCCTTGAAAAGTTTCAATGATTTTCTTTTCATGATTTTTACATGTTTATACAGTAAAGGATACAGTCCTTTGTGGCAAAAGTGACTTTGCTTAAATCAGTCATTCAATCAACTATAATCCAAGTGCATTTGGAAATTGAATTATCATTTACTATTGTACTTTCATATAGAATCATAGTAGGTCCTTAGGCACCATCTACTGGCAAGAAAGTGAATATTTTGAAAGAGGAGTGTGGCATGGAAAGATGCTTATGTGCACATATTAAAAATCAGCATATAAACAGTCACCAGTACAACTAAGTGATTATTATAAGTGTGCATCACTGTCACTATATTTATAGTATAAACATCACACTTAAATATAAAATGATAAAAAGACAAAGTCAAACACACTAATTGTTCATTACATTTTTCAAAAGACAGCTCAGAAAGTAATACATTTTTTGGTATTTGGTACATTGTATTAGTAGGGTAAACTAAAATGTCTATATTTATTTATTTTAGATCTGCAACAGTAATAAATTAGATTTTATATATACACACACACACACACACACACATATATATATATATATATATATATACTGTACATACACACATGTTGCTTTTTGTCTGTGCACTGCGTCAGTTCACGTGAGCCGCTGAATATGGTTTTATATGTCACTCGCTCGCTTCTAATTGTTTCGCTGCCTTCTTAATTATATAATGCATGTTTTCTTCAGCGCTTTTTGTAGCTCTTCCTGGTTTTCTACGTAATGCGTGATTACGTGAGAGGCGTGATGATGTCACACGAAACTCCGCCCCCACGGCTTTCGAGCTCAACTCCATTACAGTAAATGGAGAAAAATAGCTTCCAGTTATGACCATTACGCATAGAATTTTGAAATGAAACCTGCCCAACTTTTGTAAGGAAGCTGTAAGGAATGAGCCTGCCAAATTTCAGCCTTCCACCCACAAGGGAAGTTGGAGAATTAGTGATGAGTCAGTGAGGGCTTTGCCTTTTATTAGTATAGATTAATAATTAAGCATGTGAGGGCATGGTGGTGTAGCAGTAGCGATGAGTTGGTGTCCCACCCAGGGATTGTCCCTGCCACGTGCTTGATGCTTGCTGGGACTGACATGACCCTGGACAGGTGGAATATTTAAACATGTATAACAAAGATTTTTCAATGTTCCATAAAAGTTTTGAAGAATTGGCATTCTATGCTTACAGCTGGTTTTACACTTATTATAGAGCTCACTGTGTGGCAATTGGTTACGTGGAGAAAGAAAACGGAAGGACAGGAACTGGTGGTTGGTATGTTTGACAAAGAAACTACTGCTGCATTAAATTATTACATTCAGGATTGCGGACATCCCAACAAGCATCTTGCCAGAGGCAGGAACGATCCCTGGACAGGGGAGGCAGGCGCTGTCGGCTGCTTACCGGTTGTCGATCCTTGGTACTAACCACTGCATACTTGGAACAACCCACAAGACCTGCCATTTTGGAGATGTTCACCATTTGACCCTTGTCAAAGTCTCTCAGATCCTTCGGTTTTTCCCATTTTTCCTGTTTTCAACACATCTCCTTAAGGAACCGAGTGTTTACTTGCTGCCTTATTTATTCCACCTCTTCGAAGGTGAAATTTTAACAACATAATCAATGCTATTATTAACTTGTCAGTAGTTTGTAATGTTGTGACTGATCAATGTGTATAATATATATATAAATATATATATAATATATATATATAATATATATATATATATATATATAATTTAATAAATACTAGAGTATAAATTATAACAAAAATAAAATATAAATACTAGCACAAATGTAAGTAAGTAAATAAAGTGTTGACAGTGTATGCCAAAATGGTTTTTGGTTTAAAACATTTCTTAAAAAAAAATGCAATGTTTCTACTTTTGAACCGAAAAGAGCTAATTATCATCATATGCAGTATCAATGTGTAATATGTTTTATTTAATGTAGATAATTATTGTGATGCAGCCAAGAGTGTACCTGGAAGTTCATCTAGCTTATTTTAAATAGTTTTACTTTTTTAGTATATAAATGATTTACCAGTTTGAGCTGCATGTATTATGAAGGCTGTAAGAGAGAGTACTGGTTTATTAGACTTGATAGTCTACTGGAACATTTAAATTTGCATATCTCCCAGACTCCCACTTATGAGTCCGACATTAACCTCTCACATTAGCAGATACAGAAGACAAATGCAAAAGAGCAGAGAGAAGAATAAGATATGAAAGTAGGTTTGAATTCAAGATGAGTGATCAGAAACAGCATTTGAATTTATTTTAATAAAATAAATAAACCGGGGGAACCAGTCGTAAATTATAAAATTGGAAATATTTATTGACATTAAAAACAATGAACAAAAAGCTATTCTGGAGCCAACAGATTTGATTCTGTTCATGAGCTGAGCCAAATGACTATATTCAAGGAAAAACAATCAGCCTACCCTTTGATAGTTTAAGTTTTCTTTTTTCCACTTCTACGGTTGTCTTTTTTTTTTTTAAAATCACATAACTATGCATGACACAATGACATTATCATGACCCAAAATGCCTGGAACAGAAGTCCTTGGTTTAGCAAGCAAGTGCAAGATACTCTTAATACCAGCTAAAAAGTCTGTATCCATGATGGGACCTCTGTGCCTTATCTGATAAGATGACTGATCACAGACCAAGTAATACTCAGCGATAGCTCTAAGCAGTACCACCTGAACAACCTCTATCAGCTCCCATTAAAAGCTCACTGCTCTCAATCTGGCCGCAACTTTGGCTGTCTGTAGCCAAACCCCATAGCTCATAGGGTGTGGTCATAAAGAGTAGAGCAATCTCTTCTACTTCAAAGGGTAACCGGTGCCTGAATGGAAAATGGAAGACCGTCCTTAAGACGAACTGAACAAGGGGTGCCATTAGTCCAAACCTTGCTAAGATTCAAGTGCCCGATCAGAGGAAGACCTTGCATAAGGCTACACATTCATCTTGCTGAAAACATTAACTAACGAATTACTAGCTGCCCAGATGATGCTATTTTGCTAACAGAAGGATAAACATGGTGTTTGAACCTCAAAAAGAAACCACAGTACTGTTAGCAATCAGAGGCAGAGAAGGAGATGAGCTCCTACAACAAAGAAAGAATTTGCATCGAAGATTGTTGTATGTGTCTGGAGAAGGCCGACCAGGAAAGGAACAAAGCATTGCTTACATCTAGCCTAAGTACACCTGCTTTGATACCGAGAACTATTAACTGCAAAATATAGGATAAAGCCAGCTAATGTATTATACTACACTGTGTGCACAATTATTAGGCAAGTTGTATTTTTGAGGATTAATTTTAATATGGAACAAACACAGTGCTATCAGTCAATCCAAAATGTTAATAAACCTGAAACCTGAATGTTTCACAACGGAAATGTGAGTGTGAACATCATCAGGGGAATACATATGTGCGCACAATTATTAGGCAACTATTAGTGTGCAGATTTATTATGCAACTAAAGGAAAAATGAAAATTTTCCCATCTCACTTGTTTATTTTCATCTGTTATAGTGAGAATAATAAACAAACACCTCAAAATTTACAAATAAACATCTCTGACATTTAAAAAAAAATAAATCAATCAATCAATGACCAATTTAGCCACCCTTCTTTCCAATAACAGTCATAAGCCTTTCCATTCATGGAGTCTGTCAGTTTCTTGATCTGTTGACGATCAGCTTTTTGTGGAGCAGTGACTACAGCCTCCCAGACACTCTTCAGAGAGGTGTATTGTTTTTCTCCCCCATAAATCTAGCGTTTAAGAAGTGCCCACAAGTTCTCGATAGGGTTTAGGTCAGATGAGGAAGGGGGCCATGTCATTATTCCTTCATCTTTAAGGCCTTTACTGGCTGGCCACGCAGTGGAGAACTTCGATGCAAGTGATGGAGCATTGGCCTGCATAAAAAGCATGGTCTTTTTCCTGTATCACTGTTTAAAGAAAGTGTCTTGAAAACTGGCAGTAGGTTTGGGAGTTGATTTTGAGTTCATCTTCAATGCAAAAGGTCCAACTAGCTCATCTTTAAAAATACCAGCTCATACCAGTACCCCACCTCCACGTTGGAGTGGAGCTCTGTGCCCATTACTGATCCACAGGTCCATCCATCTGGTCCATCAAGAGTCACTCTCATCTCATCGGTCCATAAAACCTTTGAAAAAAATCTGTCTTCAGATATTTCTTGGCCCAGTTTTGACGTTTCAACTTATGTTTCTTGTTCAGTGGTCGTTGGGTTTCAGCCCTCCTTACCTTGGCCATGTCTTTGAGCACTTGAACACTTTGTACTTCTGGGCACTCCAGGTAGGTTGCAGCTCTGGAATATGAAAGTACTGGAGGATAATGGGTTCCTGGTAGCTTCACGTTTGATTCTTCTCAAATCTTTGGCAGCTAATTTGCATCTTTTGTTCTCAACACGTTTCTTGCGACCCTGTTGACTATTTGCAACAAAATGTTTGATGGTTCTGTGATCACACACCAATATCTTAGCAATTCCAAAAGTGCTGCATCCCTCTGAAAGACTTTTTACAATTTTTGACTTTTCAGAGTCAGTTAAATCTCTTTTTTGGCCCGTTTTGCCCCAGGAAAACTAGCTGCCTAATAATTCTGCACACCTTGATATAGGGTGTTGATCTCCTTAGGCCACACCCTCCCTCATTACACAAATACACATCACCTGACGTGCTTAAATCCAATAAGCATTCAAGTTAATACAGCTTGGAGTTGGAATATACGCATTAAAAATGATGATATGGTCAAAATACTCGCTTGCCTAATAATTGTGCACACAGTGTATTGGTGTCCATGCAACTAAAAAGTAATGACCTTTTGAAGGATAAGTGTCAGCTGTGGCTGGCTACTTACTAAATCCAGTGAGAAAGTGCAGAGCAGCAACTCTCACACACATGCAGTAGATACACTGTGTGTGTGTGGAGTGGGGACAAAAGACAGTACAGATTAGCTGTGAATAAACACATCCCAAAGAGCAGGCAACAGAACCATCATAACTATTGTAGCTGAAGAACAACACAACGGGACGGATTGTACTTAATGAAAAATAAATTGTTTTATCAAGCAATCGCTGTGATACGGAGGCAAGCCTACATTCCTTAGAAAGCCAAACATCTGCACTTTTTTAAATTTTGAAAATTTGTCTGAACAACCACCTGCAATTTACTTTGAGAAGAAAACAGAATCTGGAATAGTGTTGAATTGTTATCTGCAAACTTACATTTTATATCAAACAATCCTACAGCATACAGTCATATATGTAAAACTGTTTGAAAGCGAAACTTGTATTTTTTTTTCTAGTGGATAGATGCCTGACCATCGTAGTTACAAAGTGAACACACAATTGGAGTAAGCACATCTGGAGTCGACAATGAGGAAAGTAGAAAAACATGGAAGACAACATTTTAACAGAAAAAGAAGAAGCCGCCTGGGACATGCGCTATATAAATAAAACATATTATATTAAGCATGCTCTGATAGCCCTCTGAATGCTAATTACAGATAGCCTGCTGTTCTTCAGAATCTAGCCACCATTGAAGGGTAAGAAGGCATTAAGGACAGCTCTAGTGTCTTCTCTTCTGTATGTTTTTGTTCTAAAATAGTAACAATACGAGCAGTTCACTTCTTAAAACGGACTCCTCCAGGATCGAACCCGTGAAGCTTTGATTACCAGTCAACAGCTGATACCGCTGCGCCACTGAAGCTGTTGTAGCAACTGCATGTCAATGTCGCACCCTAACGCGGGTTGTTTTTCTGTAGTTATATTTTTGAATGGAAGTGCATTTGTTCTGTTATATTTGTACCTTTTGTGAAAGTGTTTCTTTGATATTTGGAACTCAGGCTTCACACATTATACACTTCATGTCTATATTTTGTCAATTATTACTAAGGCATCAAAAACGTTTCTGTTTTAACGATGTGTTTACTGTGCATAGATCGTTGTAGACAGTACAAACCAAATACTAGCTTAGCAGACCCTGTCGCACATTGCATTCAGCACTTTAATAATTTTAATCCTGTAACTCACCAGGAAGTCTTAACTTTAATTACTAAAATGAAGCCCACTACTTGTTCCCTAGATCCAGTGCCAACAAAACTAATAAAAATGCAATGGATGTTCTTGCAGTGCCTATTCTAACCATTATCAATAGTTCATTACTGCATGGCACCGTACCTGATGCACTAAAAGTGTCAGTCATTAAACCTTTACTTAAAAAGTCAGACCTAGACCCACACATACTAAATAACTATAGGCCTATTTCAAATTTACCATTTCTCTCTAAAATACTAGAGAAAGTAGTCGCCAGTCAGCTTCAGTCACACCTTACGCATTACAATTTATTTGAGAAATTCCAGTCTGGCTTTCACACTGGTCATAGTACAGAAACGGCACTAACACGGGTTGTAAATGACATTCTGATATCCTCTGATGAAGGAAATTCCACTGTAATTATGTTGTTGGACTTAAGTGCAGCATTTGACACCATTGACCATTCTATTTTACTGCACAGGCTAGAAAACGATGTTGGGCTTACAGGCCCCGTGCTCGCTTGGTTCAGTTCTTATTTATCAAATCGATTCCAGTATGTACTGAAATGTGCAGACAGTACTCCATCATTATACACAGAAGTTCAATATGGTGTCCCGCAGGGCTCAGTACTGGGACCTTTACTGTTTTCACTTTACATGCTTCCACTGGGATCTCTCATTAGGAAACATAATGTTAATTTTCACTGTATGCAGATGACACCCAGTTATACCTTTCATTTAAATCAAATGAAGTTTCTCCGATGTTGTCTTTAATTAGTTGTGTTAGTGAATTAAAGGAATGGATGAATGAGAACTACTTGTCTTTAAATACAGATAAAACAGAGATGTTAATTGTTGGAGGGAATGACGCTGATCACAGCAATATTTTGTCGTCATTTAACTCAGTTGGAATCCCAATTAATTTTACTGAATCAGCCCGCAATCTAGGAGTTATCTTTGACTCTAGCATGTCATTTAAAGCGCATATTACAAAGTCGTCCAAAACATGTTTTTTCCATCTTAAAAATGTTAGGAAATTAAGGCGCTTTCTAAATAAACAGGATTGTGAGAAATTAATTCATGCATTTATCTCTAGTAGGATTGACTACTGCAATGCGGTGTTCACTGGCTGTTCAAACTGTTCTCTATACAGCCTCCAGTTAATCCAAAATGCGCTGCAAGAATTATTACAAGAACAAGAAAATATGAACACATAACCCCAGTTCTTAAATCTTTACACTGGCTACCAGTTAAGTTTAGGGCAGATTTCAAAATCCTCCTTTTAACATATAAAGCATTAAATGGCCAAGGTCCGCTTACTTGTCTGAACTTATCATGACTTACAAACCTGAGCACATTAAGATCTCAAGATGCCGGTCTGCTTAGGATTCCAAGGATTAATAAAATAACAGTGGGAGGTCGAGCTTTTAGTTACAGGGCCCCTAAACTGTGGAATGGTCTTCCTGCTTCCATAAGAGATGCCCCTTCAGTCTCAGCCTTTAAATCCCGGCTGAAGACTCACTACTTCAGTTTAGCATATCCTGACTAGAGCTGCTGATTAACTGTACATACTGCATCTCTGTTGTTAGTCATTAGCACTATAACATAAGTAACATGATAATTATATTTGAATACTAACCCTCACCTATTCTGTTTCTTTTCTCGGTACCCAAATGTGGCCATTGGTGCCACGGCCCACCTGCCAAGTTGTTTGCCTGCCTATGGTAAAGTCATCCCTGATGGAGGATCACAGGAAACATGGGAAAGAGGGTCCTTTCATCGGAGCAACGTTTCAGCCGTGGCATGGCCAAATGGGGAGGCAGCTAGATGGATGAGGTCTCCAGGACTCTAAAAATATCCAAACCTAATTATGTCATATCATCTACTGTTAAACCGTACTTCTAAAATTTTTATTATTATGCTGTCTTAAGGAATTGTTCTGTTCTGTATATTGTATTGTATTGACCCCCTACTTTTGACACCCACTTCACGCCCAACCTACCTGGAAAGGGGTCTCTCTTTGAACTGCCTTTCCGAGGTTTCTTCCATTTTCCCTACAAGGTTTTATTGGGAGTTTTTCCTTGTCTTCTCAGAGAGTCAAGGCTGGGGGGCTGTCAAAAGGCAGGGCCTGTTAAAGCCCATTGCGGCACTTCCTGTGTGATTTTGGGCTATACAAAAATAAACTGTATTGTATTGTATTGTATTGTAGTTGACATGGAACACACATGAAATGCAAGTGTTCCCAATAACGATATAGTATTTATAAAAGGTGTCATTTTGCTTGACTTCTCACTCTGTACAACTCTAAGCAACTGACATGTAGGTAAACAGACTTGAGCTGAGAAAACTGTGCGGGGTGGGGGATGTGATAGCAGGCTGCTTCTGCTTATCAACACATTTAAAGGACAAAAGGCGCTGACGGAGAAGTGAGAAGCGTTTTAAGGTGGGACGGATCTACGAGTTTTTTCGTAGGCTCTGGTAATTCTAGTGTTAAGTGCTGCAATAAACTAGATGTGCTGCCACTATTATTTTAGTTTATTTGACATCCAATCTTTCATATATGAACCAATACCAAACAACCGACTTAACATTACTGCCTTTCTTTGGAACAAGCGCATTTGTAAGACAAGCACCACTCCCCATACTGTAATGTTTCCTCCCAGGTGTTAGGAACTGTTCACACTGCAGAAATGAAGCAGGTTTATTTCTACTAACAAAAACACTAAAAGAAACAATAACACAATCAGTGACTATGTACAGCCCTCCGATTATTGCAGTAATGGTCATTGGGGCCTTTTTTATTTATTTATTTTTTTTAAATCAACTTACACTTTCATTTCCCTGTTTCGTCATGACAGTGCAGGAGCTTTATGTGTCGCTATCATGCACCATTCAGCTCCTGCATAAAAGACCAATTTACCATTCAGCACACAGCCAAGCTTGTGGCACTATAACCATCCAAACTGAAAATTGTGCCAGTTCTCCTTGGTGCCCAGTTTTCACCTTCATTCCAAAGCTGCTTGGCATCTTTGTTGCTGCTTTGCATTGAATGAGGACTGATAAAGCTCCTCTGTGCTTGCCACCCCCTCCACGGTGCTCTGAGCAGTCCTATTTACACACCTCCTGTCAGGACTCGACACCTGCTTCATGAAGATTTTTGTTACAATATGTTTTGACTGTACACTTGTGACCAGCTGATTAAGCTAAGGTGGTTGCTTGATTGTTTAACTGTATCATTTGGTTAACAATAAATAGCAATTGTCATGCTTGAATATTGTTTAAAAACATTAATTCAAACTAAATGAGTTAACAAAAAAAAATCATGCTGCCCCATTTCACCATTTTAGAATCGGTACAGGTTAAACCAATACTGCTGCAATCTTATCTTGCAGGTGACTCTGCACAGTAAGCCGTGGTAGATGTAGACACAGCATCTACTGTATAAAAGTTCAATATAGCCAAACATGAGATGCATGAGAGACAGCAATAATATGGGAGGAGAACAACTTCCTCCTTCTCATGCAGCTGTGAGTGAAGCAGAATGAGAGCACAGAAGGCATGTATCTTGCTTCCCCATGATAAATCACTCTCTGCAGTAAATGTAAAAGACCAAGAATATAGGAAGTACACATCTCTTTTTTCTTTTATTTACTGATTAATGATATTTTATTACAATGAAAATTTTATATTCAGTTAAGACATTCAGTACTTCACTTTATTTAAATCCGTTCAGATTCCTCCACTTAACCTATGGTCTTATGCCTTCTTATACACCTGCGCACCACAGAAATTAAGACAGCTTGAGAGCACTGGAGTGCTTCATGTGTAAAAAGCATTGTGTGTCCACATAACACTTTAATATTAATTTTTGGAATTAATTTCTTTTTAATTTATTCAAGTGACAGTTCAAATAATGTTATACTGCCAGTAGTTGATTTTACATGACTTATCATATGGACATTTTATGAAAAAATGTAGTAATGCATGTTAGGGCCAAAGATGAAATACCGTATACAGGTTACTAGCAAAGATGATGGCAAAAGTGGACATCCAACACAGAGTACAGTAAATGCTAACAAAAAATAAAAAAAACTGCATCATTATTCTAAAAAGCAGAAAAAAAACACTAGCATTGAGATAATTCACGTTTTATCTACTATCCACTAAGTATGTAAATGTACAAAGCGTCTATAAATAGCTTATCTTTTAAAGCACTTCCATAAGAAAAGTAGTCAGGGCAACAACTTCACTCTGGGTTTTGGTGAGCCTAGAAAAGCTTTTTTCATTTTAAAAGATGTCAAGCAGTTTTTCCAGGAACTCCAGCTTCCTCCAACATCTTAAAGGCATACAGGATAGGCGAAGTAGAAACTATAAATTAAACTTACACAAGTCAGTGTGGCCATGTGTGCATAAGTGTGTACTGCACTGTGTTGATTTCATATTCAAGTTTGGTTCCTGCCTTGCAAGGGTCTTCCATGGCAGCACTGCAATCTTCCCAGAACATGTGGAATAAGCAGGCTCAGAAGATGGTTGGATGATGCACACAAACACACAGACACAATCACACGCACACAATGTCTAAAATATTTTTTAACAGATTCTAGATGCCCTGTACTATTTTCTGTCACTTTAAGATGATGTCAAAATCATTAGTGAATAACGGTAAATGACAATTTTGAATTAGAGACAATTTTGTGCAAGAAAGCAAATTACAGGAAAAGACTGAAACTGGACTTTGGTGCTGTCTTCGGAAAGAAGTAGTGAATTAACAACTAGACTTTGTGATGTGCTGAATTATAGAAACAGGACTGCTGCGAATGTCACCTACATCAGTTTCATTTCATCACTATGAAATACAAATGAAAGATAAAAGAATAAATGGAAGGACATGCCTGAAGAGTACAAAGTTTCACTCTAATAATACAATACACCAATACTGTTATGGGACATTTTGGCTTATCTTCTCCAAAATAACATAGATAATGACAATTTTGATATTGTATGCTTTGTATGGATAGATACAGAACACCACATTGTCCAGTAAGTCTTTCACCGTAAATGGAATATCAGAAAAGCTATTAGACTGAAAAACAGACCTAGACTTATGCAGCAGATTATTAACTGCAAGACTTAAACAGATCTTAAATAGAAGAAGCATCCAGGTGCTCCAAATTTTGGTGTGCAAATATTAGCACAGATTGGTCTAACGATGTGGATTTGAATACTGGTCACACAAACACACAGATTTTGAGCTTTATATATTCTATTTCTCCATTAAGTAACTGCTCTGCTCCTCTTTTGCAAATATATAGAATTGAAAAAGGCATACAATTCAATGAGAATTATAGCCACCAATTCACTGTTGAATGTTCCATTAATATTTACTGTAACAATAACACCTGTACTTGCAATTTGTCATGCAGTAGTGCAAGGCATGAATTGGTTAAATAAATCCCCCAAGCAAATTTATTTGGTAATGCTGTAACAACTATTAAAATTCAACAGAAATGCTGAAAAAACGATAAACCATTAACAGCTGAGTGAGCAAATCCCAGAGTCCACATAAACACTGCCGTCTCGTCAGAATGGTGATGATAATGCCCATAAAATCATATTATCATCCATACATATTTTCATGCCTTTGGTAAAACGTACAGCTGCTTAATGAGCTATTTATTTCCGTAACTATGCATAAAATCTCATATATTGCCAAGTGCAATGCCTGCTGCATCATGTACAACTTGTCAATGAGCTACTTAATTTGTGCAGTCACACATAAATACTTACATTTGCAGGCAATATGACCTAACACAATGGCCATTATCAGACACTATAAAGAGACCTAACACTAAGCCTAATATACTGCTACAGCCAAATATGCACACACTGCCTAAAATGATAGCTGATATTAAAAAAGTATTTTGCAATCTAATTAAAATTAACTACTTTAAAAATATGACTCTGTGAAAGCTGTCACTTTTCTCAATCAGCTTTTACAGTACTTGTTGCATGCAGAAATTGCTTAGCATATGCAACTGCTGTACCTGAAGCTGGAACACCAGGAGATCAAAAAAATGGATCCCAAGTGTTTCTGCTTCAAATGCACAGAGGAGGTTGACACTGTACATACAAAACCTCTGTACCCGAACATGCAGAGATTAGAGGTTTGCCAGAAACATGCAATCATCTGAAGTGCATAGTTTAAATTTATCAGATATGCCATTTCTGAAAATGTGGGTTCTAAAATTGTTCTACAGCATCAACCTATTACATACTGCATTAGTCTAGATGACATTTTGGTCATAGGAATGCTTACTACATCTGGCCTCTTTATCCAATAAATACCATTATATATTGTAAAGTGTTTATGAAGAAATTATTATAAAGTCAGACTATTAACATGTGCATTCTGGTGTCTTCCTTTGTTTACAATAGATCAGACTATGTTCCATTCTTTCTGAATCCAATATGATTATAATTAGGAATAATCTCCATCTCCTGAAATCTTCTAATTCTTTTGTAAATTAAAAAAAAAATAAAAATAAAAAATTCTATTCCATTTGTGCATAATATAGCATCCTTAAGTTAAGCATATAAGGAAAAAACATTTTTGATAACAATGGGCCTCTCAGTAGACACCTTTTTGTTATAAGGGTGTAGAAGCATGTTAAAAAAAAGAAATGACATGAAAAATGCAGCACACAACACACGGTTCTACATGACCCAATTAAGCAAATAGCAAAATAACCAACAATGAATTGGTGCTAAGATACAGAGAGGATATGCAGGGAGGAACGATCGATTCAGTATTTTTTTTTCAATGACCTGTATGTACTATCACTATCTAACTGGTCAATTTCATTTCAGTTGCTGAGCAATTTACTTAATCCTCAAAAACGTAATTTCTGAACAGATACAATATTATGGAATCAAATTCAGAATGTATTCCTGATTAGTAAAATACAAATTTGAAGCTGCCAATGCTGAATCCGAGAACTGGTTTCTAGTGTTAATTGTAATCTGTTAACTTTTAAATTTATAATCTGTCAAAATGACACCTGCATTCAAAGCTGCCTACATTAATTAACAAGTTACCTAAGTGTTAATGCTAACATATGGCACATAATTAATGCTTTAGAATTCTAGAAGTTTCTAATTAGTTACTGAAATTTACACTAATTTAGGGACTACATTAACTTTTTTTTGCTCTCACTTCCTTTTTAAGGAACTTTTTTTTTTTAAATTGATTTTATAAAGTTTGAAAACAGAGAAGTTACAAGGTCAGATCTGGTATGCTTAACTGCTTCTGTCTGGTAGATTTGCATTCATACTAAAGGCTTGTTTAGGCAGATAAAAACAAAGGCTGAGGGGCTCTTGCTCCCTTGTCACTGAACATCATCTTGAAGCAGCCTGGAGCTTAACTCCTAAATAGAGCACAGAGTCAAAGCTACCTGCTGTCGCACATCAATATTTTTGTGGCTTTTATCTTCTTTACAGGATTCTATACTTAGCTATGTACAGCACCATGAGTGAGTACTGCCAATGACAAAAAATAGTATATATACTCGAAACATAGGCTGGAGGTACTTAGGGAATTGCAATAACATGGATGGCATGGGGAAGGCCCAAGTCCCACTGTGGAAAGAGACAGCACCACATGGTGTGTACAAAGAGAGGCCCTGAAAATGTCAGTGTGAATGCTATTGTGCTTTTACAGAAGTGGAAAAAAGCAGAGAAGTCAACATATAATGAAATTGCACAAGAAAGTGATGTGCATATGAAGTATAACTGATTACCCTCTGATGACAAAGGGCATGGACAACTAGTCTTTAGATAAAACAAAGAGCAGTGCATGGGAGGAAATGTTGGAGGTGGAACCACCTCTTTACCACTACAGCACAAATGGTATTTATAGGAACATGCTGTCCCTGTAAAAGACAATGCAGATGGGGCTGCAAATATTTTATGGATAGCATAAAGCTCTGTGGTGCTCAGTGGACACCAACTGCCACCAGCAGGATTTCCACTCTGTCTCTGGCAAATTAAGGGCCTCTCCTGTGAACAGAAGTAATTCAAAGGCCTGAACTAAACAGACCACCAGCCGGAATTGAAAGCTGGGAGAAGCTACAGTCTGAAAAACTAGAGAGAGAAGGCAGGGGTTGAAAAAGCGAATGCTTTGGTATGGTAGTGTGGTGGTAAAGTAACTAGTCCATCCCACAGGATAAACCTGGGTTCAAAAGCCATGTAAGAAGTCCAGAAAGGTTGAATGTTTGGTAATTTTCATTATGTTCATTTTATTCTTTATGTACACCTTTGCATACACCTCCTAATAATTTTGTTTAATGCTACCATCTCACCAACCTTTTATTCTCATGCTATTTTTCTGGATGTGAAGTGTTACCATAAAAAAACTTCTCCTAATACAATATATAAAACAGCTTTACTTCTTTAAATAAAATTGAATGTTTACACTAGGAGTTAAAAGAAGTCTGAAACTTTAAGTACTATGTCTTTATTGATTAACAAACTTAATTATAAGGAGTCACAGATGACCATAAAATTCACACTTTGGTTCAAGGAACAAAATGGCGTTTGATAGGCTGCCATATCTCACTTACATACAGTAAAGAGAGTGCAAAAGATAAGCAACATTGAAATTCCAGCAGTGTAAAACAAAGTCTGCCATATATTGTGTTCTTTCTTTTTTAAAATGAGAAGTTATAATATTGCACTAGACACAAAGTAATATTAAGGAATGGGAAGTTAAGATTAGATATGATTTAATATATTTTTTACTCTAGAATCAATTCCAGACATACATAATGAAATAATATACACTAAGTAAATGTTAAGGAAAAGGATGGGCCTACTTTTATTCCAATAAAGATTAATAAAAAGTCTTTTGCACTCTGATTGGGCAAGTTTTTATGAAATTGGAGAGCAAGCCTTTTGCAGGTTAAAATAAGTGAATGAAAAGCTTTGAAAAGTCTGGCTTGATTTTGTTTGTGCGTTCCTCTTATATGTGCTTTCTTAATAGAAAAGGCTTATCAATCTAAGAAATCTTAGCTCTGTCTCAACTAAAAGTACTGCAATGATTTATCAGCCATTTTCAAAGACAACTGAAAAATATTCACATGCTCTTAACATTCATATTGTGTCTGAAAATACCCACCCTTCAACCTGTTATTTATTCATTTTTTTTAAAGCTGAATCGTCAACGTTGTCTAATAAATTTTCTCATTAATCAGCTTCTATGTGATTTCAATTCATTATTAATCAGATTTAATACTTAGGCAATTTTCACTTGGCAGTCTCGGCGTTACTTCTTTTGATTAATTCAGGTTTTCAAATCTACATTGTTTCTTTGTGTAGCTTTGTAAAATATTCTTTTTACTTTTTTGAAAACTTATCTGAGATTATACTGTTAGATAGTCTATGGAGAAATCGATCTATCCACCCCTATAGGGAGCAGTCAGCTAAAGGAAATAAAAGGTATTTTCCAAAACAGGCAACTGTAGACTCTCGTTCAGACCATGAAAATGGTTGGTCACCATGGCAAAATAAAACTCCCTATCCCTTTAAAATTACAAAGCAATGTTTTCCCAATTCATTTTCAGGGAAGAGTATGGTTTTCTGCTTTCTGTTAATTATTCCTTTTATTCTCATGATGCTAGGTCTGTGTCTTATATCTGTTCCCTGGATCCTCTGTTTACATCCATTTTCAAACTTGTGGAACAGATGTCACTCCATTCAGCATAAATGCTGTTAAACCTATCTCGATAGTATGGGTCACTTCAAGTTGCTCTTAAGTTTGACTCTGTAGTAAAACAAAAAATGAGAGGTTTTCATTCTTTCCAGCTTTTCATTCAATCTCATGTTTGTACTCCTAATAATTTTAAACACATAGACTGAACTAAATACTCACTAAGGTAGGGAAACTCAAAAACATCTAAATAATTATGCTCGACTTACTGGAACTAGTTCATCCTGCTCTCTCTAAATTCTCCAGGTACAAACTGTCTCATCTTCAGTGGTAAAACCAGTTCCAATGCAGCCTCTCTCCATCCATTAAGGTTCAATACCTTGTCCACTTCATTTGAAAATCTATATGTTTCACTGGATTACTTAATTCATCACCATGACTTTGTGAAGCCAGTCGCTGTTACAGCTTTGTTTTTTATTAAACAAATTAACCCAATATTGAGTAGTTCATAAACAGAACAGACAAATATAGAGTACATCTTATTAATTAAGACAGTTCATGTAGTTATTTTTTGTTGAATTAGTGAAGAATTATTTGACAGCTAATTCATTCAATAAAATGATAAAACAGTAATATATGTACATCAAGCCTGCCAAACCCTGAAAAATGTTTGAGAATATTACAATAAGTTGCATATATATCAGGGCCTGGACTTTGCTTTTGATGGGATTGGGGAAGACAGCATTAACTCCACCCATGTAACGCACAAACCTGCTTACAACACATAATCCACTTGTATTCATTGTGATGGAATTGGATTTACCACACTAGATACTCATGAACCTGAACTGATAGCTTTTAAAAAATCTGACTTGAATTTACTCATTTTTGCTATCCTCCTACTTTCTCTTTCACTACTGCAATGTATCCTTCTGTATTGTTTTGCAGTGTATCGGTACTTAATCTGAAAAAGTTATTTGACTCATGCTTATTAAAACTCATTAGGCATATTTCCAAACACCTTTTGCTTGCTTAATTTTTTATATAACATTTTACTGTTTTTCTCAAATTATATTTGTACTGTAATATTGATGTCTCCTGTAATGTGCATTCAGAGGATGCATACAGTGAGCAAGCAGATCAAGTACAAATATAACTGAACTATTAAATGATAGTTTATTTTTTATAAATTAGTACTTACTATCTTTTATTAGTAGTAAAATTTTAATTATCAATCATTCAGAAACATGGTAAGAGTTCATGATAAAGAGAAAACAGTGGAATGTGAAAGCTATAGTATGTGATAGACAAATGCTTTTTAGCGAAGCAGACCTGTTCAACTTTGCTTCTTAAAGGGTTGCATATTTTTTTTTAACATTTTTATAGTTTCACTTGATTGAGACTTTTCACTTGGAGGCCTCTGTTCCCTCAACTTTTCTGGTTCTAGTTTCAGTTGGTTTATTCTATTATTACTTATGGATTATTTTATTTATGTATATTACTGAATATGCTTTGTTTTCATTTGGTAATATTACAGGTACAGTACATATATAATATTTCCTCATTTATGCAGTGTTTTGCAGTTTTACTTCTGATGCCTCTTTTTGTTGTTATTTTTACTTGTTACATTTTCTGTTATTTGCCTTTTGAGCTGTTAGTGGTGGGATTTAAAAGGGTCTGGCATATTTCATATTATTGCCGAGGCATTAACTTCTGATTGTGTTGTTCAGCTCTTATTCTTGGATTCTTTTTGTGTTTACTGATTTTGTAAATTGTTTTGATTTTTGTTTTGGAATGGTTAAAAGGTTTGTGGTTTTTAGATTCTGATGCCTTTTTTATTTTCTTTCAGACAAACATTTTGTATTTTGCCTTTTTTATTTTTGATCCATTTCTTTATATTATTGAATCAATTTTATCATTATTATAATAAGGGCTATTCTGTTTCTTACACAAGGGCTTTTCATGATTCCCCTCTCCCTTTCAGAACTTCTAGGCTTTGCCTTGAAAAGTGCACTCCGCAAAGCCTACTTAGGAGTTTCAGGGACAGGCCTACTTATTGTTTAGAATCCCTTGAGTTTCATGGGCCTACAAACACAAGAACAGCAGGACTACACATGGCGAGTCAAACTCAAGACCCAATAGCCGGATCCTGCCCTTGTAAATTTAATGTAACTGGTATCATCAATATTCAAAACATGTTAGATAAGGAATGTGATAATTGTTAAAGTTCTCAAAGATCACCCCCACCCAACGTGCATTTCATATATATATTGTATTCATATATAATTTACATTAACATGTCACATTAAAATGCATCTCCAGTGTCCACTTGTGTTTATCTGTGTAGTACAGTGCACTGCAGCTCTGACCTGTAGTTCGATTGGAAAGTGGCTACTTGTAATGAAAAAGTGAAAAAAGAAGTTGTCATGCCACACTGCTGTTAATTTTAGTGTTTTTGTGTGACATCAAATGTGTGATACACATAAATGGTAGATTGAAAAAAATGATGCAGCTGCCAATCAACAAACTTTGCACAGGTAACAGAGCTAGTCACCCTTCCATGAGCTACCAATTTGCTGCCAAAGCCCCACATGATACTTCTGTGTTTTCTGCTTGACTATTGTATGTGGACAGAAAATGCATTTTAATTTCCACTTGTTTTAAAGGTGATCACTATGAGTTTAAGATCAGCTCCAAATGGGGTCTGCATGATCCATCATCAGCATGTTTTAACACTTTTTTTTTTTTATTTATTAAATATGGATAGGTACCATCTGATTGTGATGCACATACCTATAAATTCTCAGCTGTGTCCGGACTACCCTTATCTCTCAAACTTTAGGTGCGGATTCGTAGTGTTTTTTTTTTTTTAGTTTTTTTTTTTTTATAAATTATATGATGTTTCCCTTTCAGGAAATTTGCTCTTTATTTTACATCCTAATTTCCATACTAATGTATACTTTGGATACTGTATATAAATATACTTTACTTTCCGTTTCTTCCTTTATTTTGCGACTAAAGTGCAATGCCATCACTAGCAGTTTTAGATCATTTACATACCAGTTATGAATCCTTACAATATTTAACCACACCAGGTAAGAAACAGAAACACTCCAAGGCTGGATTTGTGCCTAGTCGCTGGACTGGTCTGCACATATTTAGCACATCTTGAAGTGAATATTTAATACTATGTACCGTATATTAGACTTGTTTTATATTACTAATTATTCAATATATGAATCAATATAGGTGAATTTTACAGTATTTTTCATGGTGAATTTAAATATTTATTATGACTCTCTCAATTACAAGAATTTAAAGTAACACATGATTAAAATGCATTTACACTATATACAGTATATACGCATGCTGTGAGTGTCTCACCTAAAATTGTACAATTTTCTTCTGTACCTGACCTTAGGAATATTCCTGTGAAGGGTTCAGCAATAGTCAGCAACCATACAGTGTTGTAAGGTTATACCTGTACTAATAAAAAGTACACAACTACAATATTTTACTGTATTTCAGTATTATGCATTTTTTGGTACTAGCATATAATAGTTATGCACCAGCACCAAGCACTCTGACCCCCCACCCCCAAAAGAGGGAACTGCTCCTCAAGCAAAATTTGTATATCAGAGTACCCCAAACTCCAAGAGGGACCACATCCCCATCAAACTGCCCCAATTCTTTGCTCCTCACTGTAAGCTCAATGAGACATGTATAATATGAAGTCACAGAGGAAGTTGCGCGTTCTACCCAGTAAGAAGCATTTTATTACATGTCCATTGGCCTTTGAGCCTGGCCGCTGGCAACCCTCAGATGGACCATTGCAGAACTAGGGATACTGTGGCAATCAGGCTGCCTCTAACCTTGGCAGAGCAGAGTGCAGCAGAGGCTTACAGTGTGTGACAGAATGAGAGGGATGAAGCAGCAGGCAGCTTAAATGTGATGGTTATATGTTATTTGCTTTGGTATTATTTTAAGAACAGTACTGAGGTTCGTAAGCTGGTACTGGTACCAAATCACACTAACTGTGACTCCACTTTGCTTAGTATCGCTATTCCATTTCAGAAATGTCCTTATGACTCTGGCATTTGAAGAGAAAAAAAATATAAATGAAAATCCAAGATCAGAATTTTTAATGATGTAGACACATGGATGTTTGCAGTTTGAACATGGAGCTGTGCCTCAAGACAAGGAGCAGGCTTCTATTTCAATATGTCCAAACGTATTACAGCCTTTAAACTTTGGCACAAGAGATTAATTTTATCCCCTTCTAGAAAGTTTTAAAATGTTCCAAAACAATAAAAACATTTTAATCTTGAATTTAACTTAAACAAAAACTGTATACCTTACATAGGGTTTATACACTAGATACAGTATATAGCCTAAAAGAAATGAAAATAACTCAAAAACTATGGGTGACAGCAACATTCTTAAATCAGCATGTTCTTTTGAAACACTTGAGTCATTCTGTGACAAAATATTTGTTGACCAGTTTTACATAAAAATCAGATCATACAATGCAGTAGTCACGTGTGTCCTTTATAATGTATGCAATATGTTTCACTTTATATTACATAACTTTATCAGTGGTAGAATGAACTTCAGCAAACAATGGGTTTAGACTATACAATTTTTAATTTTGCAATTTTGAAGACAGAAAAAAATAGCATTTTTATATTTAAAAAGTCCTGACCTGAATCCAATTGAGATGCTATGGCATGACCTTAAAAAGGGGGTTCATGCTAGAAAACCCTCAAATAAAGCTGAATTACAACAATTCTGCAAAGATGAGTGGGCTAAAATTCCTCCAGAGCGCTGTAAAAGACTCATTGCAAGTTATCACAAACGCTTGATTGCAGTTATTGCTGCTAAGGGTGGCCCAACCAGTTATTAGGTTCAGGGGGCAATTACTTTTTCACACAGGGCCATGTAGGTTTGGATTTTTTCTCCCTAAATAATAAAACCATCATTTAAAAACTGCATTTTGTGTTTACTTGTGTTATATTTGACTAATGGTTAAATGTGTTTGATGATCAGAAACATTTTGTGTGACAAACATGCAAAAGAATAAGAAATCAGGAAGGGGGGCAAATAGTTTTTCACACCACTGTATATGATTGTAAGGAGTAGAAAGGTAATTGTGTGTCTTGTTTGTAAAGTAAAAGTGCTGGTAGTTACTGATACATACTGTCCCACATTAGAAATATACCTGCAAATTGTAATTTATGGCCCTCAGTAAAACTGTGCTTAGCATTCCTGAACTACAGTGCATGTAGAGTATTTAAATAATACAGTAAAACACTGTGTTGAGCAGTTTCATCACAGTCCTATTGATAATGACTGTCAACACAGCTGAGATGCAAGCTTTTATATCTAACACACTGTAAAAGGAAATTAACTTCATAAAATTCCGTTCATGTTCAACATAAAAGTAGTCAACCATGTATAGGTTGAAATTCATGTATTCCATAGATAAACCACAATAAGCCATGCCAACATTTAATGCATTTTATCAGAGAAACAAATGATGGTATTCTTTAAACAGCTATATTTCCAGACATACATTAAACAGTAGAATTCACAAGTGCCATTCTACTTACAACCTTTAGAGCTGCTGAATGTAGAGCTGAGCTACCCCCAACCCCAACCCCCCGGTTCACTTTGCTAACTTCAAATTAACATACTACATTCTCTTTTTTCTGTACCTATAGCACAACAACATTTCCATTGCAAGTCTTAAATTCAGTAGTATAGCTATTTATACAACAGCACACTTTAGAAGCAATACATTTGTAGTCTGCTTATGGTTGTTTATAGTCTCTGTTAAGCAATATTTTACATAATGACATCTTATTTATTGTTACAACTTATGTTACACAACCATTTTTCCTTCAGCATTTAACAATATTTTCGTCTCCCTTTATCATTTACTAAAGCTTAATTGTCTATATAAAATAGTACCGTATATATTTATATATATATATATCAGTTTGACAAATCTGATGATGTATTTTAATAAATATGATATTAAGTGTATGCAGATCAACATACTATTCAAAATTGCAAAATAGCTATAACTTAAAATTCAAACAATATGTAATTTTTTTTATATTTTAACAAAAAAAATTATTTCTTACCATTTGATTTTTCACTGTCTGCAGGTTTCATTTGAATGGGATGATGCATCTGCACAGGTATAAAAAAAAAGAAGTTTCATTGACACTAATTTATTAATCTTTCGTTTTCTTAGGTATCAGAAAAAGTAACAAACAAGACACAATATTTTAAATACATATTGCTGAAAGTAAATATCTTCTGTATTAGACCATTCAGTTTAAATATCATATTTTGTTTTACTTGCAAGTCTGCAAACATTAACGTACGTAGCCTTTAATTGCTATTACAAACAAAAATAAAAACCTCTATTAGTAGATTTAAACAAACATCATGCATAAAAAAAGTGTTCCAGAATCAACAGTTTCCATCTCATCAATCCCCTGCTGAATACTCAGGAGACATCAAGTCCTGACGGTCCTCCATATAATAACATATGACATAAAATATTTACAAGTGGGCAAACAAGCTTGTAATAAGGATTCAGACTGAGAAGAACAACATGATTTTAAAAAGCATAGAATATTCGAAATAGGGCAGAATCCTTTGTGCACTCCTTCCAATGTGTGCCTAATGAACAATTCTCATAATAGAAATATTTGTATTATATGTATGTTATATACAAATCTAAACAAATATAAATGTTTTCTATTATGTATACCTTATACTTTAACCCCAAAGTACCCCAAGGTACTCCTCAACCCCAGGCTGTATGCATTAATTTCCTATAATTCAATGAACCCATCATTGGCCTTAAGGGGATTCTGTGGATGCAGATTGTCTTGTTTTCCTTTCATAAGCTTTAATACTGAACTCTTTAGTTTGAATGATGTAATACTAGGAGAATAAACATGGGGAGATTAGATTGATTTCAAGGGTGACTGAAGTCTTACAGATATCAGTCACTTACTGTAATAAATAATCAGTCAGGGTTAGGCAACTACTGCCAAATTGGCTAGGGGTGTTCATTCCAACCTTTTTCTTCATTTGATAAGTCAATCCACTCGGTTAATAAAGTAGTCTTGTACCTCAAAATAAACTTAGGTCAATGAAATGCAAAATGATGCTTATTCTTCTCAGAAGCTTTTGATCAAAGGGGTCAACTCATTCCCCATTTTTAGTATTTTTTTGTCTTTAGTTCACTATTTTATGAAAATTTATCTAAGCTGAAATTTAAGATGTGTCAAAAATAGTAATGTTTTACAGTAATCCCTCCTCGATCACGGGGATTGCATTCCAGAACCCCCCGTGAAAGAAGAAAATCCGTGAAGTAAAAACCATTATGTTCATATGGTTATTTTTATACATTTTAAGCCCTTATACACTCTCCCACACTATTATAAACATTTCCCGCATAGTTATACAGCATAAACCCTTTGTATTCTCTTAGATATTAGGTAAGATTCGTTGAAATTATTTATGTAAACACACTGTTTATATACAGTAAAACCTAAATATTATTTTAAAAATATCGAGTGTCTCCGATATCACACATGTTACAGCCATTACGACAGACAGGCCACCAGCAATAAATACGTACAATGCAAGAAAAATTGTATGCAGTAAAATGTGTGTACAGTGACACTAAACATACGTACATGTTGTACTAAGTACTGTACGTAGAAAATTATGGTTACTCACCAACAATGACATGATGACTTGTCCGATAATGAAGTTTAGTTTTACTGCACAACAAAGGAGAGCGTTACAGCTCTTCTAAAGAAGCCAATTCAGGCAACTGTGTAGCACCGCCGTTGTTCTTCTTCCGGCAGTCTTCAGTCCAAATCCCTAAAGCAGATTCCATCCGGACTACCGCCTTATTATATCCACTTACAACTCATTTTGCGCCCTGGTTAAAGGACACTGCGGCTGCAGATCTTATATTCTTTTCCTCCTTTTTAAATAAAAAGAATCGTGGACTCATTGATGCCGTAATGGCGTTCTGCAGCAGTGAAGCTGTTCCCTTCCTTCAACATATCCAAAACTTTTACCTTTTCGGCAATCGTTAGCATCTTCCGTTGGCGCTTGGGCACGGCCCCTGAAGCAGTAGCAGGAGCATTGGAGACATAACGAAGGGCTTGACTATGCACAAAGATAAACACAAAAGAGCACAAAAGTTAACTCTTTACACAGCGAAACACATTGATGCTGAATGAGCGAGACAAGACGTCCTGGTTAACGCAGCGGAATCGAATTCAGCGCTCCGTCGCTGAGCCAATCAGCACACAGGAACTTAACTGCATGCTCTGATTGGGTAGTTTCTCAGCCATCCACCAATAGCGTCCTTTGTATGAAATCAACTGGGCAAACCAACTGAGGAAACATGAATAGGTAGTAAAAAGACCCATTGTCCGCAGAAATCCGCGAAGCAGCGAAAAATCTGCGTTATATATTTAGATATGCTTACATATAAAATCCGCGATAGAGTGAAGCCGCGAAAGTCAAAGCGCGATATAGCAAGGGATTACTGTATATCAAAATGTACAAATACAAGATTTAAAATGTTATTTTTAACAGTAAGAAATAACAATGTAATGTTTTATATTAAACTTTAGTTCAACTAACCATACACAAACATAATTAAACATAAATAGGCAAAGGATGATGCACTTCAGTTGAAAATTTAAAGCAGGGGTCATCAAATAAATCTGAAATGGGGCCAAATTCTCTGTCGGCAAATACGCGTTGGGCCACAACTTGCTATAACAATGTCCCCCTACTCATCCAAACACACAATTATTCACATCACACATATATATTTGGTCAATGAAAGATAAACAATTGAGACTTTCAGCATAGCATTTACAAGAATTGTATTACCATAATGGATTATGTTACATATCTTGCCATATATATCTACTAAATTTATTCACTGGTATTTTCAGTTGAATGGTAAAAAATTTAAATCCAACCATTATAATATCAATGCCACATATGTTACTGAACACCAGGATAATTCAGTATAGCTGTTTTTTGAAACACAATCTTTTAAAATTAGGTTTGTCAGAAAATGACTTTGTTTGGGCGGCATTTGCTGGGAAATTTATGTTTGTATTAGTATATGCAGGAAACAATAATTGGATAACAACATTTACTGGAGGGTAATCTTTAATGGACAAAGTAATAAAAATTTCAAAAGTCACAAATTCCTGTAGCTTTAAATGTTCACAATCCCCCACCCCGTTTTTAAAACTTTGTTTAACATTTGTGTCTACTTTTGTGGAACCAAACAATTCAATCGAAGGATTCTTGTAAAACAGCTTTTATTCTGTTGTTTTCAAGGAGCTGCACATAAGTGAGAAGACATTGCTTAGCCTTTGTACTAATGAAGAATTAGCCATGAACAGGACTAATCATACTTGTAGTAATAACTCCAATTTGGTGATGGCATACAATTACCTCTTATACTAATCAAATATACCTGTCACAGTTTAGTTGCTATACTAACAAGCATTACTTTGGGTTCAAAAACTCTATTAGTTTTTGCTAATTGATGTATGCTGTTGCTATAATCCCACTATCTATGCCGTTACAGTGATTATGCATTTCTATTGACAGATTTGACATTGTAGCATCAGAGTGGTGTGTTGCTCTTCAAAGTGTTACCAGCTGAGCCACATGTGAACAATGTGGGTGATTTGAAACACTAGTTAAATATATTTTATTGTGGAATTAAGATATGGAGGAGTTAATTTCACAACATTTGTAGAACAGCTTCAAGTACAAATAAGATGGTTAGAAAATGTATGAATAGTTCAATGTGTAAATGTTGCCATGTCCATTATATTTAGACAAATGTGAAGCCTCAGGTACTTTATTGGACCTATGTATGGTGCTGCATTAAAAAAGCAATTGATTTTGCTATCTTACATAACCCACAATCTTCTCTACTATTAATATTGTGAGATGTTAGGAAAATTTCATAAGATTTTTGGGTTCAAAATTATTCTGAATAAAAGTGCTCTTTTCCAAGTGAATTCTAAAGCACTTCACAGTAGACTGGATACCTATTTGTTCCTAATATTAAAACAGTTTAAGTATACTATTGTCAATTTATCAGCAACCCAGTTGTCCACCAATTATTTCAAATGTGGAACCAATGCAGAATATATTTCAAGGTAGAAAAGATACTATCTGCTGCACATATACAAAATAATCACTTTTTCCCACCTTCTCAAACAAATTCAGATTTTAATTTATGGACAATATATATATATATATATATATATATATATATTTTATTCTTGTCACACACGTGTGAATGGGAGGCAGCTGAAGGGCTCGAGTAAGGGCAATTCTGAATCAGACCGGGATGTGGCAGAGTGCACTGACTCTTTTTCTCCCTTTCCTGCAGACCATTCACAGGAGATTCCACCTGGCCCTCTTGACATCACTTCCGGGTCCAAGCCTATGGAAGACGACCTTGCTGGCTCCGGCCCCTATGATGTCATGTCCGGGCTCGAGACCCTTATAAGCCAGACCATATACACATAAAGATAGACGGCGCATTCACTGTGTTGCCCAGTCGACACGATACGTCCGCCCTATTGCGAGTGGCAAAAATGCCATTTAAACTAATACTGATAGACGCGGAAACCGGGTTTTCTGATGAAAAAACAATATCATTTAAAACAGTATTGTTTACATACAACAGACTTTGGAGAATCTTTTACACGCAATTATATCCACTTATACACTAAAAATGGCAATTATTAAATTCTTCCCATATAAGTAACATTTCTCGGACTGCCTTCTTTCAACTCTGAAACACTTCTAGACGTCCTATTCTTACGTAACACAGTACTGAAGTATTGGTTAATGCCCGAGTCATCTCACATATAGATTACTGTAATGCCGTTCTATCTGGCATCCCACAAAAACTTATCCATCGCTTACAACTTCAAAATTCTGCTGCCAGGATAATAACCTGTTCTAAATCCATTGAACATTACACCTATTCTCTCTCAACTTCACTGGCTCCCTGTTAACTACAGAATACAATACAAAATAATGCTCTTAACATTTAAAGCTATCCACAACCTCACTGATCTCCTACAGACTGACACTCCTCTCACTCCCTCAGATTGTCATCTGCAGCTCTACTTTCTGTACCACACATCAAACTCTGTTCAATGGGAGCTCGAGCATCTCTCATAGTGCTCCTCAACTCGGGAATTCTCTTCCCTCTCATATACGTCAGCTTGATTCAATAACACATTTTAAAACTTCCCTCAAAACTTATCTTTTCAAACTGGCATACCAATTATGAATTTTGCACTGTTACTGCCAGTTATCTTTGTTTGTTTGCTAATTATTGCTTTTTGATTTATCGTTCTCTTGTTTTAATTTTACTAATGTTGTTTAATTTTATTGTAAGGTGACCTTGAGTGCCAAGATTATAAAATGGGATTTTCTAATGGCCAAATATAACCAAAACAATTGTTCAGCCTTACCTATTAAATGTAATCCCCTGGGATCTGGTTTGGAGCGTACAGCGGTTTATATAATCACAAGCCTGGAAGGACCAAGAGAGGGACTACGCCTCCTCCGGAACATGAGAGGGCAGCCGCCCTGGTTGGTATGGAGACCACGGGAACGGAACATGGAAGATCAACCCTATAGGGGGCCATAGTCACCGCCAGGGGGTGCCCAGACATCTGAAAAGCCCTGGATGTCAGCACTTCCGCCACATGTGGAGGTGCTGGAGAAAGGAATACCAGGGACACCCGGAGTGCTTCCGGGTGCTCGTGCAGCACTTCCGCCACACCAGGAAGCTCGTCTGGTGGCACCTGCAGCACAGCTGGGTGGACTTAAAAGGGGCCGCCTCCCTCCATTCATCAGCTGGAGTTTGATGAAAAAGGACAGAGATCAGAGGAGAGGAGTGGAGGCGGTGAAGAGAGAGACATTGAAAGAGGCCTGGACTTCGGGGCACTGGGTTGTGTGTGGTAATTGTAAATAGTTTATAAATATGAATAAATGTGGGTTGATGACTAAACCATCGGTGTCTGTGTCCGGGCTAGTTCCTACAATACAAATAGCCAAACCAGACTTTAAGACTTTTTAGCCTTAGCCAGACCAGTTTCTCCTAAGGGTAGGATTCAGGTAACTCAAAAGTAGGCTCAGTGTGAGCACAAGTATGTCCTGTAAAGGGCAGATGTCCTGTCTAGAGTTGGTTCCCAATTTATATATTCAAAACAGATAGGAAAAGCTTCCTACACTTACAAAAACTGGTTAGGAAAAATGAATAAAAACTGAATTTAAGTGATGCTTTCAACAACAGTCATAATGTAGTTCCAAGATGCAGAGACTATCGTGCACACTGCACTCAAAATCTTGGATTCCATTCTTTGGAAAAGTTTTCATTTATTATTTCTAACTAGAAGATGGTCTCATCTATAATAATACACAAGAGGCCTTTTGGATAACAATTCGATTATTTCATTTATCTCTGATGTCAAATCACCTTTCAACCTTTTACTTAAGGATTTTTAACTCATTATTGATCTTTGAGAACCATGATTTGGTTTTTCTGGGGTCACATATTAGTGGTGGTTGAAGTGGTGCTCCACTCACTATACAGTAATCCCTCCTCGATCGCAGGGGTTGCGTTCCAGAACCCCCCGCGATAGATGAAAATCCGCGAAGTAGAAACCATATGTTTGTATGGTTATTTTTATATATTTTAAGCCCTTAGAAACTCTCCCACACTGTTAACATTATTAGAGCCCTCTAGACATGAAATAACACCCTTTAGTCAAAAGTTTAAACTGTGCTCCATGACAAGACAGAGATGACAGTTCTTTCTCACAATTAAAAGAATGCAAACATATCTTCTTCTCTTCAGGAGCAGAGAATTTCAGAGAGAGAGAGAGAGAGAGAGAGAGATCGCACTCAAAGAAAAGCAAAAAATCAATATGTGTGCTTTTAAGTTTGCTGTGGCATTTTTTAGAGGAGCGTCAGTATCTTCTAAGCAAACAGCCTCTGTGCAAACAGCCCCTCTGCTCACATCTCCTCCGTCAGGCACAGAGAACGTCAGAGAGAGAGAGAGCAAGATTAAAGCAAACAATCAAAAAATCAATAAGTGTGTTTTTGGAAGCACCGCGATAAAGCGGCCGGCATTTCTTAAGAGGTGCGTTCGTATCCACTAGGCAAACAGCTTCTGTGCAAACAGCACCTCTGCTCACAGCCCCTCCGTCAGGCGCAGAGAATGTCAGAGAGGGTGAGAGAGAGGCAGAGACAAGCAAACAATTGAGCACCGCACGGGAAGCATATCTTATAGCATTGAGGATTTTTAGTTAATATGTAATACATGCTCTGATTGGGTAGCTTCTAAGCCATCCGCCAATAGCGTCCCTTGTATAAAATCAACTGGGCAAACAAACTGAGGAAGCATGTACTTTAAATTAAAAGACCCATTGTCCGCAGAAATCCGCGAACCAGCGAAAAATCCGTTATATATATTTAGATATGCTTACATTTAAAATCCGCGATAGAGTGAAGCCGCGAAAGTCGAAGCGCGATATAGCGAGGGATTACTGTATACAAAAGGTGCTTTGAGTAGTAAGAAAAGCATTAACTAAATGTAAAAAGAAAAGAGTTAATTAATGCTACAGTTGTTCTTTTGTCTATCAGTTTCCAAAGAGTACAAAGCAAATCTGTGACCAAAATATTTAAACAACCACAAATCTAAGGAAAAACCCAATCACATCCAACACAGACTATAAGTAATATTACTGCTTCAGTCTACTATATTCACTGCCATTTGGTAGCTCAAGAACTTCAGGTATATTATATATAAACAGAAGAATCTGCAACCATAAGCGCTTCTTCTTTATTAAAAAAATGTTGGGAGATTTAAACAAGCAAACATTAAATCATTCTGATTTAACATATACATGTATGGATGAAATTTTATCTTTAGCATTTTGTAATGCTATTAATCCTTCTTGTTTACATTACTGTAAGCAATATACATGGCCAAGGTGGTGAAATACAAAAAAACTATTTTAACAAGAACAATCAGCTCAAACCAGCCAAGTCTGTCAGTCCCCTGAAGGTCTCCCATGCATTCCTACGTACGACAATTCTGTTTTCTACAAGTAAATGCTGACGTTCAAATGCAGAGTGAAATGTCCAAAATAACTATATACAAATACAGTAAACTAAAAAACTTGTGCTACACGCTAATTCTCAAAGTATTAATAGGGTACTTCTGCTAGTTTATATAGCAGCATGCACTTATACAGTAAAGCTATTAAAGGAGTAACCAGCAGGAACTCAACTAAAGTAAATAAATATAAATCAGTAGTATATATGTGTAAGAATCTAGGAAACTCGTGTTGTTTTTAGTAAGGGAGAAGGTATACTTCAGCGAAGATTCTAGGGAGAGAGAGGCAGAGGAGCTGTGCATACTCTTGCATGGACATGAATGCTCATGCAGAGAGAGAGAGAGAGAGAGAAAGAAAAAAAGTCTTGCATTTAAAAAAACAAGAAACGGGACAATGCCACCTTTGATAAGCAGGATTTAAACAGACCAGAATCATTGATATGGGTTCTTTAAAAGAAACTAAGAAAGAAAAAAAAAAAAAAAAACCTGAAGTCTAGTGAGTGCGATGTTATTTAATAAAAATATATACCTGAGCACTTACAAGTAAAGTAGAAGTTAAATTAATACATGCTGCATTGCTGAGTAAAGTAAGTGAGGCTGGATATGCCTGCTATGGAAAAAAAGTTAACAAAAAACAAATCTACAGAGGGCGATAAAAAAAAAAAAAATTCCAAAAAAGGAATGCCTATTCATGGTTTGATATCTGAAATAAATTATGCAGAATTTTTTTTTTTTACTGTAATTCTAAAAGATAACTTTACTTGCTGTGTATACAGGCTGTTTTTGTTCCCTGCCAATTTAGAAGTGGCGAGCTGAGAGGAAAAAGTTACTAGATGAACTGTGGACAAACAATACTGATTTTGAACAATATTTTTATTTGTTGATATCGGGACCCAGATAAGTAGACATGTTATGGTTATTTAAGCAGGGATAGAGTAATGGAATACTAAAAGTGACTTATTTTGAACCTACATTTTGTTTTTAAATTAACTGGATTTGATATTGAGAGAGAGAGGAAAAAAACATGTGTTAGACACATTGGTTGAAAATTTTGGCTTAATTAACTCTTATGTACATTTATTGAATGCCTTGTGTAAATAATTACTGTATAATTTATCTATACATTGTATTTTTCCTATTTAATTTGTTAGAAATTACAAGCCAGAGTTACGTGTGTGTGCATTATTTTAATCAAGTATACTGTATATAGTGCATTCCCACAGAGATGAATAACATTAACATTGGACATTAAGAAACACACCCTAAAATTTAAAAGGAACGTTGCAGAGGATTTACAAAGACAGCCCATGAAAAAGTGCTAAGTTGCTTTGGATAAAAATTTCTGTTAAGCAAATAAAAAAAAAAAAAATGTGGACACCAGCAATCATCAGGGACAAGGTAGGATCAACTAAGATATCAAATATCGATCTGCTCTTAATTAATAATAATGGATAGCTAACATTAAGATGGCCCATTCATTTCCCATCCAACTTAAAAGTGAGTGATAGTAATAAAGACTGTAGTAGATTGAAAAATAGCAGGTAGAAGAATCTAAGTGCAGGCAGTGTGTGCGTAGGGGGGTGTGTGTGTGTGCGCGAGTGTGTAACCAGATTGGTGGAAAAAATATATTTTATATGTGATTCAAGACCTAATGTGATGATTTCTTTCCAGCATTACTGAAACATGCCAAAAACAACTGTTAAAGATGCAAGTATACTTTAAAATGCACGCCTTACTAGTAACTGTACAGTGATCAGACACAACATTAAAAACCACCAGCCTAATGCCTATGTAGGTCTCCCACATGCTGCTAAAGCAGGTCTAAACCCATCAAGGCATGGACTCCAGAAGACCTCTAAATTTGTCTTTGATCAAGTCAGTCCTGAAAATGGTGAGGTGCGGCCTCCGTGGATCAGACTTGTTTTTCCAGTACAAGTCACTGATGCTCGGATTGACATCTGGAGACTTCAAAGGCCAAGCAACTACTTGAACCCTTTATGTTCCTCAAACCATACCTGAATAATGTTTGCAGAGTGGCATACTACATTACCCTGATGAAAGAGGCCAATGCCATCAGGGAATACCGTTGCCATGAAAGGAGTGTACATGGCCTGCAAAAATCTTTTAGTGGGTGTTATGAGTCAATGTAACATCCACATGAATGCCCAAGGTTTCAGGGCAGAACACTGTCCAAAGTATCACAGTGACTCTGCCGTCTTGTCTTCTTCCCATAGTACATCCTGCTGTCATCTCATCCCCAGGAAAATGATGCACACATGAATTAAAATAAATTCAGGTTTTGTCAGCTTTCTGCAGAATCTGAAGGTAGTTTCCACTATAAAAAGTTCTTTGCTCGAGGGTTGCATGTCAATTTTCAGGAAGACTGTTGCTGGGGATAAGCTGTTTGTTTGCCCAACTCTGCCACTGTTGTTAACAGCAGAGTGAGTAAGTGAAACACTGACACAATTCTGATCATGGATTCTTCCTAAAATATTGTCAGATCAATTACAAATTACAAAATTTCAAAGGAAAAAAGTTACTCTTTTAGCTATAACAAAACATAATAGATCTGCTAACTGTTGGATTGAGCAAAGCAAATAACTGATGCAAGACAAGCAAAGTTTAAGAGTAGGCAGCACTAAGTTTGTGCAGAATACTGATGATTATAACACTGTATTCTTAAAATGTGATTTATCACCCATAAATTACTTTTACTGACTGTAATATGACTGAACAAAATAAACCACTGATACTTCAGGAAAAGTGGATTTTAGTATTTAATAATACCAAGTCTGACAACATACAGTATCTACCAGAAAAATCGAAATCGAAAAATAGATTTTCAAACTAACCTCATTGCATTACAATAATCCACAATAAAAAAATCAGTTTGTACCGATCAGTCAGTAATGAGATTATTAAAAAAAAACAAAAAAAAAAAAAAAACCAACAACTGAGAATTATAGAAAAGAATAGGTAGCATACCATATTACTATAAATTGAAAAAAGCATAAGACCATTATAAGGAGATGGATGTTTTTTTTTGTTTTTTTTTTGCCTAAACACAAAACAATTAACACCTGTATCAACTCAGTAACTCAAACATCTGACCCAAAGATAACAGAGGATGCTGAGGGGAGGGTGATTTGTGGAAGAAATATTATAGTATATTTAATTTACATGAGATGGCAATGCATTATGAGGCATAGTTAAGACTGCAGGGTAGCAACACATTACTGCTAGCTTTTCCACTTAGGTATGCTTATTAGAACAATTTTAATACATGCTGAAAATAGAAAAACCTCATTCTGTAGGCAAATGAAACCTATGAATTGCCCTGCATATGCTAATATACTGTACAGAATAAAAAAAGCAGGAATTTACCAATCATGTTTCATAAAAAATAGCAACTTCATAGAAAATTATTAGAGAGCTGCTTTTTTTGTTGTTCATTATATGTGCATTTTTACATATGCATTGTCAAGCTCACTTAATCCAGTTCAAATGCCACAGGGTGCCACAACATTTCCACAGGGCACAATGCAGGAAATTGCTATGGACAGATCGCCATTTGCTCCAATGATTTGGCTGCCAATTTACAGTTCTGTATAACAGGGTGCTTATTTGTGAGTCACTATTTAAAAGTCAATATGAAATTGAAATTTTATAAGAAATATTCAGAGTGATTTCCGGGTTATATTAAACAATGAGCACCTCAGGTAATAGTCAAGCCCTAGTTCTAAATGTACACTCCCAGAGATAAAACATACAGAAAACATATTTACTATTTTTATATGTTATAATATTTCAAATTCTACAACAATGCAAATAAAAATGCTTGTGAAAGAGTGTAATCTGATCAGGACTGCACACTAATACACCACAGGGCATAGTCATGATCAGCTTAGAGTCACTAATCCATATAAAGATGTTTTTGAACAGTGGAAGGAAAACTGAAATCTCTGGAGAGTGCCAATGCTACCATGATGACAACATGTAAACTTCACAAAGTAAGGACTCAAAGCAGGATCTAAACACTATGCAGAAAACCAATAAAAATGAAGAAATGGTTCTGTTTGAGTTTTGTGCTCTTCTCCTTTGATTTTTGTTGGATCACAGGTTTACATTTTGGAGAAAGCAGAAATCACAGTCAGTAGATTTAAAGCTCTATTACATCACAACTGTCTTTACTTCAAGGCAGCCAAAAGCTGCTTACAGCTCACTGATATTTCGCTATTGGTTTCAGAATTAAAAGAAGTGTAACCTTAATAATATAAATTCCAGGATTTTAATTTTAATCCATAAGATTTCTGTGTACTTTGAAGACACTTTAAATGCATTTCAAAGGTCACATTTGCTACTCAATATTTAAAACCAACAATATTTTCCCTCAAATCTCTCCCCAGCTTAAGATGATGTTACAATACAAACAAAATAAATAGTCAAGTTTGAAAACAATTTTTTAATTCTGTATCTATTTTAGTTTATTGTTAATGTTGGGATGTCACAATTTTTGTATTAGATACCAATACCAATGAAATTTGACGATGCTCTATACCTTCTGATATGACAGCAAAAACAAATTCTATTCGATGGCTTCTTATTACAGTACCTCCATTACTGAAGTGAAACATATTGTACCTTTTTCTGTAATACAACATAATATATACAAATAGTAACAGTAACGACAGCGTTTAAGCAGTGTTATATTCATCAACTAGTTACCCAATTATTATTATTTAAGTAAATTAGTACTGATAAATATAAAATACAATGCATAACTTGAATTTTAAAGTGTGGGTGAGATGGAAAACCCACAGTGTAAACAACAAATGGGGAGTTTATAATTTTTGAGGATTTCAACATAGGGTTTTATAGAGAATAATATATATAATGAACTACCTGATTTTTCTTAGCATGTGCACATTCTAACTTTATTCTTTGACACTTTGTCAAGTAATTAGAAATACTGCTTAAAATCTAAATTAAATTTAAAAATTCAATTACTGTATATGTACTGTTGAATTTGTGAATTTCAAGATAATTCAGGGTATTTTAATTTAAACGAACTCTTTAAAGCTGTTTTTTCAACAAAATACTTTTCAAGTCTGATTTGTCAGTGAACCAATCTGTCTGAGGTTTTGGTAACATTTGCTGTTGCAAGATTTATTTAACGCTGGTTTGAAAAAATACTGAAGAGAAATATTTAATGGATGAGTGAAATTAATTCAAATTTTAGAAATTCAGATGCTTTAATGTTCTGATTCTATGCCACCTCAAACCCCCCTCCATCTTTTGTCATCTGTCATTTTCTTACCCGCTTATTCCTGAAAAGGGTCAGGGTGCAGGAACCTTTCTCACTTAGCACAGGACGTAAGACAGGAACAATACCCTGGACAGGGAGCCAGTACATCACCAGGCGAACGCCTACACACTAGGGTCAGTTTAGGATCTCCAAAGCACCTAACCTGCATGTCTTTTGACTGTGAAAACATGTAAACTCCACATGGAGTGGAGCCAGTTCTCCTTACTGCAAGGCAGCTAACCACTGCACCACCATGCTGTCCTCATCCCCCCCACCCAAATGTTCAAGCTTCTTGTGTGAAGTCACTTTTACATGATTCCTTTATTTCAGAACTCCTCTTAAACAGCCTTTGTTTTGCTGTTTAAAAGGTTTCTTACATGAGTGATCAAAATTTGTTATTGCTTATGCTTGTGTACAAATCTAGAATTAAATCATTATTGTACTCAATAAATTTGTAACTGTGAGACAACATTGCATTCTTCCATATACTATTATTAATGAACATGAATTTGTCTTCAAAAGCAAAACAAATTACACATAGTCAGTGTTTCCAGATTCTTATTTAGCATTTAAGTACAGTATGTGGTTTTGCTTGTCCTGTTCGCTGCGTGTTTCGGTGCTTATGCATTTATTTTAACACATTAGATGTCATAATAGGGAGATGTGCTTTGTCCTTCAAAGCATCAAAACACAACATAAACTTTATTTTGGTATTAACAAATGAAGCAATTCATATCATCACTGTTGTAGACAAGCCAAATAGTCACTTTGTTTAAATCATACCTCAGTGTTTACTTGCTGCCAGTCCTCCCACCTCAACAGAGAACTATATACACAGGTTAGAAAAATGAACGGATGAACTGTTGGACATCTGTGAAAAAGTACTCATTACAATCAGACAATGAATACAAAGCCTCCGTTCTTTTATTGGGACTGTATAGGACACCATTTAAAGGCAATTAATCTTGTTATCTTTACATCTTCTTTTACAAATGTGTGATTATTTAACATGTAAACACATCACGCCTCTTTGATTGGTAAAAATATTTCGGTTTCAAAACAGGCACAAACTGGTTTCTGAACTAATTCCATAATAGGATAAAAGTGGCAATAACGCAAGCCTGTGTTGTGTGTGTGTTTATATTAAAAAAAAACCCTAAACAAATATGAAATATGATTCCTGCACCCATGGAAACCAAGCATTTCCAAACATGACCTCTGGTATTTTTGTTTTTGACATGTTTATGCTGTGCTGTAGCATCCCCACTCTGGACCATTTTATATGTAGATTTTACTATATTTTATTTTGTATTTTTGTGCCTCCCAGAGTGAGTACAGACATGAGTGTAGTACAGACATTCATGGCACTACATATTCTGTTAAAAAAAAAAAAAAAAGCTGGTCCTGTTAAGATTTTTGGATTGTTAGTAGTGAATTAGTACTAAAACATCTGTTCTTATGACATCCGTAGTTAATTTATTAACTTTAAAACCCCTAAGTCTACTGCACAAGTTTGTTGTGATGGTACTAGGTCATTTAATTTGCTGAGACTTGAATCTTTTTTTAAACAAAATACAGAAAGGGTCTCAAAGTATGCAAGAGATAATGCATGCAATTTTGAAGACTCATTTTTGATGTGTCCTTTAAGAAAAATAGGAGTGGAGAGTCACCAATACAAACTGTGTGACACCCTAAAATGAACATTTCAAATATACTGATGAATTTCTTAATAGAAAATTTAATCTAACAACTAAAACTGGCACTCTGTTTTTGTAGTATTTTGTTAGTAGCTGTTTTAAAACAGAAAGCACTAAGAGATGAACCAAACAAATTTCAAAAACACTTTTACATTCAATTTAAGAAAATATAATTTATCTTTTCTTGATAAATGTTAATTTTTCCTGTCATACAGTCATCAGTTTTGATTTCTAAATTATTTTAGCTCTCTTTTCATCGCAGTTTCATTTATGATGTATTAGGAGATTTCAAATTCAAAATGTATCTTCTCTAACCTAACACATTAGACTATAGTTGGCTAAGCTACCTTGACCAGATAAAATCTCTGCTATTAACTTACAAAAATTTGTAATTGGTGACCCAAAATACTCGGTTTGTTTTGCTTTGCCATAAACTTGTGAGACAATCAATTTTCTGACATGGGTCTTCTCATTGTACCAATGTTTTTCTACACAACTCTTTTTGAATGTTCACATATCTTTGCAGCTCTTATTCAATGAGTGCCCTAGCTATATCATTTTACAAGACTCATTTATAATATTCCATTCAATTCTGGAAAATCCTCTACACTGTTACTTTGTAGTGCCTTTGTTCCACTATTAGCTCAAGGGAATAGACTCTGTCATGCTTTATTATGCTATTCCTTCTCTTATTTCAATTGATTCCTTTGTCTCCACAGGTAACTTTACTGTCCATGATCTTAGATCTTTTTAATGTTCCTCCACATTCTTGTTTACGACACACCTCAGTTTCTACTTGTACTAAATATTGATTTTTGTTTTTACTGTAGCCATAATTTATTTTTTTACTTTGACAAAATATAAACATTGTTTGTAAAATTCCTATGTGTATGTTCTTATACTATTTTTATCCATATCCAAATTATATTCACACACATAAAATATTTATTTTACATATCAACATACATACAGTACATCTTTAAACACACACTATCTCGGTTACCTGACTTCACTTAGGAAATTTCATAAGACAATGGGAGTTGTTTATGGTGCTGTCATTTAACTCGGGTGTTGCAGAACTACTATGTAACTAACTAAGTGCTTGTTTGTATACACTTATTGTATAGAGAATACAAGGGGCAATATTATTGGCAGGCAGTGTGGTGTAGTGGTTAAGGGTATCGGGCTATTGGGTTTTCAAGTTTCTCAGTCGAGGACTGGAAGTTGACAGGGTGGAAATGATAGCCATGTAAGAGTGCGGTAGTTAACAGAAAAAAACAGCGCTTGTTAACCATTGACCTTGGTATCTGAGTTTCACTGAACCCTCTTTTTCAAATCTACAAAATAATCCTGTCTTTTTTGTTTTTTTACTGTCCTGGGTACCGCCCTGTCTTCAGTCATCTGTTCACCCTATTTGTAAGGGCACTATTAGTGTGGCCTGTCAATCATTGAGCATGAAAATTAACATAACATTAATAAAGATTGTCAAATGCAATTGACCAAAAAAAAAAGTGTAAGTTATTTTCTATTTTTCCTATAATTTAACCAAATTTCAATAAAACCATCAGAGCATTGTTTTGAGATTTTAGTTTTTCTTTTGCCAGGAATTTGTGGTGGTGGGGATTTGTATGTGTTTACCGCTGAAGAATGATATATATTGAAATGTCCTTTCTTAGCGTATACCTGGTGCCCTACATGAACCATTCTACGAAATTTCGGCTTTTTAACTTAATGGGAAATAGTGTTTTTGTTGATGAGTAAACTTGTAAGACCAAATACAACAGTACAACAAAATATTAAATGTTTATCTGCTTCTCACATACCACATCCTCCAAGTAATTCCACTTCATACTCTGAGACTGACAGTGTTATTCTTCTCTTCTGTGCATGATGCCTTTGCTGTGAAAGTCTGCAGGATGCATAGACCATGCTCTTATAAATGATGTGTGCATATTATTCATGACAGATATACTGAACTGCTGTTAGGAAAACAATTTTAGACATATGTACCAGACTCCCATTTTCACAGCTGTTGTCTCTGCCTTGCAGTTTGGTGTACTTGTGTGTGTGCATTTATAAGAAAGTCAGGATGTTCTGTTACACTCTATATATTGCTCTCTCAACAAGTCAGTTATATTTACTGTTTGCATGCATGAGCATGTTTATGTATAAACGTACGTGTGTGTGGGTGTGCTTATATACGTATACACAGAGACTTCGGAAAGTATTCAGACCCCTTCACGTTTTTCTAATTTTGATATAATACACTAAATGCAGCTTTAGATTAGAACTGTTTGAATTCATTTTTCCCCTCATAAAACAACTCTCAATACTCCAGAATGACAAAGTAACCATGCGCTAGTATTCCCTCAACATTCTGTTTTATTTATTGATTCTGTAAACCTCATTACAGCAAATAAGGATACAACCTGTACAAGCATTTACATTTCACATCAACATTAGCTCCCAAAATCTTGGTACAAGTACTCTACTTTCATGCAGGCAACATCCCAATCAGTCAAGAAACGCAGCAAGGATTTTGCTTATAACATTACAAACAAGGTTATGACAAAATTTCGGATCTGCTGCACATTCTGTAAAAACTATGAGCAAATTCTTCACCAAATTTAAAGGTAAATTACACACCCGAAATGATGAAAATCTTTCCAAAAAATATGCATTTGACATCAATGCATTAAAAAGATGGTTTAAGAAAATAAGCTTTTCTGTACTGCTAAAACTAATCTGAACAAAGCTAGAAGATCCTGTAACTAAGGCTCTGGCTTCTACAACTGTGTCCCATATTTGTATTTTGTTTGAAAATATTTAGGAAGCAGAAGTTGTGACAGCAGTATTGGACTTACTGTATTTTCAACAGTTTAAGCAGGGAAGGGAAAAACAAACAAAAAGAAATTCAACTAATTAACCTACCAGCCATCCATTATCCTGGTCTTGAAAGTAGAGCTTAAAAAGTCACTTGCTTAGTGATACTGGCCGATGGTGCTTTTATGTATTATTCATTTTCATTAAATATGATGTAAATTAAATGCCACAATTTTTCTCTCCATTTGTCACGCCCCAGGAACACTAAGAAAGTAAATGATGTTTACATGATGAAAACAGGTATATGAAAGCTGACCATTAAATAAGTGCAATTCTGTTTGGAAAAAAGAGGTGTAAAACTAACACTGATATACATACAGTTGTGATTATAAGTTTACATACCCTGGCAGAATTTGTAAGATGTGTAACCATACCTTAAAGAAAAGATGACTGATCAGGGAAAAGACATTTCATTTACTTTAAATGGAACCCAAGTTAAACTATATGGCATTAGAGAACAGCACAACCATTAAACAAAACATAGGTCAGGGAGCATACACTGGTGGCATTGCCGCAGGCAGCCTTGGAGTCACAATCAGTACTAATCCATTAACAGCTGTGTTTGGTGTACTCCTGGATGGTCTTAAAGTGGAGAAGGACAAATAAATTGCCTTTACCTCACTACTAGCACACAGACTTTGAAGTCAGTCTTGCTTGACTGGAAGAATCCTAGCCCACGTCTTTGAAGTCAGTGGGTAATTGATGTTATATACCATTTGAAATTGGAAAAAATCTAATCCTCACTTAGTGGATCAGTTTAAAACTTTTTTTAAAGCCTGGCAGGATCTAATCAATAACATTTTAGTATAAGCTTTTATACTGTGGAAAAGGATTCTCCCTCCTTTTTTCTACTCTTACAAGTTTTACTCTGGCTGTTGGCCTTAGTCTTTCTCTTGGGTGGGAGCTGAAGATTGACTTGTTTGTATGGCATGTTACTTGCTTTTAATAAATTCAATGAAAAATAAACAAACAGCGTGAAGACAAAAAAAGGCAGGGAGTGGGGAAAAAAAAGGTTAACGATGGGAAAGGGAACAGCACTATATTTGCCTATTTAATAGATAGTTATTTGTACATTACATTAATTCAAAGGAAATAGTATCTTTTAGCCATTTTCTTCATTTATACATACTGAAATAGGTGCAGGGGAGTGGAAGGAAAGGGTGTGGGCAGGGGGTTTATAGCAGTTCTGGTGCAATGCTAGAAAAAAGCGGCAAAGGTAAAAATTACGCATTTTTCTTTTCTTTTTTTCATTTAATGTTTCTGTTTTAAGATTGAATCAATGTCAAATCACATAGGTGCTAAATAAATTACCTTTGTGAGGTACTAAAACCAAAATAAGTCTTCTAGTACCTCTGTATTTAACTTACCAGTCTGCCAGTCAGATGCCAGTGCTAATTACTCGAATATAACAACAAAATACTATAAAACAGAAGGGTAATGATTATCCCTACCCATTATTCCAGTTTGCATTATCTTTGCTAATTTATGTGAAGAACACAACACAACCAACCAATCAAGTAATACACGGTGTCAGTTATTAAGCAAGTTAGCAGATGTGGAGTTTTTTTTTTTTTTTAAAGGAGTACCAAGAGCAAAGGTGTATGTACAGCAGTGTTTTCCAACTGTTTTTCTGTGGTGGCATGTTTTTGTTACCCAAAAAAATCCCAAAGCACACTCTGATTCTACCAATCAGCTTTTATCTGTTTGCTGGTTTGTTATGTTTTACATTAGGTACCTTATTTCTGTTGAATTAACACCATAGTATTATAGATAGGAGCTTTTGATAAATGTGCCATTCGTATTTCACCCCTATTTAAATTAGGTCTTCTGAGTTAAACCACAGCACAACAGTTACCATGAAAAAAAAAGAATAGCCACTAAACTGCCATCCCTATAAAAAACCGTTTAAGATTTTGCATCCAACTGTGAAACCTTATGCACCAACATACAAATGTATGCATAATAAATATACAAATATAAAATGCTGATTTTTACCATCTCTGACCACATGAAATCAATCTCGATGACTCTTATTTGCACCAAATTTACTTGGTACCCTGGAGAGCTTTGAAAGCACACAACTGCTCATTAAAAACAGACCTTAATCTCTTTCTTTAAAACTACTGCACAAACATTTTGCTATTGAAAACAAGTCTTCCATAGAATACATGAAAAAAAAAAAAAAAACCATGCAACACATTTTAATATGCGTATAACATAATTTTATAGTTAAAATATTCCTCATTATATCATCTCCAATTCAAACATCAACAGGGGCAACTTATGACACCTATCAAAAAATAAAAACTTTTTTCCTTTATAGACAAGGAACTTAAGATTCCTTAAACTGCCATCTAGGGTAATTTTATTAATTTCTCTAGTTGCCTGCATATACAGTATATATATATATATATATATATATTTCGAAATTCTACGCGTAATGGTCATAACGGTCGACAACGTCCGCCATGTTGAGCTTTCTTATTTATGGACCGATCTTCACGAAATTTGGTTGGCGGCTTCCCTGCACTAACTGAAACCAATGTATGTACTTATTTCGATGGTATGACGCCACTGTCGGCCGCCATATTGAACTTTCCAACGTCCCTAATTTTCCAACTTCCCGTGTAGGTAGAAGGCTGACCCCATCTTCATGAAATTTGGTAGGTGGCTTCCCTGCGCTAACCAAAACCGATGTATGTACTTATTTCGGTGGTATGACACCACAGTCGGCCGCCATATTGAATTTTCCAAATGTCACTAATTCTCCAACTTCCCGTGTAGGTAGAAGGCTGAAATTTCGCAGGCTCATTCCTTACAGCTTACTTACAAAAGTTAAGCAGATTTCATTTCGAAATTCTACGCATAACGGTCAACAACGTCCGCCATGTTGAACTTTCTTATTCATGGCCCCATCTTCATGAAATTTGGTAGGCGGCTTCCCTGCGCTAACCAAAATCAATGTACATACTTATTTCGGTGGTATGACGCCACTGTCAGCTGCCATATTGAACTTTCCAACGTCACTACTTCTCCAACTCCCCGTGTAGGTAGAAGGCTGAAATTTGGAAGGCTCATTCCTTACGGTTTACTTACAAAAGTTAAGCAGGTTTAATTTAGAAACTCTGCGCATAACGGTAACAAGATTACTGTTCACATGGCCAACTGTATATTGCATGCTTAAGAGTAAGTTCAGCACACAGCTTGGTCATATTACCACCGGAGGGCCGAACTAACAATGTGGTATACAAAGAGATCCTTAACAAATAATTATTGGTATATTTTCCCTCATATATATATATATATATATATATATATATATATATATATATATATATATATATATATATATATATATATAGAGAGAGAGAGAGAGAGAGAGAGAGATATTAGATATATATATATATATATATATACACTGTATATATAATGTGTGTGTATGTATGTATGTATGTATGTATGTATGTATGTATGTATATATGTATGTATGTATGTATATATGTATATACGAGCGGGTATTTTGCTAGTTTTTATATATTTTAAGCCCTTAGAAACTCTCCCACACTGTTTATAAATATTCTCTGCACAGTTATATAGTAAACCATCGTTTATCGTGGTTAATCCGCTCTAGACAGATAAATGAATTTCCACGAAGCAGGATTCTTTATTTATAAATATAATATTTTCACAGTTAGAGCTTAGAAAACCTGTTTACGACCTTCTAAATACGTTTTTAACATTATTAGAGCTGTCTAGACATGAAATAACACCCTTTAGTCAAAAGTTTAAACTGTGCTCCCTGACAAGACAGAGATGACAGTTCTTTCTCACAATTAAAAGAATGCAAACATATCTTCCTCTTCAAAGGAGTGCGCGTGTCAGAAGCAGAGAATGTCAGAGAGAGAGAAAAAAGTAAACAAGCAAAAATCAATAGGGCTGTTTGGCTTTTAAGTATGGGAAGCACCACGATAAAGTGGCTGCAATGAAGGTATCAATGTGAAAGTAGTCTTTCAGCATTTTTCAGAGGCACGTCCTATCTTTTAAGAAAACAGCCACTGTGTGAACAGCCCCTCTGCTCACACCCCTTCTGTAAGGAGCAGAGTACGTCAGAGAGAGTGAGAGAGACAGAGAAAAGCAAACAATCAAAAATCAATACGGACTGTTACAGCTTTGAAGTGTGCGAAGCACCACGCGGGAAGCATATCTTATGTCATTGAGGAGTTTTATTTAATATGTAATACATGCTCTGATTGGGTAGCTTCTCAGCCATCCGCCAATAACGTCCCTTGTATAAAATCAACTGAGCTGTTACCAGCAATGTATGAAAAGTCGGCATTCTATAGAATATCTAAGCATTGTATATACTGTAATGCCCGGCGTTTTTAGGCAATTTATGAAATATGAGAATTATTACACACTTTCCCTAGGCATTGTATATACAGTAATACCTAGTCATTCTATAAAATGACAAATGCTATTTAGGCAAAGTATGAAAAAAGGTCCTGATAAGGCTATTATATAAATGACATGCATTCCTCAAAAATACAAATGTTATTCTGAAAAAATAATGAGAGTGCCATTAAAAAAAATGTATTCAAAATACATAAAGAAAAATGAAAGTTGTACAAAACAAAATTTATGCCTTTCTTATTAAGGGAAACAAAATTTTTATATAAAAAATAAGAAATTAAAATTAACCTACTTGTTGCAACATGGTAGGCTTGAATGACATTTTGAATTACATTTCATTACATTTTTCACGCAAAGACATTTCATATTTTGGCACTTTGTTTTACACATACATTTGATGAATCCTTGGCCGCTTCCACTGGACTGAGCAATTGCAACTGACCGGAGAGGAATTTCATGGTCAGGAATATCTTCAATTCTAAGCAAGTTCTTAGGGCATAAAGTGAATTGTGATCTCTCATATACTTGTTTTAAAATTTCCTTCAGAAATCGGTACAAACCATCCTCTGTCACACTCATTACAACTGCCAATATATTGCGCGAATAACCTCGCTCCTTATCGATGTCAGGAATAGAAACTCGCACAGTAGTTCCCAAAGCAGCAGTGGGAAATTTATTTTCCCTGAATTCAGTTTCATTTTTTTGGCTTGTATTTCCAGATTGATTTTAGAATTTATTTTACCTTCAATAGCATTTTCAGTTTTGAAACAAAGGGTGCACAAAATATCCATTTCATCATCTTTACTAGCATGGCCACATAAGGTATGAATTTTTTGACAACACTTTTTGCATGCAAGTTTATCACTCATTTGCTTTAAACACACACAACAGGTATCAGAAACGGAAATCTCTTCGGTAAGCATGTCTTCATCATGTTGGTTTAATCCACTATCGACTATAATCTCATCCATGTTTTTTAAAACAGGCTCTTTTTCTTGCATAATCTGATTAGTTTAACCTTTTTCCATTGTTTGGACGCTTTCCATTACTTTTTCTAGCTGCTCCTCTGTATTTATGTCTTTTAAAACATCTTCTGGTAGAAAAGACATTGTAAGCCCTACTTTAGATTTGCAGCCAAAAAGAGCTTTGTATGGTGTTCTTTTGATCCCAGAATGATAAGATCTATTTTTCATAAATTGAACGAAACGCAGTCCTTCACTCCAGCAGTCAGATTTGTTGTCCTGCATCCAAGTATTAAGCATATTTTCGATATCTTGATTAGCTCTTTCGACACTGCCCTGGCTTTGTGAATGGCGAGGCTTCCCATGGACGATCTTCAGTGCTGGCCAAAACTCCTTCAAGCTGGTCACCACATTATTGGCAAATTCCCTACCATTGTCAGACTGTAATATCGATGGCGCTCCAAGTAACGAGAATATGTCCACTAGGTTGTAGACTACTTCTTCAGCTCTTTTTGACGTTAGAGACTTAAGAATCACAAATTTTGTGAGATGATCTTGGTACACCATAATAAATTTGTATTCTCTATCTGGCTGAGACTGAAAGTCAATAAGGGCCGATTTATACTTCACGCTCAGAACTTGTACGCACCCGCATCATGGCTGCCACGCGTTCCCAGCGCTCTGAGCAGGTCCTCAGAAATTAACGCGACGCGTGCGCGAGTTGCAGTACCAGCAAAAAGTCGGGGGGCACAGTGTGCTAAAAGTCGGAATGTGACGTCAGAGTCTCTGTTTACTATCTACATGTGACAGTAAGCCTCTATGCAGATCCTACGGGGATCGATGTGCGTGCTTCACTGTTTGATGAATGGTTCGATGTGGGGAAGCAAAATGCCGACATACAGATGCATTCGTGGTGCTTTTATATTCAAGCATCACATATTCCCGATCGTAATGACACGATACATTTTAAAAGTCTCACATACCATCTTTTGTGCCGTCTATTTTTTTTTTACTTTACCTGCTGTCAGGTCCAAGAAGCTCGTAGCGATTAAAACTGGGATGACGTTTACGATGGTCTGCTTTAATAATAAAGTAAACTACGAGGTTAAAGTGGACATTTCAAGATTAAAGCCGAAATTTCCACTTTAATCACAAATTAAACTTTTTCACCGTGTCTCTTATTTTTTTCTCAGTGGCTCAAATACAGCGCTATACATTATGTTCCCGATGTTTTAGGCATTATATAGAATGCCGGATTTCAAACTTTGCTGGTAACACACACACACATATACATATATATATATATATATATATATATATATATATATATATATATATATATATATATATATATATATACATACATACATACATACATACATACATACAGACAGACACATACATACATACACACACGCACGCACATACATACATACACGCACACACACGATAGTGCCAGGAAAGATCATTCTTGCAGGAGATGCAGATTCCTTTAATTAAACATATTTGCAGGGCATAATTAAAGATAGGAAACAGTGTGTCTATATTAAAACTAGGCACAAAAGGAAAAAGAAAAAAATTGTAATATGTAGATGCTGTGTAATGTGTTTTTCTAACAAAAAAAATATCAAACTACAAAAATTTAAAAAAATACACTATGTAATTTTAGTAACAGTAAATTTATTAGCTCTTTCTAAGAAACTCACAGAAAACAAAAAAAACATCTTAAAGCTAAAAGTTGTACAAGAGAATAAAATTTCTTTTCAACATATTTCTCATGGCTCAGGTGTTGACTTTAATCTTTAAAGGGGACAACACCATTAATGCACATCCTGGAATGTAGGAAACCAAAGGTATGGGGCTGCACTTTTACGAACTACCTGAATCTCGTTAAACAACATTTATTTCTACAGCACATTTTCCTATAAAACATGTAGCTCAAAGTGCTTTATAAGAAGTTAATGAAAAAATTCAAATTAGAAAAAATAAACACAAAAAGGCAAATAATAAATACAAACTCACATAATACAGATGAACAAGTAGGAAATAGAACTAAAGGAAATAGTCCTTTAAAGAATACTCGTGAATGTCTCTCGTTCCCCCATGTACTTTGGTTGTAGTGATCACTGAGGAAAAAAAATGTAATCTTATGCTTTCATGCACAATGGAGAGAAAGAAGTAATAGTGACCAGTATTGTACAATAGGAAACAATGTGAAAAACATCCATGGACAAAAGAAAAAAAAAATCCACATTTCTTGTATTGCATAATCAACATGTCCATTATCTGGTTGTTATGTTCCAAATGCGCAAAAACACATGCTTTTTTGCTAAAATATTGTTATATAGTTACTTCTTTTACACAAAAAGAAAAACTGAAGCTTCATGGGAGTCAGTTTGTAAACTTTTAGCCAACAAATGAGAAGTGGCCATTCCATTGAAAAAGTCAACTCAACAATTATTTTTATTTTACCACTAACAATAATTCCTTACTATGTGAGTCCTCATCCTGTCATGAATGTGCTTTCTCTTCAGTCACTCACAAATTATTTTCATGCCTCAAGTCTACCTTAGCACATTTTTAAGAAAACTTATATTTGGAAAATGAAAAAGTAAATGACTCTCATACTTTTCAGAAACTGAGTTGCAAAAAACCACCCATCACACTAACTTTCAAATCCACCTTCTCTTGATGAATTGATGCAAATTCACTTAGTATGTGGCTAGCCAACTAACAGATAAAAGTCAACGTAAACAGTTTTTTTTTGTTTAAATTATCAGTCTAAATTGTTGCCTTCTGAACAACATGTTTATAAGACAATGTTGTTTAATTAGCTAAAATATAAAGCCTACTAAATATGCTGGATATGTTTGGCTTTAAGTGCTTTAAAACACCTGAGCATCACCTCAGTGTTACCAGTGCAACCCTCTTTTGGACAAATGTAATTGTTACTGTTTTATGATTGTTATTTAATGTAAATATATAACTTGATCACTACGACAAGCAAATGGAGGGGGAGAGTGTGTTGTGTCAATGATCCAAAAACAGTATATTGTATTAGTCAATACACAACTGTGGCTGTAATAGCCTGCATATATATTGTACACAATTAAAGATGTAAAGTACCCTAACAGGGGTAAGAAATGAATTTAATCCTAAATTCCACCAGCTAATTAAGGTTAAATAAATTTAAAACAGACATAAAATTTAGATTAATAAATGCAGGAGAACTGTTATTTTCTTTCCTCTCAGAAATCAATCAAGATAATTTTTAAATAGTATTTGCCATAGCATTTGCACTTCATTTCTGAAATTACACACTTAATTAAATTGATTTATATAACAAGACCTCTAATGATAATACTCCAGGGTTTTCACTCTAAGTCTGTAATAAGAAAAAAAGTCTCCAACATTATTTACCATGGATTGGATATACATTGCAATCTTTCACAAATAATATTAGAACTGAAATTACTACTAAGGGTATTTTGAAGCAGGTAACCAAGATGGAAAATACCTAAATGGTTAGTATTAAAAAAATAAGATATTTAATAACAAGTCTGCTACCTTTCAAGAATAAAAAGGTTATGCTTTTTATCCAGTCTTTTAAAACAAATGGTTGTGACCTGAAGCAGCCAATAGATCACCAAAGAGCCATCAGATGCCAACTAACCTACATTGCATGTCCTTCGAATCCTGGAATAGTATATAGAAAATCCTCAAGAAAACACTCAGAATGAGCAAAACAAAAACATGACTGATGCAAAAAAAAAGACTTACTCATTACAGACTCTAAACAGAGGCATTGCAAATGGTACACAGTTCTCAATATTGAGATTCCAGATTAAGCATCAGTATGAACAAAGAATGGAATAACCAGTGCCTGAAAAATCAGAAAAATGATGCATTGGCAAGCACTAACAATTTCATTTTGAATTAACTGATTATACACACACACACCTCTCTCTATATAGCTATCTATTCTAGTATGGCTCTCAAATTTAATGTCAACTGGAACTGTGAAACCAATATTGTACATGCCACTTATTGTTACCAAGAGTAGAGCACAAAAGAAAAACATCTAAGGATTTTACTTTTTAACAAGATTATGGGAGTACGTGTCTTTGCATTTCAGAGCAGTCACTGTAAACATCTCTTAAGATATTCTTATCTCTATATGTAATTAGCGGCCTTCCAGAGATAGGGTTTAACTCCTTTCTTGGTTTAAGAAGACTTTCTTATTGACTTAGATATCTTGACTACCACCAAAGAAAACAACACTTGTTTTTCTATTCTGTTTCAAAAGTCTGTAAATTGTGATATTTTAGTTGTTTTGAAATTCTTGAGAAAACTTAGCTTCTTGTTTTTAACTGATGTTCTATATTTCAGTAAACTGACTGCAGTAAACTTTTTATAGTAAGAAATTCAATGTAATGTACAGATACTCACCACTGACAATGAGAGCTAAGCTAAATATTTTATACAATCAAATCCATTCTCTTCATTAAATTTCAATAAAGTCACGACTTTAAATGATGACATCAGTGCAGGGAATGTTACTTTCTTTTTTATAAAATGATGACAAAAACATATAGTAAGAAGTCAATCCATTAATGCAAAAATGTCTTTGTCTATACTTTCAGGAAAACAAAACACATACTGCTTTGTATCACTGGCATGCAAGTCTTTTCTGAACTGACCTCTTGCCTGCCTTATATCTTTGAGTGTAGGTGGGCAGATGAAGATCATTTCTTTATTAGGATGTGTATAACAATACATAAAGATTTTTTTGAAAGGTAGCCAGCACAGTTAATCACCCTTACTTTAGGCTTCTCTAAGTAATCTTGTAGAGTAACACTACCTACATATATATAAACTATTTTCCAAAGTGTTACACAACTATCTATCAAGAGGTACCATAAACTGTTTTGTTTGCACTAAATTCAGCACAAAGGGATATTTCAAAGTTAAATAATGGATAGGACGTAAGCCACAGTAGCATCGTTTTACTCACATATGGTACAAGTGCAGTGGTGTTTATTTTCTTTCTAGTCTCCACTAATATGACAAGGCAGGCAGGTGTCCATTGTACATAATGTAACTCTTTCTCCACTTCCTATGATAGCTTGCTTTCATGCGAGTGACATGCATAGGAAAGTGACACTATAATGATGATCCCAAATTTTTTCTGACCGTCCTGAATAAACTTGCAACCTTCCACAAAAAATTTCAGCAAACAATGACAGGAGGGGAGTGAAGCATCACAAGTGACATTCTCGTTGAAATAAACACAAAATTCTGCCTTTTCTAAAGAAACATGTCCTCAGACAACCAATGGAAAGAAATGCTTTTAGTTAACATTACATTTCTCCAAAGCTGAGATTTAAAATCAGGAGAAAATATAAGACATGCTAACTCCTATTTGAAGCTCAGAAGGCAATGACATCACGACTTATTTTGGAGTTAAAGTAATGGATTAGAGTGACACTTTACGGCTATTCAGGAACAAACGGTAAATGATAACATACAAGGATGCATCAGACAAAACTGTAGTTCTGCTTAGCATACACATGCAATATTTTGGTTTAGCCACTAAGATTAGAGGGAGGAACTTCTACTGTGAGAATCTTCCAAAGAAAAAAAAAAGCAGCATAACATCATTTCCTTTGGGGTGATTTTCACTGTGAATATTTAAAAGCAAACAAAGCTATGTTTGTTACTGCTGTCTTTGTAGCATCCTACATATCATCTCTTAAAAATGAATTCTGGAATAGCATATCCTTCCCATCATCATTAGTGCTGATCAAAAATCTAGAGTTTGTATGTTCGTGATCAATATATACTGTAGACTATTCTTTTGATTTTCTTGTTAAATTATTTTGCAACAATTACCTCACAAAAAACACTTTTTGATTTGAATAGTTATATGAGACACTGAACTTTTGCCTGATTGGAGGCTATTTCTGTAATAAACTGAAAGCCCTGTTGTGACATGTTCATCGCTGCAAAGTAAGCATTTACTTATAAATTTAAAAAATAATGTTTTCTTTCCCATTAATTTGTTTTATTGAGACATTGTATAGCAGTAAAATATTTTCCCAATCTTAACCACCCTTAAATACAGTAAAGTTTAATCAAAAGAAAATCATTTTCTAAGAATGAAAACAACAGTGAAGTAGAATTTTTAACTTAACCACAAATTAATTATCCTGAAGCCAGAGACAGATTAGTATGACAATTGGGTTTTGGGGGGAGGATCAAAACAGCAAGTTTATACTGAAGTGTGTTTAAAATGATTTTGTGCATCTCAGTTTGTGACTGCCAGACAAGGCTTTGGCACTATGTTATTTCTTCTTTTAACAGTACGCCTCTGCTCTTTCAGACTGTCAGATCTGGCAGCAGATAGTAAAAAAAGTGAGCATTTGCAACTTAGTATGTCTAGTGAACAGCAAAATTGACTTCCCCAGCAACCACCACATTCCAATATAAACCAAAACAGAAAGCTTTGCCTTCTCCAAGTGTCTGTTTATTGTCAATTTTAGGTCATCCTGATAGATAAGCAATACAGGTTAAAATAGAGAAACTTAAATATATTGAGAAAGAGATGTACATGATATACACATCTATGTTCAATTGATTAATTTTGCATTATGTTTACATGAAGTCTTGAAGGGTATGTTTATGTTCATCATGTCTTTTCATTAACATAAATACTAAATGCAATATTACTAATATAGCATGGCAATACAATAAAACTCTTAAGCACTGCAACAGAGAAATAATGCTTGAAGCATTTTAAAATTTAGTTTCTCATTTATAATTGGCCAAAAAGAACTCAAGTGTGATGCACTCAGTGGTGGTTTGACAAAACACTGGCTCTTTGATTAACAGTTATATGCATGATTAATAACAACCAGCATCAAGTACATTTTAACCATTGGAACATTGCTCTGCTTCACCTAAGCCTCTGAGAAATTAACTGGCTGGACTGCTTAAGCACCACACAAACTAGTTAAATAGCCTTTTAGAATACGAAACCAGTAAATCTATAATACTGTAGTATGTTACATATTTAATCCTAGTTTTTTCACTCAATACCTAGACCTAAGAGAGGGGAAAAAGAAGCTCTTTGTTTTCCACACTGGCAAAATTGCACACTATGCATTAAAAAAAATCCCAAAAAACTAAACTATTAATGTGTGTGTGTGTGTGTGTCTGTGTATATGTATTTTAGAGCTGCAACTAATGATTATTTTGGTAGTCGACTAATTGTTCAATTTTTTTTTCGATTAGTCACGATTATTTCATGCCTGACTATTTTGATGCCTGAGACCTGTGGTTGCACATCCTGTTCTGGGTTCCAGTGCATGTGTTACCTCATCTGCTCACGTCTATCTACCTGTGAATGTCACCCTGATGTCTCTGCATTAATACGATTAAAATTAATAATAACTCAAATTAAAATAACAACCAGTGAAACATATGAATTTGAAAATAATCAAATGTTTTTATATTAGTGTAACCATCAGAATAAAAAAGAAATACATTAAACAATACAAACTAAAGTGCACATAGTCTTTAAACACAAAAAGTGCATTTAACTTAACCAAAAATGGCCACTGGTGTGTCTTAAAAGTCCAAAAGTTTAAATAAAGCTTCAATTCAAATAAAAAAAACAATAATGTGCAGTTTATAAAAGATTCAGTTCATATATTCCTGATTGCAGTGCAGGAACATGAGCATTTCGACGTGCTCTGGTGTGAGCTGCTGAGAAGAGACACTCAGAGGGAGTGCAGGAAGCAGGAATACACAAGAATGATTTTGCAGACAGAAAAAGATGTTTTAATCATAACACTCTGAAAGAAAAACGTTGTAGTTTATCACATCGTATGCTATATTATGCCAAAATAAAAAAAATAACTGACTAAAATATGTAACAACGTAATTACTGCCAGCACACTGGAGCCGAGAATATTAGGAAAAGTACATTTGTACAACCAGCTAGAGTCAGTTTCCAGTGCAATTTAGAAGCACACCGAAGCCGCGCATATGCGGCGACATACAGTATATTCGGCAACGTACATTCAGTGAACTCTGCAACTGGCTAAAGTTGTTTCTCAGTGCAGTTTCTCAGAGCTGATCAGTCAGTGCCGCATATTCGTTGAGCAGCCAGCTCACGATCACTGCCGGCCCTGGCAGAACTGCAGTAACACTGTCTCTGGGATTCAGCCGCTGCACTAGACAAGCCTGCAATCATCAGCCTTTACCCCTGTGTGTTTGAATGCAGCCAGTTCAAGCGCAGTTGGCTCGATGATATACTAAATTTCGTCAATGACTTCAGTTGCATATTGAACATATAGTAATAGATTGTTGCAGTGTTTTTTTTTTTTTTATATAGTTTTTACAGTTCATTTGCAGTAAGTAAAATGATCAGTGTTGCATGAAAAAATTCTTTGTGAATTGTGATGTTTACTTAAAATGTGCAGCTAAAAAGAACTTGGCGTCCAGGGGGGTATTTTCCATATGCCGCTTAAATCACCCGAGATCAGATGCCTCATCTTGGATGAGTTAATGCCGGTGAAACTCATCCAGGGAAAAGTCAGTTTTTCCAAACGCAGCGGTGTAGTAGATTAGTCTAGCTGGATCTAAACATCCGAGATGATAGCACACGCCTACGCTGATTGAAAAGCCCATATATATCAAGTCTAGAAAACATGATCAGCAAGTCTCTGATAGGCTGCAACAAAATGACGAAAGAACGAGCGCATTTTTTCACACAAGTGGAGCAGGACCTTTTACTCTAAGGATTTAATATGCACAAGGGGTATATGCCTCCTCAGAACCAGTGGCAGGATGAAGTGGTCACTTCATTTCAGGTAAAGGATGGTCATTGCATATATTTGTCCTCATTGTGTGCCATAGGTATGTTCCATATACTGTAGCCCTCTTTTTTGTTGGGTCAGTTGCAGGGAATGTCATATCCCTAGAACCTGTGTCTGACCAACGAGATATTGACGAAGGTCAAATATTTGATGAAGACACTGTGTCTGATTATTCATCAAAAGGAGAGGTAAATTTCCAAATAATGTTTGAACAAACTCCACTCTGATCAGTCCCATGTGCCCCAATCCCATTTGGAAATCCTGGGTAATGAGAATGTTAGGCTGATTGTGAGATTCTTTATGGAACTGTGGGTGTTTTCACCTGTGCATTACCTACCTGCAATGGCATGAAATGCCTCTTTTAGTGTCTGCACACGCAGGTGTCCAGGAAACACTATCAAAACCCAAAGGAAATACTTCAGAGCCAAACAGACTTTACGAATTGCCTGGCAAACTGCACTTTTAGATAGATTTTCCGCATCGCCTACAGTATAAAAAAAAGTGCCACTTGCAAAAAACCTTAAAGCAATGCATACTGTCTGTGTGGTTGTGAGAGCATGACTTCGCCTAGTTTGACTTCGAATATAAGGTGCTAACAAATCTTTGAGGTACAATATTCCCCCTCGGCTAAAGCATTATCTTTCGAAAAGAATTTCCTCCGGGGGCAATAAAGGATCTTGCAGATCGCGTAAAACCCTCTCAATATGAAATTCTCTTCTTATAATTTGCGCACCAATATCAATTGGTCGCTCATTTATAAATGGTGAGGCCATGACTGAATGAATTCCATACACGGACACTGATTAAGTGTTTGAACTAATCCTTGTTTACATAGAACTTGGAGGATTTGGATGTGCTGCTTTAACAACTGTAATAACACTTTTTTATATTTATATATACACACACACACACATATATACAGTACATACATACACACACACACACACACACACACTGTAAATATGTTTACATTATAAAATACACACATTTGGGTTATGTAGGGACACCCATAACAACTAATAATTACTATGCTTTAAAGTGAGAGGAGGAGATAATCCAGCTAGCCAAGTGTTTGGCCTTTATTATCAGGTACTACTCACTGGACTCACTGATCACACCTGCAACACATTAAGAAATATTGCTATAGGCATTTATGCAAGATGGTCTTACATTATGGCCTTATTTGTTTTTATGGAAAGTTAGATAATGTATACAAAAAAATACTATTTACATGCATATGAACAGACAGTTATATACAGTATGCACTGAACTATTTCAGAAGTAAAATTCACTGCACAGATATTAATTTTAAAAAATTATTTTTGCAGGGTGGCTTGATATCCACTAATAAAGTTTGTCAAAGAAAAACATGTCTGCACTATTTTATCAAGCTTTAAACTGTACCTATATCAAAGAAGAGAACATTATCAAAAATAAAAAAAAAATCATTTGAATTATTTTTCAGGAAAAATTGTAGTTGCCAGTCAAGATAGTGTATCTTAGCATTAGTTAAACACTTAAGGTAGAGTTAATCAAATAAGCCTGGCTCTTAAAGTATTTTATTTACAGCTTACACTTAGAAATTATAATCTGACAGTATAATACCCTTTTACCACATGTAAACATTTTCCAGAATTTTGTATATCTGGTATTGCCCTTACATTCTGACACACAACAATTCCTCATACTTTAGTTATATTTTATTTATCTTTTTCAGGTATTGTGTTTTATACTATTTGGTTCAGCAAATGTATTTTATGTTCACAATTTCAGAACAGCCATAAAAATTTTGCATGTTGTGCATGTACTATAATTAGAACAGTAGGGGGGGATATGTATAACATGAAACACACAAAAGCTGAAATCAGTGCAAGCTCCTAATCAGTTCTAAAAGCAAAAGACGACTTTATGAAACCCAATGAATCCATTTAAGGTTAATAAAGCTATGGTAAATGGGGTTAGGAAAAGAATGGATGAATTGAATCAATGCACCAATTTAGAAAATATTAGTTCAAGCTATCTGATTCTTCTGGTTATTTAAAAATTTTTTTAGTAGTAATTAAAAGTAAATGAATTATAGTCTATGACTGTTAAAGAATACAGCATACCATATATATCTAACTGACCTGAAGCTCTCTTATTTTGCATTTTATTCTTTAACTACACTGCATGAACATGTTAAAAAGACTGCTATATATCTGCATTGTGAAAGTGTGGCCACTAATCAATTCTGCAGAGCATTCAGATATCTGGAATGTATATGATGCAGCTGTTCCATAAATGCTTGCCAGTGCTCGTCATGTAATCACTTAAGTTATACAGTATTTGGTCCGGTTTTCACGTCCCCAGTATACTCTTATTTCAGCCTGACATCAGAAAGGTATCTGCTGCATCATTCAGGTATGAAAGATGTACTGTATATGTTCCTTTCTTTTTGCTTATGTTGAAGTTGTTGTGTCATGTTCATTTACTCTTTGGGCTTCACTAATATAAAGAAAACAGAAAGCCTCAGGTTTTTGTTTTTTTTTTTTAAAATGGTGATTTCATGACATTGTAACCTTTACATAAAATGAAAAACTCTGCATATATACACTTCTGTATATAGAAATACACTTATAGTAATTGTCTGATCTAGGTCCTAAACATAATCTTTGTGTGCTTAAATGCGTCTTTGTTCGGTAAAAAGCTCAGCCCTTTTTTCTACATCAGGATTAAACATGCCTTCATATTCCTCTGAGACACAGTAGCCAATTCTCTTTTCAGCAGCAATTGTGCTGCTAAATAAGCCAAACTGCTACCCTTTCAGGCAGGTAAGAAATCTGCCTCTAGGTCCTTATCTTCAACGTGATGCTTATTCAGAATTGCCTGAAGGCAGCAATCAAACTCATGAACCTGTAAATTATATGCCTCTATACTAATAGATACACTATTAGTCTAATAAGAGGATATCAATCCCCCAAGAAAAAGAAAATAGGCCTGATTCAAGAGTGCATTTAGGGTCACATGCAAAGCAACACTGTTTTACCCATTATCATCTGTACAGCAAGATATGTTCAACAGTCAAAACATTAGGCAAAGATTCATTTCGGAAAGGTTTATCAACTTTTCATATAGCATATAATGAGTAATAAGTTCTAATTAACAGAAATATACTCACCCCAGGTAATGTTTTAATATTATGCAGGGCATTCTGAGCCTCAAGCGCAGCTTTTCTTGTATAAAATGTTACAAAACAGCAGCCTGAAAACAGACAAAAAAAGAACAATGATATTGTGTAATTAACACAAGATTATAATTAGTTTCTTATGAGATTACAACTGGAATCAAATATGGTAATATTTATTGGTGCTTACTGAAACCCATTAATGCGTTTTTCATGCAGGCCAAATTTATCTAAACAACACTCGGAACTGCACCATCCAACAGTTTCAGAATCCCACGTTTTTTTTCTTATTTTATATGACAAAGTGCAGAAGTCTCCTTATACCATAGTATAGTAAGGAATTGATCAGCACTACTGGAGCTAATAAGCTGACACACCATTACAAAACATGATATGACTGCAGACTGACATTTGTACTATCTTAAAACCAATTATTTGTGTGGACATTCTTGGAAATCTAACTAATTTACTGTATTTTATAACAATCAACAACTGTTTTTGTTACAAGTTCACATATAATAAAATTAGTGCATAAAACATTTACAGAAAGAAAGCAGATAGCCGTACATGACTCCTTAGCAGCCTGCCTTTTTGAAAAAACAAATAATCTGTCCAATTACCAGGATTAAATTATATGCCAGGGTGGAGAGTGTTGTCAGTGGGGGGAAAAAAAAATCTGATCATCTCCTGCTTTCCGGAAATATTAAATCAATTATTCAAATGACCAAAAACCATACTTGAATATGATATAGTTTTAGGCCAACACAAACACACTTAATGTTAATATCATCAGAGAAAAATCTCACAGGTCTGTTTTTTTTTCCTTAGGCATGCCTTTCTTTCTGAGCAAAAACAGTTACAGAACTCCTAAAAACAGGTACGTTGAGAACTGAGGTCCCACCAAGCCTTGGGAAAAAAAACTAATCTATGGGGCACAGATTGCAAGACTACCAGGCTTCATTCAAATGAGTCATCTACGGCTATGGTTCTCAGTCCTGGGAGTCCATGAAACTGCAGATCATCATCCAGACCAAATTCCTCTGATATTGGACTTCTATCTTAATTTATTAAGCTGCTCTTTTCCATTCTCTGTCAGTCCAGAAATTAGACAAGTTACACTGAATTTGTTGGAAACAAGATTTTTTCTTGTTAGATTGGTAGAATTTTGTTTTTGCTTTTTGGCATTTTGCACTTTTTTTAAATTTCTAGTTATTTATTTATTATATACTACTAAACACACATGTGCACCTGAAATTGTTGTTCCTTATGGCCATTTCACATTAAACTATTTTTTCAGCCATTTTCATTTGTAGCCTTCAATTACATGATCTTAACGAGTTGGAGGAAGTGCTACCTGGAAGGCACGTCATGTAATGTGACACGCCCAGTGGCTCACTCCAACTAGACCATGACTTACTCCAACAAAATTCCTTAAGTCATAGGGCGGACTCTGTGTGCTTAAGAGCTGAAAACCAATGAATGACTGCATATCTGGAAGTAAAATTTATATACAGTAATCCCTCCTCGATCGCGGGGTTTGCGTTCCAGAACCCCCCGCGAAAGATGAAAATCCGCAAAGTACAAACCATATGTTTGTATGGTTATTTTTATATATTTTAAGCCCTTAGAAACTCTCCCACACTGTTAACATTATTAGAGCCCTCTAGACATTAAATAACACATTTTAGTCAAAAGTTTAAACTGTCCTCCATGACAAGACAGAGATGACAGTTTTTTCTCACAATTAAAAGAATGCAAATAGATCTTCTCTTTAGGAGCAGAGAATTTCAGAGGGAGAGAGAGAGCTCGCGCTCGCAAAGAAAAGCAAACAATCAAAAAATCAATACTTGTGCTTTTAAGTTTGCCTTTAGCCTCTCTGCTCACATCTCCTCTGTCAGGCGCAGAGAACGTCAGAGAGAGAGAGAGCGAGCGAGATTAAAGCAAACAATCCAAAAATCAATAAGTGTGTTTTTGGAAGCACCGTGATAAAGCGGCATTTCTTAGAGGTGCATTCGTATCCACTAGGCAAACAGCTTCTGTGCAAGCAGCCCCTCTGCTCACAGCCCCTCCGTCAGGCGCAGAGAATGTCAGAGAGGGTGAGAGAGAGGCAGAGACAAGCAAACAATCAAGTTCCGCGCGGGAAGCATATCTTATAGCATTGAGGAGTTTTATTTAATATGTAATACATGTTCTGATTTGGTAGCTTCTAAGCCATCCGCCAATAGTGTCCCTTGTATGAAATCAACAGGGCAAACAAACTGAGGAAGCAAGTACCATAAATTAAAAGACCCATTGTCCGCAGAAATCCGCGAACCAGCGAAAAATCCGTCACATGTATTTAGATATGCTTACATTTAAAATCCGCGATAGAGTGAAGCCGCGAAAGTCGAAGCGCGATATAGCGAGGGATTACTGTAGTGCAGCAATAACAAGTAAGGAATGAAGGTGTTTTGGACCACACAAACAGAAGAGAAGCTCATCTTGGGGATGCCTGATGTTTTAAATAGCACAAAGAATAGGGGGGAAAAAAAGAAAAACAAAAAACAAAACACAACAGACTGTGGCTGTACTTGCTAAACTGGATATACTCAGCTTTATTTGACGTATAAATTGACATTAGCAAGCTTAGCAAATGCAGTCATTGAGTCTTACACATCCAATAACTACCAGTTGTGTATTGCAAAATCAGTTTTAGTATTCAGCTTTGTTTACTCTGTTTTCTGCTGCACTTGTTACTAATTGTCACTGGAAAGAAGAGAATAAAACCCAAAGAAAACTAATAAAATAAGACAACAACAAAACAGTTAAGTTTTAAGACAGGGTGAAAAGTGCAAACATTTCTTTTCTTATAAATGTAAATCTCACATTTTGTTTCACATGCAAAATAATAGAAGGGAAAAAAAAGTCAGCTAATTACATAATGAGATTAGTTAAAAATAAAGTGTTTCAGAAAAGTGTGTTTGGTTTTCATGTCCACAAAATATTAAGAAATTGGCTAAATATCAGAAACAAACAGGGTTGGGGTTAACGCACTAACAGTAATGCATGTTTCACAGTCAAATGACTTTTTAAAGTAACGAGTAACACAATACTTATTTTATTAATAAAAAAACAAATTTGCTCTGTAATGCTACCATTTACTTTAAGTAAAACATCTTGTCAGCAGCACTGTAAGTTAATCATGGCATTGCTTAAAACCTTGCTTTTAACAGGTGGAAGTATTCACATTATCTTGACTTAAAATAAGGAGCACTAAAAGCTGCATAATAAAATTGGCCCTAGGCACACAAGTTCCAATTTTTCTTAATTCAAACACTGCTAGTGTCACCTTTGTAGGAAGATTAGAAACAATTCAGTAATACGTAGGCATGAGACAACTTACACTTATCCCATAACACAATTCATATTGCAAATTTAGGCTACACAATACAATACTCTCAATTATATGAAATCTTTATAAAAGAAATATGTTTAGTTTTAATTATTATTAAACATTCATTGTCTGGAAAAACTAAAGATATGTAACAAATTACATGTCAAATGTAAGTCGTCTTTGAATTATTATATTACAAATAATAATTGTAATATTATTAGATGACTGGAGTTTCTTTCTCTTGAACATGCAATACACAGTTGTCCATGAGTAAAACATTCCTGCATTAGATCAGCTTTTCCTTGATTTTTGCTGATGGGCATTGAAAAACCATTGTTTTACAGGAAAGTGTATTCTTTTGAATTGAAAAGGGTAGTTAGTTTTAATAATGTGAAATTTGTGGAATATTATTAATGTATTTGATTTTCATTTATTTACTCTATTCACTCAAGTATAGTACTTTAAAGTTTACAGATGTGAGTATATATGCAAAGCAACGCTTTAAGTGGATGTACACAAATGCTAGAACCCTGTTTGTTAAACTGATGTATTAACATGAACAGCAAGAAGAATGGAGCTTTAAATGAAGTGTTGCAACACAATTTCTGTGGCTTCCCCATTAGAAACTCCAGTACCACTATCTTAGAACGATATATCTCCCTTGGAATGTTCCATCATCGCAATCAAAGAGCGATGATGATCCTCAATTGGTTTTCTGTACTTAGACCAGAGGCTGGGGGTCACCGGAGAAGAAGGGATAACCAAGATGAGAGTCAGTACATATGTAGGAATGTCTGTAGTCAACAATAAAGCTTTGCTTCTTCCTTGACCTTAAAATGAATTTTCTCTTTAAATTTTACAATAAGATCCCCCCTTTTTTCCTATCCAGGACACCACCCAATCTTCAGTCATCCATCCAACCTCCTGGTTACTGGTGCTATTCGCGTGGCCAATTAATCACTTCTGCTGCATCCACACACCTGTTGGCCAATTTTCTTTTTTCATTACTGTCACCAACTTTCAATCTAATCCGTTAAGGTATTATGAGATTTTGAAGTATTTAGTTTTTCTAGGGCCCTTTGATATCCCTAAATATTGATATATTGCAATGTCCTTTCTTAATGGATACCTATGGACCTTAATGCCCAAAAGGCTACAAATTAAATCCTGTCAAATTTTTGCTTTTTGACTAAATGAGTAATACGTTTTTGGTGGTGAGTGATTTAGTCACTCAGTTTTACAATATGTAGATTATAATGTTGTATTTCCTTTTAAGAAAAATGAAAATAACATTCTGCATGAAGTCAAGAACACTTTGTTGTGACAATATCCCCTACAGCTGGAAATACTCACTGAGCGGGACAGAAGTACAGCATTATTAAACCAGAAAAGCAACATTGGGAATTTGGCTTTTTTCCACCCTTTGTCATGCTAGAGGACTGCTGTTCAGAGAAATACAAGAGACACTGCAGAATAGTTCCAGCTTGCTGTAAAGTCCTATTTCTGAATCAGTATTAGAAAACAGTGTATTAATGTCTGAAGCACTCATTCTTACATCTGTACTTTGTGACCGCTGCAGTAACTACAGATTGCTGCTCTCCCAGCAGTGTTTGAGTATTTTGTGAGAACTATTAAAATACAAAGTGAAATCTGTGCTTCACCAGATCTTAAAATAGTTTGAGTTGAAAACAAGCATATGGATGCAACGGTACTTTCATGAAACAACACTGTAATTCAGTGTGTATGTGTGTGTGAGAGAGAGAGAGAAACACTTAAGTTGCATTCCCAGCACACTTTCATGGACAGCATTTTTGCTGTGTGCTAAGAATTTTCACCTTCGTATGAATATACAGAAGGTGAATAACGGTTCTGTCAAAGTGTAGTTGGTCTGTCATGTTTAGGAAATCCATTCCCGGACGGGTTTATCCATTCCCGGGAATGACACAGTGCACGGGCATCTCACATGTGAATGGTTTTAGAACGACGACACTTATTTTTAATAAAACTACTGCAATATGTTGACACCAATAAAAGACTAACCTTATCTACAAGCAGTTCATGCTGTCATATACGTACATGTATCTAGTTCAGGGGTGCCCACACTTTTTCAGCTTACGAGCTACTTTTAAAATGACCAGGTCGAAATGATCTACATACATTAAAAAATTTTATATATATATATATATATACACACACAGTAATCCGTCCTCGATCGTGGGGGTTGCGTTCCAGAACCCCCCGCGATAGGTGAAAATCCGTGAAGTAGAAACCATATGTTCGTATGGTTATTTTTATATATTTTAAGCCCTTATAAACTCTCCCACACTGTTAACATTATTAGAGCCCTCTAGACATGAAGTAACACCCTTTAGTCAAAAGTTTAAACTGTGCTCCATAACAAGACAGAGATGACAGTTCTTTCTCACAATTAAAAAAATGCAAACATATCTTCCTCTTCAAAGAATGCGTGTCAGGAGCAGAAAATGTCAGAGAGAGAGAGAGAGCGAGAGAAAAGCAAACAATCAAAAAATCAATACGTGCTATTGGGCTTTTAAGTATGCCGAAGCACCACGATAAAGCAGCATTTTTTAGAGGAGCATCCCTATCCACTAGGCAAACAGCCTCTCTGCTCACACCCCCTTCGTCAGGCGCAGAGAACGTCAGAGAGAGTGAGAGAGACAGACAGAGAAAAGCAAACAATCAAGCACTGCGCGGGAAGCATATTGTATATCATTGAGGAGTTTTATTTAATACGTAATACATGATCTGATTAGGAAGCTTCTAAGCCATCCGCCAATAGCTTCCCTTGTATGAAATCAAGTGGGCAAACAAACCGAGGAAGCATGTACCATAAATTAAAAGACCCATTGTCCGCAGAAATCCGCGAATCAGAGAAAAATCTGTGATATATATTTAGATATGCTTACATTTAACATCGGCGATGGAGTGAAGCCGCGAAAGTCAAAGCGCAATATAGCATGGGATCACTGTATATTTTTTATATATGTATATATATATATATATATTGCATAGTTTTACTAACAAATAATGCAAAGAGTACGCGACACGCGTTTCGTCCTTTAAATTGCGCCGGCACCACGGCGTGTGGTTCCGTTTATTTGACAGCATGTAGATTGGGGTAATTACATTCATGGCATTCATAGGCTGAATCACAATCTGATTGTATGGATGCATGTGGGATGACTAGTGTGTTAGAAGAAAAGAGATCTCAGACTGGCCGCCCTGTATGTCAATCAAGAGGCAAATGCCATAGGGAGGATATGATAGACTAATCTTTAAAAAAAATGTATCTGAATGCAACGCGATCTACCTGATCAGATACTGATACACTTGTTGTAAACAACGCCCGTGCTTGCATTGCTCTGAAACACTGCCATTTCAGCTTTTACTGATGCAGTTTCTTGTCATCATTTTGTGATGGCAAGTTTCCTGGCACAAATAATGCGGATGCAACAGACTGACGCATTGCAATTTCAAGTTGCTGTTCAAAGCTGTTGTCTGACAGAAGTCAATGAAGTCTGCCCTGTCCCGGCATTCGTGAGATGCCGAATGCAGACTCTTTCCAGTCCACTGTGCTCAGTCTTAGTCGGAGCCAGAAGACTGACGACTGCTGCTGGTTGACTGAATCAATCTGCAAAACACTACACTGTGGGCCAAAAAAAAGTGCCACTTAATTATTTTCAACTATAACTCTGTTATTTCTTGATCTATTTTTACAATTTTACACACTGTATATGCAAGCTTGGCCATTCCCGGTTTCCCGGGAATTTGGGAATGAAAAATGCCCGGGAATCCCTAGTCATGTTATAACTTAACTAGCTGTGCTATCCATCTAAGGCAGGCTGGTATCTAAATAAACAATGCAGACCTCAGCGAATTCAGCATTAATGTTTGCAGTGTACCATCTATGGAATGTATTTTGCAATAAATGCTGTAATAAAAATGAATTGCAGTTTTCATTCCAACATATGGCGCATCGCAAACACTAGCACTGCTTTTATGAATCCCTATAACAAATAGCATAAAATACCTGTAGAGACAAAGCAAACAGACAGATACAGACACTCATAGAGACACTTTTTATTAAAGTGGATTAGCTCATTTACCATCTGTTCAACGTATTCATCATTAATGTTGGCAGTGCACCATCTTTTGGAATTTATTTTGTAATATATGTAGTAAAACAACTACTGCATTTTGAATTCTAACAGATGGCACAAAACTAACCCAGTGCTTTTAGAAATCACATACCAAATGGATATAACAGACAAAGCAACAGGACAAACAAATCCATTTATTAAAGTGGAGTTTAGTTATTCAACCAGATTTTTAAATTACCTGCTTTCAATGAAAATACATTTTAATTTGCTTTTGTGCTTCATTTTAATCATTAGAGACACAATACAATGCCACATTTCATACTTTTACTATTTTGTAGTGCAAAATTCAGTACAACAAAATGTTGTCTAATGCTTAGCAAAATGTAATACTAGTTCTAAACAGGGCATTATTTTCAAATAAAGAAAGGAACCAGTTCAAAATATTGAGGTTAAAAAAGACACAAATGGACAATATTTATTGATTGTCATATACTGGTACTATACCACCACTATACTGGTGAAATATATAGGTGTTTTTTTTTTCTTTTACAATGCTTTATTAAATGGAAAAAAACAAATTTTTTACTAACATTAAAATATAACAAGTTTGAAAATGCAAGCATTGTGTAACATTTAGCTGCATTCAGAAACTAATTGTTTGAAAAGGAAGAACATTTTAATATTTTTGTTTATTTACTTCAACAAAGACACACCATATATTTATTAGATTTTTTTCAAATATGATTCAAATACCATTTATACAATGTAATTCTGTATATTTTTAATAGCAATTTACAATATTGGGCAGTTAAAAACCAAGCCCAAATAAGCTTGTGGTGATTGAAACAGCATTCAAAAATAACCGATTCCAACTAAAGTGATGTATAAATTGCATTTTTGTAATATTGTAAGTTGTTGGTTGTGGACAGGGGATACACAAACCAGTGTGTTTCTTCGTGCCGGTCCGATAAATGGGGAGGGTTACGTCAGGAAGGACATCCGGTGTAAAATTATGCTAAATTAATTTGCGGACAACAATACAAATTTCCGTACCAGATTGGTCGAGCCCCGGGTTAACAACAACCGCTACCAGTACTATTAGCCAACAGGGTGCTGGCGGAAATTGGGCTACTGTTGGCCGAAGAAGAAGAAGAAAAGGGGGGAGACGTGTCCGGAAAAATATGGAAGAAGATGATCTGCTGTGGCAACCCCTAACGAGAGTAGCCAAAAGAGGAAGTTGGTTGTGGATGGTTTATGGCTAATTGTGATTCAAATTTATAAATACAGCGGTAGCTCGGTATACGTCCTTAATCCGCTCCAGATCCTTTGACTAATACCAAACAGGATGTATACCAAACTAATGTTTTCCATAAGAAATAAAGGGAAAATGATTAATCTGTTCCCATGAAAAAAAATCGTATTGTTATTGGCATATTATACATTGATGGGGTTGTATAAAATAATTTAAACACTGCTTAATACTAAAATACATATATACAAAAGCAATTAGATGAAATAAATGAAAATTTAACCTCACTTTACTTTATAATAACATGTTTGTTTTTCACAATCGTAGATACCGTCATTCTTGGCAAACGGTATGCCAACAGCCTTGTCCCGGATACGCATGTCACCTTCATATTTTTCAACAATCAATTCAAATTTATGTGAAAAAACACAAAATCACGTTGCGACGATGCGGGTTTGCTGTATGCTCCCATCTGTTGTCGGGGAGCCCTTGAACCCTACACCGTCGGTAATGTGCCTCACTGCTAGGCTCATCGATAACAACAAAGCAAGGGGATGGTAAAAAAGTGCAAAGTACTTTTATTAAAACAATCAAGTTGTTCAAATTAAAGTGCAGTCTCCAAAGTTCCAATAAATAACCCAAAAAATCAGAAGTGAAACGTGGAGGTTAAAAATACAGTAATAGAAAAAAGTCTTCTTAAAAACGAGATTAAAACAGAGCAGGAAGCATTCTTTAATAATAAAAAAAACAAAAAAAAAAAACCAAGAAGCAGCCCGGTGCCTTTTTACCTGGCGGGCCCCCTGCTTCCCAACAGGGGAGTCGCCCTACTTGCAGCTGACCTTCACTCTGCCTACTTCAGCTACTTCCTGCGCGTGCTATTGCGCGCACGCAACCTCCCGTCCCGTGTTTCTTCTTCCTCCCCTTCTAGCCGATTCGCGCTTCTATTTATCAAGATAAGCGGCCCCAGGAACAATCACGAATGAGGATGGTCTCTCACCTGTGCACTTAGGTGAGAAACGCCCACATCACGAATCGCCCTGAGAACCCTTCAGCCACATAACCACCACGCCCCCTCCCTGAGCCGCGAGCGTGGTGATTATTTATTTTAAAGCTGGCCTTTGACAGGAGCTGTGGACCCGCTATACCACACATGTGAAAATTCACAAGAGAGTTATAGCTCGGGTTGTTCACTGAATGCTAGCAAATGGCGTACCGACTCTCATGGGCAGTCGTGGCTTTGTCTCGAGAGGTAAATAAGGGTAGCGCGCGGTGTTCTAGCATGCGAGTCGTATTCCAAACAAAGATCGTATACCACGCAAAATTTTTCGTGTCCAAACAGGACGTATACCAAGTTACCGCTGTATATTCTTTTGGAAAGTATCACACAATGGAGAAGTAAAAGTACTGTATGTTGAAGTCGCAAGCTTAAACTGCTGGCTGCAAAGGACCATACAAATCATGGTGTCAGAGAAACACTGAATTATTATAATCTGTAGATAATGTTGGAGCATGTTTTTAGTATATCATTAATGCACAGTACTGTTTATTAGATGAATGCAAAATAGCTTATGAAGATACACTTAGAGAACCACCTTCCTCTTTCATCCTTTTTTTAGATAAGCGACATTTGCTTCACTTGCTTATATTTTTTTACTCTATTTGTTATGAAGATCATTTAACTTATTAAGTGCAATTTCAAACACAATTTGGTTTGACAGAGGTTCAAAATAAGTTGCTGACTTCAGATTCTCAATTTTAAGGTACATGATTTTAAAACTTCACAAAATGTTTTAAATGTTACTCTTTTAGATTTAAAAGGTGTGTACAGAGTTCTCCAAGATATCACAAGGAAAAACAGAATTTTCCTGACAAATTTCCTTGAAGAATGAATGTACTAGATTTCAATAAAATTAGTCCACAGGGAGCGAAGTTATTGAGGGAAAGACTGACATAACAATGTCAGCAGGGGATTTTTGTACTACAGACAACATGAATAAATGTGAATGGGTTTTCAGCACACACACTATATTATTCATATATTTGTGTTTCTGTGTGTATTATATATGCATGCGTTTGTGCTTCTTTTTTTTATTCCATTTTGATCAAAATGATGACAATTGTATGTGCCATAACAGCTAATGATATAGCATGTACATTAACTCTCTCTTCTGTTTAGCATAAACTGAACATGGGTAACTTCTTAAGACATCTATTTTGAACAAAGGACTAATACTAGTGTTATCTGAAAAATGTGAGCACGTTGCTAATCTGCACTTAAGAGTCTACCTCATTTCAAATGGTTAGATTAAGTTGGGATGGGTTTTAATAATTTATTATTTATCATTTTTAAGCACAACCTTTGTTAGCCCATGACAGTAAGCAAAGTGCCTTTGAAAGCAGGTGGCAGCTTAAAGAACAGATTGTAGCACCACACACAAATCATCATTCATCAGCAGCAACACATCTGGAAGAAAAGGGAAACAGGCTAGCGTTAAGAGTAGGACTTTTTTGTGGTTATTTGTTTTCTTTGCAGTGTTTACAATCATTAGTGGCAGTGACAACTGGATGCAGAAAAGGGCAGTGTCTTTCTGGTACGCTTTCTTTTACAGAGCTGGACAGAGTGCTGCAAAGGCTCCAAGAAGTGGCAGTACTCATGTCATCTAAGCAGTGGAGCTGTCAGGAGGGAGGGAGGGAGAGAGATAGAGACTGGAGGTGGATGGAGAAAGAAGGCCTAAAGCACAACGGCATTGTTAGACGGGCTAGGTGCCCTGGGAGCTGCAAGGAAGTCATTAGCAGCAACAGTTTGGATCAGGGATGTGACAGGCTGTGTTTCAGAAAGGGTCAGAGGCAGCAGCATCCAGAGATTGGCAAGAAGCCCTTGGAAACCAGGAGGCTATGCACATTGCAGTTCTCATGTACGTGGTAGATTAAAGTTGTAGCCTGTTGTATCCTCAATGTCTCCTGTTGTCCTCATAAAGACTGAAAGAGAGGGTAGGAAGGATGAAAAGGATTTTAACTTTATATAGGAATTGTTTATTTCCAAAAACACCGATTTTAAAGCACACATTTTACCACATCTTTTTATCTGAATGCAGTGTTTTTGCACTTTTCATTTTCTGTTACTAATAAACTGCCATGATCCTGATTTTAAAATATCTTGTGTCCTACCTACCGGTCGTACCTCACTCACTATTGGTTCATCCCAGTCATGACTAAAGATGAGCTGGGTTCAAGATGCCAAGGCTGCTGGCAACCTGGGCATAATATTTACAAGCTGAGACTTTCCACTGATGTATTCAAATTTACAAAAGTAAATGGTATCAAATGCATCATTTCACCTACTGTATAATGAAACATGTTAATACTGCTATCAAAAATATTTTATCTAAGTTTATGGCAGACATTTAGCCAATTACAGCACAGTTAAATGTATCCAGTTATCCTGTTTAAAATTATTCATCTTTTTAGCAGTATTTTACAAAATTATTTTTTATGCAGTTCTGCAGGTCACATAAGATGATAAACACAGACAGGGGATTTAAACTACGCAGTGATGTTGTATTTGGCGGCAAGAACTCTATTTTTACGCCTTGGTAGGACAGATCCAAGGGATGACCTCCAGCATTGTCCAGAAGTAAAAGTACTTTGAACTCCAGCCCTTTCTCTGCCAGGTAGATCTTTACCTCCGGGATGAAACATTGGTGAAACCACTCCGACGTTAGGCGTTTCATAATCCAGGCCTTCAGCGATATACAGTATATTTACATATGCTTACATATAAAATCTGCTATAGAGTGAAGCTGCGAAAGTTGAAGCGCGATATAGCAAGGGATTACTTTATACAGTGCATCCGGAAAGTATTCACAGTGCATCACTTTTTCCACATTTTGTTATGTTGCAGCCTTATTCCAAAATGGATTAAATTCATTTTTTCCTCAGAATTCTAAACACAATACCCCATAATGACAATGTGAAAAAAGTTTACTTGAGATTTTTGCAAATTTAATAAAAATAAAAAAATTGAGAAAGCACATGTACAAAGTATTCACAGCCTTTGCCATGAAGCTCAAAATTGTTTCTGTTTCTCCTGATCATCCTTGAGATGTTTCTGCAGCTTAATTGGAGTCCACCTGTTATAAATTCAGTTGATTGGACATGATTTGGAAAGGCACACACCTGTCTATATAAGGTCCCACAGTTGACAGTTCATGTCAGAGCACAAACCAAGCATGAAGTCAAAGGAATTGTCTGAGACAGGTTTGTCTCGAGGCACAAATCTGGGGAAGGTTACAGAAAAATTTCTGCTGCTTTGAAGGTCCCAATGAGCACAGTGGCCTCCATCATCCGTAAGTGGAAGATGTTCGAAACCACCAGGACTCTTCCTAGAGCTGGCCAGCCATCTAAACTGAGCGATCGGGGGAGAAGGGCCTTAAGTCAGGGAGGTGACCAAGAACCCGATGGTTACTCTGTCAGAGCTCCAGAAGTCCTCTGTGGAGAGAGGAGAACCTTCCAGAAGGACAACCATCTCTGCAGCAATCCACCAATCAGGCTTGTATAGTAGAGTGGCCAGACGGAGGCCACTGCTTAGTAAAAGCCACATGGCAGCCCGGCTGGAGTTTGCCAAAAGGCACCTGAAGGACTCTCAGACCATGAGAAACAAAATTCTCTGGTCTGATGAGACAAAGATTGAACTCTTTGGTGTGAATGCCAGGCGTCACGCTTGGAGGTAACCAGGCACCTCTCATTACCAGGCCAATACCATCCCTACATTGAAGCACGGTGGTGGCAGCACCATGCTGTGGGGATGTTTTTCAGCGGAAGGAGCTGGGGGACTAGTCAGGATAAAGGGAAAGATGACTGCAGCAATGTACAAAGACATCCTGGATGAAAACCTGCTCCAGAGCACTCTTGACCTCCTTTCAGCAGGTCAACAATCCTAAGCACACAGCCAAGATATCAAAGGAGTGGCTTCAGGACAACTCTGTGAATGTCCTCGAGTGGCCCAGCCAGAGCCCAGACCTGAATCCGATTGAACATTTCTGGAGAGATCTTAAAATGGCTGTGCACCGACGCTTCCCATCCAACCTGATGGAGCTTGAGAGGTGCTGCAAAGAGAAATGGGTGAAACTGGCCAAGGATAGGTGTGCCAAGCTTGTCGCATCATATTCAAAAAGACTTGAGGCTGTAATTGTTGCCAAAGGTGCATCGACAAAGTATTGAGCAAAGGCTGTGAATACTTATGTACATGTGATTTCTCGGTTTTTAATAAATTTGCAAAAACCTCAAGTAAACGTTTTTCACGTTGTCATTATGGGGTGTTGTGTGTAGAATTATGAGGAAAAAAATGTATTTAATCCATTTTGGAATAAGGCTGTAACATAAAATGCTGTGAATACTTTCCGGATGCATTGTATATAGCTCTCAAACTCAGCAGTATGCAAGCAGCAGTTAAGTGATACACAAGGGGAAAGGCAATAATAAATAAAACTGGGGAAAAGTGGATCTTACAAGGACCATTGGATACACAGCGGCTGAACCAGAATCTCCGGCTGGACAATATTTTAACTCTGGTGCTCCTGATGTTAGACTCTACTGTGCCCGCACCAATTCAAATTCTCTTTCAGCTCACGTGGGGTCAGAGGTAATGCTACTTCTCACAACCCACCTCTTTGAACTGATCAATTCCAGGACTCAACAGTTGGGAACCAAATGTCAAGAATAATAGATTTTTGGAAAATAGAACGTCTTATAGGTGAGAGCTGTCTCACTACCTCATTCCAATATCTCTCTCTCTCTCTCTGGTAAACTTTCTTGGTGTACCATTATTTTCTTGAACAGTTCTTAGGAAATCAAACAAATGAAGAATAAACATTCAGAAACAAAAAATAACTAACAATTACAGCATTAATAAAATAAACATATTTGACATTTCATCTATTATATCGGGAAAGTCTGCATATTTTGTCATTCATTAAAAAATAAATAAACAGGGTGAACTTAGCAGCAAAACAACATACCATAAAGTTTTTATTCCATTTCAAGGTACACCAATGTTCTTGCATTACAAATAGGTATCACCTTTAATTGTGACTAGTAAGAGTTCAGTATTTAAAAGATCAAACAAAAATTATGGTACATCAAAAACACCTCAAATCCTGGAGATGGAATGCGAAGAAAAAAGGCTGAGAACCCCTCATCTAGAGATAGCAAACAACACTTGGCCCCATGTGTCAATACTCTATATGTGTAGTCAAGCATTTGCTTTAATGAGCCTGCTATTATCCAAAATCATGCTTTTTGACCACTGTTAGCATTAACTATGATCATTTACTGCTTCAAACCATTAGTTTTATATTACTGGAGGGCTCTAACCAGATGGTACAACATCTTTGGGGGAAGCTGGGCAAATAAATAAATAAAGTAGGTTTGGAACCTCAGCACTAGGAAGCCACCTTTCTAACAGGCTAGCCCTGCTTAGTGCTCAAGTCAACAAATGAGAATTCACATTGGCTGCATGGATTCTAAACTGAGGCAATTTTTTTCTTGAGGTTTACTTTAAAAATGTGCACTTTAAAAACTGGGTTATTCACAGAAACCTGGTTTCAACAAAGCCATGTACATCCTTATTCCGATTAGAGAGACTGAGTTAACATACATACATTTCTCAATAAGTAACCTAATTATGTGAACACGCAAACTCTCAACCAGGCTACAGTTAAGTATCTATAAAATGAACATGTCCATTTAGCGTATTTTTTGTAAACAACTCTATCCCATAAATCTTTGTTTCACACACAATCAGATTTTGATTTGAAATCAATTAATCATTCAGCCCTAGTCTCAATATTTCAGAAATCAATAAATTTATATTGATGAGCTGAACGCAAAGTGCTAAGTTCAGTAGCACAATCTCTGACAGTTTCTTCCATGCAGCATTCCTTCGGAATGTTGTGGATGTATCTTTGCAGGTGTCCTCCAGATCTAACATGAGATTTCTCACAATATGTTAAATATAGTATAGTATCTCTATATATAATACAATAATTATTATACAGAGCTTGTGCTCTGTTGTGAAGTCTGTGCTATCATGAGACATTCCTCAGGAATATTGTCCAGCCTGTAAGTACTTTATATGGTTTTATTAATGTTAGATTATTTTGCTTATTGTGAAAAGCTTTGTCAGTAATGAACAAGTATGAACTTATCAGTATTATCTACATAATTGAGAAATGAATTAAAAAAGACAATTATGCTTTAGATATGCTTTTACAAACATGTATCCCTTGTTATCATTAATTCTGTAAAGAAAACGCACGGCCTTTTCATAAGCTCAAAGTGAACAGCATTTAACGTAATGACAGCTTCACGATTGCAATTATGTTTACTGCCATTTTTTTTCAGTATGTTTATATGATGATGTACTGTTTCCCTGTACTATGTCCCTTTAAATCAATAGAAATGTGCAGAAGCATATTGTAAATCTGACAGAGGGCAAGACATTAACTGCTGGTGCACTGTCGCAACAGGCAATCAAATCGCCAGCTACGCAAACCAACGTGAAAAGCAAGGCCAAAACAAGTCTATCTATGGATTACTTCAACTTGGGATTGTTCTCCTGTTCACCGAGACAGCACTTAAACCGGAGAATCACCTCTTCTCTTAGTACAGTACAGTGTAGTCTGGTCTTGATACAATGCTAATGCAGTACTCTTAAGGTACGCTGCACCTAACTAATGATTACAATTAACTCTTCTTTTTGTGCAGTTTAATGACACTGGAGCATGTTGCCAAGGGCAAACTCCATCATTGGACTTGCACATGTAAAAAGGTGGGATTTTAAGAAACCAGGTTTCTGTCTTAATAGGGTTACTCACCTTATCCAGTTTTTGTGTGCATGTAAACACACTCACTGACCCAGAAGGCTCAGAAGAAGTTAGAGAAAGGACTGATATATCTTCACATGGAACTTACATTAATACTTTCTCCATCTTCAGTTATATGGTATGTCTTAGAGACAAATGAATAACTATTCTGACAAAGGGACAACCTGTTTTTAGCTGTTCACCCATTACAAGATGTACACGCTCTGGTAAGAAGCTAAACAGTAATGGCCACTTGTTTTAAATATAAGAACAGAGCAGCCACTGATGCCAGATCAACAAAATAGTGAAAAGTGCACAAACAGAAGATGGCATCACAATGTGGGGTTTTCACCTGCTTGTTATCACTAATGATATGATTTTTGCAGTAGTCTTATCCCTTACCAGTTTGCCAGCAGACCACTACCTGACTTCCCATTACTGTAATCTCTGGGGAATTCCTACATGACATCTTGATACATGGCTTCAATAATCTGATGCACACGATGTTTGGACTTCTGCTTCCTGGGAAGAGCACCAGAACACCACTTAGAAATTATCATAAATACAGAGCAAAAAGTGTCTGCTTTGAAGGGCATGGAGTAATTTAGATGTGCACTACTCTTCTGACTATACAGGTATTTTACTCTCCTACTCTTTTTGGTATCTGGCTGTGGCACTTGCTGCCACTGCTTTACTGGCAGGCTGCTCTCCCGCATATAGGAAAAGTCATCTTGGATAAAGGAGCATATTGGAATCATCAAACAAAAAGATTCTTGCATCAGATTCTAGGGCCAGCACAGACTCCACTATAGAAAACCAAAGAACTGGTAGGCGGCCAGTAGGCTGAGGTCTCCAGGACTGTGATTTTATTTTTGATGTTCTCTTTTACAATTTTAATCTCCACCGTTGTCAATTGGCCATATCCCATCAATTAATTAAATGGACAGATATTGCTGGTTTCCATTTATGTTTAATCAAGTCTATCTTGTTCTTTGTGTGTTTTAATGAATATGCACATGTGTACCAGTTCAGCATTTAGTAATTAGCATAATATATACTTGTAATTTAACATGGAATTATTCACATCGCTCGGCGACTGCTATCAGTAAACAACGCTATACAAAAACTAAGATGTATTGTATTGTACTGTACCTAATGCCTCATCCACACTGCTTGCTGCTTTCAGGTAATCTTGATCACTGTTTAATCGGTGCAGCAAGTGTTCTGCTACACAAACACAATTTTTTTAAAATACTTTGAGTCCTGTGGCTTCTTTCTAATCCCTTAATTTAAAGGCCACTTTATTTGGGAGTTGCGAGTCAAAATATTTTAATGCTACAGTGAAGAACATGTTGAAAATAACAATGCATTTACAATGCAATTTAAAAAATGACCCAAGTTATTTGGTTTTAATGTAGTATCATTTATAGCATGGTAAACAAAGTGAACCACTGACATAGCTCCACAAAAGCTGCAAAATTTATAAACACATCTTTTTATAACACGGTCTCTTACATACAAAATACTTTTTAATATACAAAAGGAAAGCTTCAGCAAAGATTTCTCCATCTTTAATTCGAAGTAATTATGCAAGACAGATTTCTTTGATGCATAATGAAATAACGGTATCTTTAATAGTAACTGCAATTACTGCCTATTGAGCACATAAAAGGACTACATTACATAATCTTTGAAGTAATAATTGAATCTTAGCAGGTAAATCCAGCCAAAGGCACATTCACATTCAAGACATCAATAGTTTCCACATGAAGTTCATCTGTGTCAGAATGACGGATCAAGGGATTATGACACTGAAAGGTTAAGACAGTCACAATCTGCAATTTTTTGCTAAATATCCACTTGCAAATTTAGAAGCTAAATAAAAACATAGAAACATGGGTCCATTAAAATTAACTAGAGTTTTAAAAACTATGCTAAACTTTTACAGGCAACCAATACACAAAATATAGCAAAACTGACATTTACGGTTCTACATGTAATTCTCCAAATCCATCACAAACAGGACCAAATCATGGTATTCTCAGGATTAAAGCCAATTTCCATGATCATTTTGGCTAATATTATTTTATAATATTGTCAGTATTTAATACAGTCTGTTCAATATTTTTAACCTGCTTTTTCCATTGCATGATCATCACAGAGCACACCAGAAAGGTATAAACCACATAATCCGAATGGGTGAGTAGTCCTTCAAAAGAAGTCTACACTCACTCATTCAAACATTTGAATAGATTAGATGACAAGTGATGAAAGTAAGGTAACGTCTTTAAATTTGGCTTTTTCTCTAACATCCCAACTGTGACATGTTCATTAGGTTAATTTGACCAGCATAAATTAATTAATGTATGTGTCCTGTGCTACGGTTCCACTCTGGTTGGTTTCCTGCGTTACACCTGATGCTGCTTGGAACTCAACCCTGAACTTCTGCTAGAACCTGAATTGATGTATTTCTCTACAGTATTTTCATAAACTTTGTACTTGGATTCATAAACCATAGTTTTTTTTGTTTTTAGCTTTTAATTAAAGAACTACCAAGCTTATGTAATTTAAATTACATTTATTTAACCCTGATTTCAATTTTAGATTTTAGTGCAATATAACAACAGCTCTCATCCAAACTGTTGCCACAGTAAACCCCCACTACATCAGAAAAGATTCCTGAAGCAAGCCTGTAAAAATCATTTAAAAATTATTCTTCAGCAACTATACCATTGGCCTGGTTACAAGCCCTCTGCAGATAATTGGGCACCCATTCCATTCTCTTGTCATCATTCAGCTGTAGTTGGGGACTTCTCCTAGAAAGCGTGTACTCTGTCATTCTGAACCTCCTGTGAATTAAAGTGCTCTCTATAAATATCCTACAACTAGAAAATTGAAGCGCTTTTGACCTAGATTGGTTAAATTCTGCTACATTCTGAAGCCTATTGGGAGTGCATGAGAGATCTAATGTGAACTACCGTATGTACTGCTGCACTGGCCCATCCATTATTATGTAAATTCCAGCTACACTGTTGACACAGATACAAAAAGAGATCAAGGACAAAATTGCTAGCCTATGCATTCTGTGCTGTGAACAGGCCAATTACTTTAAAACATTTTAGACAAATTCTAATAGCTGGTAATTCGAATGGAAGATTAGATTTAAACAAGTTTTTTTGGAAGAATTTGAGATGTGTTACCCACTACAGTTTATGTGGCTACAGTGTGCAGCTTACTTGCAAAATGTGTTTACTCTATGCAATTCATGCTCACATGTATCAAATCATAAACAGCATTTTCTCCCAAGAAGATGGTTTTGAATGCATAAGAAATCAGAGACACACAGCTGAAAAGAAGCAGTAAACCTGTAGGAGATTTATATGTAAATTCATTTGCATTATATGATCTAAAGAGCTAGACATAAACAAAGTTCAATCCCACTATATACGAGCAACTGATTATAAATAAAAAAATTAAATCAATTCCTTTTTTGGTCAATGTTGATTCAATCCTTGCTACTAATTTTACACAAAAGACAAGCAGACACAAATGTTGATAAAACTTTGTATTAAATACTATATATGTCCTTCCCCTGCCATATGTATATCCTTATAAGTGAGAAAGAATTCTAAGCATACATTATATGCGTGCAACCTGAAATATACAAGAGAAAATGGCAGAATTACTTTATACCACCTCATTACAATAATGAAAAATGGTATCTATAATCGATAAATTAGCATTTCGTAAATATTTATGTGACAGTTTAACAAGTAACCATAATGAGGAACTAAGATGAATTATAATTATTGAAGTCTACTTCACTCAAACAAATTAAAGGAAGTGAGAAATATTTTGATGAAGGGAGGCCTGTTGGCACAGTGATTAACGTTCCAATCCTGTGTCTGGTAGTATGTAAGTCTCTTCAGAGTACTCAGGTTTTTTTTTCTTCCAAATCACTAAAGATGTGCTGGTTAGGGTTAACTGATAACTCCAAATTGTAAGAATATATATGTAAGCAGACCTTGCAATATAGGCTTCAGTCCGAATGCAACAGTCAACCAGATTATGTCAATTTTGAAAATATTACCACAAAAACTATTTTTTTAGTGTCAATGTACCAATTTAAATCTAAGTGTAAAGAATCAGGGAAGTTAACTTTTCCTTGTAACAATCTGATAAACGGAAGCACGTTTGAAGAGGGTTCTATCACATTAGACTCTCCAACCTGTATACATACTGTACTTATTTATAGAGTGTATAGTGACAATATCCAAACTTATCATTCTGAAGGTGAAAACATTTAGAAGTTATCAATTCATGTCTATTTTGTATTTTGACTTTTGTTTTCAGCACTACCCACCAAAGCCCTCTTTTTTGTAGAAAGTTAGAACGTTTTCTATTATATATAAGCAATCTGGTGAAGTTAAGCTGCAGGAGGAATTAAACCCACACTATTATGCTTTAAAACGTGCCTCCTTTGAAACTAGGATAAAGTGCATTAAAATAACTAAAGCTATTATTCAACTTATTTTCCTATTACTTTTTAAACTATACCTCATCATCCATTTCCTAACCTACTTATCTAATTGACATCTGTGAGTAGCTACTGCCTAACCCAGATAAAACTGGGAGCAAGCCAAGAAACAACCATATACAAGGGCACCAGACTACCAAAGGCAACATTCATATGTCCAATGCCAAACATTTACAGCCAGCTAATCTAAAACTCTTATGATGTACACCTTTGACATATACATATGGGTTTCTTTGGGATGTGGAACAAAATCCAATTCTGACACAAGGAGAAAATGTAAACTCTACAAAGTCAGTGCCTGGCAGAAATTCAAACCAAGTAATCTGAATCTGTGAAGAAGCAGTGTAAATAAAAATACACTACTGATACAGATAGATCATTTTCACATTTTATTTACATACTTTTAAAGGGCTATAAAACCATGTTATTCTATATACCTACAGCAGAATGATTATGTAAAAAAAAATCTACACTTCATTTAATGTTTGCACACTTTCAATTTAACATCTGTTGGACAGAGGTATCTTGTATGTTAAAATAACAATGATTCTAAAAACAGACTACACCTACCAGGAACATACAGCTTATGGCTGACATTTATAATGAGAAAAAAAATAAGAGTAATTGTTTGGTAAATATGTAATCATTTGTTCTGGAAACAACTTAAATAAATAACATGCTCCTGGCTTCCAAATTAGTAATATAAAATGTGAACAATTAATCATTATTTTTCATGTAATGAAGGTTTTTTTTGCATAATGGTAGCTGGTCTAATGTTTGCACATTTACAACTTCAGGTGGATGTCTTACTCTCTATTCAGTAAATTACTGAATTTTCTTCAAACAACTTGACATTTTTCTGAGTCTTTCTCTGATCTGTATTTCTGACTGAAGGAAAGGGCATATTGTTCACAGTTTACTGTATGACAGAAGAAATGTTGATATTCATTGAAGTTCTCAGGTTTCTGTGAGGATCATGGCTTCACCCACAGCTTTTGCACAATGAGGTGTCAGTTTGTGAATTGTGCATTAGCACCTGTCACTACCATCTCTGCACCTTACTTACCAGTCTCAGGAGTCAGTGATCCACAATGCGTGAATGGTGTTGAAGCCAGATCCTATGACTCTTTGCTTTAGGATAATCTAAATGGCCATCTATATCCTTACAGTATAAAGCAGATATGCATTTTTCATCTTTCAAAATTTAATAAAATGTGCTTTAAATGTTTGGATGACACTTTTTCATTAGCTAGTCTTGAACCTAATGCAAGTG